>NC_065451.1:27839838-29039838 GCF_917563875.1 Diabrotica virgifera virgifera | reverse complement strand
TTTAAAATGCACTTATGTACATATTTCTAACCATTTTTCTATTGTAGCCTTTTTCGTGAGTTCATCGTGAACACAATGCAAAAAGTTGCAAGTCTCTAGGTGCTCTATTTAAAAATCTATTTATTCCGGTGTTTTTAGTGCTAAATGCCCTGGTCTAATTCTAATAAAAGCAATGCAATACATACATGAATTTCGTTGTGTAACATCCCCTTATATGTCATATCAACATCTTGTCAAATTTTAATTCCCCTTTTCATGTTATGCAAATAACACCCTCTTTTGGGGCACGTTACAACATAACGTGATAAAACTGAGTTTGAAGGAACGTCATTAAGAATTATGACCGAAGTTAACTAGCTGATGTTTAAAGGTATAAAGGTGGAAACTATCCATAATGGTAATGTAAATCATAAGTTAATACCGATAAAATCCCACCCCCAGTAGTTACATTTCTTTTTATCTCACAACTTAATACATTTTCCATCTTTTGAGCTATTTTTCCGGTTATTAGCGCGCTCATCACTGTATAAAAAGAATTACAGAAGGCCGAAGATAAATTTTAATTAGGTGGGTAGTGGGTAGGAGGTTGTTGTTTTCACTGATTTTTTCGTAGAAAAACTAGGTACCGACCTATTTTGATCGTAAGTCGTTCAATTTTTATGCTAGGAACTTTTTTTTTGAAAGGTCTAATTATATACTTAAAAAAATATTCTTTTCCTCGAAAAATGCAAAGTTTTTCTGTTATTTGGCTTTGAATATTTCAAATTAAGCATTTGACGAAAAAAGCTAACCTTTAACTATTTTTGTATTTCAGTTTCTATTGGTTGTAGAAAAATTATAAAAAAAGATTTTGTTTGTGTTTCTAAAAGATACAATTTTAAAGCTACAGTTTTTTTTATTAAATGTATATGTTTTGAGTTATTCTCAAAAAAAAAACTCTCTAAAAAAGTCGATTTTTTCGTCAAAAAAACTGTTACTTTCAACCGCGAATAAGTCGAAAAATATTAGTTTTACGAAGAAAACGTAAGAAACATGTTTTTGTTAGAATTACACTTTCCATCGATTCCCATGGTTAAAATGTAATGAAAAATTGCCGAACCACCCCTAAGGTTTTAGCGTAGAGCGGCATGATTTAGAAAATGATCCTTGGGTTATTCCCTATCTTTTGTGAAAATTTCAAGTGAATCCATGCTGGACGAAAAAATTGCGAGCCAAAATGCTTCATTTCCTGGCCTAATGTCTAGTAACATTATTTACTTTCTAGAATCGGTAGTTTGTGTGAATCAACTTTTACTAAATGGCATTGGGAAGAGTATACTCTAACTAGTTGTGAGTCTACTTGTACTAGTAAATGTTGAATAAAAATCTTCATTTTATATTTTTAATCAACTTTTACTGAAACCAGCCGTTTTTGACTCAAACTAGGAAAAGTCAACTCCAACTGGATAATCAACTTGAACTAACATATATAATACACGATATGTTTAAAACATAATGTAATACAATTTGAGTATATTTTGAAAGGAATTAGTATATTATTCAACGAGCATGTAATGATGGCTATTACTCACGATGATGAAGTTTGCGACACAAGCCGTAGGCGAGTGTCGTAATTCATCAGAGTAATAGCCATTACATGCGAGTAGAATACTATACTTTTTCTACGACCTTTTTTATTTTAATTAGTAAAAAATATAATTATCAACTACTCGAGATTTAAATTATAATAATTTACAAGAATACCTAAATGCTATTTACCTCTAGTACGTGGCTGAATAATTGGTTGCCTACTATTACCAAATTATTATTTATTGTAACAATACAACTAGAAATAGTCAATATAAGTTCTATTCGTTTCCGAAAAATTATAAGCTTAAATTTGTACCTACTGTCAATTAGGTAATCTAATAAATAGGAAATGGCTGTTGTCGGTGGACGTATTTCGATAGTTATAATGTATATTTGTAACAAGAATTATACTTGGCAACCCTGCCGACCAAGTGACAGAGGTTCTCCCGACGGCTGACAAAAAAAATGGCGGAGACTGCTCCAAGAGTGCCTGATTGTACTCCAAGCCATTGAACTATTAGTTTTAATAATGTAGTTTGTTTCTATTTCTTTCGGTGATTATACCGCTCACAGTAAAGTTTGTGCTTATTATTATTCAACCCCGATGTGCAAGGTGCTTCCCATTATTTACAGCTGAAGTTCGAGTACGAGCAAAACCCCTATAATATATCCTAACTCTCACACCCTAAACCCTCATCCCCTTATATTGGCGTCCCAACTTTGTGGCTAGGAATTATAGACATTGTTTCGTAAGTGTTAAAGTGCTTTTTAATACCAGAATTTCGCTGTAAGTAGTATTTTAAAATCAATAACCCTACTTTTTCATATCGTGGCGTGGCATGTATTTTGCGCCGATTTTCATGTTTCACCGGTATATATCGATTTTGCATGCACGATCTGAGTACGGGGAATCGATTTCGTATTTCGATTATTCGAATTGATGTTCGCTTACTTGTCGTTCTGCGCGGTGTTGCCTATGTCTAACACTGTTTCGTAGCTCTTCAAATTTTTTCAACATTTTGTTGCCAAATTTAAAATTTTACCGAATTTGCTCGGATTTTAAATTAAAATATAATTATATAACTTTTTTCAATAAAATAACTTTATTGCATATAATTATATACTTTTTCAATAAAATAACTTTATTGCATGTAATTATATTACGATTTCTCAATAAAATAACTTTTATTGTATATACATATAACTATCTAATTTTTACAATAAAATCACTTTTATTGCCTGTGTCTGTTACACATTTAGTAATATTTGGTTATCTGCTATACTTTGTACAATGTCAAAAGGTAATTCAAAAAATCCTACAGCAGGAGAATGTTCTGCTCCCGCTATGGTAACAATGTCACAAGATCAATTTGATTCATTACTTTCGGTACTTGCTAATTCTAACAAACAAGTATCTGAAGATATTCTGGTACAAATCAGAGACCTTAATAGAACTCCTACACATACGTTAGGAGGAAACTTCGTTAAATGTACTGCTCGCTTTGATGGTACTGTTAACGCTGATGTTGAAGCTTTTCTCGACAATGTGATCACTTTTAAGGACTGTTCCCAAATAAGTGATGAAAATGCTCTTCGTGGTTTATCCATGCTTCTTAATGGTAGTGCTGCTACATGGTGGCAAGGTGTCAAAAATACCATTCTCACATGGGAAGACGCTGTACAAGCCTTGAGAGATGCCTATTCGAGAAAACTTCCTCCTCATTTAATATTTCGAGAATTATTCTCGCGTGAACAAAATTCTAAGGAACCTACCGCACTGTTTATTTCTCGTATTCGAGCTTTGATCGCACAATTACCTTATACCCTAACCGAAGAGGTTCAGTTGGATATGGTTTATGGCTTAATGGCGCGTAAAATACGAAAAAGGTTACCAAGGAATAAATTTCGAGACTTTAAGGAACTTCTAAGGGAATCTCGAGAAATCGAAGCATCCTTAAAGGAAGGTTTAGTTGCTACCGACTCTGATCGTCGACAAAAACCTCAATCGAATGAAGACAAGGATTCTGTTAAACCAAAATTCAAACCAAAGTGTACATTTTGTAAAATTTTTGGCCATACTCAGCCGGAATGCAGAAAATTTAAGCAATCTAATTCTAATGATTCAGTTAGCACCTCTGTATCTCCTAGTCGTCCAAATACGAATCCTAGCACTTCAAATGTACCTTCTCAACGTTCTTCCAGTGTAGTTTGTTACGGTTGCAATACTCCTGGTTATGTTCGCACAAATTGTCCTAACTGTAAAATTTCTGTAAATCCTATTACCACAGAAGCAGCTTCTTCTGTAGAGCTTCTTTTAGCAGAAACTGACAATTTGAATAATCGTCCCCTCTTACCAATAAGTGTCTTAGGTTTGAGTGGTTGCGCATATGTTGATACTGGAGCTAAATGTACTATAGCTGGAATTAGACTATACAATCATTTTTTAAACAAAGGTCTACACTATATTTCCAAGGAAATGAGTTTAGTGCTTGCTGACGGTATAAGCCGCACGGTAACAGCTCATATTTTTGAGTGTTTGGTTCTCCTATTAGATAGATCCATACCTACTACTTTTGTGGCATTTCCTGAACACACATCAGCTAAAACTCTTCTTGGCATAGACTTCTTAAAAAATGCTGATATTATTATTAATATCTCTCAAATGAAATTCTCATTTGCTGATTCTCCTGATATTCAACATAAACTATTACGGGAACCTAACTCCTGCAATGCTTCAATTAATCTTCTTGAACTTACTCTACGACAGGGCGAAGCTTCACAGTTAAATACTTCTGAGCGTAGTACTTTACAGTGCTTGATAAATCAGTACGGTGACGTTTTTATGGAACATAATGAACCTACACCATTTGCTGAGCATTGTATTAATTTAACCAGTGATATTCCAATCGCTGTGCCCCCTTATAGGACAACACCTCAGAAAGCAGAGATACTCAAAAATGAAATCCATCATTTATTGGAAATGGAAATCATTGATGAAAGCGACTCAGCTTATGCTGCACCAACTGTACTCGTTCCTAAAAAAGACGGTACCTTTCGCATGTGCGTTGATTACAGACGCCTCAACGAAATAACTGTACCAGATAGATATCCTCTACCGAGGATGGACGATCTGTTGCATGCCACCACACAGACACTATTTATGACAACACTAGATCTGAAAAGTGGCTACCATCAAATAAGTGTTCGTCCATCAGATCGAGATAAAACTTCTTTTATTACCCCTTTTGGTATTTTTAGATTTAATCGTATGCCTTTTGGTCTACGAAACGCGCCTGCTACTTTTCAAAGGCTTATTGACCGTTTTCGTAGCGGATTACCAAGTATTACTATTTTGGCATATTTAGATGATATTATTATTTTATCTAGCTCATTTGAAAATCATATCAATGATCTAGCTAGTGTGTTTCAAAGATTACAAGTATTCAAACTGTGTGTAAATAGAGCAAAATGTACTTTTGTGCGCTCTTCAGTAAAGTATTTAGGGCACCTTCTTACGCCCAATGGGATCGCTCCTGATCCAGGGAAGATATCAGCAATTGCTGAAATGCGTATTCCACGCAATGCTAAACATGTTTTGTCACTTTTGAAAACTTGTAATGCACTTGGCGCATGTCTCCTCCAGGGGGAGGAAGAAAATGAAAAGACAATCCAAAGAATTGCTCTTCGTTATTACTGGCCTACCATTAGGCGAGATGTTGTAAAGCATATAAAGAAATGCATCGACTGCCAAAGGTATAAACCTTTGAATCTAGAACCAGCATGTCTAATTCAAACACCTGTGTTAGCACAACGCTTTGAATGCGTTGCAATTGATTTAGTGGGTCCACTACCTGTGACTGAAAAGGGAAACAGATGGATTTTTGCAGTGGAAGATACTTCCACGAAATGGATAGAAATATTCCCGTTAAAACAAGCTACTGCAGAGGAGTGCGCAAAAGTACTAATAAGTGAAATATGTTTACGATACGGCACCCCTCGTAGAATAATAAGTGACAACGGACCCCAATTCGTTAGTAAAATAATGCAGCAGTTTACATACTGCCTAGGTATTCAGCAATCACTCATTCCTGTTTATCACCCTGCCTCAAATCCGGAGGAACGTAAAAATCGAGATCTTAAAATTCAGATTTCCATTTTAGTTCAAAGAGACCATACTAAATGGGATGAAGTGCTACCCAGTATACGTTTTTCTATGAATACCGTACCAAGTTTAGCTACCGGTTATTCCCCGGCCTATTTGAACTTTGCGCGTGAGCTACGTACGCCCACAGATGTGCATAAAGACTTACGAGCTATTACCGCGAGTGAAACGGTTATTCCCGAGATAACACCTTACTTGCGCAGGCATACTGACATTTTATTAAGTGCGCGAGAAAATAATGAGTTACGCCAAGACTCTTCGAAATTGTATGCAGATAAACATTTTCGCGAAACCGTTGTGTTTAACAAGGGACAGAAAGTTCTAGTAAAGACTCACAACCTTAGTAAAAGTGATGCAGGACTGTCTTCTAAATTTGCGCCGCGTCGCGATGGCCCATACCTTATCCTTAACCAACTTTCTCCCACCTCGTACGAGTTAGCAACTCTAACGCACCCAGATGTATCGATCGGAAAATACCACGTGTCTGCTCTCCATCCTTTTGTGGAAGATGATTCCGATTCGGCTGTAACTCCTCTACATGAGTTGCGTAGTAGAGGCCGACCTTCAACCACGTTGCGGAAAGATGTCGCAACCAAAAGCAGAGGGGCTATCCCTAAACGACATCCTAAGACAACGCAGCAATCTACAGGTTCTGGTGTACCTGTAACCACAACCAGCGACTCCAGTAGTACCTCGTTGCCTACGCAGATTGATTGTTCCATACAGAGACCCAGACGTTCCAAGCGCCCTCCTAAGCGCTATCAAGATGCTCATGTATGATACCCGAGGTCTGTTCCAAGCCCTCGCTAATAACCAGTTATTCCGTTTTGTATCAGCCATATTCTACGTCTGATCCAAAGGGGGAGGATGTAACAAGAATTATACTTGGCAACCCTGCCGACCAAGTGACAGAGGTTCTCCCGACGGCTGACAAAAAAAATGGCGGAGACTGCTCCAAGAGTGCCTGATTGTACTCCAAGCCATTGAACTATTAGTTTTAATAATGTAGTTTGTTTCTATTTCTTTCGGTGATTATACCGCTCACAGTAAAGTTTGTGCTTATTATTATTCAACCCCGATGTGCAAGGTGCTTCCCATTATTTACAGCTGAAGTTCGAGTACGAGCAAAACCCCTATAATATATCCTAACTCTCACACCCTAAACCCTCATCCCCTTATATATTTACATTTAACTATATATAATATAATATAACTATACATAATAATAATATATTACAGTGGAACCTCGATTATCCGTCTCTCCATTAACCGTTACCTCGGTTAACCGTCAGGGTCCGTACATAGGTTTGATTGACTACATAAGCAAAAATTGAGTCATCAATTAATTTTGTTTGAGGATTGAGATAAGCCAAACGAATGGTTAATTTGTGATGTGGATGCAAACAGCTATCAAATGCTGACAAATGATGAAATCGATGAAGTGGCAACAGAGGCGGACGAAACAGATTCAGAAGTTGATACAGACTTGGAATTTGACGGTGGCAATGTCGATGATACTATTGCAACTAACAAAGATTTGAAGAAGCTTAATTTGATTAAAGAATCTAGAGAAGCACATACAACAATTCATCGAGTGGTATTCTGAACAAGAAGCCAATAAAATAGATTGCATGATCTTACTCCGATTAAGAAATTCAGATGTTGCAAAATGTGAAGCAACAGTAAAAAAATAAAGATTTTACAATATTTTAAACCAAATTGACTCGATTGCCCATACACATCCTTCTTATATTGTGAAACAAAAAATACAAATAAAACTTAAGAGTTGTACTCTGACCTTTTAATTTTTTTTAATGTTCTGTTAACCGTCTTTTCGATTATCCGTCATACCTTTGGTCCGGTGCCCTGACGGATAATCGAGGTTCCACTGTATAACATATGTAACACAATATAACTTGAAAAATAAACACAATATTAGTTATTAGTTATAAATTCCAATTAACATAAATAAAATGAGCTAATGTCACTGTCACTAAAATAAATGATAAACGTCAAAATTTTTAGTAAACGATATATAGACGTCAAAAATATACCGACATTGTTACGGTTAAAAATGCTTTAAACATTTTTTGAAGTTAATTATTGATATAAATTACAATAATTATTGTATTAAATAAACAACTTTAAGTAATTTTATTCGCAATTTATATACGATTAATATTAAAAGTGGCATGCGTCACTTGAATCTAACTTCAGCCCGTGAGTAATGACCCGTGAGTAACTTCAGCCCGTGAGTAATGAATTACTACTCACGGGTACAGTAATGGGTGCTATTATCTATGAAAAAATAGCGAATAATGAGCATGTTATTAAACGGTCGTAGAAAAAATTTATTAACAACTTTAAAAAGGTTTGTAAACTTTTGTATAACGGTCTTCTCTTTAACGGGAGTACCTAATAATAAATGGACTCTTCCATCTATTGTTGACGATTAATTAAAAAAATATGTTACTTTATTAAGAAAACAAGAAGATACGAAAACGAAAAAGATGTTACAGTGGAAGCCGGTAGGAAGGCGAAAAAAAGGAAGGCGAAAAAAAGGAAGGCCTAGAACCAGATGGTTGGATGACGTGGAAGACGACCTGAAAACCATGAATGTAAGACAATGGAGGAGAAGGGCCCAAGAGAGATTTGAATGGAAGGACATAGCCAGACAGGCAAAGACCCATCTAGGATTATGATGCCAAATGAAGAAGAAGAAGAAGTTTTCTAGTTTTCTAATAAAAAAGTTATAAATTCAATAACAGTTCTAAGTTCTTCACGAATTTTGTCATCAATTATTTTATCATTTGTACTAGTATTTATCGCACTTAAAAATAATCATTATTAAGTTCTGCGCAAAAATAGTAATAAGTTCTATTAATAGATGGACTCGTGTTTTTTACCATACCTATAATCCAAGCGTTGTATTATTTTAGAGCTATTAATCGTTTTCGTAATGATTTCGTTAAATCGTAAAACTATTTTAGCTCGGCTACATAAATATATAATTTAAATTTTAATAGATACGTACACTTCGCGTCATATAAAACTGGTACACTTTTTTTTCCCAATGTAAACCTGTGTTCAGACTGACAATTATTGTTCGTGAATCACTTCGTTGTTGCCATCACAGATAACGGAATTGCACTAAATCTAAATACAAAAAAATAACGTTTAAAATGTATATTTCGAATTGTAATATGTACAGCTGGTTCCTAAAAAAACTGATACGACTCTTAGTAAGATTTGATCATTTTGAGCAGTGTATGATTGGTCTGACATTATATTATATTTATTATGACAGACAAATAATAAAATAAACAAACAAACAGCCATTTTTTGAGGTTGAAGTTATCTGACAAATTTTAAGATTTGGCAGTGTCAGTGACAGTATGTAAATAATAAGTATTTATCCTTCAAAATATAATAAATTAAATATAATTAAACTCATATTCATTATATCACACCTCATCAAAAGCTTTTTACAAGAACATAGTCAGCGATTTTGATATAGCTTAGAGCCAGACTACATCAAGATCGTCTATAAACCGTGCTGGTAATTGCCTTGCAGCGAGGCCAAAAACAAAAGAAAAAGTAGAAGAAAGTACACAAGTTATTCATTTTGTTTTAATTTCAAATTAAATTTTTAATTTTTCCAGTGTGTTTTATTTATTCTTCACAACTTAATGCAGTTTTGTCCTACAATTTACGAGAAACCAATCACACCTCTCGATTTGACATTAAACATAATAATTTAAAGTCATGTCAAGATTTATATCTGTCATTATTTTTGAATTGAAATATTTTCATAATAATAAAACACGAATCAATGTATGGATACTTAATTGAGATGACGGAAAATTACCATTGTTTTAGTTTTTAGTATATTAAAAAATGCGGTCTGTCGCTCAGCCCCATTTTTACCTAGTTTGATGTAATATTTTCCTTGAACTGGCAACGTTGCCCTAGAAATTAGAATGACACTTGTGACAAGATCAACTTACACAACTTGAAAAACACGATTTTCGGTTATAAGAGTTGTACCAGTTTTTTTTGACGCGAAGTGTACGTACCTAGCTTCTTATGTAAACTTCGTAATATTCCTGCCTTTTTGATCTAATTGTATGTTTTTATATAAAAAAAATGTTTAACTAAGTAAATACATTTATTACTTTGTGATGTATTTAGACGTTACAACATGGACTGTTATTAGTACTATGTAACACATGCCGCTTTAAACTTTTTATGTTGCTATATACTTCAAATGTTTTTTATCGTGGTCAATAGCACCCACATAAATAAACAAGCTGAAAATGCGAGCATTATCATAACGAAAACTTTATTTATTTACGTATTTTAATTCATAATATGGAAAATTGCTATTATGAAAAGTAGTTTAGAATTAATAATTATGTTTTAATGTGCAATTATATCATTCTAATTTAAATGTTATGAACTATAAAGACAGTTCACTCTTGATCGAAGTTCATATTTTTTATATACCTCGTATAAAATTAATAAAATTTTACATATGATGGTTGCATCATAAATCTTAGAACATGAAGAGCTTTTTATGAAGAATAACTTTTCTTCGTCAAATTAAAAATAAAAGAGTTATAAATGAAAATGTTGCTGGTATCCATAATTTGAGAAAAATCTTCAAATATTTTTTTCCATTAGAAAGATTAGAAAGATTGCACATATCAGACCATAATTGTTTATACCAAACAATATTCTGGGACAGTCCATTTATCATAAAGGGGAGGCCGCATACTCGTATAAACCTTTTTGAAGCTGTTAATAAATTATTGCTTTTAAAATATACTCAAATTGTATTTTTGAACATCTTATTTATTCTATATAATAATTAAATTCACTATCAAATGTCATTAACGTTTTATTAATACTTAATTCAAAATTTAGTTTGACATTCACGAAGTGTCAAACTTAAATGTAAATAACCTATTATGCTTTGCTTAACAAATCGAGATTAAACAAGCTGAAAATGCGAGCATTGTCATAACGAAAACTTTGTATATTTACGTATTTTAATTCATAATATGGAAAATTTCTATTATGAAAAGTAGTTTAGAATTAATAATTATGTTTTAATGTGCAATTATATAATTCTAATTTAAATGTTATGAACTATAAAGGTGGTTTACTCTTGATCGAAATTCATATTTTTTATATACCTCATATAAAATTAATAAAATTTTATACAAGGTGTCCCAAAAGTAGTGGAACGGTCGAATATTTCGCGAACTAAACATCGGATCGAAAAACTGAAAAATACGTGTTCAATCATTTTCAAAAATCTATCCAATGACACCAAACACCAACCTCCACTACACCCCCTGGAGGTGGGTGGGGGGTAACTTTAAAATCTCAAATGGAAACCCCTAGATTTTCTTGCAGATTTGGATTCGTTACGTAAAAGTAAGCAACTTTTATTCAAGACATTTTTTCGAACTGTGGATAGATGGCGCTATAATTGGGAAAAACTATTTATCCTGATACCATGGGTAAATTATAGAAACGGTCTAATATCTCGAGAAATACACTTCCAAATGAGAAACCAAACAAATTTTTTTAATACTTTTCGAATACCTATCGAATAACACTAAACATGACCCTCCAACCCACCCCCTGGAGGTGGGGTGGGGGGTAACTTTAAAATATTAAATAGCAACCCCCACTTTTTATTACAGATTCGGATTTGTCATGAAAAACTAAGCAACATTTATTCGAAACATTTTTTAGAATTGTTGATAGCGCTTTAATTGGAAAAATACGATTTATTAGCGCCATCTATCAGCATTTTTAAAAAATGTTTCGAATAAATGTTGCGTAATTTTTCATGACGAATTCGAATCTGCAATAAAAAGTGGGGGTTGCTATTTAAGATTTTAAAGTTACCCCCCACCCCACCTCCAGGGGGTGGGTTGGAGGGTCATGTTTAGTGTTTGTCGATAGGTTTTCGAAAAATATTAAAAACCTGTTTTTTGGTTTCTTATTTGGAAGTGTATTTCTCGAGATATTAGACCGTTTCTATAATTTACCTATGGTATCAGGATAAATCGTTTTTATAATTATAATTATAGCGCCATCTATCCACAGTTCGAAAAAATGTCTTGCATAAAAGTTGCTTACTTTTACGTAACGAATGCAAATCTGCAAGAAAAACTAGGGGTTTCCATTTAAGATTTTAAAGTTACCCCCCACCCCACCTCCAGGGGGTGTAGTGGGAGTTGGTGTTTGGTGTCATTGGATAGATTTTTGAAAATGATTGAACACGTATTTTTCAGTTTTTCCATCCGATGTTTAGTTCGCGAAATATTCGACCGTTCCCCTACTTTTGGGACACGGTTGCATCATAAATCTTAGAACAAGAAGAGCTTTTTATGAAGAATAACTTTTATTTGTCAAATTAAAAATAAAAGAGTTATAAATGAAAATGTTCTTGGTATCCATAATTTGAGAAAAATCTTCAAATATTTTTTTCCATTAGAAGGATGTACACAGACACAATGCTGGCTAGTGATTTTAGTCAATAATTTCGCCAATTCGACAAAAAAATAATTTCTAAATAGTTAATAATTATTACTAAATAATTAGTAATTTTGCCAATTTCGGCAAAATTCTCAAAAAACAAAAAAATTACCTTCTACAATCACTATCCAGTTGTGTCGAGTTTAGGGAACGACTAGGTATACATAATATTTTAATTTTATAGCAAATGTAACAGTCCATTTATCATAAAGGGGAGGCTGTATTTATACTGGTATAAACCTTTTTAAAACTGTTAATAAATTATTGCTTTTAAAATATTTATACTCAAATTATATTTTTGAACATCTTATTTATTTTATATAATAATTAAATTCACTATCAAATGTCATTGATGTTTTATTAATACTTAATTTAAAATTTAGTTTGACATTCACGAAGTGTCAAACTCAAATGTAAATAACCTATGCTTGGCAAATCGAGATTAAAAAAAAGTAGCCTACTTCCTAATCAACCATTTGAGCTGACGTTTAGTGCGTCTGTAGGAGATAACCGGATTGTGACGTCACATTTTAGATTTTGAGGTCGATTATCTCGAAGACGATAGATTAGATATATCGAAATGCCGTTTTCAGATTTGGATTCAGAAGGCAAAACTACATAAGAATCCATCGATACACCTTTTCTAAGTATTGCAGGAGCGGCAACGCAATAACACACAGACTTTTGCAAATTTATAAACGAAAAGTTTTCGTTGACAAGCTGAAAATGCGAGCATTATCATAACGAAAACTTTATTTATTTATGTATTTTAATTCATAATATGGAAAATTGCTATTATGAAAAGTAGTTTAGAATTAATAATTATGTTTTAATGTGCAATTATATCATTCTAATTTAAATGTTATGAACTATAAAGGCAGTTCACTCTTGATCGAAATTCATATTTTTTATATACCTCGTATAAAATTAATAAAATTTTACATATGATGGTTGCATCATAAATCTTAGAACATGAAGAGCTTTTTATGAAGAACAACTTTTCTTCGTCAAATTAAAAATAAAAGAGTTATAAATGAAAATGTTGCTGGTAAATGAGAAAAATCTTCAAATATTTTTTTCCATTAGAAAGATGTAATTGCACATATCAGACCATAATTGTTTATACCAAACAATATTCTTTCATATACTGTCGGTTCTCTAAACTCAGACACAACTGGTTAGTGATTTTAGTCAATAATTTTGCCAATTTGGCAAAAAAATAATTACTAATTAGTTAATAATTACTAAATAATTATGAGCATCAAGTTAGCTAAACACCTATCACAAATCGATTCGAAAGTAGGTGGATAATTTGCCGCTAATTAGTCGTTAATTAGTTGTGAAAATACCGATTTTGTCGTTTCTTTTTTTTTTATTTTTTTAGGTGCTTTGCTAACTTGATATAAAGTTAGCAAAGCACACCTCCGAAAAATGACTTTAGAGCGTTCGTAGGAGAATCCGAATAGGATTAGTTTTTGCCGCTAATTAGTCGCTAATTAGTTGTGAAAAAATTAATTTTCTAAATTAATTTTTTTTTGTTTTTTTGGGTGCTTTGCTAACTTGATATAAAGTTGGCAAAGCACGCTTCCATAAAATGATTTTAGGGATTTCGTAAAAGAATGAAAATAGAATGAGAATTTGCCGCTAATTAGTTGTGAAGAAATGAATTTTCTAAATTAATTTTTTTTTGTTTTTTTGGGTGCTTTGCTAACTCGATATAAAGTTGGCGAAGCACGCCGCTATAAAATGATTTCAGAGTTTTCGTAAGGGAATGAGAATAAAATGAGAATTTGCCGCTAATTAGTCGCTAATTATTTGTAAAGGAATTTTATTCACAAAAAATTTTTTTTTTGTTTTTCACGGTGCTCCGCTTACTTGATATAAAGTTGGCAAAGCACGACTCCATACAATCATTCTCTGGTTTCCGGAGAAGAATAGCAATGGAATAAGAATTCTTTGCTAATTAGTTGTGAACACACCAATTTTGTCGTTTTTTTGTTTTTGACGGTTCTTTGCTGACTTGATATAAAGTTCGCAAAGCACGCATCCATAAAATGATTTAGGTTTTTTTGTAGTAGCATGAAAATAGGATCAGAATTTGCCGCTAATTAGTCGCCAATTAGTTGTGAACAAATTGATTTTCTAAATTAATTTTGTTTTTGTTTTTTTGGGTGCTTTGTTAACTTGATACAAAGTTGGCAAGCACACCTCCGAAAAATCATTTTAGGGTTATCGTAAAAGAATGGAAATAGAAAAAAAATTTGCCGCTAATTAGTCGTGAATAAGTTGTAAGAATACCGATTTTGTCGTTTATTTATTTTTTTTTATTTTTTTAGGTGCTCTGCTAAATTGATATAAGGTTAGCAAAGCACAACTCCAAAAAATGACTTTCGAGCGTTCGTAGAAGAATGGGAATAGAATGAGAATTTGCCGCTAATTAGTCGCTAATTAATTGTAAAGAAATTAATTTTTTTAATTAATTTTTTTTTGTTTTTTTGGGTGCTTTGGTAACTTGATATAAAGTTGGCAAAGCACGCTTCCATAAAATGATTTTAGGGATTTCGTGAAAGAATAAAAATAGAATGAGAATTTGCCGCTAATTAGTCGCTAATTAGTTGTGAAGGAATGAATTTTCTAAATGATTTTTTTTTTGTTTTTTAGGTGCTTTGGTAACTTGATATAAAGTTGGCAAAGCACGCTTCCATAAAATGATTTTAGGGATTTCGTGAAAGAATAAAAATTGAATGAGAATTTGTCGCTAATTAGTCGCTAATTAGTTGTGAAGAAATGAATTTTCTAAATTAATTTTTTTTTTGTTTTTTTGGCTGCTTTGCTAACTCGATATAAAGTTGGCGAAGCACGCCGCTATAAAATGATTTCAGAGTTTTTGTAGGGGAATGAGAATAAAATGAGAATTTGCCGCTGATTAGTCGCTAATTATTTGTGAAGGAATTTTATTCAGAAAAATTTTTTTTTTGTTTTTCACGGTGCTCCGCTTACTCGATATAAAGTTGGCAGAGCACGACTCCATACAATCATTTTAGGGTTTCCGTAGAAGAATAGCAATGTAATAAGAATTCTTTGCTAATTAGTCGTGCATTAGTTGTGAGAATACCAATTTTGTCGTTTTTTCGTTTTTGACGGTTCTTTGCTGACTTGATATAAAGTTCGCAAAGCATGCATCCATAAAATGATTTGGGTTTTTATGAAAAAGCATGGAAATAGGATCAGAATTTGCCGCTAATTAGTCGCTACTTAGTTGTGAAGAAATTATTTTTCTAAATTAATTTTTTTTTGTTTTTTCGGGTGCTTTGCTAACTTGATATAAAGTTGGCAAGCACACCTCCGAAAAATCATTTTAGGGTTTTCGTAGAAGAATAGGAATAGAAAAAAAATTTGCCGCTAATTAGTCGTGAATTAGTTGTGAGAATACCGATTTTGTCGTTTATTTTTATTTTTTATTTTTTTAGGTGCTTTGCTAACTTGATATAAGGTTAGCAAAGCACACCTGCAAAAAATGACTTTCGAGCGTTCGTAGAAAAATGGGAATAGAATGAGAATTTGCCGCTAATTAGTCACTAATTAGTTCTGAAAAAATAATTTTTTTAATTAATTTTTTTTTTGTTTTTTTGGGTGTTTTGCTAACTTGATATAAAGTTGGCAAAGCACGCCTCAATCAAATGATTTAAGGGTTTTCGTGAAAAAAAGAGAATAGAATGAGAATTTGCCGCTAATTAGTCGCTAATTAGTTGTGAAAAAATGAATTTTCTAAATGAATTTTTTTTTCGTTTTTTTGGATGCTTTGCTAACTTGACATAAAGTTGGCAAAGCACGCCCCCATGAAATGATTTTATGGGTTTCGTAAAAGAATGAAAATATAATATGAATTTGCCGCTAATTAGTCGCTAATTAGTTGTGAAGAAATGAATTTTCTAAATTAATTTTTTTTTTGTTTTTTTGGCTGCTTTGCTAACTCGATATAAAGTTGGCAAGCACACCTCCGAAAAATCATTTTAGGGTTTTCGTAGAAGAATAGGAATAGAAAAAAAATTTGCCGCTAATTAGTCGTGAATTAGTTGTGAGAATACCGATTTTGTCGTTTATTTTTATTTTTTATTTTTTTAGGTGCTTTGCTAACTTGATATAAGGTTAGTAAAGCACACCTGCAAAAAATGACTTTCGAGCGTTCGTAGAAAAATGGGAATAGAATGAGAATTTGCCGCTAATTAGTCACTAATTAGTTCTGAAAAAAATAATTTTTTTAATTAATTTTTTTTTTGTTTTTTTGGGTGTTTTGCTAACTTGATATAAAGTTGGCAAAGCACGCCTCAATCAAATGATTTAAGGGTTTTCGTGAAAAAAAGAGAATAGAATGAGAATTTGCCGCTAATTAGTCGTGAAAAAATGAATTTTTTAAATGAATTTTTTTTTCGTTTTTTTGGATGATTTGCTAACTTGATATAAAGTTGGCAAAGCACGCCCCCATAAAATGATTTTATGGGTTTCGTAAAAGAATGAAAACATAATATGAATTTGCCGCTAATTAGTCGCTAATTAGTTGTGAAGAAATGAATTTTCTAAATTAATTTTTTTTTGTTTTTTTGGGTGCTTCGCTAACTTGATATAAAGTTGGCGAAGCTCGCTTCCCTAAAATGATTTTAGTGTTTGCGTAAAAGAATGAAAATAGAATCAGAATTTGCCGCTAATTAATCGCTAATTAGTTGTGAAGGTATTTCATACATAAATTCTGTTTTTTTTTTGGTTTTGACGGTGCTTTGCTTACTCAACATTAAGTTCGCAAAGCACGCATCTTTAAATTGATTTAAGTTTTTTCGTAGAAGCATGGAAATAGGATGAGAATTTGTCGCTTATTAGTCGCTAATTAGTTGTGAACGAATTTTTTTCAGCAATTTTTTTGATATTATTTTTGTTGTTTCAGGCGCTCCGCTAACTCGATATAAAGTTAGTAAAGTACACGTTCAAAAAATGACTTCAGAGCGTTCGTAGAAGAATGAGAATAGGATTAGTTTTTGCCGCTAATTAGTTGTAAAGATATTAATTTTTTCAATCAATCTTTTTGTTGTTTTTTTGTCGTAAGTGTTATTGTTGAAAATGTGTAAAAATTTGTATATATGTTGATAAAAGTGTAAAAAAAGTCTAACTTTTGTAAGTGTAATTGTTGAAAGTGTGACTCGGATGATAGAATGCTATTGATAAATTCTACTTTTATCATATGAGGCGTTTATTTTAAAATTTTCTTTTTACGGGTGCGTTTGTCATTTGATATATCTTTAGCAGAGCAGGCAATAAAAAAAAAACTTCAGAAAGGGAACAAACAGTTGGAATTGGATGGTGACTTGCCGCTAATAAGTTGCTAATTAGTTGTGGAATAATTGATTTCGTTGTTTGATTGTTTTTTTTTTGTTGTTGTAATGGTTGGTAATGCATAATATAAACAATGGTTTAGACTTGTTAATATTGAAGTGCAGTTTGAACTACAGAATGGTGCTAATTAGTTGTTCTTGAATGTTTTTGTTTTATTTTTACGGTGCTTTGTAAACGTGATTCTATATTCCGTGAAGTAGGATTTCGAAAAAAATTGTGACTTGCAAAATAACTTTTCTTTTAAAAAATGGCAAAAATTTTGAGGCCTTTGACTATTACAAGTCGAATAAGTTTATCGTGTGGTGTTTACGTCGTTTTCATATTAGATAGGGACATAGTTTCTGGAAACGGTATGCTGACAAAATAGTTTATTTAGCTGACAAATAGTAGGTAAGTCATTTGTTTCATAATTTCGAATAGAACAATAATTCAACTTTCATTTCAGTACTATCATAAACTGGATAAGATTTTTTCTTGTTGTCGTCATAAGCTACCCAGTTTGTTTGTCTTCTCGTTATGGCGATATAATGTCCCATGGCACTTTTCGATCTTCTAGTCACTGGTGGTCCTCGATATTCCACGACTCCCAAAATTTTGTACACTGCCTTAGTTTTTGGACAGGAAAAAGATTTTGAAAACGTTCCCAGAGCAGTCGATACGTCCATGTCGACCCCAATCACTACTATGTCCTCTGTAACAACAACAAAACTGTTATGTAATATATGAAATTGTTTTGAACTCTAATTATGTTCCAATTTTTTAATCTTGTCATCAATTTTTTAATCCACATATCAATTTTTTACAAGCAAAAGTACATGTCAATTTTTTTCCTTTTCATTTCATTTTTTTTTATATTCGATTTTAACATTTGACACGCTGAAAGCAAAAACGTACTAAAGCCTATCTAAAAATACATTGGTGTTAGTACGTTTTTGCTTTCAGCGTGTCATTTAAACTGTTTTTCAATTATAATACAACGAATTTATAGAGAGAATAGTTTAACATTTTTCACCCAATCTTTACGAGCATTTGAAATACAATGCAAATCCAAATAATTGTCTTATCAATATATATCTACCTATTTTTTGAATTTCGTTTTCTTCGATTCCACTGCAATCTTCAGCTTGACAGTAAACACTTGGGAGAATGAGATGATCCTTCAGGACTTTGCTTAGAGATTGTTTGATCTCTTTTTCTGTGATTGTTATAGTCGGTAAATATTTTATTCGTGGGGGACAGCCAGCGTCGCATGATGATCTTTCTTCGAAACTGACACATTTTTTGAAAAGGAAATTGGCCAACGAAACGATGTTACAGCTTCCTTCAATATATTCGATACAGGCACCTTTGCGTGTAGCTCGTGAGAAATTTTCGCATTCTTCAGGCAAATCCATTTCAGAATCGTCAATATTGAATCGATCAGACTCTTGGGTCTTGTTTTTGTACAGTAAAAAAATTTCCAGTCTCTTTCTATATGTGTTTTGGTTGATTTTCGACTTCGTTACGCCGACAACCATTTCAAATAATGGATTTTTTGCTTTGTTATTTTCGACGTATTTCAGAATCTTCTCATTGTCTGTCACAGCTGCTAAAAAAATTTGGAACATACTGTCAACAGAGCATGTGTTCGTCACTGAATATAGTGATGATTTGAAAGTCACCAGTCCCAGTGTTTCATTATTTCCGTTCTTCAGGATCGGTAATTTCCGGACTTTTTCTGAGAGTATGACGTCGTTTAAATCTTGATTGGTCTTGGTTAAATAGGTATTGCCTCTTTTTTTCGTCTTCGCCTCTTTTCCTAAACCTCTCCAATTTTCGACTTCGTTCAATGCAGTTCTCGTTTCTGCAATTTTGCAGGACACTTTGAAAACACGGAAAGAAATAAATTGTCGAACTCTGTGAAATCAGACTCACAGCTAGGCCTTTGACGAAGCAAACTGTCTCAAGGAAACGATGCGACTAAGAAGAATGCATTCTTCTTAGGTGCAATCAATGGTTAGCTTTTCCGGCTTGGTCCTCAGGGAGCAGCGGGCTCACTGGGTCGTTGACCATGCATTTTCAGAGATACATACAAAAGAATAATCCAGAATTTCCGTTCGGGATAGTCAGATATAATCCTACACGTAAAATAGTTCAGAGAATCATCCATTCGTGTTCTTCCAAGGACTCGTATGACTACTATATTGAGTAGAGACAATGTCTACAACTTTATTTTGTTGTAAACAACTATTTTCTTATACTAAACATCAGTCAACTAAAATTTTTTTTGAACCATTTCGTGTTTTTTTAAAAAATACAACACAATATCAGAGAAAATAAAAGTTTTTAACTTTTTATTGTCAAAAATGGTAAATTGTTTATAATGAAATACGTTCCACTAAATTTCATTTATAACTATTTTGTTATTTTACTCTTTGTTTTTCCTTGGGACTTTGAGATTAGATTGGAAATTACACATAATAAGAATTTGGTGGTCGATGACCATCGAAGTCAAAATCTATTCATTTTTAAAAATTACTACTGTAGAATAACTTTTATATATGAGTGGTAAAAAGGCGGGCGGTCGGGCAAACTTTATATGGAGTCAGCAAAGAACCGTAAAAAACAAAAAAACAACGACAAAATTGGTATTCTCACAACTATTGCACGACTAATTAGCGACAAATTCTTATTCTATTCATATTCTTTTACGAAAACCCTGAAAAGATTGTATCAGGGCGTGCTTTACCAACTTTATATCGAGTAAACGAAGCACCGTAAAAAACAAAACAAAAAATGTTCTGAATGAAGTTCCTTCGCAACTAATTAGCGGCAAAATCTCATTCTATTCTCATTTTTTTACGAAAACCCTTAAATCATTTTATTGAGGCGTGCTTTGCCAACTTTATATCAAGTTAGCAAAACACCCAAAAAAAAAAATCATTTAGAAAATTCATTCTTTCACAACTAATTAGCGACTAATTAGCGGCAAATTCTCATTCTATTTTTATTCTTTTACAAAATACCTAAAATCATTTTATGGAAGCGTGCTTTGCCAACTTTATATCAAGTTAGCAAAGCACCCGAAAAAACAAAAAAAAAATTAATTTAGAAAATTAATTTTTTCACAACTAATTAGCGACTAATTAGCGGCAAAAACTAATCCTATTCCCATTCTCCTACGAACGCTCTGAAGTCTTTTTTTGAACGTGTACTTTACTAACTTTACATCGAGTTAGCGGAGCACCTGAAACAACAAAAATAATATCAAAAAAATTGCTAAAAAAATTCGTCCACAACTAATTAGCGACTAATAAGCGACAAATTCTCATCCTATTTCCATGCTTTTACGAAAAAACTTAAATCATTTTAAAGATGCGTGCTTTGCCTACTTAATGTTGAGTAAGCGAAGCACCGTAAAAACCAAAAAAAAAACAGAATTTATGGATGAAATACCTTCACAACTAATTAGCGATTAATTAGCGGCAAATTCTGATTCTATTTTCATTCTTTTACGAAAACACTAAAATCATTTTAGGGAGGCGTGCTTCGCCAACTTTATATCAAGTTAGCGAAGCACCCAAAAAAACAAAAAAAAATTAATTTAGAAAATTCATTTCTTCACAACTAAGTAGCGACTAATTAGCGGCAAATTCATATTATATTTTCATTCTTTTACGAAACCCATAAAATCATTTTATGGGGGCGTGCTTTGCCAACTTTATATCAAGTTAGCAAAGCATCCAAAAAAACGAAAAAAAAATTCATTTAGAAAATTCATTTTTTCACAACTAATTAGCGACTAATTAGCGGCAAATTCTCATTCTATTCTCATTTTTTTACGAAAACCCTTAAATCATTTGATTGAGGCGTGCTTTGCCAACTTTATATCAAGTTAGCAAAACACCCAAAAAAACAAAAAAAAAATTAATTAAAAAAATTATTTTTTTCAGAACTAATTAGCGACTAATTAGCGGCAAATTCTCATTCTATTCCCATTCTTCTACGAACGCTCGAAAGTCATTTTTTGCAGGTGTGCTTTGCTAACCTTATATCAAGTTAGCAAAGCACCTAAAAATAAAAAATAAAAAATAAACGACAAAATCGGTATTCTCACAACTAATTCACGACTAATTAGCGGCAAATTTTTTTTCTATTCCTATTCTTCTACGAAAACCCTAAAATGATTTTTCGGAGGTGTGCTTGCCAACTTTATATCAAGTTAGCAAAGAACCCGAAAAAACAAAAAAAAATTAATTTAGAAAATTAATTTCTTCACAACTAATTAGCGACTAATTAGCGGCAAATTCTGATCCTATTTCCATGCTTCTTAAAAAAAACCTAAATCATTTTATGGATGCATGCTTTGCGAACTTTATATCAAGTCAGCAAAGAACCGTCAAAAACGAAAAAACGACAAAATTGGTATTCTCACAACTAATGCACGACTAATTAGCAAAGAATTCTTATTCCATTGCTATTCTTCTACGGAAACCCTAAAATGATTGTATGGAGTCGTGCTTTGCCAACTTTATGTCGAGTAAGCGGAGCACCGTGAAAAAAAAAAAATTTTTTTCTGAATAAAATTCCTTCACAAATAATTAGCGACTAATTAGCGGCAAATTCTCATTTTATTCTCATTCCCTTACGAAAACTCTGAAATCATTTTATAGCGGCGTGCTTCGCCAACTTTATATCGAGTTAGCAAAGCACCCAAAAAAACAAAAAAAAATTAATTTAGAAAATTCATTTCTTCACAACTAATTAGCGACTAATTAGCGGCAAATTCTCATTCTATTTTCATTCTTTTACGAAATCCCTAAAATCATTTTATGGAAGCGTGCTTTGCCAACTTTATATCAAGTTAGCAAAGCACCCAAAAAAACAAAAAAAAAATTAATTTAGAAAATTAATTTTTTCACAACTAATTAGCGACTAATTAGCGGCAAAAACTAATCCTATTCCGATTCTCCTACGAACGCTCTAAAGTCATTTTTCGGAGGTGTGCTTTGCTAACTTTATATCAAGTTAGCAAAGCACCTAAAAAAATAAAAAAAAAAGAAACGACAAAATCGGTATTTTCACAACTAATTAACGACTAATTAGCGGCAAATTATCCACCTACTTTCGAATCGATTTGTGATAGGTGTTTAGCTAACTTGATGCTCATTAAATAATTAGTAATTTTGTCAATTTTGGCAAAATTCGCAAAAACAAAAAAATTACCTACTAAAATCACTAGCCAGTTGTGTCGAGTTTAGCGAACCGACTATATTTTAATTTCATAGCAAATGGAACAGTCCATTTATCATAAAGGGGAGGCCGCATACTCGTATAAACCTTTTTGAAGCTGTTAATAAATTATTGCTTTTAAAATATACTCAAATTGTATTTTTGAACATCTTATTTATTTTATATAATAATTAAATTCACTATCAAATGTCATTAATGTTATATTAATATCTACTTAATGTAAAATTTAGTTTGACATTCACGAAGTGTCAAACTCAAATGTAAATAACCTATTATGCTTTGCTTAACAAATCGAGATTAAAAAACTAGCCTACTTAATAGCAACGATTTCAGCTGGACGTGTAGTGTGTCGGAAGAAAATAACCCGATTGTGACGTCGCATTTTACACTTTGGGGTCGATTATCTCGAAGACGGTTAGAAATATCGAAATGCCGTTTTCAGATTTGGATTCAGAAGAAAAAACTACATAAGAATCCATCGATAAATCTGATTTGAGTATTGCAGGAGCGGCAACGCAATAACACACAGACTTTTGCGAATTTATAAACGAAATGTTTTCGTTGATAATTAAAAGCTTTATGTAACTTTATTTATATTTATTTATTTGTATGTAAGATGTTTATTATTTTAAAAATTTGAAATAAAAACTCTTGATCCAAAAATGATGTTTTGTCGGTAGGGGAGGGGGTAGGGAGTGTTGGGTTAAAATTGCGCTGAGTCTTATTTTTAAAGAAATAGAACGTAAAAAAAGCAAAAAAATTGAATTCTGGGAGGGCTTTATACTTTATATATTATATGTGTTATAATATATACCCTTTATACTTTATAGATTGTATGTGCATACTGTTGGACAACAATTTTCATCAAGACTATTAAATATGGGACTGCTTTGAGTAGTCATACAGTCAAACATTTTTTTCATTTATGAACACTTACAATTTGCATGATATAAACAAAAACCTTTTCATATCCAGCTCAAATTTGACTTTTTCAATCATTCTTCATTTATTTTCTTATTGCTACATTATACTGATTGACAGGTATTTATTATTTTAGGTGTCTCTTGCGAAGGCATTCAAAATGATGCACGAAACCTATTAAAGTATACTGGCAATCAAAATTTACCTGCTACTACGGATGTGAAACTCAGAGAAAAACATTTTGAATGTGAAATATGCTCTAAACAATTAACAACAAGTTATTCTTTAAAAGTACATATGAGAGTGCATACTGGTGAAAAACCTTTCTCATGCAAAATATGCATCAAACAGTTTTCAAGGAAGCATGGTTTAGAAAGACATATGCTAGTGCACAGTGGTGAAAGGCCTTTTACGTGTGATCTATGCAACAAACAGTTTTCAACAAATACAAATTTAACGGTACATATGAGAGTGCATACTAGTGAAAAACCCTTTACATGTGGAATTTGCACTAAACCGTTTTCATTAGCCACACATTTAACTAGACATATGAGAGTGCATACTGGTGAAAAACCTTTCACATGCGAAATATGCACCAAACAGTTCTCACAAGGTTCTACTTTAAAACTTCATATGAAAATGCATACTGGAGAAAGACCTTTTGACTGTGAAATATGCAACAAACAGTTTTCAAAAAAGGCACATTTAACTATACATTTGAGAGTGCATACTGGTGAAAAACCTTTTTCGTGCAACATATGCACCAAACATTTCTCACACAGTTCTGCTTTAAAACTTCATAAGAAATTGCATACTGGGGAAAAACCATTTGCATGTGAAATATGCAACAAACAGTTTTCAACGAATGCACATTTAACTATACATATGAGAGTGCATACTGGCGAAAAACCTTTCTCATGCAAAATATGCACCAAACAGTTTTCACAAAGTTGTAACTTAACAGCACATATGAAAAAACACACTAGTGAATAGGCTGAGATGGTCACAGCACAGTGCCTTTACAGTGGTAAAGGCCTGTGCTCATTTGATCGAATCAGTCGGCAACGGAACGGACCGCTACAGCCCGGAATTAAATGCTTAAGGCTATGGCTGCACGAGCGACAGATTGACGCTAGCAGTAGCAGTAAAATGAAGCCTGATAAATGAAAACAACAGCGATAATACTGGGCGGCTCCACGGAGCTGTAAATTGTCGCTCAAGATGGAGAAAACCGCATCGTCAAGGTCATGTCGCAGAGGGATAGGGCCAGACCTATTTTTTAGCAGTTATTTGCAGGTCGTTTCTGGCTCCACTGGCAATATTGTGTCGCTCGTAGGTGCAATTGCCATTCAATCAGATTTTTAGGTTCTTGTACGTTTATTTTGTTGTGTTTGGTATTTTGTATTGTATTCATAATGGAAAAAAATGAGTTTGATAGTGAACTATTAACACTCCGATGCACGACCCCTTTTAGAATTATATGAGCACATGACGGTGGTCTGTCAGAACCAAAAATTGTGTAATTTCGTTTCTAGCTTTAGATACAAAAAATTTAAATTATTTTTTTGTAATACTTATTGGTTTTACGCTTATACTATATGTCTTAAAAATATGTTAATGCTGCTGCTTTTGTATAGATATTAACGTCAAATAAAAACACTCATTTTTGGTAATCGTTTTATTGCTAATTTAAGAAACTATAAAAAAATGAAATTAACAAAAATTAAAAATATAGCTTCTGATTACATAAATACACAAAATAAAAAATTAGACCTGTGGCCATCTCAGAAAAAAGTTATACGCTTTATTCCAAAAAATAAAAAAGGAATTTTGACGTTATGTCCGCTCAACCTACGGGTCTACAGGGTGAGTCATGAGGAACTGTACATACTCCTACCTCGTATAGAAACCCCTATGGGGAATAACAAATGACCATTAAAAAGTGTCTGCTCCCATTTTTTAATAATATACAGGGCGAGTTTCGCATTTTGACAGAAATTTATATTTGTCATAATTTTTGAACGGTCAGATCGACGTGTCTCTTATTTTGGTCAATCGTTACACTATTACCGCCTAATCAACTGATTTATTCAAACTAGAAAAAAATCAGGACCGGCTTTAAAAAATTAGTTCGTTTGGGTCTTAGAAAAAATTTCACCCTGTATACGCTTTTTGAAAACTCTAATATTAATTTTACAAATTAGAAAAATAGGCAATTAAAGTGACTTATTTATTTTTTCCCCACACGATTACTTAATTTTTTATAAAAAAATCAAATTTGACTATGAATTAAAAATTTGGTAAAGTGAACCATATATTTAAAAAACATTAACTTTTATTACAAAAATTAATTTTTTTAAACAAATATTTGATTTATGTTACAACCCAATCAACTAATTTACTCAAACTAGAAAAGAATCAGGTCCGGCTTTAAAAAATTAGTTCGTTTGGGTCTTAGAAAAAATTTCACCCTGTATACGGTTTTTGAAAACTCTAATATAAATTTTACAAATTAGACAAATAGGCAATTAAATTGACATATTTATTTTTTCCCCACACGATTACTTAATTTTTTATTAAAAAACCAAATTTGTCAAAATCGCAATTTTACCACAAAAATAAAAAAATTAAACAACGTTTTTCTTAAAATTAAAAGTTTCACCATTTTTTTTTCTATAACACGTCTAGATCTAAAACTCCCCATAACACTTCTCTTTGGACTCTCTAGTTTAACATAGACGTGATCAAATAGATAAATTTTAAATTTTTTCACATAATTTTTGCGATTTAACTTTGCAATTCACGACGCTGCACCTTTTATTTTTAAAAACTCATAAATTTTACAAGAAGACTGAAAGTCTACAACAATTGTCATAGTCTTCACAATACTAAGAGATAGGTGCTGTAAAAATTCCAGAAAAAAAATTTTAATGGAACGTAGCGAGTTAAACCGTGATTTCATCTTTTTTTTTTCATTTTTAGGTTAAAATTCCGATTTTGACAAATTTGATTTTTTAATAAAAAATTAAGTAATCGTGTGGGAAAAAAAATAAATATGCCATTTTAATTGCCTATTTGTAAAATTCATATTAGAGTTTTCAAAAAGCGTATACAGGGTGAAATTTTTTCTAAGACCCAAACGAACTAATTTTTTAAAGCCGAACCTGATTTTTTTCTAGTTTGAATAAATCATTTGATTGGGTGGTAACATAAATCAAATGTTTGTTAAAAAAATTAATTTTTGTAATAAAAGTTAATTTTTTTAAATCTATGGTTTACTTTATCAAACTTTTAATTCATAGTCAAATTTGATTTTTTTATAAAAAATTAAGTAATCGTGTGGGGAAAAAATAAATATGCCATTTTAATTGTCTATTTGTCTAATTTGTAAAATTCATATTATAGTTTTCAAAAACCGCATACAGTGTGAAATTTTTTCTAAGACCAAACGAACTAATTTTTTAAAGCCGGACCTGATTCTTTTCTAGTTTGAGTAAATCAGTTGATTGGGTGGTAACATAAATCAAATATTTGTTTAAAAAATTAATTTTTGTAATAAAAGTTAATGTTTTTTAAATATATGGTTCACTTTACCAAATTTTTAATTCATAGTCAAATTTGATTTTTTTATAAAAAATTAAGTAATCGTGTGGGGAAAAATAAATATGTCACTTTAATTGCCTATTTGTCTAATTTGTAAAATTAATATTAGAGTTTTCAAAAAGCGTATACAGGGTGAAATTTTTTCTAAGACCCAAACGAACTAATTTTTTAAAGCCGGACCTGATTTTTTTTCTAGTTTGAATAAATCAGTTGATTAGGTGGTAATTGTGTAACGATTGACCAAAATAAGAGACACATCGATCTGACCGTTCAAAAATTATGACGAATATAAATTTCTGTCAAAATGCGAAACTCGCCCTGTATATTATTAAACAAGGGGAGCAGACACTTTTTAATGATCATTTGTTATTCCCCATAGGAGCCTCTATAGGTAGGAGTATGTACAGTTCCTCATGACTCACCCTGTATAAAAACTAGCCATATTTTGCGAAAGCCTCAAATATGCGTGTGAAATTTTTAAATTGATTGCATCCCACATAAAAAAGACGAAAAAATGACGTTCTGGTGGAGTGAGAAGGGCTTAAATTTTTTAAACTCATAGAACGTAAAAAAATTTAAAAAAAAAATGAATTCTGGGAGGACATTTTGCCTATCTTAAGGGGGGTACCCTTTATACTTTATACGATGTATGTGCATACTGTTGGGCAACAATTTTCATCAAGACTAATAAATTATTGGATTGTTTTGAGTAGTCACAACATTATTTTCGTTTATGAACACTTACAATTTGTATTACGTAAACAAAATTATTTTCTCACCCAGCTCAAATTTGACTTTTCTAATCATGCTTTTTTATTTGCTTTTCGCTACATAATACTGATTGACGGATATCTATTATTTTAGGTGTCTCTTGCGAAGACATACCGAATTATGTAAGGAACATATTAAAATATACTGGAAATAATTTGAACCCAAATTTAACTGCTACTACGGATGTGAACATCGCAGAAAAACAATTTGAATGTGAAATATGCCTGAGGCAATTAACAACAATCTATTATTTAAGAGATCACATGAGAATACATACTGGAGAAAAACCCTTTACATGTGAAATTTGCACCAAACAGTTTTCAACAAACAAATATTTAACAGCTCATATGAGAGTGCATACTGGTGAAAAATCGTTTGACTGTGAAATATGCTCCAAAGAGTTTTCAACGAAACCACTTTTAAAATTACACATAAGGGTGCATACTGGTGAAAAACCATTTGGATGTGAAATTTTCACTAGACAATTTTCAAAAAAGGATCATTTAAAATCGCATATGAGAGTGCATACCGGTGAAAAATCTTTCACATGTAAAATATGCACCAAACAGTTTTCAACAAACACACATTTAACTAGACATATGATAGTGCATACTGGTGAAAAAAAGTTTAAATGTGAAATTTGTACCAAATAGTTTTCAACAAACACACATTTAACTGTACACATGATAGTGCATACTGGTGAAAAACCTTTCACATGTAAAATATGCACCAAACAGTTTTCAACAAACACACAATTAACTAGACATATGCGACTGCATACCGGTGAAAAACCATTTGAATGTGAAATATGTAACAAACAATTTTCAGAATATTGCAACTTAAAATCACATATGATAATACACAGCGGTGAAAAAGCTTTTTCTTGTGAAATTTGCGCTAAAAAGTTTGTACAAAGTGCTGCTTTAAGAATACATATGAGAGTGCATACTGGTGAAAAACCTTTCGCATGTAAAGTATGCGCCAAAAAGTTTTCACACACACAAAGTTTAAAATATCATATGAAAACGCATACTGGTGAAAAACCTTTCACGTGTGAAATTTGCAGCAAATCGTTTTCACAAAGTTCAAATTTACAAAAACATATAAGAGTACACACTGTAGAAACACTTGTCACTGATGAAAGGCTCTATTAATGTGAAATTTGCGCTAAACAATTTTCAAGAGACTATAATTTAAAAGCGCATATGAGAGTGCATACAGGTGAAAAACCATTTAAATGTGAAATATGCACCAAAGAGTTTTCAACGAATACACATTTAACCATACATATGAGAGTGCATACTGGTGAAAAACCTTTCACATGTGAAATTTGCAGCAAACGGTGTCGAAGAAGTTCTGATTTACAGAAACATATAAGAGTGCATACTGGAGTCAAACCTTTCACATGTAAAATATGCAACAAGCAGTTTTCACAAAGTTCTAGTTTAAATTATCATATGAAAACGCATACTGTTGAAACGCCTTTTACGTGTTAAATTTACAGCAAACTGTTTCTAAAGGTGCATTTAAATCAAAGCGAACACGAACAAAGAATTCGTTCGTTAAAATTGTTGTATTTGCACCATCAAAGGAAATTCGTTTTCAGTGTGAACAGTGGATAAAACGTAGCGAACGAATTCGGTGGAAAGTACTGATTTTTCTTTACAAACTAGTTTGAGAGGGCTGTTTGTGGTGTAGTCGTGAATACTTGTATGTTTAAATAATTTTTCAATATGGAATGGACGAATGAAAAGACACTTCAATTAATTGTATAAAATTTAATCCATAATTTAAATGTTTTAGATTATAATATTTCTAAACATTAAATATATTTTTCATAATTCATTTTTTAATTTCTTACCTGCACATAATTCTTCAAAGCATCGATTATGGTCGTGCACACCTCGGGAATGATACAACAGCAGAAGTTGAAATTTTGAACAATTACTTAAGGCTTGCATAGGAGTCACCTGTTGCAAGAAAGCGGAGGGTTAGGAGCATTCTATCTTTAGCAGTAATTGCTTTTTTGAAATTATCATTTTTAGAAATTCTAGGTCCAATCAAATACAACAAAATATCAAAATCTTCCATAGATACATTTTACAGAAATTTGTAACTTGACCTAAATTGTCAGTCGTTAAATCAGCCAGCAATGCATCACCTCTTTTCTTCTCTTTTTTAATAAATTTGAACATCACACCCTCTTCTTTAACTATAATAACTATAAAACTAGCAGCGCTAAAGATTACATCTTAATTTGTATCTGACATTGCGGACGGATTGTCAACGAATATATTCGTTCGCTACTAAATGGTCTTACTTTGTAGCGAACGAATAACCAAGCGAACACCTATGAATTCGTTGATATACAGTGAGCACGCAAAGGTCGGAATAAATTCATTTTCTCGGAAATGGACGATTTTGGAAAAAAATCCGAAACAGGTCAATTTTTATTTTTAAATTACGACTTTTTGGTTTATATATCATACTAGTGACGTCACCCACCTGGGCGTGATGACGTCATCGATGATTTTTTTAAATGAGAATAGGGGTCGTGTGATAGCTCATTTCAAAGGTAGTTCAATTCTATATTCAGTAATATAAACAGTAACATAATTATTTATACAGGGTCTCCAAAATTTTTTTTAATTTAATTTATCGACATAAGGAGAAGAATGTATTGTAACGAAAGAGAACTCTTGGCCGACCCCCGTATAACGGTATACAACTCGAGGATGACGTAATCGAATATTCACGGCGTCGGCGAAGGGGTAAAGAGAAGTATAGAACGTACCTCAAGTAGGCGGTGTAATGAGCTGATAGCCAGAGGTGGCTTAGCCTGGAATGATCGAGAATAACGTGGTTTGCTATTTAAGGCGGAGCGCGCTTTTATTTGGGTTAGTTTAAGCTAGATATTTGTAAAGAAAACTTGTATAAATAAATTAATAAAGTCGTATATAAATACCAAATCGCTCGTTATTGTTACAGTATGTAATCTATTTAATTCAAAATACATTTTACTGCTCACAGAAAACAGAAAAAAATGTTTATTTGAAAAATAATAATTGCTTTTCGATTAAATTAAATGTTCAAACTGTCAGAAGGCAAGTGGGTGGCTGCTTTAATATTGAATTTAAGCAAAAAACAATATTTATTTGTCAAATAAACATTTTTTCTGTTTTCTAATAGCAGTAAAATGTATTTTGAATTCAATAAATAACACACATTCTTCTTTTTATGTCAATAAAATTAATTCAAAAATTTTTTTGGACTCCCTCTATAAATAATTATGATAATGTTTATATTACTGCATAGAGAATTAAATTACTTTTCAAATGAGCTATCACACGACTCCTATTCTCATTTAAATAAGTCATCGATGACGTCATCACATCCATATGGGTGACGTCACTAGTATGATATATATGCCAAAGAGTCGTAATTTAAAAATTAAACTTAACCTCTTTCAGGATTTTTTTCCAAAATCATCCATTTTCGCGAAAATGAATTTATTCCAACATGTATGTGCTCACTGTATAAGAGTGCAAACTGGAGTCAAACCTTTTGCATGTGAAATATGCTACAAACGATTTTCAGAATATTGCAATATAAATTCACATATGGTAATACACAACGGTGAAAAAGCTTTTTCCTGTGAAATTTGAGCTAAAAAGTTTGTACAAGGTGCTGCTTTAAGAATACATATGAGAGTGCATACTGGTGAAAAAACCTTTCAGATGTAAAGTATGCGCCAAAGAGTTTTCACACTCACAAAGTTTAAAATATACAAAATCGCATACTGGTGAAAAACCTTTCACGTGTGAAATTTGCAGCAAACGGTTTCGAAATAGTTCCGATTTACAAAAACATATAAGAGTGCATACTGGTGAAAAACCTTTCACATGCCAAATATGCAACAAGCAATTTTCCCAAAGTTCTAGTTTAAATCATCATATGAAAAGTCATACTGTTGAAACGCCTTTCACGTGTTAAATTTGCAGCAAACTGTTTCTAAGAAGTTTCGATTTACAAAAACATAAGAGTGCGAACTGTCTAAGGAGTCAAACCTTTTGCATGTGAAATATGTAATAAACAATATTCACAAATTTCTAGTTTGACACTACTTGTGAAATCACACTCTAGTCTCTAGTGGAACGAGGCACAATGCTTTACGAAAGATGCTATTCAATGACGTTTTGGCACACGTTTTAAAATACAGATATACTATCAAAGAATAGAGTGAGTTGAAGGGTACGACCCTGTAACGTTTTAGCATAGGATTTTGCCGATTTTGCGTTCCAACTGAGTAGGTGCTATGGAGGTGCATAGATCTCACAACGTCCGTAGTCACCGTCATCTCACCATCGCCTTCTCTGCGGCCGTAACATCCCTCGTCAACAAGCCTGCTTATAAACGTGATCATCTGTTTCATATAAAAGCTTCTTCTATTGGCGATATATTCTTTGATACTATTAATCGGGAATAATGACTGCGTAGCCAATACAATATGTTTAAACATAGTTTCCCAGTTGTTGTATTGTCGTATATTGTTGTATTAATTTAGTGAATAATAAAGAATTATTGAGAATTTTTAGTACAATTTATTTATTGAAAGTTATTTTATTTAACCCACAAAGCAGGACTGGAATTGGGAAATTTTTCAAGGAGGGGGCAAAAAAAGATCTTTTTTACGTTATACTTCTTCAGGCGTGATTGCGAAAAATGTTGGGAGTGACTTTATAAATACGATAGTCTGAAATACGCGCACATCGACGAGATAAAAACGACACTCTGAAGTTGTAAAAATTTGGAATGTTTACTCTGAAAGGGGTTGGCGGCTAATTGAAACAATCAGATAGGGGGTCGATATGGGGCTTAATGGAAGATAGAGCAAGCATTAAATCGTGCTTTGCGAGACGGCTCTCAGGTTTTAGTTCGGAAAAGCTGGGTCGTGGGACGTTTAGGGGACAATGGGTATAGCTAACTACTAAAATGAAAGGGATAGGTACTTGCCGATGTCCTTAACTATTGAAAAACAGAAAGAACGACTTCTAATCTATTTAAAATGAACGCCGTTTTGAAAAGAGTTCAGCTTCTTGGATTCACTCTATCAGTAGATCGAATCTACAAGGACTTCTTCGACAAGACAAAGCTCTTCTTTGTCTTAAACTTTTTGTTGTGGTTAAAATCTTTCCCAAAATATCCTTTCAAACAAATAAAGAAAACAAACTAGGTTGTTTGATTATTTATTTAAAAGTGAAATCAAATTAAATAATCAATCTATTAAACAAAAAAATATTTTGTCAAACAAATGTTTTATACGAAATTACTAAACCATGGATTATTTACCTTTATTATATGCCAAAAATATTTAAATTACAACAATTTAATGTTTATTTATCATAAATACATTACATAGTCAAACATTCTTTTCGTTTATGAACACTTACAATTTGCATTACAGTAACAAAATCCTTTATATTACATTAAACTGATTTGACAAGTATTTATTTTTTAGGTGTCTCTTGCGAAGACATCCAAAATGATGCATATGACCTGTTAAAATATACTGGAAATAATTCTAACCAAAATTTAACTGCTACTACGGATGTGGACATCGCAGAAAAACATTTTGAATGTGAAATATGCTCCAAACAATTAACAACAAGGCGTTCTTTAAAAGTTCACATGAGAATACACACTGGAGAAAAACCCTTTACATGTGAAATTTGTACCAAACAATTTTCATCCAAGAAATATTTAACTGGGCATAGGAGAGTGCATACTGGTGAAAAACCCTTTATATGCCAAGTTTGCTCCAAACAGTTTTCATCAAACGCAAATTTGACTGTACACATGATAGTGCATACTGGTGAAAAACTATTTGAATGTGAAATATGCTCCAAGCAATTAACAACAAGCTATTCTTTAAAAATACACATGAGAGTACACAGTGGGGAAAAACCCTTTACATGTGAAATTTGTACCAAACAATATTCATCAAAGAAATATTTAACTAGGCATAGGAGAGTGCATACTGGTGAAAAACCCTTTATATGCCAAGTTTGCTCCAAACAGTTTTCAACAAACAGAAATTTAACTCTACACATGATAGTGCATACTGGTGAAAAACGTTTCACATGTCAAATATGCACCAAACAGTTTTCAACAAAAACACATTTAACTAGACATATGAGAGTGCATACTGGTGAAAAGCCTTTTGCATGTGAAATATGTAACAAACAGTTTTCAGAAAGTTGCAATTTAAAATCACATATGGTAGTACACAGCGGTGAAAATGCTTTTTCCTGTGACATTTGTGCTAAACAGTATTCACAAAGTTCTTTACAATCACATATGAGTGTGCATACTGGCGAAAAACCTTTCACATGCCAAATATGCAACAAACAATTTTCACAAAGATCTAGTTTAAAATATCATATGAGAGTGCATACTGGTGAAGAACCATTTTAATGTGAAAGTTGCTCCAAACAGTTTACAACGAAACAAATTTTAAATACACATATGAGTTCACACAGTTCTAATTTAAATAATCATATGAAAACACACACATGAATGTATTCAATGCCGTTTTGACACACCTTTTGGAACGTAGACTTATATTACGAATCGGGGAAAATTACTGCGTAGTGCTAGTGTAGGTTAAATACAATTGTAACAGTGTCTCCCAGTAATTACATTCTTTAGACTGTTAATATACTGAATAATAAAGAAATTATTGTTAACTTTTTTAGTAGAATTTACTTATTGAAAGTTTGTTCTTCATTTATTGAGCCAAAACTAGTTTAGGGGAGCAAAGACCAGTTAGTCGCTCCATTTCCGATTCACCACCTCTCCCCACCATTCTCCCTTTAAAAATCCAAACTTGCTACTTATGTTGTTCTTAGCCGTAAATACGTCCCTATTAGTCTGGACACGACTATCTTGTGCACATTCTTAGCTTTTCAATCATCAGGCATTTTTTCTTTGACTTTTTTCTAAGAACTTAGATTAGTTAGTTACCATACTACAATTTTGGAACAGTCACAGCAAATCCGCCGGTTTTAATTTACAAGATGTTAAAAATTGATATAAAAAATGTTTTTGCGTATTTTAAGAGTTCATTTAATAAGGCAAAAATTTAGAAGCAAAGAATTAGTACATTATAAAGGTATCTTAAATTTGACTTTTCCTATCATACTTGTAACACGTCAAATTTCATCCAGTTGCATAACGAAAACAGAATTAACAGAAGATGTTAATAGGTCAGAAAGGGATGAATCTTTGGGCTACAACGAAATAAATAAAGGATCCGTTGCTCAGATTCGATGGAGATGTGGGGGTGGTTTTTTATGAGAAAGTTCTTTACATTTTCTTATTAGCTTAAGAGTAGATGATATCGAAATGACAATAGAAATACTAAATAAAATGTAGGAGACGTTAATTTGTCCAATTCGTTCCTCTATTTGCGCATGTGCAAGCAATGTCATGAATGAACTTGGTGCCAAGATTTATATCATGTGCAGTGTACCTATGGACCTATGGATAAGAAAAAAGATAATAAATAATATTATTCTTTCTTCAACTATGTATTTACTAGATTTTATACTTTCATAGTATCTAAATGTGCTTTTAAACAAATGTTAGTGAAGATTCCAATTAAATTATTTATCTTTTAGATATGTGATAGAAACCATATAGAAACAGATGAAGCAAGTCTAAGCTATAAAAAATAGGTTAGATTAAATTATATTTTCATATAGATTAGATAAGTAGATAGGAGACCGGTCCTGCATCGATAACTATAATGTTGTATTCAACGTGTGCTCCGAATATTTTTAATATTAACAAAGTTTAAAATAAGTTATAAATTGTGAATCTCAGTGATATATTGAAATAAACTGTAAGTGTACAAACTCTTTATATAATCTCCAGTTAAATTAGCATTAAAGTCAGCAAATTGCAATTAATTGTTATTGTTGTCAATAAACAAATCCAGTTTTACCAGCAAAATAACCGCTTTTAGTAAAGACCGATACACCTGTTTTAGCAGGTGTACAGGGTCGGACTTACTTTTCACTTAACGTTTATCGAAATGGATTCAAACATGGAATCACACAACAGTTCTACAATACAAGACCATCAAAGTCAAATAAACGCATCACAGTCGTACTCTTTGGCAGCGTCGAGAGTGCAATTTCCTTTAAAGTCCCAAGCAATTATCTTTAGTGCCTTAGAAAACACCAAACTTCAAGACTACCTTATCCCACTTGGAAATGTAATTCAACCGAAAAATATAATCTTCTCTTCTAGATTATCTAATAATCGCATATGTATGTATTTATCCAATAAACAAATAGTGGATGATTTTATGAATAATCATGGTCAAATAGAAATACAAGGTGAAATTGTCAGAGCAAGAAGGTTAGTTATACCAGCGGAACGACTTGTACTCTCCGGCGTATGTCCTTCAATACCGCACGACTTGCTAATCAATGAGTTACAAAAAATCGGCATAGTTCCTGTCTCCCCCATGACATTTCTCAAAATTAGTGCTTCTATGCCTGAGTACAATCACATCCTTAGTTTTCGAAGACAAATCTATATCAGTCCTCACAGTCTAACACTACCAGAGTCATTTACTCTTGTTTTTGACAACACGATATATAGAATATTCATTTCTCAAGACAGTTTAGTTTGCTTTAGATGCAAGAAGCCAGGTCACATTGCATCACAGTGCTCCGAACCACTAGCTCAACTAAACCACAACCAAAACAATGAAGCGTCGGTATCCAGCGCAACAAATATATCTTTGCAAGCACCCAATGATACAAAGCCTTCTCAGTGTGAACAAATGTCTATTTCTAATGTCCCGGAGATACCGAGCCAAGTAGATGCATTAAATAAAGACAGTCACATAAATAATCAACCAAAACGTAACTTTGATGAAATTATTTCACCTGAAGCAGATCCATCTTCAAAAGAATATAACATTTTTCCACCACCTAAAGTCCAAGCAAAATTTAAAAAATCTAAAATTAGTTCAGCAAGCACTTCTGAATGCTCATTTTCTCTCTTACTTGACCCTGCTAAAAACTTCATAGAAAATCCCCCTCTACCTTTCCCTCTAAACTTTGATCAACTTAACGCGCTCCTAACGAATATCACTGGATCAACAGATCCTATAACCACAATTCAAGAATATACCACAGACCTATCAGCTTTGTCCCATATGCTCAGCCGAGTTTACCCCCATTTAAAGGAAAGATCCATAAAACGAAAATTTACGTCCATAAAGAAAAAAATCAATAGTTATCTTGGCATTGAGGCATCGGACTGGGAAAGTGACACATCTCAATTAAGCCAACATTAATATTCAAGTTTCTACTTCAAAATAATATTCATGGATTTTGTTCATCGCCTTGCTATGCTCCTACATCTTTCTATGAATTCCAGCATCTATACTGCAGAGCTCTTTGGTTTGTTTAAAGCCATCAAACATATATATATATATATATATATATATATATATATATATATATATATATATATATATATATATATATATATATATATATATATGAAAAACAAAAGATGTAAATCTTTGAAACACACTCAGTGATCAAAAGATCTAAGTTATTGGTTTACCGACCAAAGACAAGATCTCACTTGCCATTGTCAAGTCAGGTAGTTCCGCTTCTCGCTGCTGCTTGAAGTAAACTGAAATGGTGGATGTGTGAATTGTTCGTAAGGGGATTTTTCCACATTCTCTATTTCATTTGTTTGATATATATATATATATATATATATATATATATATATATATATATATATATATATATATATATATATATATATATATAACACGTATATAATATTTGCTGAACAGTTAGGTAACAAGGTTGAAATATTGGGGTAGCAGCAATCTCAAAGAAAACTCTTTATAATAGTTCCAAGCTTTCGAAAATGTTTATTTTCATCATCAGGGAAACTACAATCATAAATAGACACTATTTAACAAATAGGCTAACTGAAATCAATAATAATTGCTATCTTTGTGTTACCAAATCATATTGCTCGAAAGAAATGCTCGAAGAAGAGATAAGGACCCTACAGAAGACAATAAGCCGATCGGCAAAACCATTCTGCCATATGTGAAGGGTACGACAGAGAAAATAGGGAGAGTGCTGAGAAAACACAACATAGAAACGATATTTAATACGGACAGAAAGATCTCAACTATTTTACCAACACCAAAGACCAAAATATCGTTAGAAAGCCAAGGTGTATACGAGATTCCGTGTGGGGATTGTGGAAAGTCGTACATTGGACAGACCAACCGAAGAATCCAGGTAAGACGAGAAGAACACCGAAATGCTATCGAAAGGGGAGAAACCACGTCATCCCTGGCTCAACATGTCGCAAATACAGGACACACAATAAACCTGAACCAAACAACGATGTTAGCTAACATCGAAATAAAAAGAAAACGGGAAATCAGAGAATCGATAGAAATTGAAAGAAATCCCAACGGCTTAAACCAAAGAGATGATGCGCAACGGCTTCCTACAACTTGGAAAACGGTATTGAAGAAAAAGACCAAAATAAATCAGGCCGCAACATCCACGCGTAACATCCCGCCGACGACTGCAACCTACACCGGACCAATAACAAGAGCCAGAGTTCGCGCAGGGCAAGCAGCATCAGGATCAACTACATAAGCGACGGTATCGTGAGTAAAAATTCAGTTTACTTCAAGCAGCAGCGAGAAGCGGAACTACCTGACTTGACAATGGCAAGTGAGATCTTGCCGAAACGCCGTCAAACGCGGAAACTTCAAGTGTAACATGTATATATATATATATATATATATATATATATATATATATATATATATATATATAAAGCTATATATATATATATATATATATATAAAGCTATATATATATATATATATATATATATATATATATATATATATATATATATATATATAATATATGAATAATTTTGGGGAATGCAGTCAATGTGTTTTGGGCTGATTAGAAGTGAAACACTTTGAACTTTTGTCGAGCTTTAGTTTAAAGAAAAAAAAAAGCTTTTTAAAAAACTTTTATAGCTCGACAAAAGTTCAAAGTGTTTCACTTCTAATCAGCCCAAAACACATTGACTGCATTCCCCAAAATTATTCATTTTGTATTATTAACAGTCACTACATATTAATAATTATATATATATATATATATATATATATATATATATATATATATATATATATATAAAGTAGTTTGGTATTATTGACTGACAATATGTAGATACAAGTTTTTATTGAGGTTGCAGTCAGTGTAAGGAGCAGGATGAGAGAAACTCTTTGTTACAATCGAGCTTTCGCAAAATTTATTTGCTTCGTCAAGATTAGCTAAAATGAGTATATAATTATAAATACAATGTTCTTTTATCTTTAGTTTCATTGTATTTATAATTATATACTCATTTTAGCTAATCTTGACGAAGCAAATAAATTTTGCGAAAGCTCGATTGTAACAAAGAGTTTCTCTCATCCTGCTCCTTACACTGACTGCAACCTCAATAAAAACTTGTATCTATATATATATATATATATATATATATATATATATATATATATATATATATATATATATATATATATATATATATATATATATATATATATATATTAAAAACCTCTCTTGTTGTCCAGTCCTTTCCGACTCTCTTAGCACAGTCAAAGCTACGCAAAATATATACCATAAACACCCCAATGAGAAAAGAACCAAGGCCGAACTAATGGAAGCTCAAGAAAGTTTCAGAAGAATCCACTTCCTGTGGATACCATCCCACATAGGCATAGAAGGAAATATGAACAAGCAGATACTAGTGCGCGTAACGCTATCACTAATGATCATCAGAAAGAGAGTGTTGCTAGCGATCTAAAAGTACATTTCAAAAATAAAGTGTTAGTGCGTGTAATCCAATTATTGTTCCAAAGGTTTAATTGTCAACAAATTGTAATTCATTTTTACCAATTTTCGATTTAATATTGTTACAAATGTTACAGAAATGTCGCTAATTACCTTCGGGTGGATGCGACTTTGTCTAAATAAAAAAAAAAGATAAGTAGATACGAATTAAAATTAAAATGGACCGATGCCAACGGAAAAGACGCTATTATTTTATCAGATTGGACACTTTACTACACATTTATTTTAGAGTGTAGTGTGCTTAAAGTGCAATTAAAACAATTGATGAATTCCATGGTTACTTGGTGGAAATTTATCCTCCTCCTCCTCAGTCGTTTCCTCATTGCTGAGTGTCGTGATTCCCTATAATACGAGCAACTATCTCTTTCCATCGGCTTCTGTCATGAGCTTCCCTCATGGATTCAGGGAATGTTTTTCCACTAGCTTTCCGTACTTGATCCGTCCATCGAGTAGGTGAGTGGAAATTCGAATAGATATGATCATATCTAACAATAAATACAAAACTTTTGTTTTCAATCTTCTCACAAAATTTATTTAAAATATTTGTTTAAAGTTGTTGTTTATTCTGAAAGCTGGTGTTATTCCTTCCTTTTTATGTGTTTGGCTACATATTTGTAGATATTTTACCTGTAGGTGATAGAGCAGAAGGTAGGTAGGTACTGGGTTATTTCTGTGATAATGGATCAGAGCTTATTTTTATGCAGATTTTGATTTTATATTTTGTTAATTGTTTGTTCCTTGGACCCATTGTTTATGTAACATGTAGGCCCCCAATAGGATTTTTCAGCCCTTCTCATTTGTTTTGAGCTTCTGTCCATAATGTAGTACTATATTAATATTATACATGGATTATACGAACTATGACAAGCTCGAAACAAATGAGAAGCGTAAAACATTACTATTTATGTTGTGTTAGGATGGGATGATGAAATGTGTCAGTATTTTGTATTAGATAAAAAAAGCAAGTTGCCCGAATCATCATTGTAAATCAAAAACAGGGCTTTTGAGATATTAGACTTGGGGCATCCATTTATCCAACACCGTAAAAGGCATAGGAAAAAGACAAGAAGAAGAGATGAAGACTTTATTCAACTTGCTACTTTTTATGTGATACAAAATACTGACACGATTCATCATCCCGTCCTAACACAACATACCTAAATAGGACTTTTCAACGTTTCTCATTTGTTCGAGCTTGTCATAGTTCGTATAATCCATGTATAATATGTAAAGACCGGATTATATGTTCCTGTTTTGACTAAAATATGTGCATATATATGTCTGAAATATGAGTAAAATATGTTGAAAATATTCCCTAAAAGTTTAAAATATGCTCCAAATGTGTGGAATATGTGAAAAACATTTTAAAGTAACAAGAAAATATTCATTAAAAAATGTATAAAAGTTTTATTAAATAACGGTAAGTACATAAATATATTGACAAAATTAATACCCATTACTATTACTTACGTTTCTACATTTTATTCCTTCTTGTAAAAGGGTCATTCCATTTCAAATCATTCAATTTTGGAGCAAAAAAAAATTTGGACCTCCGATTTGTCTGAAAATTGGTATATAGCTTCTGCAAGACGTAAAAATAAGATATTTAAGGTCAAAAAATCTTCTCCTTTTTTTCTCAAAATGATATTTTATGCGATTTTACAGTGATTTGGTGTTTATTTATAAAAATTTGCATTTTCTATCGTAAAGTATCAATGGAAAACATAATATTTTAATAGAAGGGGCTCAAAAATGTCATTATATGGCATTATAACAAGTTACTTTGATTCAAAACAAGCTCTTTATTAAATTTTATAGTGTAGAAAACGTTAAAATACCGTTTTTTACATTTTTCTCCATTCCCAAAATACATCATAATCGATTTGGCTGAAAATTTGCCCACAGATAGACAAAACAAAGAACTTTAAGTTGTGAGAAGGATTTGAATTATATTACAACAGCAAAAAAGCTACATGCAATATTATACTCAAAAATATAGGCGTCTACTATAAGTAAAATTAACTCGAAAATATCGACCTCACGACAAAAGTCGTTAAAAAGAAATTGTAATAATTGTAAGTACGATTTATTTGGAACAATTTCAGTTCCTACCATTTTTGTCGAAAAGTTAAAAATGGCGGAGATATTGAGCAAAAAAGGTTCTCCTTTAAAATCAAGATGGCGGCTAACGTAACGGAGGAATTCATTCGTGATTTTAAATTTAGGCTACTATTGTCTCCCCTAAAGATCAGAAAAATAAAATTTTGGGCAGCTCGGCATTCAAGGTCAAATGCTATCCCGACTGGACTAATATATACTTTTGAGTCTGATGTACTGCATGTAACTTTTTTGGTATTGAAATATAATTTAAATCCTTCTAACCACTTAAAGTCCTATCTTTTGGCTATCTGTGGGCAAATTTTCAGCCAAATCGATGATAATGTATTTTGGGAATGGAGGAAAATGTAAAAAACGGTATTTTAACGTTTTTTACACTATAAAATTTGATCAAAAACTTGTTTTGATTTAAAATAACTTGTTATAATGCCATATAATGACATTTTTGAGTTCTTTCTATTAAAATATTATGTTTTTCATTGATACTTTACGACAGAAAATGCAAATTTGTTTAAATAAACACCAAATCACTGTAAAATCGCATAAAATAACATTTTGAGAAAAAAAGAAGAAGAAGATTTTTTGACTTTAAATATCTTATTTTTACGTCCCGCAGAAGCTATATACCAATTTTCAGACAAATCGGAGGTCCAAAATTTTTTGCCTGAGTGATTTGACATGGAATGTACCAAAAACTTCAATTTTCAATACTAAAATTAAGTCGCCTATCAGTTAGTATTAATTTGTATGTCGAAAAGCTTCGTTCAACCATTGATTATAGTATTGGAGGGTATAACCCTCCAATATAGTATTGGAGGGTATAACCCCCCAATACTATAATCAATGGTTCAACATCAACTGATGTGATTGGTGCAAATTTTAAAACATTAACAATATCCGCATTTAAATTGGTATTAAAATCAAAATCGCCACCAAGAATTTGGTATGCTTCCTGTAATAATTTTAAAGCACTATTTCTGTGTAAAATTTCAATACATTTTTATTTATTGATTGTCCAATTTTTCCAGAAACTTTCTCAAGGTTTTCCTTAAATTTCTGAATTAAATTAATATACTTGTAGTGGAAACGATTCAGTTTCAAGATTGAGGATGGTTTTATAAACAAATTCATAATTCGATTTAATAAAACAAAGCTTATTGTGCAGTGACCTGTTTTCTAAAATTGATTTGCATTTTGAAATCGCACCAATATTTTTGCTTCTTTAAAACCTAAAATGAGTTCTTTTATAGGGAGAAAATGTTCCACATAAAAACAGGCGGCTTTTAACCATATTCCCCATCTTGTGATTATAGGCTTTGGTGGCAAAGGAGTATTTGGTAATTTTTCTTTATATATCTGAATCCTTAAAGGCGATTTTAAAAATATTTTCTTCACGTTGCCAATTAAACTATTTACTGTAGGAAATGAATTTCGAATTTCTTTCGCCATTCTGTTTAAACCATTCGCCAAACATGTCACATGAATTAAATTGGGATATAAAACTTTTTGTTGTTGGCCAGCTTTGACCATGTATGACGCAGCATCGGAAACCATAAGCAAGATTTTGTTAGTTGGAACAATGTCGGGAAGGAAAAAGTTCATGAAAGCATCATTTCTAAACCTAGCCATTGTTACATGGTGGAGTTTTCCCTAGGTCTGCGACGATTCTTGTTACATAAACAAAAATGTCGCTAAAATTTGTTAACAATATGCCAAAATATGTCAAACGTTCGAAAATATGTTCAAACCATCCCAATATGTTAAAAAAACGAAAATATTCTAAATATGTAAAATTAAATTAGTGTCAAACGCCTTTAATTATCATAATTCGTCCACATCCTGATGCGTTTGATTGTATCTTTGATGGTTATCGATATGCAAAAAACATATAATCCGGTCTTTAATAATATGTATTAATATATGACATTATGGACAGAAGCTCTTAAACAAATGAGAAGGGTAGAAAAATACTATTGGCAGCCTAATATGTTACATAGACTGACAGAAATATCCATGTCATAAATAACTTCGAGATAGAATTGTACATCATTCAACAAATACATAGCAGTAAACAATGTGTACAAGGAACAAACAATTACCACAATCTAAAATCGAAAACTGCATAAAAAAACCCTGAAATTAGTCTTCCCATTATCACAGAAAAAACCCAGTACCTACATTCTGCCCTATTACATATTTCGACGCTGCCAAGCCAAAACGGCATAAACGCCAAAATGACCACTTTTTAGTTAGCTGCACTAAAAAATAGGATTTTAATTTCCGCACCAGACAGTCAACGCGGAATAACCGCAGAAAAAGTGAAATAGGTGTAATATAGGTTTAAAATTTTTATAAACGCCAGTCTAGTCACGCACGTGAACACCGATTGACATAATCGCCAGTGCCCGTAAGATTATCATTGTGTACATTTCGGTCCAGTAATAATAGTAAAGGTATGTATTTTTACAATTTTTATGGATAAGTAACATGGTATTATCTACCTTTGCAATATTTTCAATTTGTATTGATTTTTGAAGCGTAAACACACTGAATTTCTTTAAAAACTATGAGGCGTTTATGCCAAAACCACATACTTACATCGTGGTTGACACAAGTGCCATTCCTCAATGGTATTCTTATGCAGGTTTCTTATTTAAAAATTGCGTAAATAAAAAGTTTATTTTAAAATATTCTATTGTAACTTTGTACTAGTGTGATGAACAATTCATTTTGTATTACAGCATAGAGTTCAAATCAATTTTATATAGCTAAAAATGGCTATCGACTTTTGGCGTTTATGCCATTTTTTTGTTGCACATGAATAGCAGAAGTAAAAAAATAATGGCCTTACTAAATAAAAATAAAACATATACCGAATCAGTACAAAATGATATACTGACTGACAATAATCCCCCTATATTTCCCTTAGAGGTTTATGACATTTATAATGCCAACATTGCAGAAGATTTTAGCAATGACATTATCATCTTTGAGGAACCACCAGACGTTGCAGTAGAAGAAGAAATATTTAGTCACGATCTCACATCATGTTTCAACTTAGCAGAAGATAATGGTTTGGATGCCGGTATAAGTAGTGATCAAAATAAAGAAAATACAAGCAATCAAATCAATACGGATGTTGAACCAAATATTGACAGTGATGAATTAGAATCCACTACTTATTATTAGATATCCACTTTTAAGTATTTCATCCTAGCACCAAAGCATATTTAAAGAATTTAAGGTTTTGTTTTTAACTTAGAATGTATTTTTGATTAATAAAAAATAAACCCTATCAAAAATCTTCGTAATTTCATCATTTTTCTTGTTGGCATAAACAACAATTTTTTATTTTCGTTTCTTTTTTCATTAATGGCATATGATGTTTTGCAGAATTGCGTGGATGTTAATTAAACACCGAAGTACTTCTAGTCAGTTTTATTTTAAAAGAAAACTCAATAATTCTACAAATAACTTAAACATCAAAATCAACATTTATTTTTCCTTGACACTTATTTTTGCTTACAGTTGACATCTGACACTTATATAACATTGTTTCCAACTACATCATACAATAACAAAAATCCCCTAGATTTGCCGTTGCTTATTTTTACTGGGTATTCAACACCCCCCCCCCCTCAACGGTAAATCTCCTAGATCTAAATTAATTTTTTATTCTAAACCTAGCAACTCTCTAAATTTTTAAACAGAGTTAAACCTAATGGTTTTGTACATATGTCAGCCTGTTGGTCACTTGTATTAAGATATTTTAATACAACAATATTTTCCTTAATTTTATCTCGTACAAAATGAAATCTAATATCAACATGTTTTAGTCTCTTATGAAATTCCGGATTTCTACTAACCCTTATAGCGCTTTGATTGTCTGCATGAATTAGAACCGCTACATAATCAGGTTTTATTTTTAAATCATACATTAAGTATCTTAGCCAACATGCTTCACTCACACATACACTTAGTGCAACATATTCAGCTTCAGTAGAGGACAAACTGACTGTAGACTGTTTCCGTGATGCCCATGACACCGTGCAATTAAAAACTTTGAATACATATCCTGATGTAGATTTTCTATCAGTACGGTCACCTGCCCAATCTGAATCTGAGTACCCTACTATCAAATTTTCCTGTTTATATTTATGTTTATAGTATATCAAACTCATAGTAACTGTGCTTTGAATATATCTCAATACTCTTTTTATTGCTACCCACAAATCGTTACTTGCACATGTTTGATACCTGCTTAATATACCTATAGCTATACACAAATCTGGTCTTGAGCATAACATTGCATACATCAAACATCCTATAGCAACTCTACATTTCTTTTCTATCTCTATGCTCTCAGATTTTTTTCGTTTGAGAAAATCGTGGTGAAAATTATTATCCATTGGTGTTGTTGATGGTTTGCAGCTTGACATGTCAAATTTCTTCAAAACATTTTTTAAGTAAACAGTTTGATTAATTTTTATTTTGCCTTCAGACAAATTTTGAGTTATGCACATACCCAAAAAATGTTTTATTTGACCTAAGTCATTCATTTTGAAGTTTTTGTTTAAAATGTATTTTATTTTCTCAACTTCTTGATCATTTGTACCTGCCAACAGCAAATCATCAACATACAGCAAAATGTATATCCTACCTTTTTCATTTACTTTAATATAAAGACAATATTCATATTCAGATCTTGAAAAACTCAAATTTTGCATCAAATTATGAAATTTGTCATTCCAATTTTTAGGTGAACTTTTCAAACCATATAAGGATTTTCTTAATTTGCAAATAGTGCCCTCTTTTTCTTTAAATCCCTTTGGGAGTGAAATAAAAACATTTTCTTTAATATCCCCATTTAGAAATGCACTACAAACATCTACTTGATGAATTTTCATATCAAAAGTATTACACATGGCTAAGAAAATCCTTATTGATGGTAATTTTGCTACTGGACTATAAATATCATTAAAAAACATACCAATTTGTTGAAAACCTCTAGCTACCACACGAGCTTTATATTTCACTACTTTACCATTTTCATTTTTCTTTTTCTTGAACACCCACTTGCACTCAATGACTTTTTGACCATCACTACTTTGCACAAACTCCCATGTTTCATTTTCTAGCAACGCATTTATTTCTGATTGCATAGCTTTCTTCCAATTTTTACACTCACTACTGGCCACTGCATCATCATACGTCTGGGGTTCTTCATCATCACTAAAAGTCAACAAACTCATTTCGTCATCATCCAGAACATAATCATCATATCTTGAGGGTCTTTTTATATGTCTTCTCAGGTCATATCCATGCTCCTGCTCTATTTCATTCACATCTTCAACACTGCTATCAGTTTCGAGGTCACTCTCACTGCTTTCTTCTCTATTATTTTGAGGTTCTTCTGCTTCACTGTCATCTTCTTCTGACTTTATCTCCTCACATATCATCTGTATGTTTTTATTCATGTCTGTCTCCCCATTTTTTATTTCTATGGTTTTCTCGGGCAAAAATATGACATCTCGATGAATTTCAACTTTATTTTTGTCTGGGACAAATATTTTGTAACCTTTTACATCCTCACTGTAGCCAATAAAGAAACCAAACATATTTTTTGCATCCCATTTTAATCTCTTCTCTTTTGGGACATGCACTGATACTCTAGAACCAAAACTCTTGAGTGTAGAAATATTATTGACTTTCTTTTTGTACCATAATTCATAAGGTGTCACATTTTTTATGCTACTAGGGCCTGTTCGGTTTAAAACATACACTGCTGTATGTATGGCCTCTGCCCACAAGTTTTTATTCAACTTTTGCCCTTGTATCATAGTTCGGGCTGATTCAACTAGGGTTCTATTTTCCCTCTCAGCCCTACCGTTCTGCTGAGGCGTATACACTACTGATCTCTGATGTTTTATGCCTTGATAGTCAAGCATCTCCTTTATTTCTTGGTTCATAAACTCTAAACCGTTATCTGATCGTAAATTTTTCATCTTGCAGCCTGTCTCTCTCTCGGCTAATGATATAAAATTTTTAAGGTGTTTCTTAACTTCTGATTTATTTTTCATGAAATACGCGTACCTATAATTTGTATAGTCATCCTTTAACAACAGGAAATACCTATTTCCCCCTAAAGACTCTTCTTCCATAGGGCCACATACGTCTGTATGCACTAATTGTAATGGCTCACTTGCTCTTGATTCACTTAACTTGAATGGTATTCTGTGTTGTTTACCTGTTAAACACTGTTCACACACGAATTTTTCGTCTATAAAATCAATGTTATTTTGCCTTAAAAAGTTTCTCACATATGTAGTATTTTGATGTGCTAGTCTGCAGTGCCAAACTCTCAAACTTTCTGTTATTTTTGCAGAATTACACTCTGATAAAAATACATCTACTAAACAGCTGTTTTCTTGAACTTGACCGTCAGACAAGTTTTCGTTAGGGGTGCGTTCCGAAATTAAAATATTTGCAAAGGTTTCAGTGTTTTGTTCTTGTGAGAATAACATTTTGTATAATTTGTTATCCCGTGTTGCCAATGCTCTTATTTCTCCTTTGTCATTATAAAATTCACATTTTTCATTGTTTGAAAACATCTTATAACCTTTATCTAAGGCACATCCAGCTGAGAATAAATTAAATTGTAAATCTGGCACAAATAATACATCTGACAGGGTTGACTTTATAAATTTCTTACCATTAAATGCCCATAGAGTTATTTTTCCAATACCTTTAACTGGTAATTTTTCTCCATTTCCGACTTTTACTTGTTTTTTATAGCTTATCTCTATCAATTCTTCAAACAGATCTTGATTCCAGCACATATGTTCGCTAGCTCCTGTGTCCAAGCACCATTCATTTTTATTTTTCTTACTCCCAGTATATACCATGAATGCATTACTGTCAATTTTATTTTCTTCTCTGCTTGTCTGTTGTTTTTCATTTTTATTTTTATTAAACCAACACTCTTGTAAGTTGTGTCCTCGTCTTTTACATTGACTGCATACTTTTATGTCTTTCTGGCTATTATTATCTCTCTCTTTCTTCTTGAAAAAGCAATTTTTCGCAATATGGCCACCTCTGCCACAAAAATGGCACTTTAATCTGGTTTTCTTTTGCCCTTTAAATTCTCTGCTTGTATCACTTTTCATCGCCAATGCTGTGCTGCCCTGTGCTGACTTACTTCTTTCTTCTTCGATAAGTAGTCTTGATGTAAGTTCATCTAGGGTTTGTTTATCAGATGGTACGGATTCCCATGCGGATCGAAAATGCTTATATTCCTCTGGCAATGCCATAAGTATTTTTGTCATGATCATTTTATCGGACAGCTCTTCACCAGCTTGCTTTAGCTTATTTTTTATCTCTTCAAGCTGTGATATGAATGAGGCAACATTTTTACCTGATGAAAACTCCAAGAGAAAAAACTTTTGTTGCATTAAATGAATGCTCACCTCTGACTCTTTGTCGTAGACAGACTTCAACTTTGTCCACATATCTTTCGAGGTCTCACAGGATAAAATGTGTGTCATAGGGCCTTGCTCTATTCTGGTTACTATAAATTCTTGTGCTTTTGAATCACTAGCATCCCATTTCTTTTGGTCATCTCCAGTAGTGCTCGGTCTCACAGACTTTCCTATTACTATGTCATAATAACCACGGCTTTTTAGCACTACCCTTGTTTGAAATTTCCAGGCTACCCAGTTGTCACCACCACTAAGTTTCAACGCAGCCGATGAATTTTCCATTTTTCGGATTTATGTTTTTCTTTTTTTTATGTATATATATACTCGAGCTTCTTTTTCACCTTTTTTTCAGCTTTTCTTTTTTTTTTATTTTCGTTGGCCGCGGCAAACTACCGACACAGGCTCTTCAACACTGACTTTTTTACTGGCGAAATACTCACGAAACAAGTGATCTGGGCCATAACCTGATGTTTTGCAGAATTGCGTGGATGTTAATTAAACACCGAAGTACTTCTAGTCAGTTTTATTTTAAAAGAAAACTCAATAATTCTACAAATAACTTAAACATCAAAATCAACATTTATTTTTCCTTGACACTTATTTTTGCTTACAGTTGACATCTGACACTTATATAACATTGGGTGCGTTCGGACGACCACAGCGGCTGGACAGCTGAGCCAGCAGTAGCTGTCAGACGTCACCGCTGGAAGCCAGCCGCTGAGAGATTTACTAAGCTTTCCCTATCACGGCTGGATACAACCACTCAGCCGATTTCTGCTGACCGCCAGCCGCTATGGTCGTCCGAACGCACCCAATGTTTCCAACTACATCATACAATAACAAAAATCCCCTAGATTTGCCGTTGCTTATTTTTACTGGGTATTCAACAGCATATATCCCTATTAAGCGCCATATTGACTAACCTTACAACGATGCGATCGACACAAACGCCAGAGTTAAGTTTGGCATAATCACCAATGTTATATCTTGATTGGACATAAGCGCCATTTTATAGTTTTTAATTTATTTCAGACAGTATTTTCAGCCACATTAATGTTCACAATATATTAAAATTTGAAAAAAAAATCACCAATTTTTTTGAATCACTGTGCAGATAAGCAGAATTGGTAAAAATAAAAATAATCAGTTTTTTGTGTTTCCTGAAAAATCAAGTTAATGTCGTTTATGCCGTTTTGGCTTGACAGCGTCGATTTAAGATATCACCAAATATGTAGCCAAACACATAAAAAGAAAGGAATAACACCAGCTTTCAGAACTAACAAAAACCTTAAACAAATATTTTAAGTAAATCTTGTGGGAAGATTCAAAACAAAAGTTTTGTGTTTATTGTTAGATATGAATTTCCACCAAGTAATTATCGAATCCATCAATTGTTTTAATTACACTTTAAGCACACTACACTCTAAAATAAATGTGTAGTAAAGTGTCCAATCTGATAAAATATTAGCGTCTTTTCCGTTGGCATCGGTCCATTTTAATTTTAATTCGTATGTACTTATCCAATCTATTTGAAAATATCATTTAACCTAACCTATTTTTTATAGCTTAGACTTGCTTCATCTGTTTCTATATGGTTTTTATCACATATCTAAAAGATAAATGATTTAATTGAAATCTACACTAACATTTGTTTAAAAGCACATTTAGATACTATGAAATCTAGTAGTTGTAGTTGAAGAAAGAATAATATTATTTATTATCTTTTCTCTTAGTCGTGATAGGTCGGTCCACTCTCCTCCACTGTACATTGCACAGGATTTAAATTTTGGCACCAAATTCATTCATGACATTGCTTGCACATGCGCAAATAGAGGAACGAATTGGACAAATTAACGTCACCTATAAAATATTGGGCGCCATCGTCTTACTAAGAAAATGGAAGACAAAATAGAAAAATAACTCAAGTAAAAAATTAATAAAAGACAAATTATTATCGCAAATTACTGTAACGAAAGAGAACTTCTGGCCGGCCCCCGTATAATAGTAAACAACAAGCGAATGACGTATTCGAATCTTCGCGGCGTTCTGGAACGTGGGCCGCCGACAGACAAATGAGTCGAGTGGTATAGAGATGGGAGATACATCGAGATGGGCGCGGATATTTCTGGAATGTTCCATGATAACTGTATCGCATATATAAATACGGACAGATTTGTAAATAGAGTTAGTTAACAATAATACATATAAATATACATAAAGATAAATATAACCTGTGTACCTTAATTCGTTCTTACTTCGTTGATTCTTACTTAGTTTGATTCTTACTTACCTAATTGTTGATCAAAGGAAGGTAGTTAGATCATTAATAATCAAACATTATTACAAATTAATCAAATTTATTGAAAAATAAAAAAGGAAAATAATATGGACAACTGTCTAGTTTTACAATTATAACGGTGTGTCCAATTATTACATAAAAAAGGTTTACATTTCAAATACCTTTATTGGTTCAGGCATCATCCTGTCCTTGATTTTTTAAAGATGTCCAGGTCACTTCAGTAATCACTCAATTTGCAGTTTAACAAAAACATATTGATAGTACAACTTTAATTATCTTCATAAAAATTTCCAACAAAAACCACAAACAATACAATCGACCTTACTATGTCCGCCTTTTCACAAACTTCAAAGTGATACTGCTGATATTGACTGTTAACTTTCAACTATTTGAAAAGTTTCTAATTAACTTCTTGAAGTATTTAGTATCATTATCAACACTTAATTCATAACTGCTTAGGTATATGAAAAACTTTGATAGTGTATTATACACCAATATGAACCGGCGTTTTGCCCGAAAGCGGCAAACGGCGCCGTGGTCTTGACTGCACCAGCGGCACTTGGCTAGAAAGCCACGAAGAAGAACAAACTTCCAACACTACAGCTGCTTGAATCTCTACTTAGAATCAACTCGCCCGATACCTCCTAAGAGGCCCTTCGAGGCTCCACCAGGAACTTGAATTCTAACCAAGACTAAGCCAAGAATAAAACTTGACTGACTTCAATCTTAAAACTTGGACACTCTACTCTATCGCTCCCTACCACAATGTCCCATAGCATCATCCTTTGACGACCAATAGTTGTAATCAAAAATGTCTCTTATTTACCAATAACCAATAAAGAAATAAAAGGGATCTTTTTTTACGCCTCCGGAAGGTAGCCATGCTAATATTTGACCAATAAAAAAAAAGAATAAACAAAAATTCGTTTGATTTCCTAACTCCATGCAAACTTTCACACGAAACTGCGGACTTTACTATACTGCACGTGCAGTTGTTAACTGTGAACTCAAAGCAGTTCTGAGTATAACATAAACAATTTGGTACACGACAATTAGACCGAAATCAGTAGACCGAAAAGCACTTTACGGAGACCTCACTAGACCGAAATGGTACATAAATTAAAAGATATTGTAGTAAATTATGCTAAGATTTTGTATATTATCTATCTTTTTGTTTATCGTATTTTTTTGTATTATTTTATATATAGACTGTGTAAATTGTTACTCTGTACAGTATGATATGAAATAATTTTCATCCGTTAAACGAATTAGTGAGTGTAAAAATAAATTAAGGGTAGAGTGATGTTAACAACATTTTAACTGTTTATAATAACATTGAGTTGTAATTACATTTGTCTTATCTCGTTTACTACGATAAGTAAAAAGAAATTAAGGGTAAATTTTATTTGCTTCTAATTTGAATTTAATAACTATGACCATTATGTTATCACAATAAATACACACAGTACTTTGTGCTGCCAGTTCTAAGCCTGGATAAAGGGTGATAGACCAGGAAAGATCTGTTTTGAGGTGGATGTGAGAGGTGGCATTCGGATTTTTGCAGATAAAGTTAGGTGACACCTACAGTAATAATAATTGACTTATGCTCCTTCTCAAATATGCCCGGAACATTAATAAAAAAATTAAAATATTCAAAAATTTCGAAAAACATCGAGTTTTTTCTACTTACACTGCATATAACTTTAAAACCATTCATTTTGGAACAAAGTCGAACATTTTTGGAAAAAATGTCTTAAATTATTACCCTTCCTGCAAAATAGCAATAAATACAAAATAAGGGGGCAAAGAAAGCCTGTTTTTATTCAATGTTTTTCAACCACTTTGGTCGAACTTAGAACCTTCGTAATTCGCTTAGAAAATTATTACACCACACTTAAATCGTCCACCAAATTTCATTAAAATCGACCTAATAGATTTTGCATAATAATTTTGCAATCTAAATTTTTTTAAAAAAGTTCAAATTTTTTAAAATCTTTCTGAACAAAAAGTAGACCATTTAGAAGCTTGCTAATTTTTACATATAAAGAGGCGCTCTACCTATCTAATACACTTTACAGAATTAAAATCGGATTATTAAAGCGACCTCAGCACTGTTTTAAAGTTATAAAAAAATTTTTGGCTTTTGTTTTTCGCTTAAATTTAATATTCAAGTTGCCACCCACCAGCCTCTTAGCAATTTGAACATTTCATTTAAGCGAAAAGCAATGTTCATTTTTCAAATTAACATTTTTTCTGTTTTCTGACTGCAGTAAAATGTATTTTGCATTACATGAATTACCTACATTTTTCTTTTTGTCTCAATTAATTTAATTCAAAAAATTTTTTTGGGCACCCTGTGCAAATAAATATGTTAATGTTTATATTAGTGAATACAAAATTGAATAGCCTTTCGAATGAGCTACCACACGGCCTCTATTCTCATTTAAAAAATCATCGATTACATCATCACGCCCAGATGGATGACGTCACTAATATGATATTTTATTATATGCCAACAAATTAGAATTTAAAAATAAAAATCGACCTGTTTCGGGTTTATCTGCAGAGATGGCCATCATTCTCGAGAAAGTGAATTTATTCCAACTCAAACTTCCTCACTGTATTTGTTATAAGTCACAATATTGTTTATAACTTTAAAACAGTGCTGAGACCGCTTAAATAATCCGATTTTAATTCTGTAAAGTGTATTAGATACGTAGAGAACCTCTTTATATGCAAAAAATAAGCAAACTTCTAAATGGTCTACTTTTTGTTCAGAAAGTTTATAAAAAATTTGAACGTTTTTAAAAAAATTTAGATTGCAAAATTAATATGCAAAATCTATTAGGTCGATTTTAATGAAATTTGGTGGACGGTTTAAGTATGTTGTAAGAATCTTCTAAGCTAATTATGAAGGTTCTAAGTGGAACCAAAGTAGTTGAAAAACATTGGATAAAAACAGGCTCTTTTTGCCTCCTTATTTTGTATTTATTGATATTTTGCAGAAAGGGTAATAACTTAAGACATTTTTAACCAATCGTATATCATAAAAAATTCAATTATATTTATTTTATTTCCCTACGACTTTGTTCAAAAATGAACGGTTTTAAAGTTATAAGCAAAGAAATTAGAAAAAAATCGATGTTTTTCGAAATTTTTAAATATTTTAATTATTTATTAATGTTCTGGGCATATTTGAGAAGGAGCATAAGTCAATTATTTTATTGAAGTTGTCACTTAACTTTATCTGCAAAAATCCGAATGCCACCTCGCACATCCAAAAACAGACGTTTTTTCACAGATCCCGCCTGGTCTATGAAGGGAGGTTGATGTTACCCTTGCTCAGATTACAATCCTGTTTAAGCAACATGTACTATGTACCTAATGCTTTTCGGTCTAATGAGGTTTCGGTAAAGTGCTTTTCAGTCTAATGATTTCGGCCTCTTTACAGTAAACTAATCAATTTTAGCTCTAAGAGAAACGTTTCAGAGATTACCACTCAACTAATACTCAAACTCTCATTTGAATGCAAGCAGCATATAATTTTTATCACGATGGAATTAAGCCATTTATCAAACCAACATTCGCCGGAATAAACAATGATGAAACGGTTTTCATGCTTTTAACATTCATTTAATATTGGAAGCAATCGTCTTCAGCATATACCCTGTATTTACGACCCGTTTATGCATACCCGGATGACAGTGTTTTACACGAAAATAAAAATTAGGGGAAGTCGGAGCAAAGTGAACCAGTTAAGATTTGTCAAATAATATGACTTATACGAAAATAATAATTACGACTATTTTTTGTTCATGCGATAGCAGAACCATTTGGCTACATATTCCAATATCTAAAAACTAAAAAACAGTTTTATGTAATAATATGCTGTAAACATATTTCCCAAAAGTCGGAAAAAGTTTATTTTGCCCCTTAGGCGGGGCAAAGTGAACCTTGTTTTTGGGGCAAAGTAAAACATATCAGATCAATTAAATATTTAATCAGGAAATACAATTAAACAAACTTAAAACATAAAAGATTCTATATAAACTGGATTTTTCCATATCTGAGTCTTTTAGAGCGAAGCATTCCCATGATTTGAGATGCAGTTATTACCGAGATATCATCTACCTCTGGAAAGACGAAGATTTTCCAGTTTCCTCTGTACTGTCTCATAAATTTTACTTAATACCCGTTTTTTAATGGATCTTTAACTTGTGCAACAAATTCTTTTTTATTTTATCATTAGTTAGTTGAACTAATATAAAATCTTCGGCCAACACATTTTTCATTGGAACTGCTGTAAGTTGGTTTGTTTGCAAAATTTCAATACCTTCGCACAAGTGGGCGTCATCAACATCATGGTCTTCGAAGTCAGAAGATTCTGGAACAGCAATTTTTGCAACTTTTTTTCTTTTTTCACTACTTTTGCCTTCTGTTGTTCTTTTTCTGCCTTCAGGTTAGCAAGGTAAGGGGAAGATGTTATTACCGTTTTAGATTCTTTTTTCTTTCCTTTCTCGGAGCAGTTTTAGGAGCTACTTTAGGGACAGGTATTATATCTCTTGGGGATATCGCTTGGCTAAAATTGGCTGAGCTTGTGGTATGGAGTTCGTTAGCTACCGAAACATTTTGCAGTTGATAATGTGACGAACTAGAGGGTTTATGGATAGGCGATACATCTCTTGCTGGCACCAAGTTGTCTAAAATGTTTGAATTTTTGACAGCGCCTTGAACTTCATTAGATGTTGAACGAGTTTGTTTTATTTGTGAAGTATGTCCATAAAATTTATTAGTGGATAGTGGCGGTAGATTTTCATTTATTCTGCTTTTCTTACTAACCGTACTGAAACTTCCAGCCCTAACATGATCATTTTAGGGTGCATTACAGCGGTCAGCAACATCTGCAGAATCACGAGTGATATTTTCTACACCTCCATAGTCATTATTTTGAGTTAAAAGAGGACGATCAGTAACTTTTGCAGCCGCAAATGCCATATCTGGGAAAATGTTGTTATCATAAGGACAAATTCCCGTTTTTTTAAACCGGATAAAGCATTTTCAAGTGTTGCAGCTCTCGTATATGCTTGACCAAATATTTCACTCACATCATGTATCGTCACGACTTTACCAGGATTATTTCTTAGCCAATTCTGAACACATTGGCTATAATATGACCTCAACGGAAACATAAACGCAACATCAAGAGGCTGCAAACGATGAGACGTGTGTGGGGGATTGTAATAATGTGAACTTTACTTTTCCTTGCCATTAAAATCAAATCTAAATTTTTAACATGTGTTGAATGACCGTCAAAAATAAGTAACAATGGGTCTTCTTCTATTGGCTTATCATATTTTATAAAATGTGTGAACCATGTTGGTGCAAAAATATCACTTTGCATCCAACCTGAAGGATGAGGAACTACTATACTTTCAGGTGGTAGACTCCTTGAGAAGTTGGGATTATTTTTTACACGAAGGAATATCAGCAGAGGTGGTATATATTGACCTGCTGCATTAAAACAAATTTCTGTGATAAGTATACCTCGCTCTGCAGATGAGAGGCTACCGACCTGTTTTTTTCCTTTAATAAAAAATCAAAAAACTTTTTGACATTTACTTTATTAAATGCAGATGCTCGGGCTGTAGATGTTGCCTTCGGTGTTCGAAGAGATAAGTTATGGTGTCTTTGCATAAATTTGGAAACCCAGTCTCTTCCTGCTAGTTGTTTTTCTTTAGAAAAAGTGTTCGGAATATTATTTCTTTCAGCATATTGATAGGCAAGGTGCCTAAAATTCTGAATCGTTAAACCAAATAAATGTCGTTCCATGTCAAGTATGCTCATTTAATTCGTTTTCCTGTTCTGGCGTAAATACTGTTCTAAATCTACCCAGCCCTTTCTTTTCTGCCAGGTCAGATGTTCTATCTAGTTTCAGTCTTCGCAATAACGTTGCTGGTGGCACATGAAACTGTGTAGCAGCTGCTTTATATTTTAATGTTCCCTCCCGAACAGCATCTATAGCATTTTTCATCGATTCCTCTGACCAAGACTGTTGATTGCTTTTACAAACATATACGTTCTAACCATTTTACCTTAAAGAGAAAATTCTCAACATTAAAAGTGTACTCACTCCAGCAAACAACTAATTTAAAATATATCTATATTAGTTTTTTTATCCGGTTTAATTTTAGGCGATACAAGAATTAGTAAAATAATCTCGGATAATTATTAAACCGATATTTATAAATCCCGACTAAATATAGTTTCTAACCTTCAACTTTCAATAAACACATTCTACGAATCTACCTACTACAAAACTAGTGGGGGCAAAGTGAACCTAGGATCACTTTGCCCCTTGTGAAAAACTCCACTTTACCCCAAACTGGTACATTTTTGACATTTGATGTTAATGTGAAACTGTCATTACATATCATCTTCGTTTTCTTGCAAAACTATCTCTAATTAGATGCCTAACATAATAGATTAACAACGTTTGAATGTAATAATAACTAGTTGAGTTATACATTAGATTACACACTTACCTGATTAGAATTTTACCACGATAAAATAAAAATTTCATCCACAACCTGACAGCTTTCGTCAAACGTGTTCTCGTCGTAAGCACACTGTTACCAACTTAAATATATTAAATTTACATTTGAAACTGTATTACTGGTGCGAATAATTTAAAATTTAAAAAGATAGTTCACTTTGCCCCAAATTCCCCTACTGGTTTCTTGATGAGGTTGAATGTCGTGCCTTTGGCACCGTTTTATGCTTTATTTATTTTCTTTTTGCTACATTATACTGGTTTTACAGATTATTATTTTATTATTTTAGGTGTCCCTTGCGAAGGCATTCATAACGATGCATGTGACCTGCTAAAATACACTGGAAATAATTCGAACCAAAATTTGACTGCTACTACAGATGTGGACATCGCAGAAAAACATTTTGAATGTGAAATATGCTATAAACAATTAGCAACAAGTTTTTCTTTAAAAGTACACATGAGAATACACACTGGGGAAAAACCCTTTACATGTGAAATTTGTACCAAACAGTTTGCATCCAAGAAATATGTAACTAGGCATAGAAGAGTGCATACTGGTGAAAAACCATTTGAATGTGAAATTTGTACCAAACAGTTTGCAAGAAACGCACATTTAGCTGGACATATGAGAGTGCATACTGGTGAAAAACATTTCACATGTAAAATATGCACCAAACAGTTTTCAAGAAACACACATTTAACTAGACATATGATAGTGCATACTGGTGAAAAACCGTTTAAATGTGAAATTTGTACCAAACAGTTTTCAACAAACACATTTAACTAGACATATGCGAGTGCATACCGGTGAAAAACCATTTGCATGTGAAGTATGTAACAAACAGTTTTCAGGAAGTTGGAATTTAAAATCACATATGGTAATACACAGCGGTGAAAAAGCTTATTCCTGTGAAATTTGCGCTAAAAAGTATTCACAAAGTTCTACTTTACAAACACATATGAGAGTGCATACTGGTGAAAAACCTTTCACATGCCAAATATGCAACAAACAGTTTTCACAAAGATCTGGTTTAGAATATCATATGAAAGTGCATACTGGTGAAAAACCGTTTGAATGTGAAATTTGCACCAAACAGTTTTCAACGAAACAAATTTTAAATACACATATGAGAGTCCATACTGGTGAAAAACCTTTCAAATGCCGAATATGCAACAAACAGTTTTCACAAAGTTCTAATTTAAATAGTCATATGAAAACACACACATGAATGTATTCAATATCGTTTTGACACTCCTTTTAAAACGTAAACTTTATTAGGAATCGGGGAAAAATGACGGCGTAGTGGTAGCAAATACTATAGACTATCAGACATCCAACTCCGACAGAAAACTGGCAGCACGTTGCTACTAGCGCCTCTACCGGCTGGAGTTGATAACTACGTGTTTTTAACGTAGACATACAAATTTTATTTTGTTAATTTTTGGATAACTAGCTAATCTTGGTAAATTGTGTTTGTATTTTTATACAAAATGTCTTATAAAATGGGTTCGGTAAAGTGGATTCTCAGCAAATACCTAGGACGGCAACAAAATTAACTAAAAAGTGTATTCCTTTGCCCCAATTCACCCTGAAGAGAGTGTGTTTAGCTGCAATTTTTTGTTTCAAGAAAGCTAACCCAAGACTGCATGGAAAATTTATTTTCTATTATTAGGGCTAAGGTTTTTAATAATACATCTGATAGTGTGAAATTTATTTGTACATACTTATAAAAGAAGATTCAGATAAAATTATTATTGATATATTTAAAAGGTATTTTTAATAAAATTGTATACAAGGGGGTGTTAAAAATGTTAAATATAAATTAAAATTAAAATGTTACAAGAAATTCTCCAAAATGTAGGTACAAATTGTCACAAAAAATTTTTTTTTAGATAAATATTTTAATGTTTTAATAAAAGCGTATCTAAATAAAATTCATGATAGAATGAAAAATTATGTAAATTAAAAAGTAACAATATCAAATTGAAATAACTAAATTTATATTTTTATTTAAATATAAAAACTAATAATATTATAAAAATAACTTTATTTTAAATGCATAGTTTGTGGTTATCAACTCATACCACTAGATGGTGCTATTTTGTTTGCTATAACAAAATTAATCGGAAATGTCAAGAGTTGTACGTATTATAGTATATCTATAGTATTTGGTGGTGTTCAAACTCAAATTAATCCCTTAATTTGTAATCTCACATTTTTCTTAACTTCCTAAACTTTTATAGTTTCACCGTGTATAATTGAATTATAGGGAAACATCGAGTAATATTTTAATAATTAGAGTCCGTTCAACCTGCATACTTAATAAATTGCCAAATAATATATTTTTCAATTGAACTTTATAAGTTTTGCAATAGCTTCCTTCAAAATGTAGTTGCAATCTTTCAGCATATTCAAAGTCCGTAGTTCGGTTGTCATGCAACTTATTGATGAATTGTCTATTTTGACGAGATTATAAATTAACCAAAGGGACTATTTTTTGTCGCAGTCTATCATAGAAAGTTACCTGAACAACATCTGTAGTAGCCCAGGAAATGAAGCTTTTCACCTCGCAATTTTTACAGAATGGATCGATTTGCTTGAAAATTTGAGAATAAGTAGTGGATAGTCCAAGGAATAAAATCTATATAATGCCGAAAGGCGCTTTTACCATGGAGGTGGTTGCTACCCCATCACGGAGGTGAAAATTTTTTATTATATTTTGACCGCAAAAGTTGATAAAAACATTCATTCTAAGCAAAAAATGTTCCATACATTTCTTTGATAAAATGAATAGTTTTCGATTTATTCGCCATCGAAAATGTTAGTTTTATATCGAAAAAATAAGTGTTTTTCAATAATATACTAATTTACGATTCACTCAATTTTTGCCGTAAATTTTTTTTAACCAAGTTCTTGGGAATTAAATAACCTACAATTTTATATTTAAACATTTTTTCGTATCTCTGATGCTAATCTTTCTATTCTGAAGAAATCGACATTTTTACCAAACTACAAAAATTCGTTATTCGCTTTTAACTCCAGTTTTTTAAGAACTAATCTTTCTAAGCCAGTTAAACTTCTAGAATCTATTAATAATACATAAATAAAGAACAACGAATAAGGCCAATGACTAAAAACACCGCTAACTTACATTATTATGCTTCCAATTGGATTTCTCCTTTTTTTTTCAAAAAATTATATTGATTTTTTAGCCGTAATTTTTCTACCTATTTTTTATCTTAGAACGTTTGGTAAAAAAGAATTTTGTAGGTTTTTATAAGGTCCATAAGCCTATTAATATTAAATCTTTATAAAGTTCTCAGTCGCAAAAAGATATGACTTTGAAAGAGTTGGTAAAGGTGGTTTTTGCATGTTATTACAAGTTTTAATTATCAATAGCTCACTTAATTTTTGCCGCAGTAAAAATTCTTGCAAACCAGTTTCTTGGGAATTAAATAACCTAAAATTTCATATTTAAACATTTTTCGTATCTCTGATGCTAATCTTTCTATTCTGAAGAGAATGCCATTTTTTTCCAAACTACAAAAATTAGTTATTAGCTTAGAACTCCATTTTTTTAAAACTAGTCATTCTAAGCCGGTCAAACTTCTAGAACCTATTAATAATATACAAATAAAAAATACCAAATAAGGTTAATGACTAATTTTAATTGGGGTGGTGATTAGGAGGTTGCTTCGGATCACTTTTTCGCTGAAAAAGGTAGGGACTAACATTCTTTTCAATATACGTCACTTAACATTTGAGCTAGAGACTTTGTTTTTATTTCTGGAGATAGATATTTTAAAATGATTTAAATTAGCTTGAACAACTTATCCTCGAAAAATGCATAGTTTTCCCATCTTTTGACTTTGAAACTACAGTATATTTAGCATTTGACGAAGAGCTAACATTTAATAGTGTATAGATCGATTACTATTGGTCTTAAAAAAATTAAAAGAAACGGTTTTGTTTATTTTCTCTAAAGGTACATTTTTGTTAAGTAAAGTTGTTTTGATAAAACGAAAACTTTTGGAGTTATTAGCCGAAAACTTATTAACATTGATTTTTTCCATATAAAACTAACACTTTCGATAGCGAATAAATCGAAAACTATTCATTTTATCAAAAAAATGTATAGAACGTTTTTTGTGTAGAATGAATGTTTTTATTAACTTTTGCGGTCAAAATATAATAAAAAATTTCCACCCCCTAGATAGGGTGGCAACCACCCCCATGGTAAAAGCGGATTTCGGCATCATATAGATTTTGATCCTTGGACTACCACTACTTATTCTCAAATTTTCAAACAAATCGATCTATTCTGTAAAAATTGCGAGGTTTTGTCCTATTTTAATAAGCTTCATTACTTGGACTATAGTGTAATATTGGCACAACAAACTGGGCTAGTGTACATCGGCACTAGTTACTTAAAACAGGGTTAAAGATGTAAATGGCGCCGGAACTATCCGAAAGGATATCCCCGGCAAAAATGCTATACGATATTATTATTATTAGTGTAATATTCAGTAGCTGTCAATAAAACCATATTTTACTCCACACTCAAACATTTATTTGCCATCGTCGATCGAGAAGAAGAGGACAAAGGGGCATTACTAAACAATTCGATCCTGATATTTACATCGATTTATCCAGTGGTAGTCATTAAATTGTAACATTGTCTTCCAGTAACTACATTGTCATACACTATTAATATACCGAATAATAAAGAAATTATTGATAATTTTTAGTATAATTTAGTTATTGAAAGTTTATTATTATTATTTATTGAGCCCAACAAGCAAAGCTGGAATTGGAAGATTTTTCAGGATTAGTTTTTCGTCTAATTTTCGATCCCCCTCTCAGCCCCTTCATCAGGGCCCCAGTAAGGGTTATTGGCGCCTGTGTGCAAAAAATGATTTTGGCGCCCCATAAAACATTTTGGATCGTTTTTCTATTTAATTTTTTGGAGGTAGGCATGTGGGTAGGTAGGTCCAATAACTCAAAGTATAATATTAAAAAATTTCAAAACCGCCAAATTTTAAAGGTTCGCTTAGATTGGCATGAAACTTGGCATACACGGCAAAAGTCAATACTTTTTGAGTTATTTGCGAGTAAATAATAGAAAATAGCTTATAAAAAAGTGAAAATGTTTAAAAGAAGCATTATTTTTTTGTTTTTTAAGTTTCTAACATTAAAAGTAAGTAAGTTGCGCTTAAAATAATGATGGTCCCTTTTTTTAATAAAAAAATCGTGAAATTCACCCCCTAATTAGCATCACAAATAAAATTATTCGTTACCGCTTCACCATAAGTTACTTTTACCTACTTATGTATTGTTTATATGATCTGAAGTTTCATCGGTTCAAAATGCTTAATTTTGAAAAGGCTGTAGCTAAAAGGGCTTGAACGAGTCACTAATCACGAGTGTATGCAAATTTTGAACAGCCATATCTAAAATATTTTTGTCTTACAGGAAAATAAAAAATCCAAAATATTCAGAAAAGATTATTCAATTTTTTCAAGATAAAAAAATTTTAGTTTAGAACCAAACCTTTTTAAAAATGAGCACTTTGAACCGATGAAACTTACAAAATCAGATTACAGATCAACAATACATATACAGGGTGTCTGCGTAACTTGGAACCATCCCTAATAGCACAAGGACGTCCAATGGACGTCCATTGGACGTCCTTCACGGACTTTAGGGACGTCCTTTGGACGTCCGTTTTCGTCCGAGGAACGTCCTTTATACGTCCTATTTTGGTCCAAATGTCGCGCTACCGAACGTCCATCTAAGGTCCGAGGGGACGTATATTGGAACTTAATCGGACGCAAATTGGACCTTAATCGGACGTCCTAAGGGACGTAAATTGGACCTTAATCGGACGTAAATTGGACCTTAATCGGACATAAATTGGACCTTAATCGGACGTCCTAGGGGACGTAAATTGGACCTTAATCGGACGTAAATTGGACCTTAATCGGACGTAAATTGGACCTTAATCGGACGTAAATTGGACCTTAATCGGACGTAAATTGGACTTTAATCGGACGTAAATGGGACCTTAAGCGGACGTAAATTGTACCTTAATCGGACGTAAATTGGACCTTAATCGGACGTCCTAGGGGACGTGAATTGGACCTTAATCGGACGTCCTAGGGGACGTGAATTGGACCTTAACAGGACGTCCAATTTTGGTCCAAAGGCCAAGTTGTTAAACGTCCAATGGGGGTCCACCTAACGTCGGAGGGGACGTTCGGTGGACGTCATTTGGGCATTCATAGGATGTCCCAGTTTGGTCCAATGTCTTGCTGCTGAACATCCATCTAACGTCCTGGAAGGTCATTCGGTGGACGTCTAGCGACGATATTTAGACCTGTGGAGAATGTATTGTGGGAAATAAAAAATATATTTTTTAAGGAACTTATATTTCATCTTATATCAAATTACAATTATTGGATATTACAGTATTTACATTAAATTACAATACACTTCTCCAAGAAATTAACGCACCACCTTAAATATGGGGTATATTTGATGTCTCGTATTTCCTAAACCTGTTGTCCCATCTAAGTGATGTTTTTATAATATTATAGCCTAGGCTATAGGTTACCTCCTTAAGCTTGTCATGCTGTAATATATGTATATTATATCATATCGCTCTCTATAGTAATGTGATATAATATATATTACAGTATAGCTCCCTGTGCATGACAAGCATAAGGAGGTAACATATTCTAGGGCCTAGGCTAGAATATTATAAAAAAAATCACCTAGATGCAACAACAGGTTTAGGAAATTCGAGACATCAAAAATGCCCAATTTTTAAGGTGGTGCGTAATGGGCTGTATATACAGGGTGTAACAAAAATACAGGTCATAAATTAAATCACATTATTCTGGGACCAAAAATAGTTCAAATGAACCTAACTTACCTTGTACAAATATGCACATAAAAAGTTACAGCCCTTTGAAATTACAAAATGAAAATGGATTTTTTCGATTATATCGAAAACTATTAGCGATTTTTTATTGAAAATGGACATGTGACGTGTGGCATTATTATGGCAGGAATATCTTAAAGAAAAATTATGGTGAAATTTGTGCACCCCATAAAAATTTTATGGGGGTTTTGATCCCTTAAATCCTCCCAAACTTTTGTGTATGTTCCAATTCAATTTTATTATTGTGGTACCATTAGTTAAATTCAATATTTTTGTTTCTTAGTATTTTTCAGATAAGGCAGTTTTTATCGAGTTGCGACTTCTTTTTTAATATGTCCACGTAAAAATTTTATGGGGGTTTTGTTCCTTTAAACCCCCCAAATGTTGTATGTTCCAATTAAACTATTACTGAGGTACCATTAGTTAAACAGAGTGTTTTCAAAACTTTTTTGCCTCTTTGTATTTTTTCGATAAGGCACGTTTTATCGAGTCTGGCTTCTTTTTTAATATGGTTCAAAATATACCTAAAAATGTAAAGCATAAATAAGTTTGCATATTATTACCAAGTCTCCATAATCGTACTTAACCATATACAAATATGTGGTGGATTTGACAAATATTCACAATATTTCGATAAAAATTGACTTTTCGAAAAAGCAATAAGAGGCAAAAAAGTTTTTAAAACGTTGTTTAAATGGTAGGTACTACAATAATAATTAAATTGAAACGTGCACAAAAGCACATTGTTTTCGATACATTGGAAAAAATCACTTTTCATTTTGTAACTTTAAATGAGTGATAAAGGCACAGAGACTTAGATCACGAGGTCACATTGAAAGGATGCCAAAAACGAGGACTCCGAAAAGGGTACTAAACTACACTATAGCTTCAAGAAAGAGAAGAGGAAGACCGGAAAATAGATGGAAGCAAGAGGTCGAAAAAGATTTGGAAAGAATGGTGTTACAGGGTCAGAAAAGAAAAATGAATAAGAGGAAGGAATGGAGAAAAATCACATATCAAGCCAGAGAAGATCTCAGTACATAAAGAAACGTGAAAATGAAGAAAAAACAAACTTTTCAAGCCATGGGCCTCTAAGGCCCTTGGTGCTATTAATATATAACTTCAAAGGGCTGTAACTTTTCTTTTGTGCACATTTGTACTAAGGTAAGTTAGGTCCAATCAAACTATTTTTGGTCCCAGGATATGTGATTAAATTTATGACCTGTATTTTTGTTACACCCTGTATATATATAAAGGTTATATTTGGTTCTTGGGACATCAAAGTATATTTTTTAGACATTCCCTGGATATAGTCACTGATGTGACATACCTCCGATTTGTTTTTTCATGAGTTTTGTAAGAGAGACTAAAAACTTTTTTATGGTTACCTCCTGTTTTCATATATTTTTTGACATGTTTTGTAGTAAATTCAACTATCTATTTACTACAAGACATGTCAAAATTTACATGTGAAAGCAGGAGATGATCCTAAAAATGGTTTTTCGTCTCCTACAAAATTCATGAAAAATCAGATAGGAGAATTTGTACATTACAATTCTCTGATGTTTGGGAAAAAGGGCTTAAGTCAGAAATGCACATCGATAATGTTTTGATGATTTCTGGACCAGAAAAATCGGCTCTTTTTATTGGTACATACAGTTTACGTCTACAACAGTTTTTTGCTGGTCCAGAAATCATCAAAACATTAGCAATGTGCAATTCTGACTTACGCCCTTTTTGCCAAACATAAAAAAAGCAATCTGGTCATAACTGACCAATGAGCAATTTTAATTTAACCTAAATTACTAATGTTTCTTAAAATGAAGAGCTTACCCGATAGCGTCTCTTATCTAATCTAACAAGATCGTGCACTATTCTAACATACACAGCCACATCACGCACTATGCTCTGCTTTTCACTATCACCTATCACTCAAACTAGTTCAAAAGGCTTTGTCCTCTTCAATCTTCTAGTTTGCCCAGTAGTATCGAGGAGGATTTCCTCAATATTCTTGTACTTATTTAAGTTGTTTGTCGGGATTCCTGCTATCTTCTTGATGATTATATCCAGGTTCCATTCCTAGGTATTAATATTTGTTTATAAAGTAATAACTTATTATGCATGGACAATGTTGTTTCTTCCAATTAGCCAATACACTTTTTATATCTTTATTTTGGTTATATCTGGTTTTTTGTAGACCACTTTCAGCTGATTCTAAAAAAAATTAAAATGAACGGTAATTTTTCTATTCTTTACAATTAAAAATCAAAATATTTACAGGTAATACATGCATAAATGATTCGTTTCATAAAGAAAATTGAAAACGGATTTTATAATACTTACATAATTGTTTAAGAGATCCAGCCATAGCCAAAACTAGCATACTAAACAGTACAGTTGAGTACAGCAAAAAAAGCCACTAATTTCCATTTTTCACCCCCTTATCGATGCATTTTTTTCCAATCAAAATTTTTACTAAATTTTTAGGTTATCTTATGATGAAAATGAAATAATTGATGACTTGATGACCAATGACCACGCGACGCTACATAGATACTCGCGCGGCAAATTTGAAAATGAACGCAAATTGAATAGTAAATGGCCTCTCTTTAGAGTATGGAAAATTTTACCCCTCCAGGAGGACATTGTACTCTTTTCATAGAATATCTTGTGGTAACTTTCCAGCCATAATTTAATCAGATGTTCACGGAATAGAACTTTGATAGTAGAATTCCTGGAATGTTTTGTTGTTAGGGGAAACTTTTATTTTATTTATTCTTGAATATTTCCTGTTGTTAAACATTGTAACCAATAATTTACAAATAAGATTTTCATTACATTACATGAAATCAAAACATGTTTTGGATATTAAACTATATAGTTTTATAATTGTAATAATTTAATATACAATTTTGAATTAAGATTTAATCTTTCGATCTAATCGATTTAAACTACAGTAAAACTTGTGTTACCGGCCCCCTGCCAACACCGGCCACCTGTACTAACGGCCAGTTTAAAAATTCCCCACACTAATTACAGTAAAACCTGTCAGTAACGGCCGCTAAAAATGAAAAAGCTATTGGCCGATATAGAAAGGTGACCGGTATTGCCAGTTTTTGTAGTCTAGATATAATTGGTTTGGGGAATTTTTAAACTGGCCGTTAGTACAGGTGGCCAGTAACACAGGTTGTACTGTATATCTAGGCTACAAAAACTGGCAATAACGACCACTTTTCTATATCGGCCAATAGTTCTTTCATTTTAGTGGCCGTTAGTGACAGGTTTGACTGTATTTCATTAACGTAAAGTTAACGCAAGTTAATATTTTATTGAATTATTTTGCTATTTGATCTCGTAATTGGTATAATGTGTCCAATATAAGCGTTCATAAAACGTCCGTATTTCGTCCAGTATGGACGTCCAAAGTCGGACGTCCAAAGGACGTCCATATTTATTCCGTCCGAAGGACGTCCATATTTATTCCTTCCGAAGGACGTCCAACATGGGACGTCCGTTTATAGTCCATGGACGTTAGGACCAAAAATGGACCTATTTTGGACGTCCAAATGACGTCGTGTGCTATTAGGGAATTGTCCGTATTTCGTCCAGTATATATACGTCCATATTTGTTCCATCCGAAGGACGTCCAACGTCGGACGTCCATTTTTATTCCGTCCGAAGAATGTCCAACGTCGGACGTCCAAAGGACGTCCATATTTATTCCTTCCGAAGGACGTCCAACGTCGGACGTCCATATTTATTCCTTCCGAAGGACGTCCAACGTCGGACGTCCAAAGGACGTCCATTTTTATTCCGTCCGAAGGACGTCCAACGTCGGACGTCCAAAGGACGTCCATATTTATTCCTTCCGAAGGACGTCCAACGTCGGACGTCCAAAGGACGTCCATTTTTATTCCGTCCGAAGGACGTCCAACGTCGGACGTCCAAAGGACGTCCATATTTATTCCTTCCGAAGGACGTCCAACATGGGACGTCCAAAGGACGTCCATTTATAGTCCATGGACGTTAGGACCAAAAATGGACCTATTTTGGACGTCCATTGGACGTCGTGTGCTATTAGGGATATGGGAAACTTTTTTAATATCAATTTTACAAAAAAAAATCAGTCTTTATAAAGTGCTCTACATAGTCTAAAACCTAAGATGCAATCATCAGATATCAAATTTTGTCAACAGTATACGAGGTATGTCAAAAAATATGAATTTCACTCAAGAGCAAACTACCTTTATATTTCAAAATATCAAAAAGTTTTATTATGAAAAGTTATTTGTAATTAAAAACCATATTCAAATATGCAATAACAGCCTTCTACTTAAAAAAAAATTCTGAAATTTTCCTAAATTACCGATTCCGAACATCATTTTTATTTATTGGACATGTAATAACTCTTTTATTAATAATTTTAGGAAAAAAGTTATTCTTCCTAAAAATCTGTGCCTGGTCTAAACCTCAGAACCTCTAAACCTCAAAAACTACAAATTTGATTTTTCGGGAGAGAAAAAAAGAGTAATCAGTAGATTCGACGGGTAATTGGTAGCTGTGGCATCACTGTTGATAACACCAAATTTTTAGCCCACTGCTGGCTGCTGTCTATATATTATACGTCATACGTGAAAATTATCAAACTAAATAAAAAGAAGAAGAGTTTCAACATTTGAACTACTGGCGTCGTCCATATCTGTGATTGTCGATTGTGTACTGTGCCATAGCCACCTTTACTTTACAAGCCATGAAGAGAAAAAGGCAACATCGCAATTGATGACGTGCGTAGTCCGACTTTCGGACTACCGCTTTTGAAAACACAATTTTAAAGTAGCAATTCTGGTAAAATTTATAGTATTTTTTGAGTCGAACAAGAAAATATTATTAATTAGAAGTTTGTACAAAATAAAATTAAAAGTACTTCCTTGTAAGTAACGTTTATTATACAAAAAAAAAAACCAATAACAAGAATATACATGGGATTAATTTTTTTCGAATCCTAAGAAAACTAATGAGTATCTTTCAAAAATTTAAACGCAGAATGAAAGATTACGTTAGGACCGAGGGCCGAAAGTCCCTGAAAACTTCTATGTTTATTTTAATAAGTTACAGGGGCGAAAAATTAAGAAAATTTAGTGTGATTTTTAGTTTCAAATATGTCATTCAAAAACAACCTTTCATTCATTCTAAGGGACTTTCGGCCCTCGGTAATAAAGTAATCTTTCATTCAGAGTTTAAATTTTTCAAAAATACTTATTAGTTTTCTCAGAATTCGAAAAAATGATTGCATTTAAAATACACTGAAAATTTTGACAGGCGTCAAAATTTTGCATTTTGTTCCTTTCCCTTTAAAGTTTTTCGCACTTATTTAGAAACATCCTGAATTGGAAAAATGCGAGGAACTGCAGAAGGTTTTAACTAGGATTCGTTAATTTCTCTACATGTTTGTTGCCTTCCTTATCTACCCATTCTCTAACTCTCTCGATGTCATCAGAATAAAAATGTTTGGCACATACCACCGCTGATGTTCCAATAACAAAATTTTTCCTGTGGATACACTGTAACCAAAGTTCTCGCAGCTTTGGATCCTTTGGAAATAAAAAAGTGCTTTCTGGTTGTTCATTCTTTTTAAGACTGCTATCGTAATTGCTTTTGCACTCTGGCACACAGCAACGGCTTGGCATCTACAAAAACAAAAATTATAAGTAGGTATGCCGTATGTAAAATACCAAACTTAAAGAAATTTATATAAACTTGCGTGCATAGAAATCAGCCCACTCAAAAATTTGGTCATTTTTGATGTCTCGTATTTCCCGAACCTGTTGGCCGATTTAAATTGATTTTTGAAGTTATACTTCTTTACGGGCGTAATGACGGTGAAATTTTATATGGGAAAACCTAGCGACCGGGCGCATGCGCATTATAACTTTGTTCTGATTGGATGTTCAAATGACATGACAAAAATTATCCAATATGGCAGCTGTGGCACAGCTGTGGGACTGCGTTTGGTTATAATGTATGCTTGTTGCGTTTTAAAATTTGTAGGAAGAGAAACAACAAACAAAAAGTTAGTTAATGGTTATACTGCCTTTTTAAATAGTTTTCATATTATATTTTTGGACTTATTTACATAGAAGAGATGATTGTTTCATGCCAATGTGAAAGCTCATCAAACTGTGCCTAGTATGAGTGCCGCAGATCTCGCTTATTCAAAGCTAAAGAATCTTTCACTGGTAAGTGTTTTATAAATAGTTGATCAAATTTTGTTATGATATTTGAACATAGCCACTTTGCACGACGCAAGTGATTGCGAAATTTATTAGTCGTTATACGGGCTCCGATACCTACCTTGAACCTACCAAAATACATAAGTAGTATGTAATACTTTTATTTACATAATTTATATTTATATTTACATAATATATTGTCTTCTTACTCTATGTTTTGTTGTATTTTTTCAATTCTAAATCATTTCAATTCAAAATCAAAATAATTTAATTTAACATAAGTTAAAAATGTCAAAAGGTTAATCTGTTTAGTTAGACGATCTTCGCACATAATGACAAGCTGTCTCTGTGGCGCAGTTTTAATGCGAGAGAATCCCAATACAACGCAAATACCAGCCGCGTGGTAAGTTGGTTCGAATCCCAATAGAAACTTTTATTTTTTTATTTTTTTTTTATACATTTTATGATTGTAAGTATATTTATTATATAATTTTATTTTCAGAAAATACGTATTTAGTTAAAAAATTTTCCGACAATTAATGTTCAGAAATCATTTGTGGCATTTTTAGTGTGTTTGTGCATAGCCACCTTTACTTTACGTTTGTGTGTGTTTTATTTTTTTATTATTTTAATTTTTGGCACTGTTTTAATAAAAATGTTTGAGAAGTAGTAAGTATAAATTAATTTAATATTTAAATAAAATATAAATAAAAAGTATATTAATTTCGTTTATAATCATATAATCATATAATAGAAGTATAACTTCTTACGTGCGTACAAAGTACACACACATTCTTTTTTTAATATGTTATAGCCTGATTCTTTAACAATACCCCTGTAATAATATTGTTGCTAAATAAGTAAATTTTCATTGAATATATACCGGGTGTACGAATTAAACTGTCTTTTTTTTTCAAAGTTCGCATCACCCTATGGAATATTCATTCTAAGGGACTTTCGGCCCTCGGTGATAAAGTAATCTTTCATTCTGCGTTTAAATTTTTCAAAAATACTTATTAGATTTTTCAAGATTCGAAAAAAATGATTACATTTAAAAAACATTGAAAATTTTGACAGGGGTCAAAATTTTGAATTTTGTTACTTTCCCTTTAAAGTTTGTCGCACTTATTTAGAAACACCCTGTATTGATAAAAGACATATTATCTAGTTGTTAAAGTAGCTAACTTTTTTTTATTATTCAACATAAGCGAATGAATAAAAAACAGAATGTTAAGAAAACCTGAGGCTATAGTTGAGTTTTAATTTCACTATTTTATAAATGCCCGTTATACAATAAAAAATTAACTGCTTAGCAACAATATTATTACAGCGGTATTGTTAAAGAATCAGGCTATAACATATTAAAAAAATCACTTGAATCGGCCAACAGGTTTAGTAAATATAAGACATCAAAAATGACAAAAATTTTAAGTGGACGCATTTCTATATGCACGTAAGTTTATATAAAAATATATTATACTATAAAATATATTATATAAAAATATATTATATTGAACTAAAATCATCTTAATACATACCTTTTAATATTCTTTATAATTTGGAGCACGAAATATTGTAAAATGTTTGAGTTTTTCTGTAAATACAGTGAATATTATTTAAAAACATTTAAAAATAAATGAGAACTGTCAGAATTAACCGGTCTACGCTTAGATGTTGCCAAGTTTCAACTTCATGGCTTGTAAAGTAAAGGTGGCTATGACTGTGCAGACTGTGACTGTGAACTTTGCGATTGTTGTTGTTGTTATGTGTTATGTTTCTTAGTTTTTACGTTTCAATTCAATTGTTCTGTTCCTGTCTTCCTTTCACTGGTTCTGGTTCAATTCAACTCAACTAAAATTCGGTGCCCATGATGTGTTATATGTTGTAGTTGTATTGGAAACATCGTCTACAGCAAACTTTAGGTATGTATTACTAACACTGCTTTTTTATAAGCACTTTTACAAAAATTTGTGAAAATAGAATATCCTAACTATAACAAAAATACTAAAAAATAAATACAAGGTGGGTTGAGTCACTAATCTTTGATCTTTAACAGACTCAGTAGAGTCAGAGTGTTTAAATCTTAAGACACGATTCCAACAATGACTGCAGGTGGCAACTGCAACTGCAGACGTTAGTTGCAGTTGTCGCCGTGACCGACGTCACTACTTTGCACTATTAATTTGTATGAGACTGATTCCGACATCTAAATGCAACTGCTGTCCGGCAGAACGCCAGTTGCTAATAATGGGAGGGCTTAATGTGAAACAATGACAAGCCACACATGAGTTCAAAAAGAGTTAGTGTTATTCTTGGTTAAAATTATAGTACAACAAGCCATTAACAAATTATCTCAGCCCTTCGTTAATAGATGGCCCGATAAATCTATGGTCACACTATTGCATAGGCCTAGTTTGTTCTAGTATTCTAGTATCTACTCAACATAATGACAAGCCACATCAAAATGGTGAACATGGGCTGAAGCGTTTCAGATATTTATTGAGCTCTGAAGATTCTAGAAAGAAAAATAGCAAAGTTAACTTGACATTTGATGACAGTGGCCATGACCCTGACTATGTATAATCTAGAAGAGACACAATTAGTGAAAATCCAGGGATATGTAATTTTTTCTTAAATTTGGCTTGTCACATTATTATCATTCAAGATTAATGTAGTGGCTTATGACATGGCTTATTATATTATTGCATTTCTTTGTAGGATAATGAACAAAGTCCGTCAATAAAAACCCCGTCAAAAATTCCAACAAGTTGATGGAGACAAAGAAATAAACACTGTTTAACACCTATAGGGTTGAAACCACCCCGAACTCAGTCAATAATCGAAAATTCTGAATCTACGTACAGTCAAACCTGCCAAATCTGGATCAATGTGGCGACAGACCGATTCGGATATGAAAAAATCTGGATATCAAGACCACTACTTCTTTTAAAGTCTCTGAAACGTTTTCTCCTTCATACATTCCATTAATCAACGCCATCAATAACTTTCGTCGATAGATACATTTTATAGATTCTTAATACATTATTTCGCCATCTTTTAATTCTTCTTTTAGTGCGTTGTCCAACAGTAGATCCGGACGGCGCAGAACCGTCCGGATATGGGGAGGTCCGGATATGGCAGGTTGTACTGTATATCTAAAATTTGGTATTTATTATTAATGGAATAATATAACAAGCTACATTTTTTTTTAAATAAAGCCTGTTTTTTCTCGAGTTTCAAGTAATTTGATTAACCCTTTGACTGCGGGAACCTCATCCCGCTCGAGGCACTTTAGATGGGCGGTTCACGCCCATTCATTCAGAAACCATCTGATGACATTATATATTTTATATTTTGTTTACGTTATATTTTGTCTGTACGCAAATAATCACTAACCGCAGCGAAGCGGTTAGCCCTGTTGCATTTATGCGTTTCCCGCACATCTCGTGCACTACTAAAATTATGCAAATATGCGGTTCTCGCAGTCAAAGGGTTAATATTGTTGTCAACTGTAGTCCCATAGGGCATGATGCATCGAAATATCTAAACTAAAACAATAAAAGTTGTTACTGGATTTTTTAATATTATTTTTAACATTCAAAGTCAAATATCTCACTTGTACCTTTTTGAGGCTTGTCATTGTTTCACATTAAGCCCTTCAATTATACAAATTGAGGCGCTCAGAGCAACAGTGGTTTAATTCCCAAAACGAAGTTTTGAGATAAATGCAATCTTTGCATTAGTATTTCCATTGTGCTTATGGGATGATGCTACAAATTAAGTATTTAGCCAAATATAAGAGGTAGGTTATGTAGACCCTTATTAACCCGAAGATTTAATCTTGCTGCCTTTATTGATATATTAATCTAAAAATGCTTGATTTGTGGCTTAGGCCACTGTTGTTCTGAGCACCTCAATTAATAGTGCAAAGTAATGATCTCTGTGATGGTGACAACTGCCATCTGCAGTTGCCGTCTGCTGTCTTAAGTACAGTCCTCTCTCTCTATAACGATATGCAAGGGACCAGCAATTTTCATCGTTATAAGGAGAGATCGTTATACAGAGAGAGAGAAAAAAATCGTTATTGTATTTACAGTAGACTGGCGATTATCCGAGGTAATTGGGACCGTGACTACCTCGGATACAGAAAAACTCGGTTAACACTGATATAGGTTATTTTTTTTTATTTAACCTGCTCTACAGGCCTTGGAGGCCTAGGGCTAAGGCTAGGGACATAGGTTATATTGATAGAAAAACACGTAAACAACCATAGCTGTGGATATTTTAATGACAAAACTAATACAGTACTGTCTATAAATGACAAAAACATTTACCTTATCATATTACTGTTTAAAAAAGTCTTTGATTGATTTTTGCGTAAGCTTCATTCCTCTTTTTGAGGCGGCAATGTTGCGCCAAGGTTGAAAGTTGTAACTCACCAGTTATGACTTTTGCCTCGGTTAACCTAGGGGCTCGGATAACCTAGACTCGGATAATCGCGAGTGTACTGTACTAGTAATCATACTGTACTAAATAACTTGTGTTAATTTTCTCTATTGCCGAGTTATCGATAACTTTTCTTCAACCGAGAGTACTCTACGCTTTTTCGAAAACATCTTGACTGTTCACAGACTGAGATACAACCGAAACTGAAACTTAGAAGTCGTCAATAGAGGACAACATCTGTGTGAAAACAGTTAATATTTATATTTATTTATTTATACGGGCAAGCCCAATTCGGTAATACATTAATAAGATATTGATAATTACAGTGTTGAATATATAAGAATAAAATGAGAGAGTACAAAACATTTAAAAAGACATGACAAAGTAAAATAATTACAAAACATTAATTACTAACAAATAACAAGGTTATGACATTGCTAAATATTTAATTTGGTTAAATGGTTCTTAAAAACATCAACAGAGTTACCAAAAAGTAAAAGGTCACCTAGGGAGTTAGCAAGTCTTAGTGTTCTAGGAACAAAAGTAAAATATGAGTAATTATATCTATGAAAAGAAATATGAAAGGTTTGAATTTGTCTTGTTGATCGTGGTGGAACAAACAACAATATTTTAGCAAGGAGTTCAGGGCAGTAATATATGCCATTGATAATATTAAACAATACTGTAAGATCTTTACGCTTCCTACGGACATCCAGAGAAGAGATATTCAAAAATCGTTCCATATCTGTATAACTATAATTGATGTGTTTTTTGAACCCAATATATCTAAGAAAATTATGTTGAACACTATCAAGTTTGTTCTTGAGGTGTAAATAATGTGGGGACCAAACTGGAGAAGAGTAGTCAAGGTGCGTCCTGACTAAAGAACAATAGAGCATTTTAATAGCGAACACGTTCGTCAAATCACGAGTTGTCCTTTTAACAAAGCCAAGCATTTTCATGAATCTTTGAGTAATATTGTTGATGTGATGGTTAAAGCTCAGAGAGGAATCAAGAACAACACCTAAATCTTTATTTGAGTCTACCGTATCCAATAATTGATCATTTATGGTATAATTAAATACTGATAAATGATGATTCCGACAAAACCGGATAATGTGACACTTGTTGACATTCAAATCCATCCCATTATCAAGACACCAGTTGGCTAAATTATCTATATCTGATTGCAATGATATTGCATCATCTTGATTATTAATGATTTGATAACATTTAAGATCATCAGCGAATAAGAGAGCAGAAGTGTTAGAGAAGCAGGTGACGATGTCGTTAATATACAGGTTAAACAAAAGTGGACCCAAATGAGAGCCCTGAGGTACACCAGAGGTTACTAGAAAAGTGTTGGAGTAATGATGATTAACCCTAACCTGCTGTGTTCTATTTGTTAGGTAACTGCCCAACCACTTCAACACAGAACCTTCTATGCCATATAATTTGAGCTTATATAACAAAAGATCATGGTTCACCCTATCAAAAGCCTTGGAGAAGTCAGTATACACTGAATCAATCTGCAACCCCCTCTCCAAAGCTTCAGACAAGGGATCAACATAAAGTAACAAACTAAGTTCTGCTGATTTACGACAAGAAAATCCGAACTGTTGAGAATTTAGTATCCAAGAGCAGTCATAATTAAGGTAATCAGTAACAATACTCTCAAATACCTTGGGAATTGTGCCGAGGATAGAAATAGGACGATAATTCGTTATGTCAGCTTTATTACCTGCTTTGTAAATTGGAGTGACATAGGATAGTTTCCAAAAGTCAGGAAATTCCCCCAACTGAAGGGATTTATTAAAAATATGATAAAGCGGCCGAGACAGAATAAAAGAGAATCGTTTAAGAAAAATGGGAGAAATACCATCTGGCCCAGGTCCCTTGTTGACATTAAGAGTTGAAAGTTTTTCGTATATTTTTGAAATGGGTATAATATAGGAAGATACACAGACCTTAGACTGTATTAAATTGTTATTATGCTTAAGAGTTTTATTACTAAAAACTGAAGAGAAATGGCTAGCAAATAAATTTGCAATATCGTTGCCATTAGAGGCTAGTGTATTGTTGAGTGACATTGAGACAAGCATACTATTATTTTCTTTCTTACTGTTTACAAATTTCCAAAAATTTTTTGGATTAGCTTGGATCGAAATCTCAGTTGAATGTATATAATTAGCATAACAATTTTTTGATAAAATTTTGCACTGAGCTCTAAGTTGACTAAAACCTGCATAATTCTCAGGAGACCTGCTACTCTTGTAAATTAAATGGGCAGTCTTTTTGTCACGTATTAATTGTGTAAGTTCACTAGAATACCAACCAGGAAATTTCTTTGTACAAACTTTTTTCAATGGAACATACATATTAAGCACACAGTAAAGAATATCATAGAAAGTACCTATCATCTCGGAAAGTTCTTTATCACTTATAAGACTGTCCCAATCAATTGCTTCTAAGTATTGATAAATGCAAGGAAGATTAGCTTTATGAAAATCATAGTAGTATTCACCATCACCTGCAGTAGTGTTTTGATCAAAGTGTAGCTGTAAGATAGTTTCAAGTGGAGGATGATATAAGTCTGGAGGAATCAATATATCAACTGCCGAGGTTATCACAAACTCTTCTGATGAGAGAACAAGGTCTAGAATAGCGCCTCTAGAATTGACAATGTTATTTGATTGGAATAGATTATGAAGAGCACACATATTTGAGATAACACCAATCGCCTCCGTTTCTGCAAACGATGTATTAGGTTTAGCAGTTGCCGATGAGCAAAAGTCTTCAAGGGAGTTAAGGAGGGAAATAGGTTTAGAGGTTTCAAAATTTCGAATATTTGGAACTAGCATGAATCGATAGTATTACTATTCAAGAATGTGTTCTGAAAATTTCAAAGCAAAATTCGGAGTCCTTCCCAAGTTATGAGAATTATACGGAGCGCACGCGCGTAGAGCGCAATCTATGAGATTTGTTTCAAACGCGTTTTTCTCGAAAAGACTTTTTTTCGGCTTGCGTGACATCTAGCTCAAAAAATAATAAACCAATTTTAAAAAAACAAAGTGATTATTGTTCGTTATTAAATTGTCTTCGATATGAACCTCCAATCGGAATAAAAGATGGGTTTTAAGTGTATTTTAAGGGCAAATAACTGAAAAAAAAAAACGTTAAAAACTGATGGTTTTTTTTTTTTCAAACTTGCGTAATTTTTCAAATTTTTAGCCGATTTGAGGTTCATATCGAAGAGAAACTTGTAATAAACGTAAAATTTTTTGGATTTTTGATTTTAGGCGTAAATTACGACCTCTACATGGCACGCAAGCGACAGGTTCGTGCAGCGAACGTCCATGGGTGGCGGCCTAAAACTGTTCTATTTTTAAATATAATAACTTAAAAAAATTTGGACATATACTTTAGAATATGTAGAAAATGATCCCAAAGTTGCAAAAACAAAAAAAATTTTCAATCTAAAACAAATTCTTAAAAAACATGAAAAATCGGGCTCCTAAACCTATTTCCCCCCTTAAGGCACAATTCCCGAACGATAAAAGCCTGTTACTCAACTTTCTGCATATCGGATTGAAATTTGAACCACCAAATTTTTGCTAAATTTGTGCCACAAAATGAATCACTCACTAATCACTTTTTATCAAGTTACACCTATGCAAGAGCTTTGTCAGTTATTCCCTGTGTTTCAATTAAGTGTTATCTTTAATTGGTAAAATTCTTAGGGTTTAGTTATCTTAGTTATTGCCAAACGCAAATGGTTATCAGTTGTTTCTTGAAAAGTGAGGTCATCGGCTATTGAAAAGTTATCGTTGGATATCGGTATAGAGAAAGAATTAACACATTGTCCTTATGACGAACCAAACAATGTTTAGTATTTTGATCGTTATAGAGGAATTATCGTTATATAGGGAATCGTTATAAAGAGAGACTACTGTAGTTGTCAGAATCGTACCTTTAAAGATTTTATATCCACCAGATCATAAGATTGATAAAAGTCATTTCGAGTGTCTAAATTCTGTGAATGGGAGAGAAGTTGCCATAGTTTGTGTGATAGTGTTTTATAGAAAAGACTATGCCATGTCTTTAAGAATTCTAGTACTACATCTAAAGTTAATAAGACTTAACCCTAGATAGGTGGACACTCATAAATTTGACAACGCCCCTCTGTTTTCGTCTCAGTTCAGGTGCAATCATGTAAGTGGGTCGCAGACAGATTTCAGGTGGGTCGCGACTTGGCTCTTACAGTAGCTGAATGACATACAGAGTACAGAATAGTGTATCATCATAAGTAAGAGATGGGTCGGGAATATGAAAAAACATCAGAAGGTGGGTCGCCAGACATAAAAGCTTGGGAACCACTGATGTAACTTATGCCCATTTGCCTATACACTCCTCAATAGCTGTTTCTTTAGTCTTGATTTAACACCTTGGCTGTGTTTAGACAGTTTAGATATATTTATAAACTGACGTTGGGTGTGTTGCAAGGCATATATCGCCACTTCATAAGAACGTAGGCTTAAGTCAAAAAAGACGATTTTAGAGGAGATACATTTTAAAATTTTATAGATATGATCATGGGCATAACTCAGAATAAATTGTTAATTTAAAGAAATTACCTACACAATTTTGTTAGAAACATGTCTAAATACAAACTGTGATAACTAGATAAATTTATAAAGTGTTAAAATGGTTAAATTTTATCATTTTGTTACCCCTATTAGAGTTGAGTAATCCATTAACAGTATTAAGAGTTTGGAGGAGGTGGTCCAATGATGAGACTAATCGGCATAGTAGAGGGTCTGGATTTACTAGCCTATAATATTACAAACAGGGTTGGCAAAAACCAAGGTTTTTTCGAAACACCCAAAAAAAACAGGTTTTTTTGGTTTAAACCAGGTTTTTTTGATACAAAGTATAATAAGTCTAAATACTTTAAATATGAATAAATTATTTCATAAAATAATAGTAATAAATCATGAAAAAAAGGATTAACACAACTTTTAGTTTTATTTACACATACAAAAAATTAATATAACAAAAAAAATATCTTCAAACGTAATAATATTCAAAATAACTAAGTTCGAAAGTAAAAAGATAGAATTTATTTATCTTGATTTTCTTTATTTGCGGCAGCTGTAGTAAAAACTTTAAATAAAAACACCATGGAGGCTAAATAAAAAAAAATAAAAATAAAAAAACTAGATTTAAACCAACTGGTTTTTTTTAAGAAAAAAACCAGTTGGTTTAAACCGTGGTTTAATTACAAAGCCATGATTTGTGCCATCTTAGACTTCTTGCTCTTGGAAATATGATGGGACAGTGTACATCAACTAAGAAATTTATGATTTGTGAAACAGTAAATCAAGATTACTTGGAATGGAACTGAGAGCTTACCATCTGCTTTTTTTGGTGTTACCTTTGACACCACAGCGTAAGGTTGGGTGCTTAGAATAGTGTAGAGCTCAGCAAAACTGAACTGGCCAATGTAATTTTGTCTGCGTCAGTGATGAATCTAGGTTTTGATTGGCTGGATATGATGGGCACATAAGGGTAAGACGTTTTTGAGGTGAGAGACGAAATATAGACATGGCTGTTGAATGTCATACAGCAAGATAAACAAGCATTATGGTATGGGGTACCATATGTTTGGAAAGCAGATCACCTCTAGTTCTTATTAACGGCACTCTGAGAGCTTGATGATATATTGGTGAAGTACAGTTTTACATTCCTACCTACAAACTTTTAATAGAATAACGCAAGGCCTTATATTTCCTGAAACCATGGAGTTCATACAGGAATCTGGTAGAAACTTTGGAGTAGCTATCAGGGTCAGCTGATTTGTCATGCATCAAACATGGATTGGATATGGCAGGTCGAAATTTAAATCAAGTGCCACATTCTCCTCCAGCAATCATAGAAGACCTGTGGCATGCCATAAGAAGAATATGGATGAGTACCTATTCCACAATATGATATAACCACTAAATTTGGTCAATGCCCCCTAGAGTACCTAACTTAGTGTATAGAGTATACAAAATCAAGGAAGAGCCACTCATTATCAATTTTTTTATGAAATGACGTTGCAAATTTGTTTATAATCTTATCAATTAATAAAAATATTAGGTATAATGTAAAATAGTAAGAATATTAGAAGGTGTTGCATTTTTTTGCCATCAGTATACTAAAAATTGTATATGTACTTTACTTAATATTAAGTTGTAAACCAAAATCTTCTTTCTTTCAGGTTTGAAAATCCCTCTCAAAATCTTGAAGGCTACACCCAAGCAGAATATTAAAAGAATTAGACAATAGATATAAGAACAGACACTGATCGCTGAGGCAAGACAAAAGTGTTTCCTCCAGAATTAATGAAGGACATAACCCATAATAAGAAGAAAATATTGTGGGGTTATGCTGTGACCTTGTTTCATGTTAATATGGTTCTGAAATGAAAATATATTCTCAGTACACCACTTTGTACACTTGGTTACTCTAAAAAATCATGTCTGATCAAATAGAAGTAAAACAAGAATTTAGTGAAGTGTGTAAAAAAGAAGAAGATGATGATGAGTTGGGTGATGCACTACTGGATACTTTTAAAATCGAGATTAAGGAGGAGCCTAAGAAGGAACGTACCAGTGCTACATTTGATTCTGCAGACCTTAAGAAATCTATAAAAACCGAAGAAGAAGAAGATGGTAAGTAAATAAAAAGCATAATAACGTTCAACCCAAACCCTTTTTTCAGTGTCATTAATGTTGACGTCAAATAGGATTTTCAGAAAGTCTTGAATAGGGCTTTTCAATTGTTCATTTGTTTTGGGCTCTTGACATATGTCGTATAATATTAATATGTCTATGTCAATGTTATTGGTTTATACTGATTATAAATACCAAAGACATAATGATATATACTAAATTCACAATCAAGATGCAGTAGAAATAAACAAACCAAGATACATTAAATGCTACTAGGAGCACTCCCGAATCATAATTTACAATGTATAAAGTTTAGAAATCATGATTTGGATTTACAATGTATATGCATTGTAAATTATGATTTGGGAGTGCTTGTAGTAGCATTTAACGTGTCTTAATTTGTTTACTTCTACTGCATCTTGATTGTAAAGGGCCTAGCCGGGTAAGATGGTGAAAAGTGCCCCCAACTCGATTTAAATTCCATATAGGCCACTTTTTAGCACATATAGAGGAACTCACTTTCTGAAATTTTTAGCCCCCTAGGTGGGCACGTGACCCCCCTAGAGCCTAATTAGGCTTTTTATGTTTTTGTTTTTTTATCTCAGCGGCATCAAGAGCTAGCCAAAAACTTTATTTAAAAAAGTTGTAAGTTTCAAAAAGATCTATAAGAAATTTTTTTTTTAAATTTTTTGGCGGGAAATTCGAATTTTTAGAACAATTTTAAACTTTTAAATAACTCTGAAAAAAAATAAGACACTCGTTTTTACGAAAATCAATTATAACGTGTATTTTTTCACAATATTTCACCCTGAATTTTTTCAGATTTTTAAAATTGGTGAAACATACCTTTTTTACAATAAAAAACCGCATTTTTTCGTTTTTTGATACTAATTTTATACATATTTTTCAAAAAAGGTAACACCGTCACTAGAATAGGTAAAAAAACTGAAAAATAATTGGGGTTTGCTTTATAAAATTTTTTTGTAACGCCATCCATTTTCAAGATACAGGGCGTTGAAGAAAACAAAATTTTACACATTTTTTACGATTTTGCTGAAACTACGGGCAACATTGTAATAAAACTTGGCGGGTTTTAAAGCCAAGCGTCCACAGACCCGCATCGTACGCAACGGATTTTAGTTTGCCTTACAATTATTGCCGATAATGCGATTCGTACGATGCGGATCAGTGGACGTGTTTACATAAGTTTCTGTACAAGGCAAACTAAAATCCATTGCGTACGATGCGTACGATACGGCTCTGTGGACGCTTGCCTTAAGAGGTAGTTATTGTGCATGTTTTTATTGAAATGTTAAGTCTGTTTTAGACTATACCTTTTTTTGTTAACAGAAAATGGTATAACAAAAACTTACATGAAATGATTGTGTACAATATTAATACACGAAGTTTTGTGTATTACATTGTCACTTTTTCCTATTAGCGTATGTTATGTGATTCTGCGCATTACATGCTAAAAACGTACTTTTTTATATTTTTGTGATGGTACATGTAGGTACTGGTACTGTTAACCTCAATTTTCTTCTTATTTTCTGTTAAGAATATTTTAACCTCATTTTCCTCAACATTTAACCTAGTTAGTTTTATCTTTGATATTTTATATTAAAAAGATGTTATATGATGGATAAGAAAACTCTATTATTATCAGCTGCTTCCATTGCAACATTTCTTAAAAGAAAAGTTAACCTTAAAAGAACCAATGTGACAGTATAACGAATATAACCTAACTGCGCATGCCTGTGTACTAAAAATTGTTATCAAATAGGACATGTTCTAATTTGTATAACATTTTCTGTTAACAGATTTTGTTTCCTGTTTTACATTGTGACAAAAATTAGTATACCATTTTCTTATATCATTTTATGTTATAGTCTAAAACAGACTTTAGCTATCCTGATCCCCAAGTATATGTAAATCAGGTTGGCAATATTGACAGTTGAAGTAGTCTAATAAAATGGTCGTCACGAATAGGGCTTTTCATCGATTGTCATTTGTTTCGAGCTTCTGTCATATTTTGTATAATCTGTGTATAATATTAATATACACGGATTATACGACATATGACAGAAGCTCGAAACAAATGACTGTGAATGAAAAGCCCTATAAGTGTTGCATGTGAATTATGTCTCCCAGTAAATATACCTAATTAATAAGTACTCGGCAAGCTTCCTTCTCCAAAAGGTTATGGACTCCAGTTTTACATGCCAAGAGTACATTCAATAAGAAGTAAAGTTTTTTAGTGTTGCTGTTTATACCGACCGGCAGTGTTGTGAGTGACCGCAAAAAAATGGCAGTCCAAGGTTTAAATGGCGCGAATTCAACCGTGAGTTTGTATCCGCAATTAACATCTACGAACTTTTCGTCATGGAAATTTAGATTAGGCAATCTTCTAGATGCCAAAGGTGTTAAAGATTTTATTACCACTGAAGTAACTGCAACGCAATTCACACAATTATCAAGAGACGAGCAAAATCAACATAACAAGCATGATGCAACAGCAAGATCGATCATTGTCACATGCATTACAGATGAACATTTAGAATATATTCGTGACTGTGACTCAGCATTCGAAATGATAAAAAGTTTAGAAAAAGTGTTTGAAAGAAAAAGTATTCTTTCTCGTTTATATGTGCGGAAAAAGTTGTTAACGTTGAAATATAAACAAGGTATCGATTTACAAAAATTTTTCGTTGAATTCGATTCTTTAATCCGAGAGCTTGAATCGACTGGAACTACAATCGAAGAAGATGACAAGGTATGTCACCTTTTGTTGACAATGACAGATACGTTTGACACCGTTATTACTGTCCTAGAAACTTCAAATGATAAACTATCTGTTGATTTCGTTAAAGCAAAATTATTAGATGCAGAATTGAAGCTGAAAAATAATGTACAAGAAAGTGAAGAATCCTCTTTTTATACGAAGCAATACAATAAAAAACCCCGATGCTCATTTTGTGGACTTGAAGGCCATCTAGTGTCCAATTGTTTCAGAAAAAACAATAATCGAGGTAGATTTTTTCGAGGAAATAACTATTCCCGTGGCAGAAGAGCCAATAATGATACACAAGGTAAACAGAATACAAGAATCTACAGGTCGAGCAAGTCTCGTAAATTTCACGATTGCGAGCCACGCTTCACGCAACCGTGTTTGCGTACTTGTGTTTCGAGTTGCGTGGTCTTGCGGAGTTATATTTACCAAATTTAAATCCGTTCCAACATGCTGTCAAAATTAAATCAATATGTCAATATGGCTACTGGGTGTAAAAGATAAATCTTATTCTATCTGTTCTTAATGAGTTTTAGATAATTTTAGTTGTATTTCTTTGTAATTTTGTGTTGTACAAAGATTAATTTAACATTTTCTCTGGAAGTATTAATTTAGAAAGATAATTATGCTTCATTGGTGTTGTGTTTTGAAGTGTGAAATGCAAAGTAATTGTGATAAAGTTCACTTTTAAACTGAACTAAATAAGGTATCTGAGAGACAACAATGGTTAAATGCAATACAATGTACAGGTTTTACTAGCGAAATGAAAATTTTCCTGTCCTGTCTGCTGTAATCATTTTATATCTGGTAAGTTACAATTACAACAGTAACGATTTTTGAAGATATTAACATTTTAATCTTATAGGAAAACCAGCCGACTTAATCGATAATAACAATCTCCAGATTGGGTTCCTTCAATAAATATGGGCTATAAACACAATGAAATAAGTTCCCCAAAATCTAAAATGGAGTGGTATCAAAGGAGAATAATTAAAGGAAAAAATATTCATATTGAAATTATTTATAAGGCACTGGACTGTCTTAAATTCTACAATAATACTAGGTGGGTAAATGATTTTAGACATTTTTCATTAAGAGTAGATTAAGATTAAGTAGATTTTCATTCAGTAGATTTAAGACTTGTTTACACAGGTAGAGTAATGATGCAAGTACTTGATAGAGTAGAGTAACTCTACCTGTAAAAATGCTCAGCACAGTAGAATAGCTGGTAGAGTGTATAGTTGGAGTTAAAGTAGAGTGACTAGCAACCTATGGCAAAGTAACTACTCTATGACCACCACTACTGCCAAAATGTCTACTCGGCTGCACACTCTACCCATGGAACACGCTCAATTATGGCAGAATAGAGTAGGTAGGAGAGTACATGGGGGCGCTGTCATTCTGGCTGGAATTGTGTTTTGTGTAAATAGTGAAAATGAAGTTCACCGAAGATGAAACTTTAAAACTTGTAGAGCTATAATACGGCGAATACCAGTGTTTATGGAATTTAGGTAGTGTATACTACAGAAATAAAAGTTTGCAGCAAGCTGCGGAGGATGAAATCGTCGAAAGAATGGCAAAGGGGGCTTTGGAGTAAACGAGCTTAAGCAAAAAATTAAGAATTTAAGGTGCACTTATAATCAAGAGTGTTTAAAAATACAAAAATCGGTTTCACTATACTAGCATCAGTAATATACTTGTACTCTCCTCATGTGAATGGTATCAAGCCATTTTTGGTAGAGTACTACCGCTACTCTACTCTCCTCAAAACTCTACCCATGTAAACAAGTCTTTAGAAACAGTGGAAAATGAGGTAGCTAGTAGAGTAGTAGTAGAGTAAAATATACTGGTTTAGCAAATTACAATGTTTTAAGGTAATACAGTAGCGATAAACAGGTAGCCAAAACGTGTTCCAAGATTGTCACTGTAATTTTGAATATTTTTTCGAGGCATTTGGCACACGTATTCGTAAAATAATAAAGAATGGCGGTACAGAGCCCAATTTGAAAAATATATTAATATGTGGAAATTACTCTGTAATTATACAATATTTAAAAAACGAGCCTGTACCGCCATTAAGAAGAACAAAAAAATACACTTTCTTCAAATAAACTTTTTTTTCCGATGCCTAGATTTTGTGTAATTTTGGAACTACTAATGAAATAAAAAATTTTAGTAGTTCCAAAATAACACAAAATCGGATAAAAAAGTTGTATTTGAAGAAAGTGTATTTTTTTGTTCTTCTTAATGGCGGTACAAGCTCGTTTTTTTATATTGTATTTAATTACAGAGTAATTTCCACATAATAATATATTTTTCAAATTGGGCTCTGTACCGCCATTCTTTATTATATTACGAATATGTGTGCCAAATATCTTGAAAAATATTCAAAATTACAGCCGCAATCTTGGAACACATTTTCGCTACCTGTTGATCGATACTGTTTCCTCTTAGATAGTTTTAATAGTTATTTATGATATAAGTATTAAAAGTACAATTTTAAGACGCGCATGTGAAAGTTAACTTGAAAAAATAATTTTATTAATGTTTTGACTTCCACATCAGATGTCATTATCAAAATACAAAATATTTATTATTATTAGGTTTGTTCTAGCAAACAGTCAAACTAGTCAAAAACCATCAGCAAACAGTTGGTCAGTAAAAGAACATAATACAGTCACCAGTGCGATCCCCTCTACTCGCGCTGGTCCACTATTCGCTGATGGTTTCAAACTGATGCTAGAACAAACCTATTATTATTATGCATATCATTATCTGTAAATAATATTTCTTCTGATTGTTAATTGTAAAGGATAGAAAAATTACCATTTATTTCATTTTTTTTAGAATCAGCTGAGAGAAGTGGTCTACAAAAAACCAGGAAGGAAACGGAATATGTGGCTACGAAAGGCAAAAGAAAGGTTTACAAAGCAAATGTGACACATTTTTTTGAAATATTTAGGAATATCAGTAAATTGCATTAAAAAAATGTATGAAAAGATTTTGTTCAATAAAAATGTTTATATTTATCAAGGATGTATTATTTGGTATGGCCACATATCGTCAGTGATGTAATAATACATCCTATTTGTTTTTTCATGAGTTTTGTAAGAGAGACTAAAAACTTGTCTTAGGGTCACCTCCTGTTTTCATATGATATTTTTTGACTTGTTTTGTAGTAAATTAAACTATCTATGAACTACAAAACAAGTCAAAACTTACATATGAACACAGGAGGTGACCTTAAAACATGTTTTTCCATTTCTCATACAAAACTCATGAAAAAACAGATAGGAGGTATTGTCACATCAGCAAGGATGTACAGTGATAAGTGCCCTAATAACCGGCAAAATATGGGCAACATATTTAGTTGTGAGATAAAAAGAAATGAAGCTAGTCGAGCTGGGAAATTTAGCGAAATTAACCTTTAAATTTACGTTATATTGATCCCACCTTTACACATATCGGAGGAGTATGTCAACTAAAACTGTCACTGTGACAGTGGTAGTTTCCAAACTCGTCTGATACGTCTGAAGGTGGTACACAATCAATACAATCTAAATGTATAAGTTAATATCGCTAAATTTCCCAGCTCAACTAGTTTCATGTCTTTTTATCTCACTACTTAATACATCTTTTGTGCTATTTTGCCGGTTATTAGAGCGCTCATCACTGTATTTCTGGTATATCCAGGGAATGTCTACAAAATATATTTTGAATGTCCAGAGAACATTCGTGGACATTCATGGAATGTTCCAATAAGACATTCAGGTAATGTTTAAAATGCTGACACAGGATTTTCCTGGGATGTTCAGGGAACATGTTTTCGGGGATATTCCAGGAATTTTTCAATGTCTGTGTACCTTCTATGGACCTATATGGAATATTTTGGTGTTATTACCGCCGCACTCCACTTGCGATTTGTAATCAGGAAGATTGAACACATTGTTTCAAATACAAGTCAATCCATTTGTGACTAAATAATCATGGATTGACTTCTATTTGAAAGAATGTGTTCAATCTTCACAACTACAAATCGCAAGTGGAGTCCGGCGCTTAGGGCTACTTCCTCTTCGGTATTATGTATTATACTACAGAAATCAGGAACTTTCCTTCTAAATATATGTATGCATCTTGGCCATCAAACATATTCTTCCAAACATTTTTTTAAGGGGTTACATAGGTCTTGTGGGTAAAAAAAGTGACTTTTTAAAAAAATTATATCTCGAAAACTAAAATTTATTTTTATTTATAATTGGAACATGTAAAAGTATAGTACTTAAGGTAGTCTCAAAAAAAGTTTCAGCCAAAAATATTCATTTTTGTAGAGTTTAAGTTTTTTTGCGTTGGCAGCATAACTAGTCTCATCTGAAATCAAAAAGTTTCTTGTAGTTTATACCTCTGGCTAGAATATGAACGAAGGAATTTAAAAAAATTAAATTTGAAGATTTTACATAAGTTTAAACACATTTTTGACCCCAATTTTTCTGATTTTTAAAGTAGTTTTTTTTTTATAAAACAAAAATGACCTCATCTAATAAAAAATCCTTTGTTTATTCACTAGCCAGAGGTATAAACTACAAGAAACTTTGATTTCAGATGAGACTGGACTTGTTATGCTGCTCACTGCAAAAAAAGGGCTGTTGTGGAAAAATTGCAGTCAACTCTACAAAAATGAATATTTTTGGCTGAAATTTTTTTGAGAGTACTATACTTTTACATGTTTCAATTATAAATAAAAATAATTTTTAGTTTCCAAGATATAATTTTTTTAAAAAGTCACTTTTTTTACCTGCAAGACAACAACTTAACAAATTGTTGATTTCAAATTGTAACAATTGTTTTGCAAAGTATGCTGCCTTCTTGTATTTTCTGTGTTATCTTCATCATACAATTACTTCATCTAAAAACTTTCTGCGATATATTCGCAACAACAAAAACAAACAAAACAAAAAAAAAATAAAACAAAAGTTTAACCACCTTCACACCACAGAATCAAGCGATCAAGTTACACAAATTTTCAAACACCTCACCCGACACAGCGTCTCAAGTACGATTGCGCGAATTGGTAAATATAACTCCGCACGACCACGCAACTCGAAACACAAGTACGCAAACACGGTTGCGTGAAACGTGGCTCGCAATCGTGAAATTTACAAGACTTGCTCGACCTGTAGATTCTTGTAAACAGAATATACATGTAGCCGAAGACGAAGTAAGTTTTATCACAGCCCTACCAGCTGAAAATCTCAAGAATGATGACAGCCAAATTTCGTTTATAATAGATTCTGGAGCATCACAGAATATGTGCAGCAATAAATATAAACAATTTATAAGCAATATTATTGAAATTGAGCCTGTTGGCATTAAAATAGCAGATGGAAGAGTGATGACGGCTCGTACAAAAGGTAAATTAAAAGTTTATTACAATGAAACTCCTATTAACATTGATGTTCTCATTTTAAATGAACTAGAATATAATTTATTATCAGTCAGTAAACTAAACAGTTTAGGTTTCACAGTAGTATTTAAAGAAAATAAGGCTGAAATAAGAAAAAAGAACTTTAAACTTATTTGCTATAAACATAAGAGTAACTTATTTGCTGCAAATTTTCAATCTAGTTTAGTAGCAAAGCCTAGCGATAAAGACTTATGGCATTTACGTTTAGGACACGTAAATAGAAGGGGACTACAATTGTTGGGACTTCCCTATTCAGATAAACTATGTGACTCGTGTCAACAAGGAAAAGCCACAAGGCAACCTTTTAAAGAAGTTATATACAAAAAATCCTCTAGAGTTGGGGAACTTTTACATGTTGATACTTGGGGACCATCCAAAGATCCCACATTTTCTGGTGAAAAGTATTACTTATCAATTATTGATGATTTCTCACATTTTAGTGTTGTATATTTAATGACAAGAAAAAGCGAAAGCGAATCACATCTTATTAATCATATTGAAAAATTAGCTGCAGAAGGCAGAAGAGTATCTAGAATAAGAATGGATAAAGGTGGAGGATGTCTTCTAAATATTTTAAAAACTATTGTATACAACATGGTATAGTACAAGAATTTACTGCAGGGTACACACCTCAGCAGAATAGTATAGCCGAACGACTTAATCGTACTATTTTAGACAAAGTAAGAGCAATGTTTGTAGAAACAAATCTTCCAAAGAGTTTGTGGGGAGAAGCAGTTAGAACAGCTGTTTATCAGCTTAATCGAACTCCATCACGAGCAATTGAATTACAAGTACCAGCAGAAATATACTTAGGCAGACTTGACTTGTCTAAACTCAGAGTTTTTGGTTCAAAAGTATGGTACTACAACCTACCAAAGCAAAGTAAATTAGAACCAAGAGCAAGTAAAGGTGTAATGGTTGGATACAGTGGTGCTGGTTATAGAATTTGGAATCCACTGACCAAGCAAATCAAAATTTCAAGAGATGTTGTTTTCGATGAAACACAGTATAAATATTCTCCAGAAATATCGTCGAATAATCAAAATATTGAGGAAATTTTACCAAGCCAAAATGAATTGGAAACATTTGAAACAAATTATGAAGAAAGTACAGTCCAAACATTAAGAAACACTACTGAAATTAATTCACAAGATGAAGAACCAGTAAATTTACAAAATACCAAAATTACTTCCTCCAATAGAGAAATAAAACAACCTTCGAAGTTCAAAGACTATGAACTTTATTATGCATATTGCTTAGTTACATCAACACCAGTAACTTATGAAGAAGCAGTAGAGGAGGATGAATGGAAGCAGGCAATAGAAACAGAACTAGAATGTCTTGAAAAAATGAACACGTGGAGTGAAGCCACAAAAATACCTCATGATCAACAAATCATAAATACAAAATGGGTATTTAAAACAAAAAGTGATGGCACGAAAAAAGCTCGCTTAGTCGCCAAGGGTTATGAAGAAGAAGTGTTTTTAGATATATATTCACCGGTAGCTAAGATGGCAAGTGTAAGAATTTTATTATCACTGGCTCTCAATAACGACTGGAAGGTATACCAATTAGACATTCCTTCAGCGTTCATCAATGGAGTGCTACAACATGATGTTTATATTCATTGTCCTAAGGGTTATAAACGACAAAGCAAAGTTCTCAAACTAGAAAAGGCTTTATATGGACTGAAAGAATCACCCAAATGCTGGAACCAACGATTCAACAAATGGGCAATCAAAATTGGTTTTAAAAGTGCGGAAAGTGACTGTTGCGTTTATACAAAGAAAAATGTGTGTATGTGTATATGGGTCGATGATATCCTATTGTGCGGTGAAGATAGCGATTCGATTCAAAAAATTATTGAAAGTTTAAAAAGTGAGTTTAACGCAAAAAATCTCGGTTGTGTAAACAACTTTTTGGGTATTGATTTTGAATATTCTGTAAATAAAAATGATGTAAAAATGTATATTTCTCAAAAACCCTTAATCAATAAGATAATTGAGAAATTTAATATGACGAATTGCAATGTTAGCAAAACACCAATGGAAACAGGTTTTCAGGTTGACAAAACTAATGCTAATAATCAAATCTCTGTCAATGTGCCTTATAGGCAATTAATTGGAAGCTTAATGTATATTGCATTGGGTAGTCGCCCTGACATAATGTTTTCAATCTCTTATTTAAGTCAATTTCTCGATTGTCCTGATGATATATTATGGAAAGCTGCTAAACGTATTATTAGATATTTAAAAAATACAATTAATTTCTGTCTTATATACAGTAAAAATATAAAAAGAAAACCTTTAATATTTGCATATTCAGACTCAGATTGGGCAGCAAATGTAAATGACAGAAAAAGCATGTCAGGAGGTATAGTATATTTTCTAGACAATCCAGTTTCATGGTATTCAAGGAAACAGAGCACTGTTTCATTGAGCAGTACTGAGGCCGAATATATTTCATCAACTGTTACATGTTGTGAGTTATTGTTCACAAAAAACTTAGCAGAAGAATTATTGAACGAGAAAATAACTGGTAGTATATTATATATAGATAACCAGGGAGCTATATGTATTGCAACAAATTCATTTAAAGGTAAAAGGTCTAAGCATATAGACACAAAATATCATTTCATTCGAAATTTAATTGAAAACAATGTAATTACTTTACAGTACATAAATACAAAATCAAACTGTGCTGATATTTTCACTAAAGCTCCTTCAAATGAAATATTCTCATGTCTCAGAACTTTGATCAAAATTCAAGAATGTTGAAAGTTTTTATAGATTAGTACTTTTATACTTTAGGCACAACTCATGTGAATTATCTATTTGCTTTTTTTATTTTTTATCATATTCTCATGTTAATATTTTTTGAGTTAATGAAAGTTATTTTTTTGAATATTTTTCTATATATGTATGAGTTGTAACCTGAGTAATGTAGGATGTATAAGTATGTTTTTATGATTTCATTTAGTTCAATTATTGTCAAGACTTGGTTAGAGTCAAGATTGTTGTTTAGTCGACAATTCATCCAAATTTACTATTTATGTAAATGTTGTATAAATTGAGAGGGGGTATTGAAATGTTAGCTATCCTGATCCCCAAGTATATGTAAATCAGGTTGGCAATATTGACAGTTGAAGTAGTCTAATAAAATGGTCGTCACGAATAAGTGTTGCATGTGAATTATGTCTCCCAGTAAATATACCTAATTAATAAGTACTCGGCAAGCTTCCTTCTCCAAAAGTTTTGACATACAATTAAGGATTTGATATTCATCATTGCGCGCATGGGGGTATTGGTCTGAACTTTTTAAAGAATAAAGATAGTACGCCACTGACATATTTTAAATTAACAATCGTTTTTGAATTCCTCGTTCAATTTGTGACAAAAAATCTATCTTCTTATTTTTTCATACGACGCACCATTTTTATTCAAAAAATAAAAGATCTTAATCCTTACAAAGCATTCGAACTTCTAGTAGTTTCTACATCTACATACATAAACTCGTACATCCATTATATAAAATTCTTAATTGTATGTCAAAAAATGCACAATAACTACCTCTTAAAACCTGCCAAATTTTATTGCAATGTTGCCAGTAGTTTCGGCAAAATCGTAAAAAATGTGTAAAATTTTGTTTTCTTCAACGCCCTGTATCTTGAAAATGGATGGCGTTACAAAAAAATTTTATTAAGCAAACCCCAATTATTTTTCATTTTTTTACCTATTCTAGTGACGGTGTTACCTTTTTTGAAAAATATGTATAAAATTGTATCAAAAAACGAAAAAATGCGGTTTTTTATTTTTAAAGGTACGTTTCACCAATTTTAAAAATCTGAAAAAATTCAGGGTGAAAGATTGTGCAAAAATACACATTATAATTGATTTTCGTAAAAACGAGTGTCTTAGTTTTTTTTTCAGAGTTATTTAAAAGTTTAAAATTGTTCTAAAAATTCGAATTTCCCGCCAAAAAATAAAAAAAAATTTTCATATAGATCTTTATGAAACTTACAACTTTTTTAAATTAAGTTTTTGGCTAGCTCTTGACTCGTCTGAGATAAAAAATAAAAACATAAAAAGCCTAATTAGGCTCTAGGGGGTCACGTGACCACCTAGGGGGCTAAAAATTTCAGAAAGTGAGTTCCTCTATATGTGCTAAAAAGTGACCTATATGGAATTTAAATTGAGTTGAGGGGAATTTTCATCATCTTACCCGGCTAGGCCCTTTAGTATGGATGTATTAATATTATACAACATAAGACAATAGCCGGAAACAAATGAGAAGAGTTTAAGAGTCCTATTGCGTGACTTTTTAATTATATCTGATAGTTGCCAGAATCCTAATCAGCCACATACAGGGTGGTTCATTAGTGTGAGGAAGTCCAATTACTTATTTGTCGTAAGAGATATGAAAAAAAAAATGATTTATGTAAAAGTTGGGGCGTAGATAGAACCCTAATTTAAAAATATTTAAGTTAAGGCAGGGTTAAGTTTTCCTTAATGGAACACATTTTGGGATTCTCCTCGATGTCTTCTTTCTTAAAATTTATAGTTTTGTAATTTTATATGGGGTAGTTTAAAAGATAATTACATTGTTTCATTAATGTCTTAGCAACTTTTACACTCTTATTATTATCTGATCACAGTTAATCAGAAACTCTATTTATTAAACCCTTTTTAATATAGTCTAATATTGTTAAAAATTATTAATATGTATAGCGAAATGTTTCATATTAGCATACAAGGTTGGACGAAACTCAGAATGAGAATTTTCTGAGTTTTCTTAAATGGAACACCCTGTATTTTAGTATTGTAATGAAATTATATTTTATAGAACTTTTTTATTTCTTAAGCATTCCCTATACCTGATTTCTTTAATTTGTGAGTTATTCTTGATTATTTAAGCCAAACATTAAGCAATTCCAATAAAAATTACGTGAAATTCTTTGAGGTTGGCCGTAAAAATGTTCAATCAAAATTAATTTTTCGAAAAAAATATACATATTAATCTAGACTGATTCTTAATGTATTAATGGTGCATGATATATCAAAATACCTAGCAAATATAGCAAAATATTGTTGTTGCGTAAAATATTAATAGAAACAGAATATTTTATCTAGTTGGCTATGAATTTGACACTAAATTTACTTAAACATTTGACATTATACTATTTTTATAGTTCTAGTGGCTTTGTTATAGCCGATTCGCTAATCTAAAACACAACTGTCTACACTACAATCACAATAAAAATGCACTACATATACAGGGTGTCCCAGACTAATTTACCCAGGCTATATCTCTTAAACGAATAGAGATTTTCGAATGGGACAAAAACTGATCTATTCCATTTGCAATACACTGTAACATGGCGTAGAAAAAATCATCCCGTATATATTCATCCCTTAGTTACAACCCCTAACTTTAATTTTTTTAATAGCACCCTGTACATTTTTTTATAGTTTTGGATGTGGTCTTCGATCGTCTATTCAACACATTTTTTTAAAAATAAAATCGGTTCGTAAATTATCAAGAAATGATCAGTTTATTTTTTTTAATTATGTGTCCCAGCCTAATTTATCCAGGCTATATATCTTAAACGAATAAAGATTTTCTAATGGGACAAAAACTGATCTATTTCATTTGTAATACACTTTAATATGGTGTAGAAAAAATCATCCCCTACATATTCATCCCTTAGTTACAGGGTGCTATTAAAAAAAATTAAAGTTAGGGGTTGTAACTAGGGGATGATTTTACGCCAAATTAAAGTGTATTACAAATGGAATAGATTAGTTTTGTCCCATTCGAAAATCTTTATTCATTGCCATTAAGAAATATAGCCTGGATAAATTAGTCTGGGACACATAATTATCAAAAATAAACTGATATTTTTCTTAATTACTTACTAACCGATTTTATTTTTAAAAAATTGTGTTGAATAGACGATCGAAGACCACATCCAAAACTATAAAAAAATGTACAGGGTGCTATTAAAAAAATTAAAGTTAGGGGTTGTAACTAAGGGATGAATATTTAGGGGATGATTTTTTCTACGCCATATTACAGTGTATTACAAATGGAATAGATAAGTTTTTGTCTCATTCGAAAATCTCTATTCGTTTAAGAGATATAGAGTGGGTAAATTAGTCTGGGACACCCTGTATATAGAAATAATCCAAATCCAACCAAGAATGTTCAAGGAGCACTCCTGGGTGCACCATTATTAATATGAATTTTTCTAATGAGGAACTGATTAATCTGATTTTTGGGCTAGGAGTTTATAACAGTAATGTGCTACTAGCAATAAGAATTTAGCAGACAAAGAAGAGAAACTTTTCAAATTTTATTAGAGGGACTAGACACTTAGACTGAACTTAGATAGGAACTTTAAACTTAATGCTTTAGAGAGATTTCGATAAACTATTACACATTGCAAGAAGGGTTTGGTTTGAACTGTAAATCAACGGCATAGTATACCAATGTGGTATACACGTTAAAACAATTTATTTAATAGAACAATGTTTGATGTTTTTTGTTATATTAACAATTTAAACCAAATACAGGTGTATTTTGAATGTTCAGTATAGAATTAATTACCTGTAAGTCTGCACATACCATTTCTTTGCACACTGCTTTACTGTGCATACCACATCTGGCTGCTTATACAAATGCAAATACTTTATTGGTCCTGTATTCACATTTTTGTGAATTTTTTTCGAAGCTATGGTAGAATTATTTTATTTTTAAATTAAACAAACATATTAAGTACAATTCAAAGAATATTTAAGAAAAAATTCAATCCAAAATATTGAAAAATAAGCCATTGGCGACAAATTTTGGCAGGCGGCACAAAAAAAATGGATTTTGCGGTGGACATCAGAACTCATAAACATTTATAAATAGAGATGTGTAGGCAGTAGAAAGTTAAAATTTGATATTTAATAAAAATGGGTTTACATGATTGTTGATAATTCAAACTAAAAATTTTACGTATAATTTTTTTTTTGGTCAATGAACACTTATTAATATATACTGAGTTCCCCCACAAAATTGCATTATACCACATGTGGCTGTAAGCAAGGCTATAATAAACATTCATTATATACAGTGAGGACATTTGAGTTGGAATAAATTCATTTTCTCTAGAATGGCCGACTCTGGAGATAAATCCCGAAACAGATCGATTTTTATTTTTAAATTATAATTTTTTGGCATAGGTATCATACTAGTGACGTCATCCATCTGGGCGTGATGACGTTATGGATGATTTTTTTAAATGAGATTAGGGGTCATATTATAGCTCATTCGAAAGGCTATTCAATTCTCTATTCAGTGATATAACATAATTATTCATACAGGGTGTCCAAAAAAGTTTTTTTTTTGAATTAAATTACTTAATTGAGACAAAAAGAAGAATCTATATAATTTATTTAATGCAAAATACTTTTCTTGCTGGCAAAAAGAAAACAGAAAATAATGTTAATTTGAAAAACACACATTGCTTTTCGCTTAAATTAAATGTTCAAACTGCTAAGGGGTAGGTGGGTGGCAGCTTTAATATTGAATTTAAGCGAAAAGCAATAGTTATTTATTAAATAACCATTTTTTTCCTGTTTTCGGACGGCATTAAAATGTATTTAGAATTAAATAAATTATATACATTCTTCTGTTTGTTTTATTTAATTTAATTCAAAACATTTTTTTGGGCACCCTGTATAAATAATTATTTTAATGTTTATATTAGTGAATAGAGCATTGAATAACCTTTCGAATAAGCTATCACACAAACCCTATTCTCGTTTAAAAAATGAACGATTAAGTCATCACGCCCAGGTGGATGACATCACTAGTATGATAATATAATATACGCCAAAAAATTATAATTTAAAAATAAAAGTCGACCTGTTTCGGGATTTATATCCAGAGTCGCGCATTCTCGAGAAAATAAATTTATTGCCAACCGTCACTAAAGTCATTCATTACTGTACTCATTTGCCCTCATTTGCGGCAGTAAAGTTCCACTTTATTGTACTAAAAGAAGAATTTTTACTTTACCTGCCGCGATTAATCAAATTAACTGAGATTGAATGTAATTGGTGGTTGGCAGTAATCGAATGGCGAATATTTGAGTGAACTTAAAATTTATTTACTTTAATTATTAAAAATATTGTACACATTATTTATAATGTGTACATATACAGGGTGTTTGTTAAAGAATGGGCCATAGCTTAACCTCAGGTTACTGAGATTAAAATAGGCCGATTTAAGCTAACTTACCTTAGTACACAGTTTATAATAACCGAGATACAGGGTGTCAAAGTTAAACTTTTTTTTTTATTTATTATTGAATATTTCCTGACAGGTATGAGATAACAACATTAAATTTGGTATGTGGGGGTTTTTTGGGTCGAGAAAACTAAATTCCCTACCAAAAATTATGCATTGCCCAGAGGGCGCCACATACGCCTTTCAGCACTCATCTGTTACGTTCAATTTTTTTTATCCCTCACTCTGTATAATTTTGAAATTAAAATTTTTATTCTCCTATTAGTTTTACTTAAAAAAGGTATACTTCTTTCATCTCCCTAAACTCAACCGTTTTCGAGATAAACACATTTTAAATCTGCGATACACCATCATTTTTAGCATAATATCATTGTAGTTACACCCGAAAAATAACTTAAAACCATAAAATTATCAAAAAATGTATCGCAAATTTCTTCAAATGGAATTTGCGATGCAATGACATAAATTTGAGAACTGGCACAATTATTATGGTTTTAAGTTATTTTTCGGGTGGAACTACAATGATATTATGCTAAAAATGATGGTGTATCGCAGATTTAAAATGAGTTTATCTCGAAAACGGTTGAGTTTAGGGAGATGAAAAAAGTATACCTTTTTTAAGTAAAACTAATAGGAGAATAAAAATTTTAATGTCAAAATTATACAGAGTGAGGGATAAAAAAATTGAACGTAATAAATGAGTGCTGAAAGGCGTATGTGGCGCCCTCTGTGCAATACATCATTTTTGGTAGGGAATTTAGTTTTCTCGATCCAAAAAACCCCCACATACCAAATTTCATGTTGTTATCTCATACCTGTCAGGAAATATTCAATAATAAATAAAAAAAAAGTTTAACTTTGACACCCTGTATCTCGGTTATTATAAACTTTGTAATAAGGTAAGTTAGCTTAAATCGGGCTATTTTAACCTCAGGAACCTGAGGTTAAGCTATGGCCCATTCTTTACCAAACACCCTGTATAAATAAATAAATAAATAAATATTATACACATAATTATATTCATATAAAATAAATTTAAACTTTACCGATTTAGTAATTATTCAGTATTGATAACGATTAAAAGTCGAAAGCGGCCATCTTGCAAAAGTTATCTGTCATCACTGTCATGAAATTATTTTGACGTCTAAAATTTAAAAAGTTCTTAAATTGTAAATTACAAGTAAGTGTGTAAACCAATATCAAATTATGTTGGCGATAAAATTTTGTATGCACCACGTCAGTAATAAACTCTTTATCGAACTCGTCTGTTACTCGCCTCGCTTTGCTACGCTCGCTCTTCTCGTAATATCAGACTTGTTCGATAAAGAGTCATTTTACTGACTTGGTATATAAATAACTATTATTCCAACTCAAACGTCCTCACTGTATATTAATGTAGAAATGGGTAGTTTGTTATATAGAGTGTCCAGAAACTCTACCGACAAACGAAGACAGGAGATTCCTCAGATAATTTTAAGACAATTTAACCCAATTCATCTAGTCCGAAAATGCTTCCTAAAGGAGCTAGAGCTATTTAAAGATGGCGTCTGGTAATTCGTTTTTCTTAAATATCTCCAGAACGCTTCTATTTAGAAAAACGAAAATTGGTACACATATTTATCTTGCAGATAAATCGATTCCATCCATTGTAAACTAGTACCGGCCATAGGCGTCCGTTTTGGTAGTTATATTATCGCATAACTTTTTATTTTTAATTTTTAAACATTTTTGAGTCTGGATTATTAAAATGTAAGGTGTTGTAGTACTAAATGGTACTCTTACTAAGTCGAAAGGATACACCGTTTTCTAGAAAAATCGATTTGAAATTTTTTCGTGTTTTGAATATTAAAAAAAATTCAAAAAAAACCTATTTAGAAAAACGAAAATTGGTACGTTTATACAGGGTACAGCTAAAAATACAGGTCATAAATTTAATCACATATTCTGGGACCAAAAATAGTTCGATTGAACCTAACTTACCTTAGTACAAATGTGGACATAAAAAAAGTTACAGCCCTTTGAAGTTACAAAATGAAAATCGATTTTTTCCAATATATCGAAATCTATTATAGATCTTTTATTGAAAATAGACATGTGGCATTCTTATGGTAGTAGTATCTTAAGAAAAAATTATAGTGAAATTTGGACACCCCATTAAAAGTTTATGGGGGTTTTGTTCCTTTAAACGTCCCCAAACTTTTGTGTACGTTCCAGTTTAATTATTATTGTAGTACCATTAGTTAAACACGATATTTAAAAAAAAAATTTGCCTCTTAGTACTTTTTCGAAAAGTCAGTTTTTATCGAGATATTTTGAATATTTGTCAAATTCACCACATATTTTTATATGGCTAAGTACGATTATATATATACTTGTTAATAATATGAACATTTATTTATGATTTACATTTTTAGGTATATTTTGAACCATATTAAAAAAGAAGTAATATCTCGATAAAAAGTGCCTTCTCAAAAAAATTCAAAGAGGCAAAAAAGTTTTAAAAACACTGTGTTTAACTAATGGTACCGCAGTAAAAGTTTAATTGGAACATACACAAACATTTGGGGGGTTTAAAGGAACAAAACCCCCATAAAATTACATATTAAAAAAGAAGCCGCAACTCGGTAAAAACTACCTTATCGAAAAAATACTAAGAGGCAAAAAAGATTTAGAAATATTGAGTTTAACTAATGGTACCACAATAATAATTTAATTGGAACGTACATAAAAGTTTGGGGGGGTTTAAGGGAACAAAACCCCCATAAAATTTTTATGGGGTGCACAAATTTCACTATAGTTCTTTTTTAAGATGTTCCTGCAATAAGAATGCCACATGTCCATTTTCAATAAAAAATCTCTAACAGTTTTCGAGATATTCGAAAAAATCGATTTTCATTTTGTAACTTCAAAGGGCTGTAACTTTTTTTATGTGCATATTTGTACTAAGGTAAATTAGGTTCCTTCGATCTATTTTTGGTCTCAGAATATGTGATTTAATTTATGACCTGTATTTTCGTTACACCCTGTATATACAGTGGAACCCGCTTATTGGAATAGCCTTGGTGCCAAGCAAAAGTATTCCTATAACCGGGATATCTAAAGGGATATTCTAATAACCGATCGTTGGTGGCTAGTAAAAACGTTTCGGGAAATCAAATTTCTATTCCTTAAACCGGGATATTCCTTTAACAGGTATTCTAATAAGCTGGTTCGACTGTATTCCAGAGATGAATCGATTTCATTAATTTCGAATTTCTAGTACCGGTCATATGCGTTTGTTTTGGGTAGGCCAACGGTTATTTTATCGCATAACTTTTTTGTCTTTAATTTTTAAGAATTTTTGACACTAAATTATTAAATTATGAGGTATTCTAGTACTAAAAGTTACTTTTGCTTTAAGTTGGTAAAATACACCGTTTTTTTTAATTATTTTTTAATTTCTTTTCAAATTCCGGAAACGAAAAATTTTCAAATCGATTTTTCTAGAAGTGTGTCCTACCGACTTAAAGCAAGAGTACTGTTTAGTAATAAAATACCTGACAATTTAATAATCCAGTATCAAAAATGCTTAAAACCTAAAGACAAAAAAGTTATGCGATAAAATAACCGTTGCCCTACCCAAAACGGACTCCTATGACCAGTACTAGAAATTTGCAATGGATGGAATCGATTTATCTCTGGAAGATAAATATGTGTACCAATTTTTGTTGTTCTAAATAGAAGCGTTATGGAGGTATTTAAGAAAAACTAATTACAAGACGCCATCTTAAAAGAGCTCTAGCTCCCTTAGGAAGCATTTTTGGACTAGGGGAATTTGGATAAATTGTCTTAAAATTATCTGAGGAATCTCCTGTCTTCGTTTGTTGGTAGAGTTTCTGGACACCCTGTATATATTAATGCAGAAATGGGTACTGTGTTTTTAATTCTAGATGTAGCATAAAAAGCTTTATTCAATTTTTATGTTCACTGAATTTGCTTGCTCTAACCATTTGAGATTACAATAAGATAGGTAGAGTGAGTGAAAGATAATTTATTGTTTCTATCATGGATAATTAAGATATAGTCATTGGTAAATAAGTTGTATGAGTGAAAATAAATGATTTCCGTTTTGTCAATGTTTAATATTAATCCGTTAGTATTACACCAGCGTATAAAGCAGTCCACAACAGTCTTCATTGCCATTTTTAATTCCTCGAGTGTACTTGCGGAGACTATTCACGAGGTATCATCGGCAAATATTGATATTATAAGTGCCAGTATATGATCTGGTAGGTCTTTAAAAAATTAGGAATAATAATGGTCTCAGCACGGATCTTTGTGGTACTTCTTTATTTGTCATAGATGGATCTGAGCTTGATTCTTTAATTTTAACAACACTCTTCCTGTCACTTAAGAAATTTATTACCCATTCTAGAAATATACCATTAAAACCAACTTTATATAATTTATTATGAATAAATGTTATGTCTAAGCAGTCAAAAGCTCGTGATAGATCAAAAAATAGTCTGCCACGTAGTTTCTACTATCTAATTCATCATAAATACGCTCAAACAAGCTGCATGCAGCCGTGAATGTCGACATTTTTGGTCTAAATCCGTATTGGTTTGGAGTTAATAAATTGTATTTGTTAAAATGCATATTTTAACCGGCGTCCAAAATAATAATCTCGGACGCTCCCTCGTAAAACCACCCCAACTTACTTAACTCGCAGACTCTACGGGCGAGAAAAGTAACTAATTTTTGCGGGAGTGTTCCCCTTCCGATAAGGGTTCTTTACGCGGAGAGCCATTTTTTTTCTTCCACTTCCGTCTTCAACCTTGTAGAGTTAACAACTACAATTGAGTCCAGGGTTCTTTACACGTGCGTCATCATTTAAAGTATACGAAAAAGTCGATGATAAGTCGGAAAATGAGCGCCGAAAGACGTATGTGGCGCCCTCTGGGTAATACTTAATTTTTGATGGCAAATTTAGATTTATCGTCCCAAAAAACCCCCGCTTACCAAATGTCTGGTTGTTAATAAAACAAAAGTTTAACTTTGGCACCCTGTATTTCGGTTATTATCAATTTTTGTACTAAAGTAAGTTAGCTTAAATCGCCTTATTTTAAGTTCAGGAATCTAAGGTTAAGCTATTGCCCATTCGTTACCAAACACACTGTATTTATACATTATACTGATTTAACAGATAATTATTATTTTAGGTGTCTCTTGCGAAGGCATCCAAAATGATGAATGCAATGCAATATTAAAATATCCCGGAAATAACTTTAACCAAAATTTAACTGCTACTACAGATGTGAACAGAGAAGAAAAATATTTTGAATGTGAAATATGCTCCAAACAATTTTCAACAAAGGGTTCTTTAACAATACATATGACAGTGCATACTGGTGAAAAACCATTTGAATGTGAAATTTGCAAGAAACAGTTTTCATTGAAAGTATATTTGAAATCGCATATTATGAGTGTGCATACTGGTGAAAAACCGTTTAATAGTGAAATTTGCACCAAAACGTTTTCAAGGAAACAAATTTTAAAGTCGCATATGAGAGTGCATACTGTCGAAAAACCATTTAAATGCGAAATTTGCACCAAACAGTTTGCAAGAAACACACATTTAACTAGACATATGATAGTTCATACCGGTGAAAAACTATTTGAATGTGAAATTTGCAATAAACAATTTTCAACAAAGGGTTCTTTAACAATACATATGGCAGTGCATACTGGTGAAAAACCATTTGAATGTGAAATTTGCAAGAAACAGTTTGCATTGAAAGTATATTTGAAATCGCATATTATGAGTGTGCATACTGGTGAAAAACCGTTTAATTGTGAAATTTGCACCAAAAGGTTTTCACGGAAGCACGGTTTAAAGTTTCATATGAGAAGGCATACTGGTGAAAAACCTTTCGCATGCAAAATATGCACCAAACAGTTTTCAAGGAAAGAAATTTTAAAGTCGCATATGAGAGTGCATACTATTAAAAAACCATTTGAATGTGAAATTTGCACCGAACAGTTTGCAAGAAACGCACATTTAACTAGACATATGAGACTGCATACTGGTGAAAAACCATTTAAATGCGAAATTTGCACCAAACAGTTTGCAAGAAACACACATTTAACTAGACATATGATAGTTCATACCGGTGAAAAACTATTTGAATGTGAAATTTGCAATAAACAATGTTCAACAAAATGTTCTTTAACAGTACATATGGCAGTGCATACTGGTGAAAAACCATTTGAATGTGAAATTTGCAAGAAACAATTTTCATTGAAAGTAAATTTGAAATCGCATATTATGAGTGTGCATACTGAAGAAAAACCGTTTAATTGTGAAATTTGCGCCAAAACGTTTTCACTGAAGCAAGGTTTAAAGTTCCATATGAGAATGCATACTGGTGAAAAACCTTTCACATGCAAAATATGCATCAAACAGTTTTCAAGGAAACAAGTTTTAAAATCGCATATGATAGTGCATACTGGTGAAAAACCATTTGAATGCGAAATTTGCACCAAACAGTTTTTAACAAACACACATTTAACCACACATATGAGAGTGCATACTGGTGAAAAACCATTTGAATGTAAAATTTGCACCAAACAGTTTGCCAGAAACACAGATGTAACTAGACATATGATAGTGCATACTGGTGAAAAACCGTTTAAATGTGAAATTTGCTCCAAAAAGTTTGCAAGAAAGTTAGATTTAACTAGACATACGATAGTGCATACCGGTGAAAAACCATTTGAATGTGAAATTTGCAATCAACAATTTTCAACAAAGGGTTCTTTAACAATACATATGACCGTGCATACTGGTAAAAAACCATTTGAATGTGAAATTTGCACCAAACAATTTTCAGTCAAACTAAATTTAAAATCGCATATGAGAATACATACTGGCGAAAAACCTTTCACATGCAAACTATGTTCAAGACAGTTTTCACATGACTCTAGTTTAAAAGCACATATGAGAACTCACCGGTGAGAACAATGTAAAAGCACATCTCGCTTATCCGGAAGAAAATTGACACAACTCAAAAATGCATAAATCGAGTTATCTTGTTAAATGACTTCAAATTTCTATCTATCGAGTCGCTTAAAAGATGGAATCCAAGGTCACGTGAACACTCAATGCAAGCATCGACCGGTCGGTCGAAGCCAGACGTTCTAAGAACCGTTTACACCCTCATTATTTGTGTTTCGCACTTCCGCTGGTGAATTTCGTTAAGATGTGCTTAAAATATAGTTTTGTTGAGCGGTGTAAACGTGGGAGAAGTGGTGACATCGGGAGAGGAAAGTTTAAGATTGCATACGGTTCACGGGATCAGTACATCTTTTCAGCGGCTGTGGCTATAGACTATAATACTTTTATCAGGAAAAATGTCACATATATGTTTACATCCAACTTCGAAAGATAGCGGTAGTGTCATTATTCCTTTGGCGGTAAAATAAATACTTTTATTCCGGAACAACGACACTTTTCAGTTATGCTCTGACATTCGATGTGAACTTATCGTTACTTATCACAAAAACCGTTGTATTTCGAGGAGTGTCTTAGGTATTTGTCGTCAATTTAAAAAAAACTGACCAACATTTTAAAAGAAAAGTAACAACACAAAGTTTTGATTTCCTTTATTAAATCAAATATTATGTGCTTGTAAATTTTTTTACTTAGTTATTATTGTAATAGTTATTTTGATTTTACTGATTTATTTTTAGACAACTGTATGTAAATAAAAATACTTAATTCATATTATTTTATTTACAAAAACAATTAATACTAAAAACAAGTAACTAAAAACTCACCCATAATGATTTATTTAATTATTTAATACAATTTATTTTGTTACATTTAAACCGCGAAATGTACATTCAAAAACCACCTGACGAGGATTTTAAAATACACTGAATTCAACAAAAATGTCTGGTATTTATACCACATGCAGTTAACCTATTATTTCCTGGAAGGAATCGAATAAATTAAATGTACTACTATAATACTACTGTATTATTATAAATTATACTGATTTAACAGATAATTATTATTTTATGTGTCTCTTGCGAAGACATCCAAAATGATGAATGCAATGCAATATTAAAATATCCCGGAAATAACTTACCAAAATTTAACTGCTACTACGGATGTGAACATCGGAGAAAAACATTTTGAATGTGAAATATGCTTCAAACAATTATCAACAAGTTTTTCTTTAAAATTACATAAGAGAGTGCATACTGGCGAAAAACCACTTGAATGTGAAATTTGCAAGAAACAGTTTTCATTGAAATTATATTTGAAATCACATATTATGAGTGTGCATACTGGTGAAAAACCGTTTAATTGTGAAAGGACATCGCACACATCTTATGGAAAATATAATGTCACTCAAATTCAATAAAATTTATACGAATAGATTCGTTTTAAATCAACGGTCAAATCTTATCATTGCGCCAACTCTATATTTTCAATAATAAGAGCAGAAATTGAAATAAATAAATCTGAAATCAAATGGATACATACATAAGTTAAAGAGAGAAAAAATATTTTAAAACACCCAAATTGTCGGTACTCCATAAATCAGAGGATTAGTTTCACTAATTCGCTTAGGCCCAGCGGGGGGTTTAAGCTCTTTTGAATAGCACCCAGAGCAATAATGATGGTAACTGACACTTTTACTGACTAAAAAATGTGATTTCGATAAACTTTAATTGCAATTTGCGCCGTAATTAATCATAATTAAGAGTTGGCGCAATGATAAGATTTAACCGTTAATTTAAAACGAATCTATTCGTATAAATTTTATTGAATTTGATTATATTTTCCATAGGATGTGTGTGATGTCCTTTCTCACTGAAGGCAAGGTTGAAGGTTCCATATGAGAACGCATACTGGTGAAAAACCTTTCACATGCATAATATGCCCCAATTATTTTGCAAGAAAGCATGGTCACAGCATAATAAACGCAACAGCAGTGACACACTAGAAGGAGGGAAAAGTTCGCGCACTGTTACTGGGCAGATCGTCGGCCATTTTTCGCGTAGTACCAGACCAAGGTTAATAGATTAGGGCGTTAACCCCTATCTATGAACCTTGGTACCAGACAGTGTAGAAAATCGACAGTGTTGCCGATTTGTACATAGTTATCAGATTTACTTAACTTTTATGACATTCTGATAATAAATATTTTTTAACATAATTTTATACGTATGCCTGTGGGAATTATGTCAATAATTGGTACATAACACAACATATTGACGATGAATGGCGATTGTATTGTTTATCTTTTGCAGAAATCCCAGAAAGTATTCAAAAAGAATCTCTTATGGGTAATAAAGTTAGTGCAATAGCTGATACTGCAGCAATGCAGAAATAAAAAAATCACGTTTTCTTAGATATCGTTGTCTGTCGACGTTTAAATGCGATCTGTGAGCAAATATTAAATTAGTGTTAGCAAAAGTGAAGGAGTAAAATAATGTTACTCCTTTCAAACAAACAAAAAATGTTAAATTATTTTAATCACATAAAGTCTTCATTTTCACAAGATGAGGATGAGGAAATTTTATTTGAAAGTGTTCCAGATGTAGATGTAGTTTTATTATAGTATAATATATTACATATAATTTTTGACTTAACAAGTTGAATAAAATAACTTTTTTCTTAATGTATTTTTATTACCGTTAGAAACTACCAAGATCAAAAATTTTAACATAATTTTTGGCAAAATCTGATCATTTTAGCAGTGGCTTAATATAATTTCGTATAGTGACATCGGCAACACTGGTCAACGAACACATCACATCACCACTGAGATGTACTACGCGAAAAATGGCGACTCTGTACTTTTCAACTTCAAAGGCGGCATCGGGGAGTGTCCTTGCTGGTCTAGTTTATTATGCTCTAGCATGGTTTAGAAAGACATATGCTAGTGCACAGTGGTGAAAGGCCTTTTACGTGTGATCTATGCATAAAACAGTTTTCAACAAATACATATCTAATTAGACATATGTATGAGAGTGCATACTGGTGAAAAACCATTTGAATGTGAAATTTGTACTAAACCGTTTTCAAGAGACACACATTTTTAACTAGACATATGATAGTGCATACTGGTGAAAAACCGTTTAAATGTGAAATTTGCTCCAAACAGTTTTCAATAAAGGCATGTGCAGAAACGCATATGAGAGCGCATATCTGTGAAAAACCCTTTGAATGTGAAATTTGCAATAAAAAATTTTCAACGAAACAAGTTTTAAAATCCCGTATGACAGTGCATACTGGTAAAAACCATTTGAATGTGAAATTTGCACCAAAAAATTTTCAGTGAAAGTAAATTAAAAGTCGCATATGAGAACACATACTGTAGTGTAGGAAACAGAGGTTGGACCTTGCAAAATGGACACAAGTCCGGTTTTATTTTTTTTCTGTTATATCAAGGGGTGCTTGTGTATTACCTATGCATTCTTTTTAAACAAAACTTATACAAGGTTAAAGACCACTATTTACTCTAAAAATTAGGTCCTAATCATTGTTTTCGTATAAGCAACCGTTACGGCACAGTGGCGCCGTAAACCTCATAATATATGCTTTGGCGGGCTCCAGTTTTTGTTTTTTTTCGTCATCTGTTCGTTTTATTGAAAAAGTAGTTATGTAAAATAAAACAACACAGTGTAACCTACAAATTATGACCTATGCACATTTTACAATATTTGCGCCCCAAAGCCACAGTGGTGGCCCAAAATCAATTTTTGCATATTTTCGCCACCTACACGCATTTTATTGCATTAATGCTACCTTAATAGCACAATATTTACCCTTAAGTGGTCGCTAAGCAGGGGCGGATCCAGGGGGGTGATGAGGGCGATCACCCCCCTCTCAAACCAAGTGATATATTTAAAGATTATAAAAATATTCATTTATTTTTATAGAAATACTTATATTATATTATTATTTTTATAAGAATGGCGTACTTTTTATTCTTTAGCGACAGTGGCGGATCCAGCATCGTTAAGAGGGGGGTGCAAATCGGCTAAATTTCTAGAAAAATAAATGAATATTTTTATAATCTTTAAATATAATATGTTATAGTATATACAGTGTGTCCACGGTTGGGGTGTCCAAGAGGAAAAACTTTTTTATTTTCAATTTTAGCGAAAAATGTCATTCTTGATAAAAAGTTTTGCTTGTTCTAAAATCCCATAAAATGAAATAAAATTCAAGTTTTTCAAATCCTGCTTAATTTTGTAGTTAATTTTATGTAAATCCCTATAAATTTTTGCACTAAGTTCGAAATCGTAACAATAATCTAGTGTTGCCAAGCCACAATGTACCTTAGTAACTGTCAACTCCGATGAATAATTTGCGAATTGTCATTTTTTTTCGACATTGTTATGCGTTCAATAAAGAATTTATCTTGTGTTAAATTTCATTATTAAAATTATTGGATTAATAATTATTTAATTAATAAATAATTTGATGATTCAAGGAGAACGACAAAGTCTGGCTTTATAATCCAGACAAGCGAAAGGGTTGTTCTCCCAAGTTATTATTGTTACAATTTCGAACTTAGTTCAAAAATTTATAGGGATTTACATAAAATTGGCTATAAAATTAAGCAGGATTTGAAAAACTTGAATTTTATTTCATTTTATGGGGTTTTAGAACAAGCAAAACTTTTTATCAATAATGACATTTTTCGCTAAAATTGAAAATAAAAAAGTTTTTCCTCTTGGGCACCCCATCCGTGGACACACTGTATATATAGTATAGTATATATATGCTTTGAGAGGGGAGGTGATTGCCCCCATCACCCTTCTCTGGATCCGCCACTGCTTAGCGACCACTTAAGGGTGAATATTATGCTATTAAGGTAGCATTAATGCAATAAAATGCGTGTAGGTGGCGAAAATATGCAAAAATTGATTTTGGGCCACCACTGTGGCTTTGGGGCGCAAAGAATGTAAAATGTGCATAGATCATAATTTGTAGGTTACACTGTATTGTTTTATTTTACATAAGTACTTTATCAATAAAACGAACAGATGACGAAAAAAAAAAACAAAAACTGGAGCCCGCCAAAGCATATATGAGGTTTACGGCGCCACTGTGCCGTAACGGTTGCTTATACGAAAAAAATGAATAGGACCTAGTTTTTAGAGTAAATAGTGGTCTTTAACCTTGTATAAGTTTTGTTTAAAAAGAATGCATAGGTAATGAGAACATCGTAAAGACATGCTCGCCAAGGGATAGGGGTAGTTTATGCAGTATATTTTCAAGGATAGGGGTTGTTTCCGCAGGGATGTTGCAATATCCATATATATTTTTGAAAAGCACTATTGATGAAGCATATGCCCATATGGACCAAAAAGCAAAAAACAAAAAAAATTTTCAACCCCCCATTTTTTTAATTTTTTTTTTGGCTACAGGGGTTGTACCAGGAAATCGCTTTTAGTGTCCATGCAGGACATGTCCGTGCATGTCATTATTTGAGTTTCGCACTTTCGATGGTGAATTTAGTTAAGGTGTGCTTAAAATATGGTTTTGTTGAGCGGTGTAAACGTGGGAAAAGTGGCATCGGAAGAGGAAAGTTTAAGAATGCGTGCCGTTCACGTGATCAGTCCATCTTTTCAGCGGCTATAGACTATAATACTTTTATCAGGAAAAATGTCACATATATGTTTACATCCAACTTCGAAAGATGGCGGTAGTATCATTATTCCTTTGGCGATAAAATAAATACTTTTATTCCAGAATAATGACACTTTTCAGTTATGCTCTGACATTCGACGTGAACTTGTCGTTATTTATCACAAAAACCGTTGTATTTCGAGAAGTGTCATAGGTATTTTCGTTAATTTTAAACAAAGTGACCAACATTTTAAAGAAAAGTGACAACTCAACATTTTGATCAGTTTTATTTATTAAATGAAATATGTATGAACTGATTTATTTTTAGACACTTATATTTAAGTAAAAACACTTAATTAATATTATTTTATTTACCATCACTCTAATTCATTTAATATTTACAAAAACAATTAATACTAAAAACAAGTAACTAAAAACTCACCCATAATTCTTCTTCTTAACGTGTCCTTATTAAGTCCCCTTGACGTTGGCGATTAACAAAGCGAAACTGTCTATCTCTCGACCTATTGTAAATAGTTGCTCTGCTTTCTTTACACCTGTCCACTCCCGGATATTCTTAAACCAAGAGGCCTGTTTTCTACCAATTCCTCTGCGTCCTTTGATTTTACCCATCATAATAAGTTGAAAAATATTATATCGGTCTACCCTTACTATGTGTCCAAAATAGGCCATCTTTCTGCATTTGATAGTATCAAGCAGCTCGCGAGTAGCATTTGCTCTCTTAAGGACTACCACATTTGTCAGCACAGCCGTCCATGCTATTTTAGCATGGACATTATAGTGGATATTTTTAATGTCCATGCTTCGACACCGTATAAGCAGTGCCACGCCAGCACGTGGTAGCGCCTGTGTGCAAAACATTTAATGGCGCCCAAAATGAACAATTATTTATTGTAACTAAAAAAAAAATAACTGAAAATTCTTTCATATGCAACAGGAAAATAAAGTAAGTTAAAATAATTAAGTAAGAATATATCTAGGGAAACATGAAATACTTGCTATTTTATAAAAAATTAACTTTTCGCGTCTTCAGTTTGAAAAATCTGTTTATAATATGGTGAATATCAATTTGATTTAATACTGATGACTCTATAGAGATAATGGATAAATTTATCAACCGCCCTTGACTGATGGTCGATCTCAAATAATTTTTTAAGTTTCAGTTTATAAAAAGATCACTCAGCAGCGGCATCAGATATGGGCAGAGTGAGCAGAATGCGAAGAGCTATTGCTAAATTTGTGTAAACTGCAGAAAATTCGTTTAAAAATATATTTTGAAATTTTACAAACATTTAATTCTTTTAACAAAGGCTGAAGCTGTATAATTTCTTCAATTAAATTGTCTCCCCCTATTATCTCACTTTTTTACAAATTTCTACACCAAAATTTTAATTGTGAGTGTTCTGTGCTGTCGCGTCGTTTAAACACTATGAAAATCTGAAAGAATCAACAGAATTTTCCAATATGGAAAATCTTTCATTTACTGAAATTAATGATTGGTTGAGAACACAATGAAACAAATGAACTTTGTATGACATTTTAGGATACAAAATCAGTTCGTCTTTGTGTTCGTAATCAAACTGTTTGCTTTTTTTCCGACGCCGAACTGTGTGTCTGGTTGAAAACTGGGCTCCACATCCAGTTTCTCTGCAGTTTCAGTTTCTGTAATAATAACATCATTAGATTTGCTACCTATCCGATACTAGAGCAAGAATTGTTTTAAGGTCGTAGGCCCAAAATTTCGCTCCAATGTGTTTTAAATGAATTCATTTTTTTCGAATTCTGAGGAAACTAATAAGAATTTTTAAAAAATTTAAACGCAGAATGGAAGATTACATTTTTACCGAGTGCAAGAAGTCTCTTAAAATAACTGAAAAGTTTGAGATATTTGAAATTAAAAATCAGACTAAATTTTTTTACCCCTGTAACCTAATAAAATAAACAGAAGTTTTTAGGGACTTTCGGCTCTCGGTAATAATGCAATCTTTCATAAAAACATCTATTAGTTTTCTCAGAATTAAAAAAAATAAATGAATTTAAAACACATTGGCGCTAAATTTTGAGCCAGAGCCTACGTCATTAACTCTTGTAAACCATTTAAGGTAGGCTTCTTATTCATTGTTTTTAATTGTAAAACTTCGCTAACGAAGTTAACTTTCATCATAACTTCATACCATACCTATATGTGTATTGAGCATATGAATGTAAATGTTGATATTGTAACAAAAGAGAAATCTTGGCCGACCGCCGTATAACAGTAAACACCTCGAGAATGACGTCATCGAATGATCTAGGCCTCGGCGGAAAGGAGGAGGAACTTCTCGAACGTACGACCCGTAGGCGGAACACGCTGATAGCTAGAGATGGGCGTCGATTGTTCCAGAATAACAACTGGGTATAAATACGGGCATATTTGTAAATAGTTTTTAGTCTTAAGCTAAAGTTTGTAAAGTAAACTTGTATAAATAAATAATAAAGTCGTAAATAAATACCCGAACGCTCGTTTTTGTTACAGTTGGTGTCGGTGTTCGGTAAAGTTAGTGCGATATAAATAAGTGAATTACAGAGAGACTTTAAAAGACTTTTGAACTTTATTCGTCGGGAATAACCGGAGTGCGTTAATTGTTCGGTATTCGGAAAGACTTTTAAAAGACATTTTGGAAAGTACGTGTGTGTCCACCAAAGATGTTGCTACAAGAACTTACAGTAAAACAGCTCCGTGAACAGCTAGAGGAACGGGATCTGGACAGCAGTGGGCTGAAGATAGTCCTACAAGCACGACTCGAGGATGTCCTCACGAAGAACGGAGAAGACCCAAAGACGTTCCACTTCCAGTCAGCAGAACAAGCAATCTTATCGAAATTAAAAACTGTTTCTGAAACGATCGATGATACTTCTAAGATAAATAATGAGAAATTCGAAACCATTTCTCAAAAGATCGACGAGACTTCTCAAGTAATTAAAGAAGTTTGTAGACAGAGCAACGAGAAATTTGAAAGTGTTTCTCAAGTAATTAAAGACGTTTGTAGACAGAACGACGAGAAATTTGAAGAGGTTTCTAGAACATTCGATAAGATACAAAAAAGCGTAGACGACAGTAAAGAAATGTTAGAAGAGAAGATCAAACAACTAGAGACTATGGTAACCAATACGAAAGTCCTACCTTCAGTTAATGCACTAGTTTTGGCCGTAGAAGAGAAGATCAAAGAATTAGAGAGCATGATAACCGATACAAAAGTGCAACCGTCAGTTCATGCAGTATGTTCAGATCCTGTAGTGAAAGATGAACTACCGAGAGACGAAATGTCGCATAATATGAGATTCAAATTACCACCATTTGATGGAAAGTCCTCTTGGTCCATATACCTTAGACCAGCGGTTCTCAACCACCGTGTCGCGACACACTGGTGTGCCGGAAGAACCTATCAGGTGTGTCGCGAGATTTACGAATACGATATTTTTATTTATATTTTTTTACTTGTTATAATATACTAATCATGCATTCAACCATTTTTTTAACTATTAGGTATATACCACGTTATATCAATCAATAAAGTGCCAATCTGTAAATGTTTTCTAATATATTCATCTGTACTTACCTACCACTAGCAAAAATTTGTACATATAAGGGTGTCGCGAATCTGTAAGGAGTACCTTAGTGAGTCGCTGAGTAAAAAAGGTTGAGAACCGCTGCCTTAGACAATTCGAAGCTATTGCGACCGCCAATCATTGGACCGAACAAGAAAAGGCTGTTTCATTGACTGCTGCTTTACGAGGTGATGCTGCAGATATCTTAAGGTCAATTCCGAAGGGTCAAGAAAAATGTTACCAGACCTTGTTCACTCGTCTAGAAAAACGCTATGGAGATGCTCATCTACAACAAGTATACAAAGCACAACTGCGAAGTAGAAGTCAACGAACAAGTGAGAATCTGCAAGAATTTGAAGCAGATGTTGCTCGTGTGGTGCGGTTGGCTTATCCGGAGGCGCCAGACAGTATTTTAGAAGAAATTGCCGTAAATACCTTCATCAATGGGTTGAAAGAGAGTGAACTACAGAAAGCCTTACGACTAGCAAGACCGAAAGTTTTAGATGAAGCACTTGCTATTGCATTGGAGCACGAAACGGCTAGTCAAACTTCACGAAGCCATAGAGTAAGAACCATTGAAGAAAGTGACGAACACAACGATGAACCTCTGGAGGAAATGATACGGAGAGTAGTTCGTACCGAGATGCCAAAGAGACGCGAGCCTAGATGTTGGAATTGCGGCGACGCGCGACGTAGGCCACATTCGTCGTAATTGCAAGAAGATCGTACAGCCGTCGGAAAACTAAAGCGGGTCGACACCAAGGGGCAACTGCCGACCTCGAGAACTAAAGCCCCCATAGTAACTGTCAACCTTACGTCCTCCGGTGCAATCCACAACCTATACATCGAAGGTCGTATCAATAATAGATGTAGATCGTTTTTGGTGGATACAGGTGCAACGAGAACTATCGCACGTCCAGACGTAGTACGAGGCCACCATAAGTTATCACCTGCAACAGTAAAGCTTAGAACGGCGACTGGTGAGCTAATTAATACATATGGCGAGGCTAATATGTCAATATCCATTGGCCAGACCACAGCTGAACATCAAGTATTAATTGCCGAGATCTCCGACGAGTTCATATTGGGGATGGACGTACTAAGAAAAGTGGGGGCAATATTGGATGTTCAAAATGGAGTTCTCAGGATCAATGGTGAAGAGTTGCCCTTTCACGACGACAAAGAAGATGCCATCCGCTTACTAACTACATGCGACGTAACCATACCCGGTAATAGTGAGAAAATTCTGATGACCATGCTTGATGGACACTGCCGAGAGGGAAGTTTAAGGATGGTCGAAGATGTGGATAATGCCGGGTTCCTAACGGCGAAAACTTTGGTAAAAGTTCGAGATGTCATCCCTGTAAGAGTTATGAATTTAAGGGAAACTGCTATCAAGTTAAGTAGAGGAGCTTTGATCGGACAGTGTGTCCCCGTGGCTTCAATTTGCTCTATGAATACCAATAAGAAATCATCGAAGTCAAAGTATCCAAAAGACCTTGTTGAGATGATCATTGAAAGATGCCAAGATCTTGATCATAAACGAACGGAAAAAGTGAGGTCTATGCTGATAGAGTATCAAGATGTTTTTGCTATTGATAAGAAGGATAAAGGCAAAACAAGCATAGTAACGCATAAAATAAATACTGGAGACGCTCAGCCAATCAGACAACGGCCTAGACGACTTCCATTTGCGAAAAGAGATGAAGCCGAAGAGATTATCAAGGATATGGACAAACAAGGGGTAATTGAACCATCGAACAGTCCATGGACATCACCAGTAGTTCTGGTAAAGAAGAAAGATGGTTCAACACGTTTTTGTATCGACTACCGCCAGCTCAATGCGGTAACAAAAAAAGACAGTTATCCTTTGCCCAGAATAGACGATACATTGGATACTCTCTCCGGTTCTCGTTGGTTTTCCACACTCGATTTAAAAAGTGGATATTGGCAAGTAGACATGGAGCCAGCCGATCGGGAGAAAACCGCATTTTCGATAGGATCAGGGCTTTGGCAGTTTACGGCTATGCCGTTTGGTTTATGTAATGCCCCTGCCACATTTGAAAGATTAATGGAGGCAGTTTTAAGAGGTCTAACATGGAAAACATGCCTGGTTTACTTAGATGATGTAATCGTGGTTGGAAGGTCCTTTGATGAACATGCCAAGAATCTAATAGAAGTCTTTCAACGATTGAGGGCAGCGAACTTGAAGTTAAGTCCGAAGAAATGTCACATGTTTCGACGAGAAGTTAAGTACCTAGGACATATTGTATCGAGTAATGGTGTAACAGCTGATCCTGAAAAGATTGAAGCAATTAAAGATTGGCCAGTACCAAAAGATAAACATGAAATTAGAAGTTTCCTTGGTTTATGTACATATTACCGACGATTTGTCAAAGGATTTGCCAATATCTCCAAGCCCCTAACAAAGTTGACGGAGGAGGGCAAAGAATATACATGGAGTGAAGAGTGCCAAAAATCTTTCGAACAACTACAAATGGCTCTGATCAGTGCACCGATATTAAGCTACCCGGGACAGGCAGGTAAATTTGTTTTGGATACCGATGCTAGCAACAGTGCTATAGGAGCTGTTCTCTCCCAAATCCAGGATGGACAGGAAAAAGTCATCGCTTATTTCAGCAAAGTCCTGTCGAAACCAGAAAGAAACTATTGCGTTACCAGAAGAGAACTGCTGGGTGTAGTGAAGGCTTGCGAACATTTCCATAAATACTTGTATGGCAGAAAGTTCCTTCTTCGCACCGATCACGCTGCTCTAAAATGGCTCATACAATTCCGTAATCCAGAGGGCCAGATGGCAAGATGGTTAGAACGATTACAAGAATATGATTACGATATAGAACACAGGGCCGGAAGAGTTCATTCAAATGCTGATGCCCTTTCGAGACGACCATGCAGTGCAAATTGTAATCACTGTGCCAAATTAGAGGAACGATTTTGCCCCGTGAGACGAACCACCGTAATTAATGAGCAGTGGCAGCCCCAACAGTTACAAGACGCCCAGGAGGATGATCCATGTATAAAAAGAGTATTGGATTGGATGCGGCAAGGTGAGAGACCTAGTTGGCAGAACATTAGTGCATATAGTCCAGAAGTCAAGGCCTACTGGAGCCAATGGAATTGCCTGGTACTAAAAGATGATCTTCTGTACAGAACCTTTGAGAACGATGATGGTACAGAATCGAAGCTTCAGTTGATTGTACCTAAAAGTAAAGTGTCAGAAGTATTGCGTCAGTTGCATGACGGTACATCAGGTGGACACTTTGGTATTACGAAGACTCTGCAAAAGGTTCGAGAACGGTTCTATTGGGTGAACTGTAAAGATGATGTAAGAAGATGGTGCCAGAAATGTGAACTGTGTGCATCCGGTAATGGTCCAGTTGGTAAAAAGAGAGCACCCATGAGACAGTATAATGTTGGCAGTCCTATGGAAAGAGTAGCAATCGACATTGCAGGTCCATTTCCAGAAACTGATGCTGGAAATAAATACATCCTGGTAGCCATGGATTATTTTACGAAATGGACCGAGGCCTATGCATTACCAAATCAAGAAGCTGCTACCGTTGCAGAGGTACTTGTTAAAGAATTCTTCAGCCGATTTGGTGTTCCCTTGGAGATCCACTCCGACCAAGGGCGAAACTTTGAGTCAGCTCTTTTCCAAAACGTTTGTAAATTGATTGGTGTCAATAAGACCAGAACAACACCCCTGCATCCTCAATCAGATGGGATGGTCGAGAGGATGAACCGAACGATGGGTAAACACTTGTCCAAAGTTGTATCTGAAAATCAGCGAGATTGGGACCAACACATTCATTTATTCCTGATGGCCTACCGCTCGGCCGTAAATGAAACTACAGGTCAAACACCAACCTGCCTGATGTTGGGTCGTGAAGTTCGTTTGCCCTGCGACCTAGAGTTTGGCTGCAGACCTTCCGAGGAACATGTTGCAGGCGAAGAATACGTCGACCGCCTGAAGTTACGAATGAACAACATTCATGAATTTGCCCGACAACACATCCAGATAGCCAGTGACAGAATGAAAGATCAATATGATTCTCGATGCAAGAATGAAAGCTTCGAAGTAGGTGATCTTGTCTGGCTTTATAATCCACAACGTCGTCGCGGCTTGTGTCCTAAACTGCAAAGACAATGGGAAGGTCCGTATGAAGTTAAGAAGAAAATAAATGACGTAATATACAGAATTAAGAAGTTGCCAAACGGTAAACCAAAAGTTATTCACATAAATCGTCTTGCACCATATGCTGGCTCAAATGAAACAGAAGAAGTCCGAGTCCTCCAACAGGAGATGAAAGACGCCGCACAGCCAAGTTTTAACCAATTTATGTCAAATTACGCAGCGAGAAAGAGTGCTAGATTCGGCGTGACCACAGAAGTTCAGCAAGATCTGTTTGGTGTTCCAGAAAACGTCTCTCTAGCCCACTGTGTTGCCCAAGACCTCGAGATGACTAAAGGAATCTCGTTCGTATTCAATAGAAAGTTCGGCCGCCTGGACGAGTTAAGACATCAGCACCCTAAAATTGGAAGAGTACTGCGATTGGAAGATGGTTCTCGATCTTTGCTGTATATGGTGACCAGGAAGTCTTACACGGACACGCCAAGCTACGAGAACATATGGCGTGCTCTAACTAATTTGAAGAAAACCGTGTGTAATTATGACATCAAAGATTTGGCTATACCAAAAATAGGCCATGCAGTAGAAAATCTGGATTGGAAGATTGTGAGAAGCATGCTTGAAGTGATCTTCAGAGAAACTGGCGTACGAATTACTGTGTGTTGCATGAACCCGAAGATGTCATACCCTTCAAAGACAGTAGACTGCTATTTCTTCTTGAAGGGTGTATGCAGAGCTGGAGAGTCGTGTAGATTCCGCCATCCTGGGCCTTCATCTAGAGTTGCTGATCGGGACGCTCAGATCTTAAGAGGGGAGCAGTGTAACAAAAGAGAAATCTTGGCCGACCGCCGTATAACAGTAAACACCTCGAGAATGACGTCATCGAATGATCTAGGCCTCGGCGGAAAGGAGGAGGAACTTCTCGAACGTACGACCCGTAGGCGGAACACGCTGATAGCTAGAGATGGGCGTCGATTGTTCCAGAATAACAACTGGGTATAAATACGGGCATATTTGTAAATAGTTTTTAGTCTTAAGCTAAAGTTTGTAAAGTAAACTTGTATAAATAAATAATAAAGTCGTAAATAAATACCCGAACGCTCGTTTTTGTTACAATATTTTATATCCTAAATATCTAGCTTGACATTTTAAATTAATTTATCCGAATGTGTTATATCACATAAAGCATCTTACATTTCTATCAAATTTTTGTGCAATGGCTTTAAAGCATAAATTCTGCTGGACCAGATTTTCCTTGTTTATGCAGATTGTATAAATCAATGCGTAATTTACCTACCTTTGAAGTTGAGATATGCAAGGTCGTTAAATGGGTAAGTGTTGTTTTGACCTGCGTAAAATTTTTGGGAAAACTCTAGTAGCGCCCCTTAATTGCTGGCGCCTGTGTGCGCCGCACACAGTGCACACGTGGACGGCGCGGCCCTGCGTATAAGAGAGTTGACCAAAAGTAACATTCATACGATTGCGAAGTTGCAAGTTATTGGGTCTATTGAATAAAAAGAAATATTTGCTTTTACTTACAAGTATTTAAGTAATTACTTAATAGTAATTGAATAAAGTCATTTCTTTAATGCTTTATTTAATAACTATTAAGTAAATACTTAAATACGAGATAGTAAAAGCAAATACTTCTTTTTATTCAATAGACCCATTATTACAGAAGAATGATCTCATTTTTAAAAATGCTGTGCGGGCTATCTCGATTCTACATTTTATCTCTTTATCTGGATCTAGTTGTTCAGTAATATGGCAAACAAGATATTTAAAACTGCACATAATACTTTATTTAATTATTTAATATAATTTATTTTGTTACATTTAAACCGCGAAAGGTACATTCGAAAACGTGACGAAGATTTTAAAATACACTGAATTCGTTCAACATAAATGTCTGCTATTTATACCACATAGGGGAAGGGTGGGCAAGTTGACATAGCCGGGCAAGACGACACACTGCCCCCACCACGAAAACTAGTCCATTATTCGTTCAGTCCGTACGATCGTTAGAATCTACTCCTTCACAGTAATCGTTTGATAGTCTTTGGGTGCGGATGCTCCGTACGTTTAAAAAAATATTTACGTTTTTGTGTCACTGTTGTATGTTGGTCCAATGTAAGTACCATATGTTTCGTTATATATTTATGCCATCGTAGAATTTCTTGTCGTGATTTATTTTGGAGATAAAAAGGGCGTTCCTAATCTTTACCTTAGGATATTGCAACTGCTCTTACGGCCGGTTTCACAAAGTAAAGTTAACTTGTGGTTAAGAGATAACCAGAAGAAACGTCAAAATATGCGTTTTAGTTTCAGGTCAACGGCGAAGTATGGTTAACTCACAGAATTTTTAACCAGAGGTTGGAGTTGGTTACCCTTATAGGTATACCCAGAAGGGTAACAATTATGAAACTGAAACGCATATTTTGGGGTAATTTTGAGGTTATCCCTTAACCACAAGTTAACTTTACCTTGTGAAACTGGCCGTTAGGGTTATATTTTATCCGACCATGCTTTCATGTTATGATCACCGAGCTAGCGGGCAAGTTGAAATATAGCTGTGTCATCTTGCCCTCTAAAGGACGGATCTATGAAATATTTCTGGGGGAGGGTAAAAAAACTCTGGGCCCAACTTTTATCCAAAACTCCTTTAAAATAAAATGCTCAACTAATGTTTTGGGCACTTGCTATTAATATAGAAGTAAAAACATGGGTACCTATATATTTTTTAGTATATTTTTTACTTTTAGTATACTCTTACCTATAGTATTTATATCCAGTTTTTTCCATTCATTTAAATTATGGTGGGACCTGTCTGGGGGAATAATTATCCCCATTGCTCCTCCCCCGTCCCACCCTAGATCCGCCCTTGGCCTTTATGACCTAAAATTTGCAACTGCTGTTTTTATTTACAGATGGTTTCTAATTATAAAAGAAAAACCAATAGAGGGGCATGGAATGAGAAGAACATGGAGCGAGCGTTGCAGGCTGTAGCGGAAAAGCGCATGGGTTGGTTAAAGGCTAGCAGGTATTACCAAGTGCCCCAGGCAACACTTCGCCGCCGTGCCATGAATCGAAATAAAATAGCAGTTGGTACAACAAAGCATCTTGGCAGACATGAAACAACCTTAAATCGAGAACTAGAAGAGGCTCTAGTGGAGCATATGCTAGCACTGGAAGCCAGATTTTTTGGCTCAACTACCGTAGATGTCCGCATTTTGGCATATGAATTTGCATTGAGAATGAAGTTAAAACATCAATTCAATAACACGAAAAAAATTGCAGGCAAAGGTTGGCTACGCTCTTTTCGACTAAGGCATCCGAATATATCTTTACGTCAGCCAGAGGCAACATCAATGGCACGCGCTGAAAGTTTTAACAAACCACAAGTAAAGACCTTTTTTAAAAATCTACGTAACGTAATAAATAATGAAGAAATCGACAAAAGTATGATTTTTAACATGGACGAGTCAGGGTTGACAACTGTACAAAATACTTCTAAAATTTTTGCGCTAAAAGGAAAGAAACAAGTGGGTGCTATCACCAGCGGGGAAAGGGGAGTATATTCAACTGTAGTAGCGTGCATGAGTTCAGGGGGAACTTATATTCCACCTGCTATAATTTTTCCTCGGAAGAAATTCAATCCAACATTATACGACGGAGCGCCCCTTGGGACTTTATGTTTGTACAATGAATCAGGTTACATGACCGGGGAACTATTTTTAAAGTGGATGGAACACTTTATTAAACATGTTCGACCGAACACCAAAAACAAAGCCCTGCTAATTTTAGACGGGCATGTCAGCCATAAAAATTTAGAAGCATTGGAACTTGCAAAAAACAATTCAGTGGTGCTATTTTGCTTGCCTTCACATTGCACACATCGTCTCCAACCTCTCGATGTGTGCTTTTTCGAGCCACTAAGTAACTACTACGATGCAGCAGCAACTCAATGGTTGAAGGAAAATCCGAGTCGTGTCATCACTCTTTATCAGGTCGCCTCGCTTTTTTCTTCCGCCTACAATAAAACCGCAATACCAACGATAGCTTTAAGCGGATTCAAAGCAACAGGGATCTTACCTTTCAACCCGGATATATTTCCAGAACACATGTATTTGCCCAGCACAGTAACTGACGTACCACTTGAGGCCGATAATGCAAACACTGAATCCCTTAATCCGGGTGCATGTTTCGCTGCAGCAGAACATTTGAATGAAGAAGATCCGCAGTCATCTACAACAGTAAATACAAAGCCACATGAACGTGTAGAGTCTTCAGCTAATAACGTCACAAACGTTTTGTTGCAAATTTCACCTCTTCCTCAGGGAAATGCAAGAAAGTCCAGAAGAAGAAAGGCCAATAGTTACCAAGATGTTCTTACCACGAGTCCATACCTCCAGAGTCTTCGCGAACAACAGAATATTAAGAAAGCGAGAGAGGTAAGAGGAAATAAGCAAAACTCAGTAAAGAAAAATGTGTTTGATGGTACCTTAGAATGTGGAGATAAAGACACTCAAAAAGATTGTCGAGATAAGACAACCGGAAAATTAAGAAAAAGTGAACGAAGTGCGGCAGTTAAAATCTATGAAAATAAATCAGACTATGAAGAGCCCTTTAATGATGACGACGACGATGATTGTGCATGCCTCTATTGCAATGAGTTATATAGCCTATCCAAATGTCAAGAAGGCTGGTTACGTTGCCAAATGTGTAAAATGTGGGCTCATGCAGAGTGTGCAGGACTATCAATGAAGGCTAAGAACTTTATTTGCGAATTATGTTGTGATAATTGATCACTTTATGTATAAATCCACGTATATGCCGTCTTGCCCTCTAGGGTAGGGCAAGATGACATTTTGACTCTTTTTTGTTTTACATTTACAGTTTTAAAATGGAGTTCTGATTTTGTTTTTCACTTGATAAATATTAAAAAAGAATGTTTTGTTTGTATTATGGCGCTTTTTAATTCATGTTACCTTTTACATTTTTCAAAATAAATCGATTTTACCTTCGAGTATGTCGACTTGCCCACCACCCTTCCCCTACAGTTAACCTAGTATTTTCTGGAAGGAATCGAATAAGAAGGTGCAAAGAAATTTAAAAAATAAATTTTCCTGCGGTCCTGATAATTCTCCTGTTTCGATACTTAAATGTCACGTCGAGTCATTCATAGAATCACTAGTTGTAATTTTTAACCTCATTCTTAAGACAACAATATTTCCAACTGCGTGGGAAAATACAAGAGTTTGTCCTATTTTTAAATCAGGTTCAAACTCTGATATATCGACTTTTGGCTCTTATATCAGCATTCTCTAAATTGTTCGAAATTATCTCGACAGATTACTTGTATGCTCATGTGCGTTGTTTGATTACCAGCAGTCAACATGGTTTTGTGAAAGCTCGGAGTACGGCAAAAAATCTTTGTATATTTACAGAATATGTTTCGTCAGCTTTAGATTCAAGACAACAGGTGGACGTCGTATACACTGATTTCAGTAAAGCATTTGACCGAGTCTCACACAATAAATTGGTAACAAAATTAGATCAGTTTGGAATTTCCAATAACTTTCAAATATTACTGAAATCATATTTAACTGATAGGAGTTTGTTCGTAGAATATCAAGGCTTTCGATCTTTTCGTTTTGTTGCCACGTCTGGAGTACCTCAGGGATCAAATCTGGGTCCCTTATTATTTCTTCTTTTTGTTAATGATATCTGCTCCATCATAGACTCTGAAACACTGAACGATATGAAAATATTTCGCAAAATTAATCGTATTTCCGACTGCGTTAAACTTTAACAGGATATCTCTGCCATTAATGAATGGTGTTTCAATAATCAACTATTCTTCAATACAAAGAAATGTAAAGTAATGTCCTATACCCGAAAGATCAATAACATACATTTCGATTATAAGGTCAACAACATTTTACTGTCTTCTACCTCAGAGTTTAAAGATCTTGGTGTTATATTTGACAGTAAATTAACATTCTCAACTCATATTAATACCGTGGTCTCTAAAGCAACCAAATTTTTAGGATATATTATTAGAAGCTGCAGAGATGTAACGTCTGTTGAAGCTTTGCGTAGTTTATAATTTGGACTAGTTAGTAGTAAACTTAATTACTGCAGCGTGGTATGGAATCCTAATCATGCAGAACTTGTCTCTAATCTTGAATCTGTTCAAAAAAGATTCTTAAGATATTGTTACCTCAAAAAATATAACAGATATCCGGTTAGAGGCAATAGCTATAATTTACTCCTTTCTGAGTTTGGATTCCATTCACTGCGTATGCAGCGTGAAATAAACGGCCTAATATTCATCTTCCAAATTGTCAATTGCCTAATTAATAGCGATGTTTTGCTTAGTCTTATAGACTTTAATGTACTACGAGCTGTGTCACGTTCAGGTGTAACTTTTCATATTTCGGTGCCTAATTCGCAACATAATTTCTATTGTCCGATAAAAAGTATGTGCAGAAGTGTAAATAACTTAAGGATCTGTGGACATTTTTTTTTCTTAGTTTTAACATCTTTAAACGCGAAATACGCAATAGCTTATCGAATTGATGTCATGTTATTTTCCTTTATTAAGGTCTTTGTTTTTTTATTATTGTGTATGTGTATTAACAACAGAAACATTTTTGGTTATTCTTTATTTTATTTTATATTTTGTCATCAAGTGTTCAGTCAATGTAGTTTTCTTATACTGAATTCGCTCTATCGAGATTCACTTTGACACTGACGTTAGTAATTTCTTTTTTGAAAAGTTCAGTTATCAGAAGTGACTGGAAATTACTACAAAACCAACGCACCTGCTCATATCCAATATTATTAATAGTAAACAGACATAAAAATAACACAAACCTTACGCCAATCAATAATTATTTATTTACACCATTATAATGTATTGATAACAAATGAGAAAATTATCTATTGTAAAAAATAAAAATATTTTGTAGAAATAAACTTCACAAAATTGTGTGAGATTAGTAGACACTCCCACTATTTCTAATAATTCTTCTTTTTTTTAATGAACGATTAAGTTGATTTGAGTTGATTTTAGCAGTTAATTGTGTGAGGTAGGAATTTTTGTGTTGTATGTTTCCTATTCCGAATGTGTCAAAAAAAATCTCGCGAGAGCGAATGTAGTATATGTACACCTTTAGTGGTTTATACCTGGTGGATGTATATTTCAGTAAATAAATAAATAAATACTACTGTGTTGTTATAAATTATACTGATTTAACAGATAATTATTATTTTAGGTGTCTCTTGCGAAGACATCCAAAATGATGAATGCAATGCAATATTAAAATATCCCGGAAATAACAACCAAAATTTAACTGCTACTACGGATGTGAGCATCGGAGAAAAATATTTTGAATGTGAAATATGCTCCAAACAATTAACAACAAGTTATTCTTTAAAACTACATATGAGAGTGCATACTGGTGAAAAACCATTTGAATGTGAAATTTGCAAGAAACAGTTTTCATTGAAATTATATTTAAAATCGCATATTATGAGTGTGCATACTGGTGAAAAACTGTTTAATTGTGAAATTTGCACCAAAACGTTTTCACTGAAGCAGGGTTTAAAGTTCCATATGAGAACGCATACTGGTGAAAAACCTTTCACATGCAAAATATGCATCAAACAATTTTCAAGGAAACAAACTTTAAAGTCGCATATGAGAGTGCATAGTGGTGAAAAACCATTCGAATGTGAAATATGCACCAAACAGTTTTCAACAAATACACATTTAACTAGACATATGAGAGTGCATACTGGTGAAAAACCATTTGAATGTGAAATTTGCTCTAAAAAATTTTCAAGAAACGCAAATTTGACTAGTCATATGCTAGTGCATACTGGTGAAAAATCGTTTAAATGTGAAATTTGCTTCAAAAAATTTTCAACAAAGGCGTCTGTAGAAAGGCATATGAGAGTGCATACCGGTGAAAAACCATTTGAATGTGAAATTTGCAATAAACAATTTTCAACGAAACAAGCTTTAAAATCACATATGACAGTGCATACTGGTAAAAAACCATTTGAATGTGAAATTTGCTCCAAACAATTTTCAGTGAAAGTATATTTAAAATCGCATATGAGAGTGCATACTGGTGAAAAGCCTTTCACATGCAAACTATGTTCAAGACAGTTTTCACATGACTCTAGTTTAAAAGCACATATGAGAACTCACCGGTGAGAACAATGTAAAAGCACATCTCGCTTATCCGGAAGAAAAGTGACACAACTCAAAAGTGCATAAATCGAGTTATCTTGTGAAATTGACTCCAAATGTCGAAAATTTTTATCAGAAAAAATATCACATATTATATGTTTACATCCAACTACGAAAGATGGCGGTAGTGTCATTATTTCTTTGATGAAAATGAATACTTTTATTCCGAACAATCACAGTTTTCACTTATGCTCTGACATTCGACGTGAACTTATCAGTATTTATCACAAAAACTGTTGTATTTCGAGAAGTGTCCTAGATATTTTTCGTTAATTTTAAAAATGTGATGAACATTTTAAAAGAGAAGTGACATAACTCAAAATTTTGATATTTTTTCTTGATTAAATCAAATATGTGCTTATAAATTTGTTTATTTAGTTATTATTGTAATAGTTATTTTGATTTTACTGATTTATTTTTAGACACCTGTAATTGTATTACATTCAAATCTGTCCCTCTACCAACTCTCCCTTTAGCATAGTATAGAGAAAAAATATGATATTGAATACTACTATATTCTTCCCTTATACCGGAAAGTAAGTGTATATCTTATACTTGACATACTTTTGTTGCCACTACATTTGAATGCGTGCATGTATGTGAGTGTGAGGGTTATACACCATATTTACGTACATGTGAGTATTTATATGTATGCATAAATATATATACTTTAATATTGGCTTGATCATTACCCTTTGATTTCAACCAGACCACGTAACTAACTCTGGTTTTTTGTTATTTGTAGCATTTAATTTTACTTTTACCGTGACCTGAAGATGCTGTGAATATTGTAGACATCGAAACCGGTCGTCAGTTGTAAAATAAATTGTTTGTGAGAACGTCTCTCTGTTATTTACGACAATAGTATGGACTCAAACATTCAACCCATTCATTATTTAAACATGGATGTTAAAAATAGCCAATGTTTCCTGCTCTAGGTACCATTGAGCTCGAATTTGACTTGTTCACATCATGGCTGTATGGTGGCAAGTGACTTTGATAGCGGAAATTCTGAATGATGACATGACAGAAGTGACAGTTCTACAGGAAGTTACAATTTCCCTGTTAGTTTGTGATATTTATTGTAAAGTTTGTTAAATTATGTACAATAAAATCAGTTGCTCCCACTGTGGTAAATCATCTGTTAAAATGAAAATAAACTTGATGTAAAAGTTAAAATGTTTGCGTGAAAGAGATAGGCAAACCACATTACACATTATACCGAAAACTTGATGAACGTTAATAAGTCCTCTTATGTGAACATGTAGGGCTTAGAAAAGTAATTTTGTGTTGATTTCAAGTTATCGATTTTATGCGAATGATTGGAAGTTGTTACGGTATGTGGAAGTTTAATAAAAGATCACAATGGGGTGACAGAGGTGTAGAACTGTCTCATAATGTGGGAAGGATGTATAAGACAAGCTCAGGATTGACACAGTTTGGAGTTTTTTGTTTTTCCTTGACTATTTCTAGGTCCTCGTACAAGTCCAACTTTACGAAGTCTTTCTGTGGGATGTTGTGTAGAAGAGAGACGTCATCTGGGATGTTCAGATTATGTTTTTTCTCTTTAAGATGTTGTGAAAAAGTAGAGGTGTTTTCTCTTTTGGGTGTGCTCAAGACAGCGAGAAGCAACTGATCTACAAGTTCTTCCTATGTAAGTGGCATCACAGTCAAAACATTGTAGTTTATAAACACCACTACGATTCATATAGTTGATACTATCTTTGGAGTTGGATAAAGACTGTCCTAAATTGTTGGATACTTTAAAAGAAATTTGAACGTTATCTACTGATCTTTTTATAATCTTTGAAACATCTCCAGATAGTCTGTCTTCGTGGAAGGGTATGGAAGCATAAGTAGGTTTGGTTGTCAAATCCCTAGGGAACGCAGCATGTAGTAAGACCTTGAGCTGTCTTTTATGAATGAGCTTGCTTATGATGTGTGAATCGTATCCGTTATTAAAAGCTTTTTAAAAGCGTAGTGGACAATTCGACGTAGATCTCAGGATCGAATTGCTTTGTGATGCCCCTTTTTCCGCTTCTTCTCGATCGACGATGGTAAATAAATGTTGAGTGTGGAGTAAAAATATGGTTTTATTGACAGCTACGTAATTACACTATAGATGATGTTCAGGTAACTTTCTATGATAGACTGCCTTTAATGACAGCTACTGATAATAATTACACTCGGCGTAACTTCTAACAACGACTTACGCACTTGTTAACGAGGTAACTATTTCAATTAGACTGCAACCCAAAATAGTCCCCTAGGTAAATTTATAATCTCGTCAAATATACAATTCATCAATAAGTTGCATGACAACCGAACTACGGACCTTGCGTTTTGAAAGGTTGCAACTACAGTTTAAAGGAAGCTATTGCAAAACTTAAAGTTCAATTGGAAAATACATTATTTGACAATTTACTAAGTTTGCAGGTTGAATGGATTCTAATTATTAAAATATTACTCGATGTTTCCCAATGTTTCAATTATACATGGTGAAACTATAAAAGTTTAGGAAGTTAAGAAAAAATGTGAGATTACAAATTAAGGGATTACTTTGAGATTGAACATATTGGCCACTTAAAAGAAAGACGACCAATAGAAAATGTTTAAACACATTATAATATAAAATAATAATATAACAATAATCCTAACACTTATTCACTCGGTTTTTGAATTATTATCTCACCCGAGCAGTGCTACCTATAAATTGAATATTTAGAATTTATGATTCAGCTAATCTGTTTAATTCAAATCTAATATATTTAAGTGAAACTGTTCTAGATGAAACTGTTTTAAAGTGTTAATTAAATTTGGTTGTGATGCTGTGTTTTTTCGAACTCTCATGGAGGAACTAATCTCCCCGAATAGCTACATTATGATCGGGTATGTTGATCGGCTTTTAAAAATCTACTGCAAGTAGATTCCTTGGGACCAACAACAAGACACCAACGCCATCTTTTACCGACAATGGAAGAGCTGTGGCAAAATTGACTAATTTTCTCACTATATGCATACGTGCTGACTTTTTCCTCCTTTTCAGGTCTGCATTTGACCGTTTTAAAATGGAAATATTAAATGTATTATACTTATAACGAATAATTTTTTCCCACAATCTAAATCCTCTTTTTGCCTTTCGTGCGTTGGGCTCTCTGACTATTTGTAATAACTTGTATGTCAAACTAGTTGTTTTTCTATTTCGAAGTGTTATGACTTTGCTAAAATATTATATTTCAATTAAGCCTTCTTCAGCAGTTTTAACATTACTAGGTTTAATTTTTATAATTTTATTTTTAGATTCTGCTAACTTTTCAACTAATTTTATTTGAAACCTTCCTGGTTCATGTAAGTTAACAGCATATTCTCTTTTTCCTCGAATATTATCGCATTTATTAAAAAATGCATTTGGAATTATTGTACTTATTTGTTGTTCTGCCAATTTAACCTTGTTAGTTTTATGTTTCTCGGTAAATTCCGTATCCTTAACTGTTACAATAGTTTTTCTCTGAAAAGTTTCAGTGTGTAAGACATTTTGCTGTGCACTAAAAACTGTATTTAACTTTTCAAAATTTAAATTTTCCTCCATGCCATCACTGGGCATGTGGACATTTACTTCTATCTCTTTCAAATCAATTTCTTCGGACTGTTTATATAAATTTTTCCATCTTCTATATTATTATTAACTTGTTCTAACTGTATTACATGATTCTTGGCAACTTTATTTTCAACAGCTCTCGAACATTCTGTATTTTCTATACTTTTATTAAGCTGTTCTATTTCCTTTGAGTCAATTTTAATACTTTCTGTCTCTTGTACAACCATTCTAGTTTTATTTTGGTCTGTACCCTCGATATCAGAAATTTTTTGAACATATTTATGGTATTGAGTCATTAAATCATCAACCCTTTCATTGATTGTCTTGGGATTTTCTTCGTCAAGTATAAGCGATTTAGAATCCTTTCCCTCGGGTGTCTTTCTTCCCGAATCGAAATTAGTTTCTTCTGCAGTTTGGGTTGGCTCTAATTCCATGAAATCAAGCTCGACTACAGAAGTTTCTATTTTGCTATTAGCTGATTTTATTTCATTGGTATTTGTTTCAACCAATTTCAACTCTTTTTTAATATCTATAGTTTGCTCTATGGCTTTATTTTTAGGTACTTCCGAATATCTAGGCATCTGTCGCCTACAGAACATACTGAGTACTTGTATGTGCGGGGTGTGCTCTTGCTGTGCTACCCCTGACATTATCCAACCCAATTTAGTATTTTGGGCGAGCAAACCATTATTCGTTCGATCTACTCCATCCAGTAATATCAAACTATATGCTTTGGCTCCTAATAGTATATCTATCGGGCCTGTTTCATTAAAATTTGGATCAGCCAGGACTGAGTTCCTAGGGTTCCTTTCTTTTATTTGGATCTCCTTTTCCGGTAGATTCTTTGTTATTTTTTGTAGCACAAGTGCTTCGGTCTTCATCTCAAATTCATTTTTGAAATGCGCCTCTAAGTTTACTGTCACGCTCCATTTCGACGTCTTTTGGTCTTCATTACCTATTCCAGATATCTGAGCGTGGACAGCCTTTCTTTTTATTCCGAGACTTGTAGCAGCCTGCTCCGTAATGAATGATGACTGCGAGCCTTGGTCAATCAATGCTCTCATCAATTGTGAGCTTCCTTTTGAGTCTCTTACTCGTACTAATGCCGTTGCAAGTAGCACTTCTTCATTCTGATGACTTAAACAGCTCACAGTATTCTCTTGTCTCTTTGACGATCCATCGTAACTATTGTCATCTCTGGTCCCACTAGAATTGGGACTATTTTTTGGCATTCTGTTTTCAGAATTCCTTCTGTTATCATACTGACCTTCTGACCCACTAGTATTGGGTCTATTTTGTGGCCTTCTTTTTTCAGAATTCCTTCTGTTATCATGCTGACCTTCTGACCCACTAGAATTGGGTCTATTTCGTGGCCTTCTGTTTTCAGAATTTCTTCTGTTATCATACTGACCTTCTGACATGTGTAGTAATGAGCTATGCTGTCCATTACATTCTGCACATCTATAAGTGGAATGACATGGTACTTCCTTTTTATGTAGTAGGCATCTACCGCACCATTGCTTTTCCTTTACGATTTTGTTTCTTTCACGTACTTGTAGACTTAGAAACTTTGGACATTTGTACAGTTTATGTTCTTCATGACATACCACACAGGTTATCTTCTTCTTTGCCTGCTGTTTGTGATCTGTCCTTTTCCTTTCTTTTTCCAACATCTCCAATGTCTGGAATCTTCTTTGTAGGAATTCCTGTGTTGACTTATATGTCGGAATGTCCCTACTGTCTTGAATTGACGTTTCATATAATCTCCTGGTTTCTGTGTCCCACTTTAACATGCTTATTCTTGCTATAAGAGGACTCCAGGACTCTGTCATTATACCTAGTCCACTAATCGCTTCTAAGCATTCGTGGATAGTATCATGTAATTTTTTAAGCGCCTTTGCTGACGCTTCTTTTATCTCCGCAGCCTGAAGTATCTTGTCTATTAATATAAATAGATTCATCCTCGGATTATCGTACCGATCTTGCAACATTTTCCACGCAGCACTGTAGTTTCCTTCTGTTGTGTTTAAATATTGTATTATTCTACTTGTTTCTCCTCGGAGGCTTGTATTCAGATACTGCATTTTTTCCACATTTGATAGTTGATTATTCTCATGTATCAAATGTTTAAAAATATCAAAAAATGTTCCCCAAGCCTCGTAACTTCGCCTGAGGTAGTATTATTTTTTCTTTCTTGCATCCTTCCGCCTCCAATCTCTTATTTACTTTTATAATCGACCGCACCCTTCTTTTCATCGTATAAAATCTTTCTATTTCAGCTTCTAGTGCATCCTGTTCATTTTCCACAGTTATTTCCATTACTAAAGCATCTATTTTTTGTACCTCTTCTTTTAAATCCTCTTGTATATCTTCAGTTTTCGTCGTCTTCCAATAAATTATGAAGTTTTCCCATTCTAATTTCTACTTCTCTAATTTTTATCGAAGACTTGTATGAATTTTTAATAAACTCCTCTAAAGCCTTTTTCGTTTCTTCATATTTTTTCTGTACTTGTTCGTAATAGTTAGATGTAAAATATTTATCATCTTTTGAACCTTTTTCTACAATTTCATTATGTTGTTCCGCAAAGTCATTCCACAATTCTTCAACTGTCTGCCGCCTTATGTTTAAATATTCTGTAGTACGCCTTTCTTTGTTCAGTTTTTTAATATTAGTCAAGATTTTTGCAATTTCCTGTCCAAGTTTTTCTTGTTCTGCGTATAATCTCTTTATGTTTTAAATATAAACTTGACCTATATTCAAAATAATGCCTCAGCAAAAAAAACCTTTCTCAATAATAAACCAATGACCTCAAAAAACGCTGATTTGTACAATGAAGTAATTTCACTTTTAAACCAGAGAAATAAAAATCTTTATATAATAAAATGCATATGCGACATAAATATGTGGAGTTGAATAAACGCAAGATTGTAGTATAAAAATAACTTGATTTATTAAATGTGTCAGTATGTCAGGATTTTATTTATATATATATATATATATATATATATATATATATATATATATATATATATATATATATATTGATACATGTATCCATGTGACTTCCAAAGTAGATTCTCGTAATACGTTGTTACTTCATATATACCGTTATGACTTCCGATTTCGGAAGTCACAACGTTTTGCCTATATTTTTACGAATTTGGCTACTAGATGGTATCAGAAGGCTTATATTAAAAATTTCGCTGGAAGTCATATCGTATCTAACATACTCATAAGATCAGATTTTAGTTCGACGGTATATCACCAGCGCTAGTGTCGCTCCCGTGCTACTATACAGGCTATGTACACAACGCGTAGCGTCTTCCGTATACCACACCGCTCGGTGTGACTTCCGTTTTTTGGCAACCCTGTGTAACGGTTTCCAGACATTTATCTGTTGTAGATTCGCGGTCCTAATCGTACTTAGTGTTTTGTGTGCCTTTTGTTTTTAAACATGAATAATAGCATATCTGCTTTACTTTTAAATTAGCCTTAAATGAAGGTACAATAAGTGATTATATATCTCTATAATTATATATTTTCTGTACTTATTTTAATCTATAATATTTACTTACCTATTTACTTATATAAATTCATTTTTCTCGTGTTTTTGTTTACTTCCTTTTTTACAATGAACTTCTAATTTAATCTACACTCACCGGCACGAAAAACGGGCACCCCAAAAAAATGGGTAATTTTTGATGTCTCGTATCTCCCAAACCTGTTGTCCGATTTAAGTAATTTTTTTTAATATGTTATAGCCTTATTCTTTAACAAAATAGCTATGATAATATTGTTGATAGACAGGTAAATTTTCATTGTATACCGGGTGTACCAATCAAACTGGGTTTTTTTTTTCTCAATTTTCACAACACCCTGTGGAATATTCTAGCCTTTATAATATATTTAAATCAAAGCCTAACTATAGCTCCAGGTTTTATTAACATTCTGTTTTTTTATTCATTCGCTTACGTTGGATAATAAAAAGTTAAGGACTTTAACAACTAGCCATGTTCTTTATCGATACAGGTGTTTCTAAATATAAGTGCGACAAACTTTAAGGGGTAATTTCTGCATGAAAAAATAATGATCGTTTGGCAAAAGAATTTTATATTTGCAAGCATTTGCGGACATAGCTTTATCAAGTAAACGATCATTATTTTTTCATGCAGAATTACCCCTTAAAGTTTGTCGCACTTATTTAGAAACACCATGTATTGATAAAGAACATGTTTAGTTGTTAAAGTCCCTAACTTTTTTATTATCCAACATAAGCGAATGAATAACAAACAGAACGTTAAGAAAACCTGGGGCTATAGTTGGGTTTTAATTTCAATATTGTATAAAGGCTAGAATATTCCACAGGGTGTTGTGAAAATTGAAAAAAAACCAGTTTGATTGGTACGCCCAGTATACAATGATAATTTACCTGTCTAGAAACAATGTTATTACAGCGATATAGTTAAAGAATAAGGCTATAGCACAGGGGTGGGCAAAAGCCGGCCCGCGGGCCGGGTCCGGCCCTTTCGCTTACTTTGTCCGGCCCGTTGAAAAACCCCGCAAGTACCTAATCTTTTTAATCCCTTTTATGTGATTTTGTTGAAATCAACAGTAATAGTTTGCATAGTGTTCACATAAATTATTAAATATATAAATAATAGAGAGTATTATAATTACGAACAGCCTTAGCTAACTATATTTTTAAAAACTGTTTAATTGTAACTATTTACTTTAAATTTCTTTTAAAATATAGGGAAATCCCCGGAGATTCATAATTGTTTATTCGGTATTAATAATCGTATTTAACTCTCAAGGTCTCAAGACAAGCACTCGGTGTTTGGGTATCTATTTCAACCATATCACTGACAGTTTATGATCTAAATACCTCAGCACTTTGGTCCCAATAATATGATTCTTTATTTATTAAATCTGAATTAAGTATGGTTGTTTGGAATACCTACTTCAGCATAAAATTCATTGTTACCGATTTTTGCCGAAGTTTTACAACTACTTCGAAAGACGCGTATAAGTTTATTTTGATTTAGCACTGGTCGTATTTCCTATTACTCCTCATATTTCTTTTGATACAGTGTGTTATTTTGCAAATATATAATAAATTGAAAAAGTGGAGGACATTTTGTGAGTAAAATTTGAAAACATTGTTTGTATTTTATTGTATTAAAATATTTATTTGTAAGCATTTGCAAAATGATACAATCTAAAAAAAGAAAAGTTGATTTGGAATGCAGAAATTTTAATGAAGCATGGACAGAAAAATACCTTTTTACGAACATTGGTAAGAAAGCAATTTGTTTAGTTTGCCATTAAACCATTGCTGTTTTCAAGGAATATAATTTAAAGAGGCATTTTACATCAAAACATCCAAAATATGCATCGTTTTCTTTAGAAGAACTTAAAAATGCTGCAGACAACTTAGCAAAAAACTTAAATAAACAACAAAATATTTTTAGCAAACAAAGTAACATCGAGAAATCTACCACACAAGCAAGTTATGTTATTGCACACAAAATTGCTAAGTTATGTAAACCTTTTTCTGAAGCAGAATTTGTTAAACAGTGCATGGTAGAAGTGTCGGAGATATGTTGTCCTGAAAAAAAACATATTTTTGAAAATTTAAGCCTGTCAAGGAGAACAATAGTACGACGGATCGAAAATATTTCAGGAAATTTACTCGACCAGCTAAAAACAATAATTGCTGATTTTACATATTGTTCTCTGGCGTTGGATGAGTCCTGCGATATTACTGACACAAATCAATTATTAATATTTATTCGGGGCATTAACAAAAAATGTGAAATTCGCGAGGAACTTCTTAGTGTGCATCCAATGAAAGATACAACTACCGGTGAAGACTTCTTTAACGCTGTTGAAGAGTGTTTAGTTAAAGTAAATTTACCTTGGAACAAAATAGTAAGCATCACTACGGATGGCTGTCCTAGTTTAACAGGGAAAAATGTGGGCTTACTAAAACGAATCAGCGACAAAGTAAAACAGTTGCAGCCAGAACAAGACATATTATTTTTACACTGCATTATTCATCAAGAAGTGTTATGTAGAAAAGTTTTAAAATTGAATCACGTCGTTACTGTTGTGACAAAAGTTGTAAATTTTATCCGGGAACGTGCCTTAAATCATCGACAGTTTGTTGAATTTTTGAAAGAAATTGAAAGTGACTTTTACGAAATTCCTTACTACACTGAGGTGAGATGGCTTAGCATCGGTAAAGTTTTGGACAGATTTCAATATTTGCTTGATGAAATAGTATCCTTCTTGTCGATAAAAGAAAAACTACATGATTTTCCTGAATTGCAAAATGAGGCATGGCTAAACGATTTGTCGTTTTCTGTAGATATTGTAAAATATTTAAATGAACTTAATGTAAATTTACAAGGGAAAAACCAGTTCGCTTTCAATATGCACTCAAATGTCAAAGCATTTATGATAAAACTAAACTTATTTGCTGAGAACTTTAATAAAAAAATATTAAACCACTTCCCATCATTACAAACACGACGAGAATTATTGAAAAATTCTGATTTTCTTAAATATAGTTCAGTAACACAAGACCTGCATACTGAATTCCAAAGAAGATTTCAAGATTTCAAAGCTATTGAAAAACCTTTGTCATTAATTAGTCAACCTTTCAATTTCGATGTGCAAGAAGCTCCTGTTGAAATTCAGCTAGAATTAATTGACTTACAGGCAAATAATTTATTAAAAGAAAATGTTCAATCAAACGAATTGAGTGCTTTCTACGGTGCTTTGAATACAGAACATTTTAAACATTTTTTAAACTATGTTCAAAAATACCTAGTTTTATTTGGTTCGACATATATTTGTGAAAGAACTTTTTCGTTGATGGTTTCCACGAAAAATAAATATCGATCACAAATTACTGACGAAAATCTACACTCGGTATTAAGGATTGCTACAAGTGATTTGGATCCCAATTTTGAAGAAATAATATCACATGAACATTCGCGATTTCACGTTTCGCATTAACTATTATAGAAGTTATACTTATAATGAGTATTCTATTAATTTTAACGTTTAATGTTTGTCTTTTTTTTATAATTTTATTTAATATTAGGTATATTTACAAAATATGTATCAATATAAATTAATTTGTATCGTTAAAATATAAATAAATAAGAAAATAAAATCTTTCAATAACTGATTTATTTAATTACCATTAATTTATTATTATTCTTCTAACGCCGACTCCACTAATGAAGGTTGGCTAAAACACCATTGCAAATTCGTCTCTATTTTCTGCTTTTCTTAAAAGCGTCTGTGTGTTTAACCCGGTCCAGTCTCAAATGTTTTCAGTCAGAATATTTGTCGTCTACCAGGACCCCTTTTTCCTTCGAACAACTCGTACATATCATGCCGTAAATATGCTGTCTGTCTCCTTTTAATGGAGGTCAAAAGTTCTCTGTCTCTTTCCATTTCGTGCAACATCATTTTGTTCGTATATGATCGGTCCATGGTATTTTCTAAATTCTCCCAAAAAGCCACATCTCAAAAGCTTCCGGCTTTCTCATTAAGTCAGCATTAACAATCCAAGCTTCGGCACCATAAAAAAGAATAGAGTGGATATACAGCATTTTATCAACTAATATCAGATTTGCAGATTGAGTCTTTGGTGACTCAGAAATGTCCTCATCTTCAAAAAGTCTACCCTCAATTGCTCTATTCTTGATCGAATTTATGATTTCGAATTTAAATCTTCCGTAATCCAGACTCCTAAGTAAGTATTTCATTTTGTCCACTTGCTCAATATCTTCATTTTTTATCTGGTTCTTTTTCTGGATCTTCTTATGATTTAATATAATGACCATTTTTTTTTCAATTACGTGACATATTTTACTGGGCACAAGTTTTTCGCATGTATTCCCAAGTAGGACAATTTATTATTACCATTTTCTAATTATTAACAGTCAAATTTCTTTGTCCAAATGCTTTAAAATAATACTTATAGTATTTATTTCTTGGGCAGGGAATAAACTACACCAAAAAAATTCGCGTGGGCACAGCGTACATATCCGGTATAGTCCTCCGGCCCGAGAGACATTTTGAAACTTTCATTTTGGCCCGCGCTTAAAAGTAATTGCCCACCCCTGATCTAAGCGGTTTTTTAAAATTTATGGGTTTTGCAATATTTTACCGTCAGCGAACGAACTAATAGTAGAGGATCCGATATAAGGCCGATCTGCATCGATCTATTTAATGGATAACGTGTGCGTGAAGTAACAATGTATTTTAAACGGGATTTACTTTTTCGCACTGTTTTTGACACACTTTCATATAATCAAATATCCTTAACTTTCGCGTTGTCATGGTAATGACATAATGAGCAATAAATTACAAAAAAAAATTTGACAGTTTTGTGGTTTGAAAGAAATTAGAATGTTTAAATAAGTTCTAAAAATTGTAGAATAGGAATGAATTCCAGTGATGAAGAGTTACAGTTTTTTATTTGTTTATCGTAGATAAAATATTGTATGAAACTGGGCGTGAAGTACTTTTTGCGAACTTAAGCGATGTATAGCACTCGCTCCGTTGTCGCTTGTGCTCTAAACATCACGTGCATTCGTAAAAAGCATACTTCACGAACTGTTTCATAAATAACTATTTTCATATATTAAAAAAAATGTTTCGACCCGGGTAGATATTATTCCAGATTTTCAGATTTCAGCACAGTGTTAGATGGTTGGGGCATATATGGAGAGCAGGTAGCGTAACAACTATAAACTCAATTTTACAATGGAAACCCGGAGTTAGAAGGAGACGCGGAGGAACTAGAATAAATGGTTACAGGAAGTAAAGGAAAATTTATATAGGGCAGGAATTAGAGACTAGCAGAAAAAGACAGAGGATAGAAAGAACTGGAGAAGCACAGTCAATAGTATCGAGTAGCAGACTGGGACTAATCTGCTCTAAAAAGATGGATCTAGATAGCTTTTTAGCAGCTCAACCCCACCTGGTGTATTTAGCCATTTAATTTTCTTATTACACATTATTATTGGTACATCAAAAATTAAAAGGACGGTGCCTGTAATAAAATCTAAAATTCAAAATTTAATCAAGAAAAATAATAAATATTAAAATTTCCTGTAAGTTCAAATTTATTTATTAAAATTTTTGATATAATTTTCATAAATAAATTACTTACTAATAACACTTTTTTAATTAATTCCAAAAAATCCATTTTGCAGCAATAATAAAATATTAGTATTTGTAAAATAAATATCAATCATATCATAAATAATACAGGTTTACAAAAAAAAACTAAATTTCGGACTATTTGACGAAACCATGTTACAAGGGGGTTTTTGGGGTGGCTGATCACGAATCCGCGGTCCGCTCACCTCTTTCACGCCAGGTAAAGGTCATTTCAAGGTCAAATCAAGATAAATCGACAGTCGCTCTGAGAAAGTATATTAGGGCGTTTTTGGTGTCGCTGATGACGAATCATTAGTCCGCTGACCTCTATCACGTCTAGTTCAAGGTCAAATCAACATAAATCGACACAATCGCTCTGAAAATATAGGGGTTTTGGAGTCACTGATCATGAAAACTGCGGTCCGTTGAGCTCTACCACGTAAGGTAATGGTCATTTCAAGGCCAAATCAGGACAAGTCCACAAAACTGATTTGACCTTGAAATGACCTTTACCTGTCGCGGTTGAGCTCAACGGACCCCAGTTTTGTGATCAGCGACCCCAAAAACCCCCTAATATACTTTTTCAGAGCGATCGTGTCCATTTATCTTGATTTGACCTCGAAATGACCTTGAGCTAGACGTGATAGAGGTCAGCGGACACAAATTCGTCATCAGCGACCACAAAAACCCCCTAATATACTTTTTCAGAGCGACTGTCGGTTTATCTTGATTTGACCTTGAGATTACCATTACCTGACGTGATAGAGGTCAGCGGACCCCGGATTCGTGACCAGCGACCCCAAAAACCCCCTAGTCATATGGTTTCGTCAAATATTCCGAAATGTATTTTTTTTGTAAACCTGTTTAATCAAAAGAATATCAATCTTTTAATTTAAATAGACAACTTTAAAACATAGAACTGCATTCACAACTGTATTCACAGTAAAAGTTTCAAAAGATCACACATTACGCTTAAAGTAAGAGGTAAATCAGTAGACGAGTCGTTGTGACTTCCAAAATATGACAACACCGCTGGAAGTGACAACGCACCTTGAACTACCCTATATATGGAAGCCATAACGTATGCTGTACGCTTCGGTATATACGTATATATATATACAAAATTTATTTTGGTAAATCCTTTCCCCTCAATAGGTAGACCCATTTTATAAGCCCCCCTTTTACCAAATACACAATTTTAAAAAATAATTCCTAGTAGAAAAGGTGGAAGTCGGACAGCCTCTTCTGTATACCGGAAGTCACAACTTAACGTGCATCAATATATATATATATATATATATATATATATATATATATATATATATATATATATATATGTTTAGAAAATCAAATGTTTTAAGAATTTCAAATTATAAGAATCAAAATTACCAAATATACTTAATATCCAAATAATCAACTGTTAGATTTGAATTAGACAAAATATTACCAGTAAATATTTTAAGTAAATAGATATACAGAATAACGCCCGGTTTCATAATCAACTTAAAGTGAACATTAACTAAAGTTCACTTTAACGTTGACATTTACCCATATGAATTGCATTGACAAGGGTACCAACTTAAAACTTAAAGTCCACTTTAACTGATTATGAAACCGGGCATAAATATTTCAATAAAAATTAGTAAAATTCGATGCTTAAGTTTCTTTAATAAACTTTTTACTTTATATAAAAAAATGCACTGCCCTAAATGATAATAAATATTCAAAAACTTACAGTTTTATTCCGATGTTCACTTGTATGTCACCGGGTGGGCCTGGAATCTGCAGCGCTGCCTCTTTCTTAGAACTGCAACTGGAACTGGTTAGCTGGATCTCTGGATGCCGCTAGATTTTTCACCTCCAAACAGCTGGAACCGTAGACTTAAGGACTGCTACTCAGGTTCTCTGGTGCTCAAAGGTTCTCGAAGGCTTCTACTTCTAATGTCGGTGCCTTTATATTTTCTTTTCTCCACACATCGAATTCGATCGTCGATCTTGTACGGAACTGGGGAACAGCTATTTCAGGTCGCTAAGGGTCGTCTCCTTCGAAGCTCCAATCCAATTAACGCCCTTTAGATGTTGTTTTGTCGAAGGACCAATGGACAATTCGACGTAGATCTCAGGATCGAATTGCTTTGTGATGCCTCTTTTTCCGCGTCTTCTCGATCGACGATGGTAAATAAATGTTTGAGTGTGGAGTAAAGATATGGTTTTATTGACAGCTACGTAATTACACTATAGATGATGTTCAGGTAACTTTCTATGATAGACTGCCTTTAATGACAGCTACTGATAATAATTACACTCTGCGTAACTTATAACAACGACTTACGCACTTGTTAACGAGGTAACTATTTCAATTAGACTGCAACCCAAAATAGTCCCCTAGGTAAATTTATAATCTCGTCAAATATACAATTCATCAATAAGTTGCATGACAACCGAACTACGGACCTTGCGTTTTCAAAGGTTGCAACTACAGTTTAAAGGAAGCTATTGCAAAACTTAAAGTTTAATCGGAAAATACATTATTTGGCAATTTACTAAGTTTGCAGGTTGAATGGACTCTAATTATTAAAATATTACTCGATGTTTCCCAATGTTTCAATTATACATGGTGAAACTATAAAAGTTTAGAAAGTTAAGAAAAAATGTGAGATTACAAATTAAGGGATTACTTTGAGATTGAACACGTAGTATATTTAATTCTTTCTTGTAGTTTGATTGTGATAAGGGGATGGTTTCCAGAGGGCGCGGCGTATGTAACTGAAAAGCAAAATTTAACTGATTCTACGGATGTGAACATCGGAGAAAAACATTTTGAATGTGAAACATGCTCCAAACAACAAGTTATTCTTTAAAATTACATATGAGAGTGCATACTGGTGAAAAACCATTTGAATGTGAAATTTGCAAGAAACAGTTTTCATTGAAATTATATTTGAAATCGCCTATTATGAGTGTGCATATTGGTGAAAAACCGTTTAATTGTGAAATTTGCACCAAAACGTTTTCACTGAAGCAAGGTTTAAAGTTCCATATGGGAACGCATACTGGTGAAAAACCTTTCACATGCAAAATATGCACCAAACAGTTTTCAACAAACACACATTTAACTAGACTCTCATATGTCTGGTGAAACTGGTAACCATATATACTGGTGAAAAACCATTTGAATGTGAAATTTGCATCAAACAGTTTGCAAGAAACACCGATTTAACTAGACATATGATAGTGCATACCGGTGAAAAACTATTTGAATGTGAAATTTGCAATAAACAATTTTCAACAAAGAATTACCTAACAAAACATATGATAGTGCATACTGGTAAAAAACCATTTGAATGTGAAATTTGCACCAAACAATTTTCAGTCAAACTAAATTTAAAATCACATATGAGAGTGCATACTGGTGAAAAACCTTTCACGTGCAAACTATGTTCATGACAGTTTTCACAAGGCCGTAGTTTAAAATTACATATGCAAACTCACCGGTGAAAACAATGTAAAAGCACATCTCGCTTATCCGGAAGAAAAGTGACAACTAAAAAATGCATAAATGGAGGTATCTTGTTAAATGACTCCAAATATCTATCTATCGAGTCGCTTAAGATGGATTCCAAGGTCGCGTGAACACTTCATGCAAGCATCTACCGGTCGTTCAAAGCCAGACGTTTTAAGAACTGTTTACACCGTCATTAATTGTGTTTCGCACTTCCGCTGGTGAATTTCGTTAAGATGTGCTTAAAATATGGTTTTGTTGAGCGGTGTAAACGTCGGACAAGTGGTGACATCGGGAGAGGAAAGTTTAAGAAGACGGGATCAGTCCATCTTTTCAGCGGCTATAGACTATAATACTTTTATCAGGAAAAATGTCACATATATGTTTACATCCAACTTCGAAAGATGGCGGTAGTGTCATTATTCCTTTGGCGGTAAAATAAATACTTTTATTCCGGAACAATGACACTTTTCAGTTATGCTCTGGCATTCGACGTGAACTTATCGTTATTTATCACAAAAACCGTTGTATTTCGAGAAATGTCCTAGGTATTTTTCGTTAATTTTAAACAAAGTGACCAAAATTTTAAAGAAAAGTGACATAACTCAAAATTTTGATCATTTTTATTTATTAAATCAAATATGTATTATGTTTTTGTAAATTTGGTTCCTTAGTTATTATTGTAATAGTTATTTTGAATTTACTGATTTATTTTTAGACACTTATATTTAAATAAAAACACTTAATTAATATTATTTTATTTACAATCACTCTAATTATTTAATATTTACAAAAACAATTATTACTAAAAACAAGTAACTAAAAACTCACCCATAATTCTTCTTCTTAACTTGCCCTTATCAAGTCACCTTGACGTTGGCGATTAACATGGCGAAACTGTCTCTGTCTCCAGCTACTATAAATAATTGCTCTGCTTTCTTTATACCTGTCCACTCCCTGATATTCTTAAACCAAGAGGCCTGTTTTCTACCAATTCCTCTGCGTCCTTTGATTTTACCCATCATAATAAGTTGAAGAATATTATATCGGTCTCCCCTTACTATGTGTCCAAAATTTTCCATCTTTCTGCATTTGATATTATCAAGCAGCTCGCGAGTAGTATTTGCTCTCTTAAGGACTATCACATTTGTCTGCATAGCCGTCATGGTATTTTTAATTTACATATGTGCAGCCACATTTCAAAGGCCTTCAAATGATTAATAGTGGATATTTTTAATGTCCATGCTTCGACACCGTATAAGAGAACTGACCAAAAGTAACATTCATACGATTGCGAAGTTGCAAGTTATTATTACAGAAGAATGACCTCATTTTTAAAAATGTTGTGCGGGCTATCTCGATTCTACATTTTATCTCTTTATCTGGATCTAGTTGTTCAGTAATATGGCAAACAAGATATTTAAAACTGCACATAATACTTTATTTAATTATTTAATATAATTTATTTTGTTACATTTAAACCGCGAAATATACATTCGAAAACGTGACGGGGATTTTAAAACACACTGACTTCTTTCAACAGAAATGTCGCTATTTATACCACATACAGTTAACCTAGTATTTACTGGAAGGAATCGAATAAGAAGGTGCAAAGAAATTAAAAAATAAATTTTCCTGCGGTCCTGATAATTTTCCTGTTTCGATACTTAAATGTCACGTCGAGTCATTCATAGAACCATTTGTTGTAATTTTTAACCTCATTCTTAAGACAACAATATTTCCAACTGCGTGGAAAAATACAAGAGTTTGTCCTATTTTTAAATCAGGTTCAAACTCTGATATATCGACTTTTGGCTCTTATATCAGCATTCTCTAAATCAGCGGTGCTCAAAGAGTCGATCGCCGAAGTTTTTGAAGTGGATCGCGGAGCTGCAAGCAGTTCATAGCAAGTTTGAAAGACGCTTCGCTGATTTTAAAAAAAGAATGTGTGTGTACTTTGTACGCACGTTAGAAGTTATACTTCTATTATATGATTTAAACAAAATTCATATACTTTTATTTATATTTTGTTTAAATATTAAACTAATTTATACTTACTACTTCTCAAACATTTTTATTAGAACAGTGCCAAAAATTAAAATAATAAAAGAATAAAACACACACAAACACATTAAACAAGCCACAAATGATTTCTGAACATTAATTGTCGAATTTTTTTTTAACTAAATACGTATTCCATTACTTTCAATACAGATATCATTTCCGTCCAAAATGAGGTACTGAAAATAATTTCGGATATATACCTTAAGTTCAGAGCGACCAATACGACATTTTGATCTTTTATATCGTCTGACAAATATTCATCTTTGAGGCAAGTATATCTGTAGCTCCAGCATTCTTTGCATCAACGTACTTGTGTGAGTCTGCATTTTCCCAAATATAGGTAGTGAAATTAAAGTACCGTAATCGGCTGACCAGTAGAAGGTACAGTCAAGGCCAGCAAAATTAAATGAACTATAGCCCACTTCTCAACACAAATAGTTGCATATGCAGATGATATAGTTCTTATGGGAAGAGACAAGGAAAGATTAAAAGAAGCAGTAACAATCCTGGCAAAGGAAGCACGGAAAAGAGGTCTAAAAATTAACGAAGGAAAAACAAAATATCTACTCTGCTCTAGAAGAGAAGATAACAGGATGAGATAAATCAAAATAGAAAACTACATACACTTTTGAAAGAATTCAACAATTCAAATATTTGGGAGTAGTAGTAAATGGCCAAAATAAGAGAAGTGAAGAAGTAACGGAGCGAATACTATCAGGCAACAAAGCATATTGTAGGCTAATGAAGGACAAGAACTTATCCAGAAATACAAAACTGAAAATATACAGAGTTGCAATCAGACCAGTAGTTACGTACGCAGCTGAGACAAGAGACAATATGCCTCACGGAAACACTTGAAGAAAAATTGAGAATATTCGAAAGGAAACTCCTCAGACAGATTGTGGGCCCGATAAGAATGGACAAGAAATGAGAAATGAGAAGAAGAATGAACCATGAACTAAGAGACAATGAAAGAAGAATATGTAGTTAGATTTATTATGGGATAAAGAGACTGAGATGGCTGGGACACATACAGAGAAGGAAAAACGACCTACTGATTAAGAAGATCACCAGATGGAAACCAGAAACTGAAAGACCAAGGGGAAAACCCAGAGAGAGATGGGAGGATCAGTTCCTGAGAGATATCAAAATTCTGGAAGTGAGAAACTGGAGGGAACTGGAAACAGCACATATCAAAATGAAGGGAAGAAAATTATAACGAAAGCTAAGTCATACAACAAACTTTGACAATACACAAGTGGAATGCGGAGTGATTCACCGCAATAAGCGAATCATTGAGCTCTTATTAAGAGCGGAAAACATTCCATCCGGAATGAAAAGCCCTGATGATGAATCGGCTGACGAACATCTCCCATCATGCTTACATTTGGTCCTCGGTAATTACGTACCATCATATGAAAAAACTTGTGGAGGATATATGCAGTGCCATGCATCAACATTCTAATAAAATTAAGATGAAAAACATGACTTTAATACAACTTATCTGTAGTTACAATTTTTTATCAAACTGAAACGTGCGTTATTAAGTTTTTTTATTTTCAAAATTGTTTTTTTTTTACTGGCAGTCGATTGCTGGACGCTTGCAGTTTATGTGGTAGATCCCACGCAGTGTAAGTCTGAGCACCACTGCTCTAAATTGTTCGAACTTATCTCGACATATTACTTGTATGCTCATGTGCGTTGTTTGATTACCAGCAGTCGACATGGTTTTGTGAAATCTCGGAGTATGGCAACAAATCTTTGTATATTTACAGAATATGTTTCGTTAGCTTTAGATTCAAGACAACAGGTGGACGTCATATACACTGATTTCAGTGACGCATTTGACCGAGTCTCACACAATAAATTGCTAACAAAATTAGATCAGTTTGGAATTTCCAATAACTTTCAAATATTACTGAAATCATATTTAACTGATAGGAGTTTGTTCGTAGAATATCAAGGCTTTCGATCTTTTCGTTTTGTTGCCACGTCTGGAGTACCTCAGGGATCAAATCTGGGTCCCTTATTATTTCTTCTTTTTGTTAATGATATCTGCTCCATCATAGACTCTGAAACACTGAACGATATGAAAATATTTCGCAAAATTAATCGTATTTCCGACTGCGTTAAACTTTAACAGGATATCTCTGCCATTAATGAATGGTGTTTCAATAATCAACTATTCTTCAATACAAAGAAATGTAAAGTAATGTCCTATACCCGAAAGATCAATAACATACATTTCGATTATAAGGTCAACAACATTTTACTGTCTTCTACCTCTAAGTTTAAAGATCTTGGTGTTATATTTGACAGTAAATTAACATTCTCAACTCATGTTAATACCGTGGTCTCTAAAGCAACCAAATCTTTAGGATATATTATTAGAAGCTGCAGAGATGTAACGACTGTTGAAGCTTTGTGTAGTTTATAATTTGGACTAGTTAGTGGAATCCTAATCATGCAGAACTTGTCTGTAATCTTGAATCTGTTCAAAAAAGATTCTTAAGATATTGTTACCTCAAAAAATATAACAGATATCCGGTTAGAGGCTATAGCTATAATTTACTCCTTTCTGAGTTTGGATTCCATTCACTGCGTAAGCAGCGTGAAATAAACGGCCTAATATTCATCTTCCAAATTGTCAATTGCCTAATTAATAGCGATGTTTTGCTTAGTCTTATAGACTTTAATGTACTACGAGCTGTGTCACGTTCAGTTGTAACTTTTCATGTTTCGGTGCCTAATTCGCAACATAATTTCTATTGTCCGATAAAAAGTATGTGCAGAAGTGTAAATAACTTAAGGATCTGTGGACATTTTTTTCTAAGTTTTAACATCTTTAAACACGAAATACGCAATAGCTTATCGAATTGATGTCATGTTATTTTCCTTTATTAAGGTCTTTGGTTTTTTTATTATTGTGTATGTGTATTAACAACAGAAACATTTTTGGTTATTCTTTATTTTATTGTATATTTTGTCATCAAGTGTTAAGTCAATGTAGTTTTCTTATGTACAACTTTAGTGGTTTATACCTGGTGGATGTATATTTCAGTAAATAAATAAATAAATACTACTGTGTTGTTATAAATTATACTGATTTAACAGATAATTATTATTTTAGGTGTCTCTTGCGAAGACATCCAAAATGATGAATGCAATGCAATATTAAAATATCCCGGAAATAACAACCAAAATTCAACTGCTACTACGGATGTGAACATCGGAGAAAAATATTTTGAATGTGAAATATGCTCCAAACAATTAACAAGTTATTCTTTAAAATTACATATGAGAGTTCACACTGGTGAAAAACCATTTGAATGTGAAATTTGCAAGAAACAGTTTTCATTGAAATTATATTTGAAATCGCATATTACGAGTGTGCATACTGGTGAAAAACCGTTTAATTGTGAAATTTGCACCAAAACGTTTTCACTGAAGCAGGGTTTAAAGTTCCATATGAGAACGCATACTGGTGAAAAACCTTTCACATGCAAAATATGCACCAAACAGTTTTCAAGGAAACAAACTTTAAAGTCACATATGAGAGTGCATAGTGGTGAAAAACCATTCGAATGTGAAATTTGCACCAAACAGTTTTCAACAAATACACATTTAACTAGACGAATGAGAGTGCATACTGGTGAAAAACCACTTGAATGTGAAATTTGCTCTAAAAAATTTTCAAGAAACACACATTTGACTAGTCATATGCTAGTGCATACTGGTGAAAAATCGTTTAAATGTGAAATTTGCTTCAAAAAATTTTCAACAAAGGCGTCTGTAGAAACGCATATGAGAGTACATACCGGTGAAAAACCATTTGAATGTGAAATTTGCAATAAACAATTTTCAACGAAACAAGTTTTAGAATCACATATGACAGTGCATACTGGTAAAAAACCATTTGAATGTGAAATTTGCACCAAAAAATTTTCAGTGAAAGTAAATTTAAAATCACATATGAGAGTGCATACTGGTGAAAAGCCTTTCACATGCAAACTATGTTTAAGACAGTTTTCACACAGCCGTAGTTTACAAGTACATATGCAAACTCACCGATGAGAACAATAAAAAGCACATCTCGCTTATCCGAAAGAAAAGTGACACAACTCAAAAATGCATAAATCGAGTTTTTTTGTTAAATTGACTCCAAATGTCGAAAATTTTTATCAGAAAAATGTCACATATATGTTTACATCCAACGACGAAAGATGGCGGTAGTGTCATTATTTCTTTGGCGGTAAAATGAATACTTTTATTCCGAACAATGGCAGTTTTCAGTTATGCTCTGACATTCGACGTGAACTTATCGGTATTTATCACAAAAACTGTTGTATTTCGAGAAGTGTCCTAGGTATTTTTCGTTTATTTTAAAAAAGTGATTAACATTTTAAAAGAAAAGTGACATAACTCAAAATTTTGATATTTTTTCTTGAATTAATCAAATATGTGCTTATAAATTTGTTTAACTGATTTATTTTTAGGCACCTGTATTTAAATAAAAACAATTAATATTATTTTATGTACAAACACTTTAATTCATTTAATATTTACAAAAACAATTAATACTAAAAACAAGTATACTTGGGATCAAGTTATTTTAGCAAATCTTAATCTTAATTATATTACAATGTCATTTGTATTTGAATGGTGTGATTAAGTTTCCTACAGAGGTAGCAATTAATAAATTTTAATCTGTCCCTTTATAGGTCTGGATCCCGCGTATGAAAAAAAGTTGATTAATAGCAAGCTGAAAATTTGTTAATAGCTTAAGGCTGTCTAGTCGGATAAACTTTGGATATATGGGAAAACTGGAACAGGGGCAATTTTAATTGTGGAACAGGTTAAAAATTTGGAACGGTCAGACCACGAAAACGGCAAATTTATTTTGTCCGACAGAACAGACTTAAACTCTCCGAACAGAGATTAAAGTCTCATGCAAAAATCAGACTCCTGTTATAATTCCTGTCATTTGACATATTCTACATGTTCCACTCATTAAAACGCCCGTTTGGTGATAAATGGCAGTCTGATTTTTGCATGAGAGTTTAATCTGTGTTCGGAGAGTTTAAGTCTGTTCTTGCGGACAAAATACATGTGCCGTTTTCGTGGTCCGACCGTTCCAAATTTTTAACCTGTTCCACAATTAAAACTTCCCCTGTTCCAGTGTTCTCATATATCAAAGTTTGTCAGACCAGACACCCTTAAGCTATTAACAAATTTTCAGCTTGCTATTAATCAACTTTTTTTTCATACGCGGGATCCAGACCTATTATATCTGCTCGTCAGTAGGTATGATAAATCTCAAAACTGAAGGACGCCATTCAAATACAAATTGTAATAGGATTAAGATTAAGGTTTTCTAAAATAATTTTATATCAAGTATAACTAAAAACTCGCACATAATAATTCATTTAATTATCTAATATAATGGGCTGGACACATTGCTAGGATGTCAGATCACGAATACACTAAGAGATTAACATTTTCAAAACCAGAGGGCACAAGAAGTAGAGGACGACCACGAAGAAGATGGATTGATGATGTGAAAGAAGATCTAAAGATTCTAGGGGTCAGAAGATGGAGGGAAGTTGCCAGGAATCGACAGGAGTGGCGACTTCTTTGTGAGCAGGACAAGATCCACGGGGCCCTGATTCTAATTCAAATTTCGACTGAAAACAAGTCGCAATCAATATGGCGACGTTGAAATGCGACTGTGCGAGCCTTGTGGATTTTAGTTAAACTAACGAAATGACGTCACAAAATAGCGACTATCGAAATTATTGATAGCGACTCCAAAAATGTGGTTGATATCAGGGGCGGCCCGTCGGGGTAGGCAAGGTAGGCGCCGCCTACCCTCTTCAAATGTAGTACAATAATATAAATTATTAATATAAATTACTTATTTCAAAATTGTAATTTATAAATTTTGACACAATACCTACAATAAAATGGCAAAAATTATCCAAATTATTTTTAAAAATATTCAAAAAATTTTCTCCGTAGTTATAATTATTGTACGCTCCTTGTAGTATCAGTAGTACTGTATAAGATTCTATCTATATACTTCCTTGGTCAGGCACTCGGGAACGTAGCCTGAAATAGAACGACGCCAACACCGAATTGACGTGCGATCTCTCTCTGTTTACGCGAACCAAAGGCCTGCTGCAGGTCTGCTGGCAGCGACCGTATTCCACGATTTTGAACGGGCGGATAGGCACAGAGTCTTATAGCCGGACCTACAAAATTTTATCAGTTGCTTGTTGCTTCTCTTGTGTCTTGTGAAACTGTTTTAAATAATTTTTTTTTATTTTGGCTGTTATTAGTAGGTTAAGTATTCAATAAAACTAGGTAGGACAATTTAAATTTGTTTATGAAAACTGAATAATAAACAGGTAAATTTGAGATCGGTTTGGCTATTGAAGGGCATTTTAATTTTATATTAATTTAGTAATAATTCACTAACGACAAATAAATCTGTGAATAGTTATTTGTGTTTCAATACAATTTGGATAATTTAAAGTTAAACTGACGAATTGTGTTATCAGATTATATAGATAATTAAAAATTTAAAGCGAGGTTAATTGTTAACTTATCAATTTATTCGAAGAGTAAATTATTATTTGATACATAAATAAAATAAGTAATATTTCACGTTGTTGAAACGTAGGTGTGTTAGTTTTATTGGTGGAAAAACTGTAGTCATCGAATATGAATATTTTAAACGATATAATATGCAGTTTGATCGAGACGCCTTTTTCAAGGCACCAAAATCAAGAAAGATCAGAAATTATTTCAATGGGCCGGCCTTTACCAAATTTAACAACTTTATCCTCAGATAAGACAAAAGACAATCGACCATTTTCGAGATCGTTTAAAACAATATGGTATGAAAATAAAAAATGGCTAAGCGGAAGTTATTTTAAAAATTCACTTTTCTGTTGGCCTTGTCTGTTGCTCTCAAATTTGAAGTAAAATGTTTGGGTGAGTCAGGGATATTCAGATTTGAAAAATGTATCAGCTAGTGTAAAAAAACATGAATCTTCGAAAGAACATTTAAACAATTGCTTAGGTTTAAAACGGTTAGAAAAAAATAAACAAACTATTGACAGTGCTTTAGCTGGACATATTTCTCTATCTAATAAGATATATAATGAAGAAGTTGAAGAAATTGATTTTACAATTCTGTTAGCAAAACAAGAACTTGCATTTCGCGGTCGTGATGAGAGCCATAATTCTTCAAACATGGGTAATTTTAAAGAAATTTTTAATTTAGTAGTTAAACGCGACCAGGATCATGTTAAAAAATAGAAGGGGTGTTCACGGGTTTGTCAAAAACAATACAAAATGATTTAATAGATTGTCTTGCCGATTACGTAAAAATGAAATTTCAACAGAAATTAATGAAAGTCAATTTTTTTCTATACTAGCGGACGATACTACTGATATAACCGAAAAATCACAGTGTACTTTAACAATCCGTTTTGTTAACAAAGTTGGTCAGGTAACAGAAAGATTTTTAGGGTTTTTTTATGTTAGCGAGAATAGATCTGCAGACGCTCTATATAGTTTAACTTCAAACGTACTTGAGCCATATGATTACAAAAATAAATTAATTGCTCAATTTTACGATAGTGCAAGTGTAATGGCTGGCTCTTTAAACGGATTACAATCAAAAATTAAAGTAGATGCTCCAAAAGCAATTTTTACACATTGTTGCGCTCATAGATTACATTTAGTATTGCAAGACGGCTCAAAAAAAATTACAAATTGTAGGATATTTTTTGTCGCCTACCCGAAGTATATGTGTAGCCTACCCGCATACTGAGGTCACGAGCCGCCACTGGTTGATATGATATTATAATTTCGGGTCGAAATTATTGTGACACGGAGATGAATGAATGGTCGAAAACGAGGTTAGGTTTAGTTTAGGAGATGTGTTTTGTTTCTTGCAAGGAAAACTAAAGCAATAGGTATTAATATGGCTGGGTTTTATGGAAGTTTGCTGGTTTTGGAGGAATTAGATATAATAGTATTAAATTAGAAATATAATAATTGAGAATGTTCACAACGTGGATTATCAACTCAATGAAAGATGTAAGGTAATAATCTGGGAAAATTAGTATAAAACAAGGAAAATTATGTACCATTTATTTTATTGCTGGACATGCTGGAATCAAATCTTAAGATTTCATGTATTAGTGATATAGCTATGCAAAGTCCGCAGAAAGTGTGCTATTTGGTTTTATAAACAAATTGGCGCTCCGAAATCTTTTTTTCAATTATTGCTCTTTATCTCAGAAGATTTTAACATTAAACCAAAAATACTCACATAAAAATTCACTGTAATTTAATTTTGCACATAGATATATTTTTTTCGATTTCCTTCGGCGGAAATTTTACTCGGAAAATTCGGGTTTTCCAAACAAAATCTTTATTTTTCAACTAAAATTTTAGGGAAGCAATTATTTATCAATAATTAAATAACTTGGTGTCAAAATCTTTTTTGTTATGAGTGTCTTGAAGATATGAAAATTTGTATGTACAAAGAGGACTGGAATAAAAAGGTAATGGTCCAAAGATTGAAATCCTGTTGTTTATAAGTCTGTCGCAAATGCCGGTCACATTTGACCGGTTATACCTGGAACCACTCATCGCAATTCAATTTTTTTTCTTCGCAGCGGTAACTTAATTTAATTTAATCTAATATTTTCTGAGGGGTTCTCTTTATTTATAAGCCAAAAAATTGTTTCTTTATAACATTCCTGAGGCCGCTCAAATAGTCCAATTTCAATTCTGTAAAGTACGTTGAATAGGTATAGTACTTTTTATACGAAAATCATAGTTATTGTGGTGTATCATAATTTCTGGTTGTTATTTCGACCGAAATTTTTTAATTAACATTTTAATTATTGCTAAACTATTGGTTAAGGCTGTATGACACTATGCATTTTCTTGTATCATTTCTAATATCGTTTCTGATATCGTTTCTTGTATACATTTTCTTGTATCATTTCTTGTACGTACATTTGTGCCCTGTATGACACTATGCAAGTTCTTGTATCGAAAATTGTATGAAATTCGGCACGTGATTGGTCGATATTTTGTTTGTCACCCCGTGTCACGTTATGGTAGTACTGCATCTACAGCTGATTTTAAGGATTTTATAAAATTTATAAACTTTTAATTAACATTTTAATGTTAACCAGAATTTTACGTTGACTGTTTGAGGTTGATTATTTGTGTTTTTATTTTGTTTTGAATTTGTGCTAAAATATTTGCATTAGAATTATCTTCAATTTGATCCAAATAGGAGCTATTGTATTTTGTAAAAAATTATGCACCACGAAACCTAAATTTATAGTTTGAACTTTACTAGGAGCTAAATATATGGTTATTAGTAGAACAGTAGTCCATACCAAACGGTATATTAAGTATCAATATAAGATTTATAAATAATACCTACAAAAACAAATAAACCCATCAATACATGATCCCATTTTCATTTCAGCCGCCATTATGAGTAAGTAATTATGACATTTTAGATGTTTTACCAGCAGGTTTTACGTTTTTGCTCTTTGCGCAGAAATTGGCGCAGTTCTTGTACAAGAATCTGTGTCTGACTCAAATTCTTATATCGTTTCTGATATCGTTTCTTGTGTCTGTGTATGACACTATGCATTTTTTTGACATATCAGAAACGATATTAGAAATGATACAAGAAAATGTATAGTGTCATACAGCCTTTAGATTGTCGCCGGTCTCCTGATACACAGAGAGGAGCTAAATTATTGAATAAATTCATTTTCTCTAAACGATTCTCTAGACGATTTTAGAGAAAAATCCCGAAACAGGCCGATTTTTATTTTTTAAATTAAATTTTTTTGGCATATATTTCAAACTAGCGACGTCATCCATTCGAGCGCGATGACGTAATCGATTATTTTTTAAATATGAATAGGGGTCATGTCGTAGCTCATTTAAAAAGGCGTTAAATTCTATATTCAGTATTATAAACATTAGTAACATTATTTATACAGGGTGGCTATAAAAATGTATGTAATTTATTTAACTCAAAATACATTCTATTGCTGTCAGAAAATAGAAAAAAATGTTTATATGGTAAATAAACTTTGATTTTAGCTTAAAATAAATGTTCAAACTGCCAATAGGTAGGAGGGATGCTGTTTGTGATTTAATTTAAGCGAAAAGAAATGTTTATATTTGTGAAATAAACCTTTTTTTCTATTTTCTGACAGCGGTACAATGTATGTTGAGTTAAATAAATTACATACATTCTTCTTTTTGCGCCAATTAATTTAATTCAAAAATTATTTTTTGGCAACCCTGTATAAATAATGATATTAATGTTTATATTACTGAATAGAGAATTGAACGCCCTTTCAAATGACCTACCACACGACCCCTATTCCCATTAAAAAAATTATCGATTACGTCATCACGCAATGGACAATTTTTATACTAGTGGACGTCACTAGTATAAAATATATGCCAAAAAATTGTAATTTAAAAATAAAAATTGACCTGTTTCGGGATTTTGCTCCAAAGTCGTCCAAAATTTATTCTATAATTTAACCCCTCTCAGTATAATCTACTATAAAAATCTTTCATGTCATCAATTTATTTAATTATGTATTGATAAATAATTACTTCCCTAAAATTTTAATTGAAAATTGCAGATTTTTTTGGCAAATCTCGGATTTTCCGAGTAAAATTTTTGTTGAAGGAAATAGGAAATCGGAAAAAAAATAACTCTGTACATAACGAAATTGTACGGTGAATTTTTATTTGAGTGTTTTTGGCTTAAAGGAAAACTCTTATGAGTTACAGAGCACTAATTGAAAAAAAAAAAAGAAGATTTAGGAGTGCTAATTTGACATATTACAGTCGAACCCGCTTTATATTCTGATATTCTAATAACCGATCATCGCTAGCTAGTAAAAACGCTTCGGGACCTCAAATTTCTATTCCTTAAACCGGGATATTTCTGTAACCGGTATTCTAATAGCGGGTTCGACTGTACTAATATATGTAATCTTAAGATTCGATTTTAGCAATAAAATAGCTGGAAATAACTTTTCCCAAAAATGGGATTTTTTCGATAATTTTCCCAGACTATAAACAAATGTTGCGATGGTTGCGTAGCCAATAAATCCAATAAACCGGAGCACCAACCCAAATTCTGAGCAGTGTCAAAATGATAACGTTAATATCACCCGTTATAACTAATATCGAAATTAATAAGAATCGTTATAAATTGCAACCATCATGGCGGGGTCGAAATTCAATAGCGACCTCGAAATGAATTAGAATCAGGCCCCGGATTTTCGCGCCACTTATGATGATGATGATAATACAATTTATTTTGTTACATTTAAACCGCGAAATATGCATTCGAAAACGTAACGGGGATTTTAAAACACACTGAATTCGTTCAACAGAAATGTCATATTTATACTATATACAGTTAACCTAGTATTTTCTGAAAGGAATCGAATAAATTAAATGTACTACTGTATTATTATAAATTATACTGATTAAACAGATAATTATTATTTTAGGTGTCTCTTGCGAAGACATCCAAAATGAAGAATGCAATGCAATATTAAAATATCCCGGAAATAACTTGAACCAAAATGTAACTGCTACTACGGATGTGAACACCGAAGAAAAACATTTTGAATGTGAAATATGCTTAAAAAAATTAACAACAAGATTTTCTTTAAAACTGCATATGAGAATACATACTGGAGAAAAACCCTTTGCATGTAAACTTTGTACCAAACAGTTTTCAACAAACAAATATTTATCTAAACACATGACAGTGCATACTGGTGAAAAACCATTTGAGTGTGAAATTTGCACTAAACAGTTTTCAACGAAAGAAGTTTTAAAATCGCATATGAGAGTGCATACTGGTGAAAAACCTTTCTCGTGCAAAATATGCATGCAACAGTTCTCACACCGTCCTAGTTTAAACATTCATATGAAAACACATACTGAAGTAAAACCATGTTTTGCATGTGAAATATGTAACGAACAATATTCAACAAACACTTCTTTAACTAGACATATGAGAGTGAAGCGACATTTAACTGCTATTAGGGATGTGAACACGGAAGAAAAACATTTTGAATGCCAAATATGCTTAAAAAAGTTAACAACAAGATTTAATTTAAAAATACATATGAGAGTGCATACTGGTGAAAACCCCTTTACATGTGAAATTTGCACCAAACAGTTTTCAACAAAACAAGCTTTAAAATCGCATATGACAGTGCATACTGGTGAAAAACCATTTAAATGTGAAATTTGCATCAAACAGTTTTCAACGAAACGACTTTTAAAATCGCATATCACAGTGCATACTGGTGAAAAACCATTTGGATGTGAAGTTTGTTCCAAACAGTTTTCAATGAAGAAAATTTTAAAGAAGCATATGAGAGTACATGCTGTTGAAAAACCATAGAAATGTGAAATTTGCACCAAACCGTTTCAACGAATAAACCGTTAACCATAGATATGAGAGTGCATACAGGTGAAAAGCTATTTAGATGTGAAATTTGCACCAAACAGTTTTCAAGAAAAGAAGTTTTAAAATGGCATATATGTATGATAGTGCATACTGGTGAAAAACCTTTCCTGTGCAAAATATGCTCTAAGGAGTTTTCACGCAGGACTAGCTTAACAGCACATATGAAAACACACACGTGATTAGGATTGAGATAAGATAAACGTGTCAAAATCGGATGATTATATCCTATTTTTGTTATTTTATCATAAAATATCGAAGTCTGATTCCAACCTGTACATACATTTTAATACTTAATAAATATATTTTCTCATGAAATAATTTTAGGCAGAAATGCTTCCTAAAAAAATACCGACAGGTTCTAGTATGATAATAGTTATTTATGAAACAGTCCGTGAAGTATGCTTTTTGCGCACGCACGCGATGTTTAGAGCACAAGTGGAGCGAGTGCTATACATCGCGTAAGTGCGCAAAAAGTGCTTCACACCCAGTTTCATACAATATTTTATCTACAATACACAAATAAAAAAACTACAAGAATTAAGTAATTTATTAACAATTCATTTACAAGGTATACTAACAAAACTAAACGATAGTCTGTAAAAAAGGATTATTTTAATTGTTTATATTTATAGTTAGAAAAGCTGAAGAACAGAACAGAAAAGCTGCAGGTAAGGATGGAATACCAAACGAATTACTGAAATATTGTGGAGCAGCAATGACAGAACAATTAACAGCATTAATTAACAAAATCATAAAACAATAAAATACCGGAAGAATGGAGAACGAGCGAACTAATTCTACTATTCAAAAAAGGAGATAAAAAGCAGCCAGAAAACTATAGAGGTATCAACTTGTTAAATACTACCCTAAAACTTACAACTAAAATCTTACAAGACGTAATGAATCAGAGGATAAGTTTAGCAGATGAACAACAGGGTTTTCTTACTGGAAGATCGTGTACAGATGCAATATTGGTCATAAAGCAAATTACTGAGAAATCACTAGAGTATAATAGACCAGCATTTCTATGTCTGATTGACTTAAAGAAAGCATTTGACAGAGTAAGACTCGTAATCCATCTTCTGTATGATAGAGAAGTCCCTCTAGATATCATAAAAACTATTGAGAACATCTACCAAAATAACAAAATGGAAGTCAGAATAGATGGACAACTTACAGAACCTATTAGTATAAGAGCTGTGAGACATTTTTGAGTAGGTATTTTAGGCAACCTGAAAATTTTTCAGGTGACTTTTCTATGATAGCCTAATACAAAAATGCCGGTCTGGCTGGAGGGTAGCGGTTATTTTCCCCAAAAATCCCCCCCAAAGTTAAAAAAAGGGCAAAAATTGATATTACAAAAAATACCATTGACGTGACTTTAAAGTAAATTTAAATATTCAAATATAAAGAAAATAAACAGACCAGGCGATTTGAGGGCGATTTTAACTCTGCAAGATACTTGCATGGGCGTCCCAGGATTATTTTCAGGGGATGCATCTGAACTTCACAAGATTTCATCTGAATCTGTACATACTATTAACGAGTATAAAATATACAACTATACATGCATAGCTATGTACACTCCTTCCGGGCAGGGAGGTGCAATTGTTATTTTGACAGGGTATTTTTTAATATTAAAAATAAATATTCTAAAAAAGACAGGTTTTTTTTGGTGAAATTTTCCAACTGCCATGTGATCAAACAAATTACGGGTGCATATAAATGAAAAGCGCTATAGGTAAGCACCAGTGTGAGAAAGAGCGTATACCGATAGCTGTTTGCGTCCTCTGTTCTAACTGAGCGAGTCCGTTCGCTCGAGAAAAATCACGTGACCTAGCGATAACCATGTTGTTGTAACTTTTTCTTAATTAAAGGAAAATAATACGTACTATACAATACAGTGATGAGCAAGCTAATAACCGGCAAAATAGCTCAAAAGGTTGAAAACATAACACATTGCGAAACAAAAAGAGTTTCATCTCTTTTTGTTTCGAGATGTATTATGTTTTCCATCTTTTGAGCTGTTTTGCCGGTTATTAGCGCGCTCATCACTGTAGATTTTGCAAATATGATAGAAAAAAAAAACAAATGTATTATTATAAATATATAGGTAGAAAAGTATTAAACTATAGACTAAATTAATTCTGTGTCTTGTACTTCTTCTTCAAACTCCTCATCTGAGCTTAACTATTCATTCTCTTCTTCTTTGTTAGACTCCCCTCAAGACTCAGATTCGTCTTCTACCTAATCTGTAAATAGTTATAATATGTATTTAGAGTTAATTAAAAGATTATTAGTGATTAATTAATTGAGTTGCTACGTATTCTTTCTTTTAAAACCAATACTTAATACTTTTCCTTATATAACCAATCACATCAGGTTTTTTATTTCTTAGTATATGACCAAAGTAGCTCATTTTTTTCCTTCATAGTGTTGAGTATTTCTTGTCTAATTTTCATCTTTCTTAATGTTTCCGCGTTTGTTACGTGTTGTGTACATTATTTTTTTACATTATTCGATAACACCACATCTCAACAATGGCAAGTCTTTCTTCAGATGCGCCCGTGGTTGTGCAGGCTTCGACTCCGTACAAAATGACAGAGAATACGTAGCAAATCAATTAATTAATCAGTAATTAATTTTTAATAAATTCTAAATGCATATTACAACTATCTACAGTTCATGTAGAAGAAGAATCTGAGTCTCGAGGGGAGTCTGACGAAGAAGAAAAGAATGAATATTTAAGCTCAGATGAGGAGTTTGAAGAAGAAGTACAAGATTCGGACACAGAATTTATTTAGTTTATAGTTTTATAATTTTCTACCTATATATTTATAATAATAAATTTGTCATTTCCTATCATATTTGCAAAATCTATTGTATAGTACGTATTATTTTCCTTTAATTAAGGAAAAGTTACTTAAAAAACTATAATATATAACAATTACTCTAACGTTTCGAGGCACAACAACATGGGTATCACCAGGTCACGTGATTTTTCTCGAGCGAACGGACTCACTTCGCTAGAACAGAGGACGCAAACAGCTATCGGTATACGCTCTTTCTCACACTGCTGCTTACCTATAGCGCTTTTCATTTATATGAACCCGTAATTTGTTTGATCACATGGCAGTTGGAAAATTTCACCAAAAAGCTGCCTTTTTTAGAATATTTATTTTTAATATTAAAAAATACCCTGTCAAAATAACAATTGTACCTCTCTGTCCAGAAGGAATATACATAGCTATGCATGTATAGTTGTATATTTTATACTTGTTAATAGTATGTACAGATTCAGATAAAATCTTCTGAAGTTAATATGCATCCCCTGAAAATAATCCTGGGACGCCCATGCAAGTATCTTGCAGAGCTAAAATCGCCCTCAAATCGCCTGGCTTGTTTATTTTCCTAATATTTGAATATTTAAATTTACTTTAAAGTCACGTCAATGATATTTTTTGTAATAACAATTTTTACCCTTTTTTAACTTTGGGGGGGATTTTTGGGGAAAATAACCGCTACCCTCCAGCCAGACCGGCATTTTTGTATTAGGCTATTATGGAAGAGTCACCTGAAAAATTTTCAGCTTGCCTAAAATACCTACTCAAAAATGTCTCACAGCTCTTGGACCATATAGATATAGGCAGCGGAATAAGACAGGGAGACTCATTGAGTCCTATGCTTTTCAATTTAATCATGGATGAAATCATTAAAAACGTCAACAAAGGAAGAGGTTATAGAATGGGAAACAAAGAAGTAAAAATACTCTGCTACGCAGACGACGCAATATTGATAGCCCAAGATGAAGATAGTCTGCAAAGATTAGTCCACAGATTTAACATAAGAGCAAAAGAATTCAATATGACAATTTCATCTCAGAAAACCAAAACAATAGTAATCAGTAAAGAACCAATCAGATGCAAAATAGAAATTGATGGTATCAGTATTGAACAAGTAATGGAAGTAAAATACCTTGGAATTACATTGTCAAGTTACGGAGACCTAGACAAAGAAGTGAGAAATCAAGTACAAAAAGCAAATAGATTGGCAGGATGCCTTAATAACACTATATGGCGAAACCGACATATTAACACTGAGATGAAGTCAAGAATTTATAAAGTCAGTGTAAGACCAATAATGACATATGCATCAGAAACAAGACCCGATACAACCACAACACAAAGACTATTGGAAACGGCAGAGATGAGAGTACTGAGAAGAATTACAGGATATACACTGAGAGATCGAAAGAGAAGCGAAGATATTAGAAGACAATGTAACGTACAGTGTATAAACGAATGGACACTAAATAGAAAAAAAAGAATGGAACAACCACATAACCAGAATGGGGGAGACACGTGTGGAAAATAGCACGAGATAAATCACCAACGGCAGAAGAAGTATCGGCCGACCGCGCAAAAGATGGAGTGACAACCTTCCATAGAGGTATCAATCCGCCAATGAACAAGCAGAATTGCTTATAAAGAGGAAGAAGAAGAAGATATTTATAGTTAAAATTGTTAATTATTTATATTTCCTAAAGAAATGTTGAGAACGGAATTTTTTTTTAATTTATTATGTGTGACTGCTGTAGCTGCTTGAAGCCTGAGGTTCGGCTTCAGTACTTGGTCTACGCGGATTCAATTAGTTATTTTTCTAACTAGTGCGGAAAGTGATGCTCTCCCGCACGAGACTGCCCGCCAGTCCTTTATTACCTTCCTTATACACCGTATGCCCTAGATATATCAGACTTTATTCTTCTTCTTAGTCTTCTATCGTCCACGTTTGAACATAGGCCACTCCCAACTCCTTCTATCGGTCTCTATCCTGAGCAACATATTTCCAATTTGTTCCGGCTACTCTTTTAATATCATCAACCTACCTCATCTGTAGTCTTCCTCTCGGTCGTTTACTTTCGTAAGGTCACCAATGTTGTATTGTTGCATTCCAACGTTGGTCTTTTTGCCTAGCAGTGTGGTCTGCGAAGCTCCATTTAAGTTTGGCAATTTTTGTTGTTATGTCCCCGACTTTTGGTTTTGATCTTACCCAGTCGTTCCTCTTTTTATCTGACAGTCGTATACCTAACATTGCTCTTTCCATGACTCTTTCTGTTTTGGCTAGTGTATTCATATTTTCCTTGGTTAGGGTCCAGGTTTGACATCCATATGTCATGATAGGAAGGATGCACTGGTTGAACACTTTGCTCCTCAAGTATTTGGATATTTTGCGGTTCTTAAGTACCTATCCAACTCAGTTTTCCAAATCCTGCCCATGCTAGTCTTGCTCTCCTAGTAATTTTCGCACTTTGGTTCTCTTTGTCAAGTTTCAGGATTTTCCCTAGGTAGATATATTCCTGCACTTTTTCTATCTCACTGCCCTTTACAGTTATACGTCTGGGGTCATCTACTGAAAACTGTTTAGTGCATTATAGCAGACTACTCTGCTATAATCTCAATGCCGCGTTAGCGGTATAAATCGGTACTTAATTGTTATTACTATATTGTTAAATGTCTAGTTTCATGTTTCTCTATTAACATTTTTTTATTGTAAACTGTTTTTTTTTTTCAGCGAAACCAAAGTTTGTTAAATTCCCTTCTCATCCTTTCTCTGCTTCTAGCATAATTAATTTAGTTTACAAATTACAGTAGACTCCCTCTATAACGAGTACTGACATCGCGGACTAATTACCTTGTTATAAGCGGGTCTCGTTATATCAGACAACAATGATATTGAAATGTTTTGATGCCTCATACGTAGTTTATTAAGCGTCGATGGTCGGTCTGAACAATGAGAGGTAAATCGTAAAATGTGAATTTCCTACAATATTCAATATCTGTCGATAAAGGAAGAAGTTTATTACAGGCGGTGAAGTTTATTACACCACTGGCCTCGATAATAACACATATGTTGAGCATTTCTATATACAGACAGTTTAGGTAATTATTTATAGCCATTTCTGCGCTAAAAACAGGTAAAAACATATTCGATTTCATTTTTCCTCGTTATAACCAATATAACCATGGGACAACAACACGAAATTTGGTAAGTGGTGCTGGTACTGTACAGTCTACTAAATTATGTTAAAGAAACGTTTCTGGGTACTACCAGAGGCGTACGACAGGGGAATGTCAATGGTTGACCATTCCCAAATTCTGTGCCACTGGCGGAATTTCTACTTTAGTGCAATTTTTTGATTCTCCAATACTTTCAACGTAAAAAACATACTCTTCATTCGTAACGATAAAGCCATTAGTTTTCGAGATATTTGAAGCTAAAAACGAAGGAGCATAAAGGCGGGTTGACATTACTAGTGAATAACGAACGTGGCTCACGCTTACGTATTTTGCCCGTGCTATTGTTAGATATTTTATTATCTATTTTCAAACTCGAGCAGTACATTTGTATTTCTGCAATGCATAGATACAAATGTACTGCTCGAGTTTGAAAATAGATAATAAAATATCTAACAATAGCACGGGCAAAATACGTAGGCGTGAGCCACGTTCGTTATTCACTAGTAATGTCAACCCGCCTTAATACATTATGAAGATTACAATGAAGAGTATATTATTTGCGTAGAAAGTATTGGAGAATCTAAAAATTATGCTAAAATAACAGTTTTATCAATGGCGTAGAATTTGGGAAGGGTCAACCATTCAGTTCCCCTGTCGTACGCCTCTGGTAGTAGCCAGAAACGATTATTTAACATAATTTAGTAGGGTGTACAATGCCTACACTTTCTGCCAAGTATCACATGGATATGTCAAATTATTTTAAAGTATTTTTTAATAATTTATTCTATATTTAAAACTTTAAGGACTATGTGTGCACGGTACTATAAAACTATTTGACATATCCTTATGGTACTTGGCAGAAAGTGTAGGTACTGTACACCCTACTAAATTACGTTAAATAATCGTTTCTGGCTACTACCAGAGGCGTACAATAGGGGAAAGTGAATGGTTGACCCTTCCCAAATTCTACGCTACTGATGAAACTGCTATTTTAGCATAATTTTTAGATTCTTGAATACTTTCTATGTAAATACTCTTCATTCGTAACGATAAAGTCATTAGTTTTCGAGATATTTGAAGTTAAAAATGAAAAGGCACACTTATTTTGATTAATGTATTATGCTCCTTCGTTTTTAGCTTGAAATATGTCGAAAACTAATGGCTTTATCGTTACGAATGAAGAGTATGTTTTTTACATAGAAAGTATTGGAGAATCAAAAAATTGCACTAAAATAGCAATTTCGCCAGTGGCGTAATATTTGGGAAAGGTCAACCATTCATGTTTCCCTGTCGTACGCCTCTGGTAGTAGCCAGAAACGTTTGTTTAACATAATTTAGTAGATTGTACAATACCAGCATTACTTACCAAATTTCGTGTTGCTGTCCCATGCCTGTCAGGAAATATTCAAAAATAAATAAAATAAAAGTTTAACTTTAACACCCTGTATTTAGGTTATTATCAACTGTTGTACTAAGGTAAGTTAGCTTAATTCGACCTATTTTAACTTCAGGAATCTAAGGTTAAGCTATGACCCATTCTTTACCAAACACCCTGTATAAAAGCAAGCAAAAGCAAATTGTATTTAGCAGGTTTTTAAGGTTATGTGTCATAAATACAAAACGTCAGGTTAGTCTCGGTCTGAACCTGCTAATACCTCGGATTAAATGTTAGTCCGAGACTAGAGAGGGTTTAGCTTAATCCATCGTTAGTCGCTGTTTATTAATAAGAAAAATAAATGTTATTGACTTAGTCCTAGGACTAAAGTTAACAGTTTTAGTGACCGCACTATTCATAGAAAGACATACAGCTCCTGTAGCGAACCATGGCCTGTGAGAGAAACCCTGTCTGCGTAAGGCCGATGCCACATTATGCATTTTGACCGGATGCGGTGAAAACGCATCCGTTTCCAACGCAACCGGACCGACCTGTCACACTATGCGTTTAGTCTGGTGTAGTTTGTAAGCGCGTACCGATGACTTAAATCGCATCCGTTTCCAACGCAACCGGACCGATCTGTCACACTATGCGTTTTCAACGGATGCGGCGGAAACGCATCCGGTCAAAACGCAATCTGACATCGGCCTCGGATGCGTTTCCGCCGCATCCGTTGAAAACGCATAGTGACAGATCTGTCCGGTTGCGTTGGAAACGGATGCGTTTTGAGTCATCGGTACGCGCTTACAAACTGCACCAGACTAAACGCATAGTGTGACAGGTCGGTCCGGTTGCGTTGAAAACGGATGCGTTTTCACCGCATCCGGTCAAAACGCATAATGTGGCATCCGCCTTAAGATTAGGTGTGTGTACGACCGACGACAGCGTTTGTCACGGGCCATAGTTCGTTTCGGGAGGTGTAATACATTTCTTATCGTTACATAATATTGATTTAACAGATAATTATTATTTTAGGTACCTCTTGCGAAGACATCCAAAATGGTGAATGCAATGCAATATTAAAATATCCCGGAAATAACTTGAACCAAAATTGCACTGCTACTACCGATGTGAACACCAGAGAAAAATATTTTGAATGTCAAATATGCTTAAAAAAATTAACAAGATTTTCTTTAAAAATACATATGAGAGTGCATACTGATGAAAACCCGTTTAAATGTGAAATTTGCACCGAACAGTTTTCAACGAAACAAATTTTAAAGTGGCATATAAGAGTGCATACCGGTGAAAAACCATTTAAATGTGCAATTTGCACCAAACAGTTTTCAACAAAACAAGTTTTAAAATTGCATATGAGAGTGCATACTGGTGAAAAACCATTTGAATGTGAAATCTGCAGCAAACCGTTTTCAACGAAACAAGTTTTAAAGTGGCATATGAGTGTGCATACTGTTGAAAAACCATTTGAATGTGAAATTTGCACCAAACGGTTTTCAAGAAACACACATTTAACTAGACATATGAGAGTGCATGCTGATGAAAACCCCTTTAAATGTGAAATTTGCATCAAACAGTTTTCAACGAAACAAGACTTAAAATCGCATATTATGACAGTACATACTGGTGAAAAATCATTTGAATGTGAAATTTGCACCAAACAGTTTTCAACAAAGGGTAATTTAAAAGTACATATGAGAGTGCATACTGGTGAAAAACCATTTAAATGTGAAATTTGCACCAAACAGTTTTCAACAAATACACATTTAACCATACATATGAGAGTGCATACTGGTGAAAAGCCATTTGAATGTGAAATTTGCATCAAACAGTTTTCAAGGAAAGAAGTTTTAAAATCGCATATGAGAGTGCATACTGGTGAAAAACCCTTTACATGCGAAATTTGCAGCAAACAGTTTTTAACTAAAGAAGTTTTAAAATCGCACATGAGAGTGCATACCGGTGAAAAACCATTTGAATGTGAAATTTGCACCAAACAGTTCTCACACAGTTCTACTTTAAAACTTCATATGAAAATGCACACTGGGGAAAGACCTTTCACATGTAAAGTATGCGCCAAAGAGTTTTCACAGGCACAAAGTTTAAAATATCATGTAACAACACATACTGGTGAAAAACCTTTCACTTGTGAAATTTGCACCAAACGGTTTTCACAAAGTTATAACTTAACAGCACATATGAAAACACACACTAGTGAGTAGGGTGATATGGGCACAGTGCTACTGTAAGGGTTTGCGCACGTTAAGGCCGGCGCCCATTTATCCGGAACAGCACGGAACGAAATGGACCACGACGATCGGCATTTTAACATATTTGTGTTATCAAATAATTCGGCGCTCACTTTACGGAAACGGACCAAAACGATCAACATCGAAAATCGCCGGAATTCTCCGAAGATAATTGTTTCGCCGTAGTGTAGCGATTCGATAAAAAGTAGAATAGTTAGCGCTATAATAATGAATAAAGAAAATACGACAATGAAACGAATCGGAAAATATGAACGAGGGCGGTCCAGAAAGGGTAGTCTACCTACATTTTAATGTAACCAGATGTAAATACAATAGATGCTGAATTTAATATGACTGGCGGAATTAAACTCCAAAACCTCTCAACTGGTTTTGTTCGGTTACACAATTTTGGTCTTTATACAGGGTGTTTGGTAAAGAATGGGCCATAGCTTAGCTTTAGATTCCTGAGGTTAAAATAGGTCGATTTAAGCTAACTTACCTTAGTACGAAAGTTGATAATAACCGAAATACAGGGTGTCAAAGTTAAACTTTTATTTTATTTATTTTTGAAGATTTCCTGACAAGCATTGTTATGTGGCTGGTAAATAGACCCCACTTTAATGAAATTGTTCCAATCTCAGGTTCTATAGGTGCTGGTTCGCTGAGAAAGGTAATTAGCTGATACTACTAAAAAAAGGGATAAATTTAGAGCAGTGAATATGATAAGATGAGAATTTAACACATTTATTCTAAATAAATCAATTAAATTAAAGAGAAATGAAAAATATGTACATATAGAAATAATTCTTCCTCTGTATGAAAAAGAAGAAGATATATACGTATAAATAAAATAATATGTACCTAAATATAAATAATTATGAACAGTAAACACAAATGACAGATTTTAAAAAGCTAAATCTAATGAAAATGTCCGAACGAAAACTATGAGAAAACTACGGTATTGTATCTAAACTAAAATATTCCGCGCACTAAAATAGTCCGTTGACTGATATGCCTTTATATTATGAGTTCATAAATATAAATGTCCTTACCTCCAACTTAATACCACTTGCCTAGGTATGACGAGAATTTCCACTCAAATTTTGCTACGAATCAGATGACCAAATTTACGATAACTAAATACTTAACGGGAAAGACTCTGGGTATTTGTGTCTTCTAATTAACTATCCTCTAAATTGTATGTGGAAATAAACACAAATATTTGTCTCTTTTGGGGTTATTTTTCTAATTTCTTTCTTAAACGAGATGATCTGCTAATTACGGGAGATGAATTTTATTCAATGAACTGTCAATACGGATGGAATGGCCCTGTCCCATTCAAATAGTGAAGCGAGATTGCCACCAACATACAAGAGAGAGGTTCTAGAGAGAGACAGACAAGGTGCTGGAGAATTTGACAGGCCGTGTAATTTGAGTTGCCTATATAAATGGACCCGATTGAATCAGTATTGACAGTTCGTTGAATGGACCTCATATTTTAATTTTCAGGGCTGATTGGTAGTACATATTTCAAAATTTAAATACTTTTTTGTATTTACAGAGTAAATAGAGTACAGAGTACCATACTTGGTGTTTAAATCAGTTTAAATACTTTTCAGAATTGTTATTTGTATTTATCAAAACAAATACCTACTTTCCTAAAGTATTTGGGAGTTAAATAATTTTAAAACTATTTAAATACTAAATTAGTGACTGTTTTATATAAAGTGAAGAAGTAGTCCTTGATTATGTTTTTATGTTACTTTTATATTTAGAATTTTACTTTTATATTTCCCCGATTTAAGTTGACATAGGCAACTCAAATTACACGGCCTGTTAAAGTATCCAACACCTTGTCTGTCTCTCTCTAGGACCTCTCTCTTGTATTGTGGCTGCATTAATTGTCTTCCTGCCTATTCCATCCGTATTGACAGTTCATTGATTTTATTATATATTGTCACTGTGACGTTTTTGAGTTTTTGCTTTACGTGACAGAATTATATTTTTGACGTCACCAGAGATGGGAAATGCCGCATATGTACAATAATATAAATAAGGAACGTACTTCTTTGAATTTTGTGAATATTTTGTGAGTTTCGAACAAGCATGGGATAACAACACGAAAATTGGTAAGTGGTGCTGGTAAATTATGTTAAACAAACGTTTCTGGCTATTACCAGAGGGGTACGACGGGGGAACGTGAATGGTTGACCCCTCCCAAATTCTACGCCACTGGCGGAATTTCTATTTTAGTTAATTTTTGGATTTACGATAAAGCCATTAGTTTTGGAGATATTTGAAGCTAAAAAACGAAGGAGTATAATACATCAATCAAAATAACTGTGTCTTTTTATTTTTAACTTTAAATATCTCGAAAACTAATAACTTTATCGTTACGAATGAAGAGTGTATTATTTGCATAGAACGTATTAGATAATCTAAAAATTATGCTAAATATCAGTTACGTCAGTGGCGTAGAATTTGGGAAGGGTCAATTTTCCCTGTCGTACGCCTCTGTTATTAAACAGAAACGATTATGTAACATAATTTATTAGGGTGCGCAGTACCTAAACTTTCTGCCAAGTATCATAGGATACGTCCAATAGTTTTAAAGTACCGGGCACAAATAATTCTTAACGTTTTAAATAAAGGATAAATTATTAAAAAAAAAAGAATACTTTAAAACTATTGAACGTATCCTTATGATACTTGGCAGAAAGTGTGGGTACTGTATACACTACTAAATTATGTTAAATAATCGTTTTTGGTTAATACCAGAGGCGTACGATAGGGGAAAGTGAATGGTTGACCCTTTCCAAATTCTACGCCACTGACGGAACTGCTATTTTAGCACAATTTTTAAATTCTCCAATACTTTCTATGTTACTCTTCATTCGTAACGATAAAGTTATTAGTTTTCGAGATATTTGAAGTTAAAAATAAAAAGACACAGTTATTTTGATTAATGTATCATGCTCCTTCGTTTTTAGCTTCAGATATCTCGAAAACTAATGGCTTTATCGTTATGAATGAAGAGTATGTTATTTACATAGAAAGTATGGGTATATCCAAAAATTACACTAAAATAGAAATTCCGAGAGTGGCGTAGAAATTGGGAGGGGTCAACCATTCACGTTCCCCGTCTTACGCATCTGGTAGTAGGCAGAAACGTTTGTTTAACATAATTTAGTAGTGTGTACAGTACCAGCACCACTTACCAAATTTCGTGTTGCCATCCCATGCCTATCACGAAATATTAAAAAATAAATAAAATAGAAGTTTAACTTTGACACCCTGTATTTCGGTTATCAACTTTCGTACTAAGGTAAGTTAGCTTAAATCGACCTATTTTGATCTCACAAATCTAAAGTTAAGCTATGCCCATTCTTTACCAAACACCCTGTATACTATATAAAAAGAGACCAAAATATGAAAAACGACCAGAAACAGTTCAGGTTTTGGAATTTATGTATCGATAATATGCTGTCTTTGAATACTATAAAAATTAGGTGATTTGTAAAGTGAAAGAGTTAAATGTTGTATTTTGTTTTGTGATAGTTTTTTAGATGTGATTTTTTAGATTTTTAGTGAGTTTTATCATAGATAAGAGTTCTTAATATTTCTCGCAATTCATTCTAAAGTATTGATACATTTTTTTTTTTGTTTTGATGATCGCTTAAATCAGGGAAAAAGTAGCAAATTTATTTTTCGTGTTTCGTTGTTTACAAATTTCATACGCCCATTTATTACGTTTCCTTTTTCAAACTTTATTTTGTTGTTCCTCTTCCGCGCTCAAGAGAATAGAATATAAATATGCTTTATTGTCATTGAACATTGTTTGTACAATTTTATAGACAAAGGTTAGACATTAGTCAGAAAAAAAATTGCAAGGTGAAAAGCGTCGGTTCTTGGACTATTAACCCCCTACGCAGAAACTATAATAACTTCAAATACGTTAATTATTTAGGTATGATTTCCTGGACATTCTGCGCAAGTTGCTGTCATATGCTCCATGCATTTGTAAACGAGTTTTTCGTTTTTTGCAATACTTACAGTGACCTCTTTTATTTGGTGATGGATCTGGTTGTTGTTGAATTGGCCGACCGGAGTATTTACCTGTGGCATTACGGATGTATGGATGTCACCCTGCTGTTGTAGCTTGAGAAGTCATATAATCCTTGACTAACTCTAATCACAAAGATTTTACAAATAATTTTCTGTTTTTGCTAAAATACACATCTGGATTATTTTGTTTAGTATAGTAACACATAGAACGTAAAAAATTTGAAAAAAATGAATGGGGGGTACCCTTTTTATTTTATAGATTGTATACTCTTTCTCAGAGGCTTCTTTCAGTGCGTGACAGTTTTTCGATTTCATTCTAACGCATTAAGTTGGAAGTGACAGAAAAAAGGTATATCCGTGAATATACTCATTTATAACATTTATTCTAGTTGTTGATAGATGGCACTATAATAAACTGTACGCGCTATACGACTATAATCTGTACAAAAATTTATACGATTATACAAATCCAAAGAACATACCTTTTTATAATTTCAATAAACACGATGCATTTGCTTTTACACCAAATTGCAGATAAAATGGCAATAACCTTTTCATATTTGGCTGATTACGATTATGACAACTTTCAGATTTAACCAAATTGCCGTGTAATGATTCCTTTCATTCTTAAAATCATACATGACGTCAAAATTAATGGTACAGTGAAATATGTACTGAGAAGAACTTTATATTTTATTTGTATAGATATGTAATAGGTAAATCATATTTTCCGATTATAGCGCCATCTATCAACAACTAGAACTAGAACAAATATTATAATTGTCTATAATCACGGACGTACGTTTTTTCTGTCACTTGTGACGCAATGAAGTAAGGCTCTGAGAAGCACCATATGTGCATAGTGTTATGCAACAATTTTCATCAAGACGATTAAATATGGGACTGCTTTGAGTAGTTACACCCAGGGACCCGGACCGAAATGAAATAAAAGGTCCGGTTCCGGTTCTAGTAAAATTCAAAAGTATAGGTCCGGTCCGGTTGCGGTTTTGTTAAAATATTTCGATTCGGTTCTGACCAATTTTTTCGGTCCAAACGGTTTTTTTCGGTTCCTTCAAATTTTTTAATTTCACAGTCTGATAAAAAAGAAAATATATGGTGTAATTTCTCTATATAAAATTTTTTTATGTAAGATATAGTAGGGGAGGAAAGTATGCTAAATTTGCAGTTACTCGAGCGATATGGGGACCTATTGGGTTGTGAAGATTAGGTCCTAAAGTTAAGTACAGTTTTCTATTGAAGTGGGGACTTTCCATTTTTTAATTTAGTTTTCCATTTCCAACAATCGTTTTTCTGATTATAGCGCCATCTATCCAGAATTCGAAAAAATATCTCGAATAAAGTTACTTATTTTTATGAAAGAAATCCAAATATGCAATAAAAAATGGGGACTTCTATTTAAGATTTTAAAGTAACCCTCACCCCACCTCCGTGGGGGGTCGTGTTTGGTGTCAAAATATTAAAAACGTGTATTTTGCACTTTTTAGATCTGATGTTCATTTCGCGGTGTTCCTATTTAAAATTTTAAAGTTATCCCCCACTCCTCTCTGTGGGGAGTCTTGTTTGGTATCATTCGATAAATTTTTGAGAGATATTGAACACGTAATTTTTAGTTTTTCGATCTCACGTTTATTTCTCGTAATATTCGCTTTTTTCTTGTGAATATTTGTGACTCACCCATTTCCTTACGCCTCGCTCAAACCGTCAGATTTTTTAAATGTATACTGTTCTGCATGTACTTAACTTACTTTATCTTAATCTGACAATTTCGAGTTATTCTCAGGGTAGATTTTTTTTCGGATCCCCTTGACGAACTCCCCTGTATTAAGATCCAATATATGGTAGGTGTACATTTACAGAGTAGGTATAAGGTTTCTCTCCATGTGATTTTCTGACGCGCTCGAGTAACTGCAAAAATCCCCGCTTGGGCTCCCCTACCAATATTGCTCAATTTATTTATATCTCTGTATGTCATTACATAATCTAATAATTTTTGACATTATTAAAATTATATTTTCCCGTCACAACCAACTCCAAAGATTTATCACCGATTATCAATTAGTGACCACTGATCAGGGGCAACAGTTAAAAATGGATAGATTAATTTTATTATTTTAGAATTTGCTAAAACAGCATCAATTTAGTTAAATAAAATATTTGACAATATTCTGAAATTTTATTTTCCTCAACAACTTCAGAAACATTGGTTGACCACAATTAAAAGAAGACATTATTATAACATAGTTTTTTTATGGTTTTTGAGTTGATTTTAAAAATAATAAAACATCTTGAAATGTATTTTTTATTTATTAACAAAAGTAGAAAACACTAGAAAATTGTTTGCATTAATTTATAACAAAAATAACAATATTGTAAGCAGCAAAACCGAAAAAAAAACCGATAAAACCGTTTGCAAAAATTAAATGTTACGGTTCGGTTCCAAAAATCATATTTAATATCAAATAAGGGTTCAGTTTCGGTTCTGGTCCACTAAAAAATATCGGTTTCGGTTCGGTTTTCTGTCTTTAGCGCTACGGTCCGGGCCCCTGGACTTACACCCAGCTCAAATTTGACTTTTCCAATCATGTTTTATTCATTTTCCTTTCGCTACATTATACTCATTGATAGGTATTTATTATTTTAGGTGTCTCTTGCGAGGACATCCCAAATTATGTAAGGAACTTATCAAAATATACTGGAAGTAATTTGAACCGAAATTTAACTGCTAGTACGGATGTGAACATCGCAGAAAAACATTTTGGATGTGACATATGCTTGAAACAAGTAACAACAAATTATTCTTTAAAAGATCACATGAGAATACATACTGGAGAAAAACCCTTTACATGTGAAATTTGTACCAAACAGTTTTCAAGAAAAGCAAATTTAAAATCGCATATGAGAGTTCATACTGGTGTAAAACCATTTGGATGTGCAATTTGCACTAAACAATTCTCAAAAAAGGATCATTTAAAATCGCATATGAGAGGGCATACCGGTGAAAAACCTTTCACATGTAAAATATGCACGAAACAGTTTTCAACAAACACACATTTAACTAGACATATGATAGTGCATACTGGTGAAAAACCGTTTAAATGTGAAATATGTAACAAAAATTTTTCAGAATATTGCAACTTAAAATCACATATGGTAATACATAGCGGTGAAAAAGTTTCTTGTGAAATTTGCTCTAAAAAGTTTGTACAAGTTGATGCTTTAAGAATACATATGAGAGTGCATACTGGTGAAAAACCTTTCACATGTAAAGTATGCGCCAAAAAGTTTTCACACACACAAAGTTTAAAATATCATATGAAAACGCATACTGGTAAAAAAACCTGTCACGTGTGAAATTTGCAGCAAATCGTTTTCACAAAGTTCAAATTTACAAAAACATACAGTGCTAGTCAAAAGTCCGTACCCCCCTCGTATCTTTTGAACGGTTATATGGGCCATTCCACGAACATACGCCTGTTTTGGATTACTTCGGCAACGAATATGTTACTGTGCAACATAAGAGGTACGAAAGTAAATGGCGCTAATAATTATTCCAATAAACAACAATGTAATTTGGAATTTACTTTCGTTCTTCTTATTTTGCACAGTAAAATATTCGTTGTCGAAGTAATCCAAAACAGGCGTATGTTCGTGGAATAGGGTATACCTATAATAGTGAAATTCGGAGGGAGGAAATAAACGGACATAAGCTTCTTAACTAGTCATGGCAGGTGACGTAATAGTGACAGTTGACGTTACAGCGCCACTGTGACAGATAATTTTAAATGGACCTTTTGGCAAGTGATACCTCGTTTGAAAGGTATTGAAAATACCTATTCAGTCATACTACTTTTGTTTGAGTTTAAGCTCATTTTGATGAATAAATGAAATAAATATAAGATTGTAGTTTCGCACTTAATTAATAAAAATTCAAAATCCCGCCTATGATTACTTGTCAAAAAGGTTGACGTTGACGTAAAAACTACTAGAGAATTGAAAAACGTCAACTTTTTTGACAAAAAGAACCATAGGCGGACATTTGAATTTTTATTAATTAAATGCGAAACTACAATATTATATTTATTTAACTTATTCACCAAAATCAAAATCAGCATAAACCCAAAAAAATTAGTATGACTGAATAGGTATTTTGAATACCTTTCAAACAAGGTATCACTTGCCATAAGGTCCCATTTAAAATTATCGGTCACAGTGGCTCTGTAACGTCATCTGTCACTATTACGTCACCTATCATGACTAGTTAAGAAGCTTACGTCCGTTTATTTGATCCCTCTAAATTTCACTATTATAGGTATAACCGTTCAAAAGATAAGAGGGGGGTACGGACTTTTGACTAGCACTGCATAAGAGTGCACACTGTAGAAACACTTGTCACTGATGAAAGGCTCTATAAATGTGAAATTTGCGCGCCAAACAATTATCAAGAGACTATAATTTAAAAGCGCATATGAGAGTGCACAGATGAAAAACATTTTAAATGTGAAATATGCACCAAACAGTTTTCAACGAATACACATTTAACCATAATGGGAGTGCATACTGGTGAAAAACCTTTCACATGTGAAATTTGCAGCAAACGGTATCATAAGAAGTTCTGATTTACAAAAACACATAGGAGTGCATACTGGAGTAAACCTTTCACATGCCAAATATGCAACAAGCAGGTTTCACAAAGTTCTAGTTTAAATCATATGAAAAAGCATACTGTTGAAACGGCTTTTACGTGTTAAATTAGCAGCAAACTTTTTCTATAAGTGCATTTAAATCAAAGCGCACACGAACGAAGAATTCGTTCGTTAAAATTGTTGTATTTGTACAGCGAACCAGACATGACCGAACGAATTCGTTCGCATTCGCACATGTTCTAACCGATGTCGGTAACTCAGCGAATCATCAAAGGAAATTAATTTTCAGTGTGAACAGTGGATAAAATCTAGCGAACGAAATTGATTTTTTTACCAACTAGTTTGAGAGGGCTGTTTGTTGTATACGCTCTGAGCTTCGCTGGTGTCGCCCCTAGCGGATTACTAATTCAACTTTTACCGGTAATTTTTAAATTTATTATTTAATTGTTATCGCTTAATATTTACAACGCTAAAAAGTAATTAAATTGTAATAGATTTTTTTAAGATTTTGCTAATCATTTTGACGTTCTATTGATGAAATATTAATTTCTTACTTCGGATACTTTCACAATTATCGTGTAGATGGCGCTAAGATTAATTTATAATTACATATTACGGAACATCAAAAAACGTAAATTCAGTATTTAAAACGTAAGTATATTTAAGGTAAAAATATATACCACAGCTTTGACCAACTAATATTTTTTATAAGATGTTTTTAATTTTAATTTTAAATTAATCACTTTGACATTTATGTCAAGTTTCCGGTAAACGTTTACAAACTTGTCACTGCTGGCGCTCGTGAATTTATAAATATTCCCTCTACGTACGAGCTCACAGCGTATAGTCTTGAAAACTTGTATGTTTAAATAATTTTTCAATACGGAATGGACGAATGAAAAGACACTTCAATTAATTGTATAAAATTTAATCCATAATTTAAATGTTTTAGATTAGAATATTTCTAAACATTAAATATATTTTTCATAACTCATTTTTTAATTTCTTACCTGCAATTCTTCAAAGCATCAATTATGGCCGTGCACACCTCGGGAATGATACAACATGTTGCAGAAGTTAAAATTTTGAACCAGTACTCAAGGCTTGCATATATAACTGCTTTTTTGAAGTTATCATTTTTAGAAATTGTAGGTTCAATCAAATTCAACAAAATTTCAAATTCTTCCATAGACATTTTACAAAAATTTGTAACTTGACCTAAATTGTCAGGCGTTAAATCAGTTAGCAAGGCATCACCTGCTATTTTTTTGAAGTTATACTTCTTTAGGCGCGATTGAGAGTAAAATTTCATAACACTGCGCGCATGCGCACACAGACAGTATGGCGTTTAGTTGCTAAACCTTTCAAGTTATGTATAAATATATCGGTGCAAGAAAAGGTGTGAAAAGAATATATTAGTGTTTTTAGTAAATATATTTATTATAATTTTTGTGTCTTTGTAAAACATTTTATTGTATATTTATTATACTTCACCTTGTCTTTTGTCACCGTGAATTGTCATTAGGTACGTCCGAACCGATACAGACACAGTCCTCGTAGCGTATTTGGTATAGCATTCGGCTAGAGATCGAGAGCTCTTGAGTTCGAATCCGGAGTAATCCTATACTTTTTTTTATTTTTTTGAAAGCGGTAAGCACAAAATTAGTTTGGTGTTTAAAAAAAAATTAAAACAAACTGTTTAAAGTATATTTATTTTTAAAAAATCATATAATAAAAGTATAACTTCTTACGTGCGTACAAAGTACAAACACATTCTTTTTTTCTCTTGTTTAATAAATTTGAACATCAAACCCTCTTATTTAACTAAAATTACTAAAAAACTAGCAGCGCTAAAGATTACATCTTCATCCGTATCTGACATTGCGGACGGATCGTCAACCGAATGCATTCGTTCGTTACAATGTAAATGGTCTTACTTTGTAGCGAACGAATAACCAAGCGAACATCAACGAATTCGTTCGTCGTTTGTGTTCGCTTTGATGTAAATGCACCTTAATAAGTTTCGATTTACAACAATACATAAGAGTACAAACCTTTTGCGTAATAAGTTACAAACGATTTTCAGAATATTGCAATTTAAAATCACATGGTAATACACATCGGGAAAAAGCTTTTTCCTGTGAAATTTGCGCTAAAAAGTTTGTACAAGGTGCTGCTTAAGAATACATATGAGAGTGCATACTGGTGAAATACCTTTCACATGTGAAATTTGCATCAAACAGTGTCTAAGAAGTTCCGATTTACAAAAACATAATAACAGTGCATACTGGAGTCAAACCTCTCACATGCCAAATATGTAACAAGCGGTTTTCACAAAGTTCTAGTTTAAATCATCTTTTGAAAACGATAAGAAACAATCATCACAAAGTTGGAATTTAAAATCACATATGGCCAAAGTAAACCGTGCCCAATATGCTCCAAACGGTATTCACAGTTCTAATTTGACAGCGCATATGAAAAGACACATGAGTGGAACAAGTCACAGTGCTATATTATGAAAGATGTTATTCAATGACATTTCGGGACACGTTTTTAAAGGACAGACTTTTACTATTAACCAGGAACATAACTACGTAGCCAGTACACTTGCAACATTGTTTGCCAGTAGTTGCATTGTCCTATACCTACGCTATTAATATTCTGAATAATAAAGAGATTATTGAGAATTTTTAGTACAATTTATTTATTGAAACTTAACTATTTATTTAGTGCAAAGATAAGTTTTTCGCCCCATTTACGACCCCCCTCTCAATCCCCACCATTCGCCATTCGAAAATCCAAACTTGCTGTCTATGTTATCCTTAGCCTTAAACCCGTCCTTGAATTCCCTAATCATGTGGTCAAAATCCTATAGCATAGCTAGTTGGTGCACATTCTCAGCTTTTCAAATCTTTATCGTCACGCGGCTCATCAGGCATTTTTTTTCTTTGACTTGTTTCTAGAAACTGAACTTTTATATCATGTTACATTATACATATACCTCCGAAATGGTGTTGGTCTACCTGATATGATAAATATTAGTAGTATAAGGTTTGTTCCAACTAGCGGTCAAACCAGTCAGAAACTAACAATAAAACACCGAAAACGTTTGTTTTCTATACTTCCACAAAAAGTTATTACAACTATGTGACTACAGCTGCTTCGGCAGAGTGCCTTTCTCAAGTGATATAGTTTACAATGTGTTTGCCTTTTTAAGCCTTTAACTGAAGAGGTTGAGGAGTGGGGAGCTGTTTGTCTCGAGTTGGTCATTCAGAATTATATCTGTATTTTTCAATATATTAATTTCTATAGATTCTAAAAAAAAATAGCTTGAAGCCTTTATTTTGAATATGCAGAATTTGAAACTCTTCAATATTCAAAATAAAGGCCTATTTAAAAGGCCTAAAAGCCTATTCAAAATGAAGGCCTATCTTTTTTAGAATCTATGGAAATTAATAAATTGAAAAATACAGATATAATTCTGAATGACCAACTCGAGACAAACAGCTCCCCACTCCTCAACCTCTTCAGTTAAAGACTTAAAAAGGCAAACACATTGTAAACTACATAGATAAAGTATATATAAGTAGAATAGATAGGCAACTCTTTAATACGTAAAATTGCAATGTATACAGCGCCCTCTGTCCGGTTTAGTCATGAACTAAATGGACAATGGCGGGAATTTTAAACGTTCAAATAAGCTTTGTTGCTAATTATTGTAGTAAAACAAGATTCTATAACATAATGCAAGTTATAAAAAGAATCGACAATTGTTTCTTACATTAGCGATTATTTTTTGTAATTTGCATTACATTATGGAGTCTTTTACTGCAATTATAAATATAGTTCATACAATAGGAAAGGTATAAAAACAAAATTCAAAAATTAAAATATTTATTCAAAAAATTAACGGCACAATTTACAGGAAAGTACCAAAATTAAAGCTCATAATAAAATTAAAATATTTCCAGTATCTTTTTGTAACATTGCCGAGTTTATAAACACATCAATCCTGACATTAAGGCAGCGCCGAAATTAACACAAAATTTTTAAATTACGTGGATGCAAAGTAACCCAAAAGAATATTCCTTACTTCTTAGTCCTGTTTGGTACACAACATTTAAACACCATTGATTCAAAAATTTGCACACAAACTGAATATTTTACTTTATAGTAAGAGAACAAACATCTTTGTTATATATAGCTAATCTATAAGTAAAAAGTAAAAAAACAATTTAATAAAATAAATCCAAACACGTATGTAAACAAACAACGATGTCATCAGATGCCATTGACAAGACAAAATAAAATGACATTTCTGCACAGCGTTGCCACATTTTATTTAGAAAATCTACTGTAAGTCTGTAAGTTTAGCTAAAATCTACTAAATCAAAAACTAAAATATACTATAAAACTTTATTAACGTATTGGTATATAATTTGGGACTTTTTATAATAAAAACAACAGCTGACTAACTAGAAATTAATATAATATGAATATTTGTAAAAAAACCAAACTTTTTTAGATTTTAACTGGGAAAAAACTATAATTAATTTTTATCAGTTTCATATTTAATATTTGTATATAATATTTTTTCATCCACTGATTTCTGCATGTCAGGATCAAATTCTTCACACAATTATTTCGCATTTTACATTGGAAACACGTAAACACAACATTTTTTGTTTTGCAAAGTTACATAATATGCTTAGATATTTTAGTTTTCCATCGTTAGCTTCTAATAGGCTCACCGAATGCCATAACTCTTCAATAACACCTGATATACTGCTTGCACTGCTACTTGAAATCTGCAAGTTTGTTGAAACTGCACCAGAATCCAGTTTCATTTCTCTGTAAAGGCCGCGTCCCACCATCAAATAATTTGATCAAACTGGTTTGAGCAAACTGAAAGTGACAGTTAGTGACGTCACATCCTGAGTGTTCATTGTGGATAATAATGAAAAATTTTAATTTTAAATAAAGTACAAACAAGTTAGACAACTCAATTCAAAAAATTTGATCAAACTAGACTGATAGTGAGAGCACAGATTTTTAGAATTTCAAAAAAACTGCAATTGTGACGTCACTTTGACGTACTTCCCGAGTTTGCTCAAACTGTTTGATCAAATTATTTGATGGTGAGACGCGGCCTTTAAATTCATCATCTACGTCCTGAATCTTATTTTCGGTAATGTCATTGGGAAATTGTAACAAAATGTCTGAAAACTAATTTAGAAATGGGGTAAATACTATAAAAACCAACTTTTATTTCAGCCATAACAAAATGTTGAAATATACCAAAAATTTACTAAAAAATACTAGAATGTTTTAAACAATATCAAAAATCTACCGAAAAAGTAGAAATCTACTAAATGTGGCAATGCTGTTGCAGTTTTAGCAGATGCGATGACATGCGCATTTGGAAAAGTCTTTAGTGGCGCCACCTTTCCAGTTTAGTCAAGAATTAAAGAGAATGAACCGTAATTGCCATTAAGGATAACAGTGCATGGTAAACTGTATCACTTGAGAAAGGCACTCTGCCGAAACCGCTGTAGTCACATAGTTGTAATAAATTTTGTAGAAGTATAGAAAACAAACATTTTCAGTGTTTTATTGTTAGATAAAATGAACTTCCATCAAGTAACGGTCGAATCCATCAATCAGTCAGAAACTATCAGCGAATAGTCGACCAGCGCAAGTAGAGGGGATAGCACCGATTACTGTATTATGTTCTCGCACTGGCCAACTGTTTGCTGACGCATGACGGTTTCTGACTGTTTTGACTCTTGGTTGGAACAGACCTACAATAACTTGTCTATTTGTACCCCCGAAAAGGAAAATAAAAAGATTGCTTGCCAGTTTTCGAAGAGAAAAGGCAAAAAGTACCGAACAATAACTTTACCTTTCTTTCGTGCCTCAGTTCTTGAATTAACATCAACATGTTTCTATAACGATGATATCAATGCGTTGTTTAGATATTTAAAAAATGTATTGTAAACTCGTAGGTATATGAATCTCCTGTCGCTAAAATCCGCAAGTTGTATCTTTTCTTGCAATTGTGGGGCCACCTAGACATATTAATTTTTCAAAGTCTTCTGCAGACATTCCAGTGAATGTTAATGAAACCAGTCCATACAGAGTTGTTTTGTTACGACTTAAAAATAAACATACTTTTAAAATGTCTTTTTGATGTTTTTTTTTTATTTCTTTCTATTTGTAATAAATTTAATAATAAAAAGCTCCAGCAACTATAACCAGATTCTCTGCTTCCATGGTCGGACAAATACTGAAATAAAATGGGAACATTGGAGCAGAACATGGGAACGCGGCGAATAGAATAGTAGGGGAGCAAAGTATGCTAAATGTGCAGTCACTCGAGCGCTTTGGGGACCTATTGGGTTGTGAAGAGTAGGTCCTAAAACCAAAAAAAGTTAAGTAAAGTTTTCCATTTTAGTGGGCGCTTGCCATTTTTTAATTTAATTTTCCATTTCCAACAATCGTTTTTTCCGATTATAACGCCATCTATCCATAATTCGAAAAAATGTTTCGAATAAAAGTTACTTATTTTTACGTAAGGAATCCAAATCTGCAATAAAAAATGAGGGCTCCTATTTAAGATTTTAAAGTAACCCCCCTCCCCACATCCGTGGGGGGTCGTGTTTGGTACCATTCGATAGATTTTTCAAAAATATTGAATAAGTCTATTTTACAGTTTTTCGATCTGATGTTCATTTCGCGATATATCGCGGGATTCGTATTTAAAATATTAAATTTACCCCCCACCCCTCTCCGTGGGAAGTCGTGTTTGGTATCATTCGATAGATTTTTAAAAAATATTGGGAAAATATTTTTTAGTTTTTCGATCTGTCATTCATTTCGCGAAATATTCGCTTTTTTCTTGTGAAATTTTGGGACTCACCCATTTCCTTACGCCAGGCTCAAATCGTCAGATTTTTGAAATATACACTCTTTTGCATGTACTTAACTTACCTTATCTTAATCTGACAATTTCGAGTTTTTTTAAGGATAGATTTTTTTTTTCGGGCCCCCCTTAACGAACTCCCCTGTGTTAAGAGCCAATATATGGTAGAGGTACATCTGCAGGGTACCAGGTTTCTCCCATATGCTAATCTGACGCGCTCGAGTAACTGCAAAAATCCCCGCTTGGGCTCCCCTACCAGAACAATGCCTTCGAATCTTTTACTTGTTTGTTCGATCAAAGAACAATCTGACCCCCCAAAAATTAAAAGAAGGATGAAAATTTGGGAAAAGGTAGTTGAAATTGTCTATTATTATATGTATAAGAAAAAGTTTACAATTCTACATCCCCTCCATTTTACAAAATGTAGGGGAAACCATTTTACAAAAATGGAGGGGAAACCCCCTCTCGAAGGTAAAAAATATACGTTCAAAATAAGTCCGGAATTGGATAAAATGACTAATTCTAAGCAACTTTTGTTGTATAGAGTTTTTTCCTTAAGTCAACACTTTTCGGATTATGTTCATTTGCAAGTGAATATGTTCATTTTTAACAGAAAAAAACATGTTTTTGGACGGTTTTTCGGAGATAACTCAAAAAGTAAGTATTTCAGCGAAAAAAATATTCTTAACAGAAATATAGCATATAAAAAAAATGAAAAAAATGGTGTATGCTTGAGGTATGTAGACCCAGTAGAAGCAGAGTTGTAGATAATGAAAAGTAGGTTCTTCTTCATCAAATTGCAAATCGAATATTTCACTGTGAAATAACCCAAAAATGAAGCACTTTTCTGGGAAAATTCATTTCAACTTTTTTAAAGAGTTTAAAAAAAGGTTTATTTTTGTTTTTTAAAAAAACTTGTAACATTAAAAGTAAGTGAGTTGCGCTCAAAATATTATTGGTCCCTTTTTTTTTTTGGTAAAAAAATTGCGAAAATTACTTCCTAATTAGCATCACAAATAAATTTTATTATTACCACTTCACAAGTTACTTTACTTATGTATTATTTATATGATCTGTAAGTTTCATCGGTTCAAAGTGCTTATTTTTGAAAAAGCTGTAGTTAAAATGGCTTGAACGAGTAACTAATCACGAGTTTAGGCAAATTTTGAACACCCATAGCATAACCAATTTTTGTCTAAGAAGAAAACAAAATAGCAAAAAAAGTAAGCACTTTGAACCAATGAAACTTATAGATAATATAAACAATAGATAAGTAAAGCAACTTTTGAAGCGGTAACGATTAATTTTATTTGGGAAGCTAATTAGGGGGTGATTTTCGCGATTTTTGTACCAAAAAATAAAAGAGACTCGACAATATTTTGAGCGTAACTCACTTATTTTTATTGTTAGAAGTTTTTTTAAACAACAAAAACAAACCTTTTTTTTTAAACACTTTAAAAAAGTTGAAATGAATTTTCCCCGAAAAATGCTCTGTTTTCTGGTTATTTCACATTGAAATATTCGATTTGGAATTTGACGAAGAAGAACCTACTTTTCATTAGCTGCAACTCTGCTTCTACTGGGTCTGCAGACTTCACGCGTACACCTTTTTGTTTAATTTTTTATAAGCTATATTTTTACTAAGAATATTTTTTCGCTAGATTACTTTTTGAGTTATCTGCGAAAACCTTCCAAAAACATGTTTTTTTTTTTGTTAAAAATGAACATATTCACTCGCAAATAACTCGAAAAGTATTGACTTAGTGAAAAAACTCTATAGAACAAAAATTGCTTATAATTAGTCATTTTATCCAATTCCGGGCCTATTTTGAACGTATATTTTTTCACTCCTGAGAAAATATTTTTCACCCCTTATTTCCCAATTTTTGTAAATTGGAGGGGATGTAGAATTGTAAACTTTTTCTTATATAATATTAGACAATTATTTCAACTACCTATTCCCAAATTTTCTTCCTTTATTTATTTTTTTGGAGGTTTTCGTAAAATTTTGTGTTCCTTGATCGGGCTATTCGTTTGATTCGTTCGGAAGAAAGTGTTCTAGTCATAAGGTGCGTACGCATCTTCCCAGGCAACCAAAAGACGTTTTTATAACGTAGATAACACGTCATAAAAATGACCAATTGACGTGTTTCTATGACGTAGTACTGACGTTGAAAATTACATGTATTTGTCTCATCGATTTGACGTCATAATTCTGACGATTTTAAAACGTCATCGCCCTATGTTTTTTATTCACGTCGAGATTGTGATGATTTTCTAACGTCAAAAAGATGACGGACTTTTATCTTCTTCTTCTTCAGGTGCCATCTCCGCTACGGAGGTTGGCAATCACCATAGCTATTTTAATTTTTGAGACAGTAGCTCTAATTAGTTGTTTTGAGCTGCATCCAAACCATTCTCTCAGGTTCTTCAGCCATGAAATTCGTCTTCTGTGATGCTTCTTCTGTCATCTATCTTTCCCTGCATTATGAGTCGCAGGATGCCATACTTCTCGCCCCGCATCACATGTCCGAGATACTGTAGTTTTCTTTCTTTAATTGTAAATTCAACTTCCTTCTCTTTACCTATTCTTCTCAGTACTTCATTGTTCGTAACTCTATCTACCCAGGAAACCCTCATAATTCTTCTATAGGTCCACATTTCAAAGGCGTTAAGTCGTCTCATTGTCTCTACATTTAACGTCCATGATTCCATATATCCCATATACTATAGTATAGTACCACTATATACATAACATTTTGTTAGGCGTACTTTAAGAGCTAATGTTAAATCTTTGCTACATAGGACCTTTTTCATTTTCATAAAATTAGAACGTGCTTTCTCGATTCTGACTTTGATTTCTGCAGTGTAGTCATTATTTTCGGTTACAAGTGTCCCTAGGTAAGTGTAATTTTTTACTCTTTCGATCTGATGGCCCTCTACTATCAAGTTTTCGTTAGTATTATGGTTGTTTTTACTAATTTTCATAAACTTCGTCTTTTTGATATTGAGAGAGAGTCCGTACTCAATACTACACCTTACTATTTTATATATATATATATATATATATATATATATATATATATATATAATGTTCTTGAACTCCTAAGTGGAGCATAGAGCTTCAGTGAAAACGCGCCATCGGGTTCTATTTTGCGCTAGGGCCTTCACCTCATTCCAAGACTTTCCTTGACTTCTTATCTCGTCCATGATGGATCTTCTCCAAGTTTGTGCTGGGCGACCTCTTTTTCTCTTTCCTTGGGGATTCCACTCTAGGGCATTTTTTGCAATACTGGAACTATCTTTTCGGAGTGTGTGACCTATCCACCCCCACTTTCTGTATTTTATTTCATTTTCTACCCTCTTTTGTTGGGTCAGGTGTAGCAGATCTTCGTTTCTGATGGTGTTTGGCCAGAAAATACGAACAATTCTTCGTAGACATTTGTTAACAAAGACCTGCAATTTGTCTGTAAGGTATTTTGTCACTTTCCAGGTTTCACATCCATAGAGTAGAACAGACATAACATTTGACTGGAATATTCGGATCTTTGTCCTTGTAGTATATTCTCCAGACCTCCAAACAGGGTTAAGCATGCTGAAAGCTTGTTGAGCTTTTCGTATCCTCATACGAATATCGTCTTCTGTACCTCCGCTTTCTGTTATGACACTTCCAAGGTACGTGAAGTTCTCCACATTTTCAATCTGCTTGTTGTCGATATTAAATAGCGTGTTGTTCCTTGCATTTATTCTCATCGACTTGGTTTTACCAATATTGATTTTTAAACCTATTTTATTGGCCTCAGTGGATAGTGTTTCCAATTGGTCGGCCACATCCTGGAACCTTTGTCCTAACAGGCAGATATCGTCGGCGTATTCCAGATCACTTAGGCGTGCGGTTAACGTCCATTGTATCCCTTTTGTGTCGAAGTCTAGTTTGGAGAGAACATAGTCCAGAGCTATGTTAAACAGAAACGGAGAAAGCACACATCCCTGTCTGACTCCAGTAAGTACGTCAAATTCGTCACTGTTGACCCCATTGTGTGTCACGCTGCACGTCGCCTCAGTGTACAGTGACTTTATAATGGAAATTATTTTATGAGGAATGTTTCTTAGCTCTAAAATTTTCCATATAGCAGCATGAGACAGGCTGTCAAAGGCACGTTCGAAATCGACAAAGACCATGTATAGAGGTGTGTTCCATTCAACCGATTGTTCCATTATTACCCTCACTGTATTAATGTGATCTATGCAGGAAGATTCTGGTCTAAAACCTGCTTGATTCGCTCGAAATTCAACCTTGTTTGTTAATCTTTTATGTATGATGATCGTAAAAATTTTATTTATGACGGTAAGCAAGGTTATTCCTCTCCAATTTTTGCACAGTGTGAGGTTGCCCTTTTTTGGAAGCTTAATAATATTACCTTTTTTCCAGCCCGCTGGAATGCGGTTTGTTTCCCACACCTCTCGGATTATGGGGAGCAAAAGTTCAGCGGTTAGATGCGGGTCAGTTTTAAGTAGTTCGGCAGCAATGTTATCGATTCCCGGGGACCTGTTATTTCTCAGAGATTTGATAGCTGTTATTATCTCCATTTTGGAAGGGGACTCGCAAGATATATGCAAGTCTACATTCTGCGGGTTTTCGACAATTTCATCCGCGTTATCCCTGGGTGTGCCTATCATCTCCTGAAAGTGCTCTTTCCATCTCTCTACTTGATCATCCGTTGTAGTAAGTAATTCACCTGTCTTGGATCTTACAATGTTCGAACAGTTGGGCCCATTTTTTGTTAATCGTCTGGTAATTTGGTACAGCTCTCTAGTCCTGTTGTGTTGTGCAGCTGTTTCTGCTTGTTTTGCCAGTTCTTCAGCCCAACTTCTTTTGTCTCTTCTTGCATTCCTTTTAACTGCTTTATTTAGTGTTTCGTATTCTTGTTGTCGGTTCGTTCTTTCTTCTACAGTTCTTGCTTGCAAGATATCTTTTTTTCGTTGTTTTCTTTCCTCGATAAGATTCCAAGTTTCATCTGATATCCATTCCTTTCTATCTTTCTCTTTTTTACCCAGTTTGTCTTCAGCTATTTCTGTCAGAACATTTGCCAAATCTTCCCAGCTATTTACTTCACGTTCTCTTGTTTTTACTTGAAGCTCCTCCCTAAACATGTGTTTTCCTGGAAGAGTTTTTAATTTGTTCAGGTTATATGTGGGTCTGTTGGTGTTTCTTGTGATTTTGTTTTTGTTTTTTGCCATCTTGATTTTAATGGTACCAATTAACAGATGGTGGTCACTTGCGATGTCTGCTCCTCTTTTATTTCGTACATCAAGAAGAGATGATCTCCACCTTTTTGATATGGCGATGTGATCTATTTGGTTTTCTCTGGTATGACCAGGGGCAGTCCATGTTACCTTGTGAATATTTTTATGTGGGAAGATGGTTCCACCAATAACTAAACGGTGATTGGAGCAAAAATTTGTAAAGCGCTCTCCATTTTCATTCATCACTCCCAGGCCATGTTTGCCCATTACGGTTTCTAAATTAATATTATCTTCTCCAACTTTGGCGTTCATATCGCTCATCACTATTAGAATATCGCCTTTGTTTACTTGTTGGGTTGTTTGTTCTAGTTGTTCGTAGAAAATGTCTTTATCTTCGAGGAGAGATGTGTTCGTAGGAGCATAGCACTGAATAACTGTTATCTTACGGTATCTGGTATAAAATCTGACAGTCATAATTCTGTCATTAATGGGTTTCCATGAAATGAGGCTTTTTTTGGCTTGTTTACTGAGTAGAAGACCCACTCCGCTCTCGTGACTTCCATTTTCTTTACCACTATATAATAGAAGTTCTCCTGTTTGAGTATGGTGTTCACCATTGCCCAACCATCTTACTTCCGATAGACCAACAAAGCTTAATTTATATCTGTTTAATTCTTTTACTGCTTGAGTCAGTTTAGAAATCTCATACAGTGTTTTTACATTCCAGCAACCAAATCGTGTCCGTGTTTTCGGTGATGCCAAAGTCGTCAACATTTGATCCGTCCGGTTTGTTTCTACCAAAGTTTCAGTAATAATATAAAATTTAAGATGGGTAGGTTATTGGCCTTCCGCACCCGAGTCTGGTGCCGGGGCTGCCGACTGTAGCTTCCAGACAAGCCTCAGGGGGTAGTGGTCCTGGAGGTGGCAACGACATTTCCTTCGTGCGAGTGCGTGTTTATTATAGGAGTGCGTGTCTGGTTTGGACGTCCTGGACGCAGTTTGATAGGTTGCGCGATATATACATGCCCAGCTTCCCCCACGTCCAGACGGCCCTTGCCATTCACCCACGGGCAAAAGGACTCCAATCTCACGCGGGGTGAGTTGGAGGTGGGTATCGGGGTTTGGTCGTTGAGGGTTAGGTGTCGACAGGATTTCAAGGAAGAGGACAGCGGAATGCTGCTCCTATTAGTCGCCTTCTACGATCAAGTCAGGAGATACTGTGGGTGAATTCTACTTGGGCGGCCCGCATCCCACACGGGGTACCTTACTATTTTACTCATGAGTATTTGCAGGTCTTGTAAATTATATACGGACTTTTATACATCGGTAAAATCACGTCATTAATACTTTCAAAAAGATGTTTCAGATGTTTGAATATAGTATAAAAAATAGGTAACATGAAACCTATCGGCCTACGTCACATATATGTCGAAGATATACTACCACTCAACAACTCACTGTTGAGAATACAGTAGTACCGTAGTAGGTACACATGGCTGTTATTTTTCTTTACCATCTCATAGTTAAATCTTGTAGACTGCTGACGCAATCTTAGAAGGATTAAAATTAATTTGATTACACTCGATAACACACAATTAATTAATTCATTAACAGAAATTAAGCATCAAACACAAATAAACATAACCTCAAATAGTTGACAAGAAGAATTACTGCATTAAAGTAACTCATTGAGCAAAAATGATTAAAAATCTCTTATAATTAACACGTTTCTTCAACTAAATATCTAAGTGATAAGTTTTACTTCATCACACACCACGTAAACAATAAATGAAAAATTTCTTATGACCATTTATACAAAACGAAATTGTTTAGAGCCAATACAAACTTTAAGCTCCTCCCAATTTCGTGATGTCAGACGTGGCTGTCAGAAATGAAAAAGTTTTTTAAACGTATTTTAACGTCATTAATCTTACGTATTTAAAATCACCTACAAAAGACGTCTATATGACGTAATGTTCAACCACGTGTGTATATTCAACCAAACATTGACGTTTCTTCGACGTTATATGACGTGTCTTGGTTGCCTGGGTTACTATATCGATATTCACTTTGACACTGGCGTTAGTAATTTCTTTTTTGAAACGTTCAGTTGTCAGAAGTGACTGGAAATTACTACAAAACCAACGCACCTGCTCATATCCAATATTATTAATAGTAAACAGACATAAAAATAACAAACCTAACGCCAATCAATAATTATTTATTTGCACCATTATAATGTATTGATAACAAATGAGAAAATTATTTATTATATAAAATAAAAATATTTTGTAGAAATAAACTTCACAAAATTTTGTGAGATTAGTAGACACTCCCACTATTTCTACTAATTCTTCTTTTTTTAATGAAAGATTAAGGGCCGGTTGTTCGAACGCTAATCAAAAATGATCATTATCAAATATTTAATTACTGTCACAACTGTCAACGTCAACTTTGATTGGGTTGCTGAAAACATAATTATCGATTACAGTTATGAAATTAGGTAATCAATTATGTTAATAATTGTTATGTTAATTGATTAACTAATCTCATAATTATAATCAATTATGTTTTCAGCAACCCAACCAAAGTTGACATTGACAGTTGGTGAAGTAATTAAATATTCGATAGTGATCTTTGTTGATTAGCGTTCGAACAACCGGCCCTAAGTTGATTTGAGTAGATTTTAGCAGTTAATAGCGTGAGGTAGGAATTTTTGTGTTGTATGTTTCCTATTCCGAATGTGTCAAAAAAAAATCTCGCGAGAGCGAATGTAGTATACTTACTGAAAGTATTTTGTCTGTTAGCAACAAAATGATCAGCATAGATAAACAAGTTAAAACATGTGTGTGGTGTGTAATTATTGTACGTCAGGCTGTAAGGGTTTATCAACATCCAAAACTGAGATCAAGACATATTCATTTAATTCTTAAATGTACTAGAAACAAAACCAAAACATACACATTTGTTTACATTTTAGTAGGTCACCTAGATTTGTTAGAAGCACCAGTCGACAATAATGCATAGTCAACTAATTCATATTTTCTTAAGTCATGGTCAAAGCTGAGTCGGCAATATAAACAAACTACATGTTACAAGTTTGTTTATATATACAGTAAGGCATCGTGATTCATTCTAATTTATTCGTTAATCAAATATCATTCTTAATTCAGATGCACTCGCCGATGGTTCTACCTTAAGCACACCAACTCGTTACTGATAATAATTAGTAGTGTTCAAGAAATAAAGTATGAACGAATAGTGTTTTACCAAATCAACCCTCACCTACAGTTAGTCAACACCCCGAAGACAAACGTATTCTTTTATAAGGCAAATCTCAAACACTTACGATTTGCATGATATACACCAAAACCTTTCCCCCACACAGCTTAAATTTAATTTCTCCAATCAAGCTTTGTTTATTTTCTTTTCGCTACGTTATACTGATTTTACAGATAGTTATTATTTTAGGTGTCCCTTGCGAAGGCATTCATAATGATGCATGTGACCTGCTAAAATATACTGGAAATAATTCGAACCACAATTTAACTGCTAGTACGGATGCGGACATCTCAGAAAAACATTTTGGATGTGACATATGCTTGAAACAATTAACAAGGCGTTCTTTAAAAGATCACATGAGAATACATACTGGAGAAAAACCCTTTACATGTGATATTTGTACCAAACAGTTTTCAAGAAAAGAAAATTTAAAATCTCATATGAGAGTGCATACTGGTGAAAAACCATTTGGATGTGAAATTTGCACTAAACAATTTTCAAAAAAGGATCATTTAAAATCGCATATGAGGGTGCATACAGGTGAAAAACCTTTCACGTGTAAAATATGCACGAAACAGTTTTCAACAAACACACATTTAACTAGACATATGATAGTGCATACTGGTGAAAAACCGTTTAAATGTGAAATTTGCACCAAACAGTTTTCAACAAACACACATTTAACTGTACACATGATAGTGCATACTGGTGAAAAACCTTTCACATGTAACATATGCACCAAACAGTTCTCAACAAACACACAATTAACTAGGCATATGCGACAACATACCGGTGAAAAACCATTTGAATGTGAAATATGTAACAAAAAATTTTCAGAATATTGCAACTTAAAATTACATATGGTAATACACAGCGGTGAAAAAGCTTTTTCTTGTGAAATTTGCGCTAAAAAGTTTGTACAAGTTGGTGCTTTAAGAATACATATGAGAGTGCATACTGGTGAAAAACCTTTCACATGTAAAGTATGCGCCAAAAAGTTTTCACATACACAAAGTTTAAAATATCATATGAAAACGCATACTGGTAAAAAACCTTTCACGTGTGAAATTTGCAGCAAATCGTTTTCACAAAGTTCAAATTTACAAAAACATAAGAGTACACACTGTAGAAACACTTGTCACTGATGAAAAGCTCTATAAATGTGAAAGAGTAGCCCCCGTTAAGATAGGCAAAATGCTCTCACTCCCAGAATTCAATTTTTGAAATTTTTTTACGTTCTGTGCAATTAAAAAATAAGATAACGCGGATTTTTAGCTCGCCACCCCCTTTCCCCTCCCCCCACAGCCAAAAACGTAGATTTTTAGATTTAATTTTTTTTAGTTCGGTTGCAATTGATTTAAAAATTTCAAAAAATTTACACGTGTAGCTGAGGATTTTACAAAACATACATGTACATTTTACCGTAGGTCAAGTGTACATAACCTCAATTTTTTTTTTTAACTTTTTAAAACCTATAACTTTTTTAAAGGAGGCTGCAAGTTCACTTTTTTTGCATTTTGTGTATTTTATCAAAAGCTATGTCTCTCATTTTTTTCAGATTTTTCCGTCAGGTGTGCCATCTTGAAAATTCCGGAAAACTGTTTTTTTTTTAAGGGGTTTTTAGGGATTTTCTCCATTTTATAGACTGCAACATAGCTAGGTTTTGTTAATAGATTATGTATAATTTGAAATAACTGAGTATTTTAGGATTATCAAAAATTGGCAAAACACCTTTAAACCCCCCAAAAACCATGTTTTTTTAAGTTATGTAAGGGTTTTTGCGGGTTTAATGATATTTTTTGAGATCGATACAGCCTGAATATTTTTTTTCCTTTTTTTACGTTATATGTGATTAAAAAGTAAGACTAGTCGCAATTTTAGCCCACACCCCCTTCCCTTTATCCCCACAAAAACGTCAATTTTTCTATTTTTTTTGTTTGTTTAGTTAAGTTGCAATTAATTTTAAAATTTTATGAGGCTTCTACAAAACATATCTATTTTTTATAGACCTTTAGGTCGAGTGTACAATACATATAACCTCAAAATTCCTTTTTTATTTTTTTAAAACATATTTTTGACTTCCAATCGATATTTTTTTTTAAAGCGTCCAATGGATTGTACAGTACATCCCTCTCGGACGGCCGCTTCAATATCTGCTTAGCGCTCATTTTTAATTATTAAAAATAATAGTTAGTAATAAAATGATGACAGAAATTTCTTCAGGTTTTTACAGGGAGGGCCTTAAACTTTGAGTTAGTCACTTTATGACTTTCATTATAATAATTTTTAATCGAGTTATTAAGCCTTGAAAATGGCCATTTTCGCGTTTTTCAAATTTTAAATTGCATGTAACTAGACAACATTCAATTTTATAGAAAAATCACAAGAGACCTCTTTTGCTCAGGTTGATCCAGAGAATCTAAAACAAATTTGTCCGAAGTGAAAAAATTGATTTTTTGAATTCGTTTAAAAAATTGTTTAAACGATTTTCCGACCACTGTACTGCCTGGAACCTTGTTGATTTGTTATAAGGACCTGTTTTTGAGTAAGTTTGTGCAAAAAAATGAATCAGAATAATTTACCTAGATCAACGTGGACTATTTGCATTATGAGCCAAACGAAGATGGTTTGGAAAACATTCAAAGATAGATACTGTTGTAGATGCGAGTTGCGCAAACGGCAACATAACCATAGGCTGTCGTTTGCATGTAGCTGCCATAATATAATATTTATCGCATGGAAGATATTTTACAAAAATCATCAAGCCAGCAGAATATTTTACAAAACTCTTTGACAATACAGATGTTATACCTGTAATACACGAAGACAGCGATAAAGACTTTAGAACTGTAAAGTGTAATACCAACGAATATACTCTCCGAATACTCTACGAGTATATACGAAGCTATATATTCTAGCACATGTTTGAATAAATAATTAGAATATGTTTAATATAAGGTAATATTAGGGTACCTACTAAATACAAACTAATGAACAAAGAACAAATTCTCTAATAATTTAATTTAATCTGACTTATTTATATAGATCGCCCCAAACCCTTTTTTCAGTGCGGCACAGATTATCGAATTATCTCTATCGCATTACAGATGGAAAATAAAATCATTTTTTAGTTAAATTGTGGCGTATTTCCCATTTAGAATAGTTAATTACAAAAATGCCACCAAGAAATAGCTTCAGAATAACATTTATAATTTAATTGCAAACCAACTTAAAAAAAATCAAATCGAAAAATTTACATTTTTGGCTGAGGGGGAGAGGGAATATTGGAAGTGGGCTAAAATTGCGGCGAGTCCTAAATATTTTAAAATCATATAGAACGTAAAAAAAATTTAAAAAATATTCAGGCTGTATCGACCTCAAAAAATATAATTAGACCCGCAAAAATCCTTACAAAACTTTAAAAAAACATGTTTTTTGGGGGGTTTAAAAGTGTTTCGCCCAATTTTTGAATATCCTAATATACTCAGTTATTTCAAATTATACATAATCTATTAACAAAACCTTGAGTTGATCTATGTTGCAGTCTATAAAATGGATAAAATCCCTAAAAACCCCCTAAAAAAACAGTTTTCCGGATTTTTCAAGATGGCGCACCTGACCGAAAAATCAGAGAGATAGATTTTGATAAAATACACAAAACTCAAAAAAAAATTGGACCTGCAGCCCCCTTCAAAAAAAATTATAGGTTTTAAAAAAGTTAAAAAAAAAATTTGAGGCTATGTACACTCGACCTATGGTTCTATAAAAAATGGACATGTTTTGTAAAAGTTTCAGCTACACGTGTGAATTTTTTGAAATTTTTAAATCAATTGCAACCCAACTAAAAAAAACTAAATCTAAAAATCTACGTTTTTGGCTATGGGGGAGGGGTAAGGGGGGTGGCGAGCTAAAAATACGCGTTATCTCATTTTTTTGTTGCATAAAACGTAAAAAAATTAAAATAATTGAATTCTGGGAGTGAGGGCATTTTGCCTATCTTAACGGGGGGGGGGAACCTTTGCGCTAAACAATTTTTAAGAGACTATAATTTAAAAGCGCATATGAGAGAGTGCACACAGGTGAAAAACCATTTAAATGTGAAATTTGCACCAAACAGTTTTCAACGAATACACATTTAACCATACTTAAGAGAATGCATACTGGTGAAAAACCTTTCACATGTGAAATTTGCAGCAAACGGTGTCTAAGAAGTTCTGATTTATAAAAACATATAAGAGTGCATACTGGGGTCAAACCTTATATGCAACCAAATATGCAATAAGTAGTTTTCACAAAGTTCTAGTTTAAATTATCATATGAAAACGCATACTGTTGAAACGCCTTTTACGTGTTAAATTTGCAGCAAACTTTTTCTAAAGGTGCATTTAAATCAAAGCGAACACGAACGAAGAATTCGTTCGTTAAAATTGTTGTATTTGCACAGCGAATCAAGCTCGACCGAACGAATTCGTTCGCATTCGCACATGTTCTAACCGATGTCGGTAACTCAGCGAATCATCAAAGGAAATTAATTTTCAGTGTGAACAGTGGATAAAACCTAGCGAACGAAACTGATTTTTCTTTACAAACTAGTTTGAGAGGGCTGTTTGTTGTGTAGTCGCGAAAACTTGTATGTTTAAATAATTTTTCAATACGGAATGGACGAATGAAAAGACACTTCAATTAATTGTATAAAATTTCATCCATAATTTAAATGCTTTAGATTAGAATATTTCTAAACATTAAATATATTTTTCATAATTCATTTTTTAATTTCTTACCTGCAAATCTTCAAAGCATCAAAGAACCAAAATTTAACTGCTACTACGGATGCGGACATCGCAGACAAACATTTTGCATGTGAAATATGCTCCAAACAATTAACAAAGGGTTCTTAAAAGTACACATGAGAATACACACTGGGGAAAAACCATTTGAATGTGAAATTGGTACCAAACAATTTTCATCCAAGAAATATTTAACTAGCCATAGGAGCGTGCATACTGGTGAAAAACCCTTTATATGCCAAGTTTGCTCTAAACAGTTTTCAACAAACAGAAATTTAACTCTACACATGATAGTGCATACTGGTGAAAAACGTTTCACATGTCAAATATGCACCAAACAGTTTTCAACAAACACACATTTAACTAGACATATGAGAGTGCATACTGGTGAAAAACCGTTTGCATGTGAAATATGTAACAAACAATTTTCAGAAAGTTGCCATTTAAAATCACATATGGTAATACACAGCGGTGAAAAAGCTTTTTTCTGTGAAATTTGCGCTAAACAGTATTCACAAATTTCAACGTTACAATCACATATGAGAGTGCATACTGGTGAAAAACCTTTCACATGCCAAATATGCAACAGTCAATTTTCACAAAATTCTAGTTTAAAATATCATATGAGAGTGCATACTGGTGAAAAACCATTTGAATGTGAAATTTGCACCACACAATTTTCAACGAAACAAAATTTAAGTACACATAATATGAGAGTGCATACTGGTGAAAAACCATTCACATGCCGAATATATGCAACAAAGAGTTTTCACAAAGTTCTAATTTAAATAATCATATGAAAACACACACAAGACTGTATTCAATGTCGTTTTGACATACCTTTTAAAACGCAGACATATTACGAATCTGGAAAAATGACTGCGTAGTGCTAGTTTAGGTTAAATACAATTGTAACAGTGTCTTCGAGTACTTACATTGTTTAGACTGTTAATATACTAAACAATAAAGAAATTATTGATAATTTTTTTAGTAGAATTTACTTATTGAAAGATTATGCTTGATTTATTGAGCCAAAACTAGTTCAGGGGAGCAAAGACCAGTTAGTCGCTCCATTTCCGATTCACTCCTCTCCCAACCATTCTCCATTCAAAAATCCAAACTTGCTGTTTATGTTATTCTTAGCCTTAAATATGTCCCTGAATTCCTTAATAGTCTGAACACGACTACTTTTTGCACATTCTTAGCTTTTCAAATATTCATCGCCACATATCTCATCAGGCATTTTTTTCTTTGACTTGTTTCTAGGAACTTATATTAGTTAGTTTTTTTTCTTTGGAGTTGTATGACTACGGGCCCTTCAAGGCTCATTCGCCGATTCACCAATTTTGCTCATTTATTTTAAATTATATTTTCCTATAGCTGTCTTCTTAACATTTTCTATCCTACTTATTCTACATACTTTATAAGGAATGACCACTGGTCAGTGGGAATACCACATCAAGCAAAAACACAGGTTTACTTATAAATAGATTTTAATTTCGGTCTTTACGTTAGTTAGTTTATAATTTGATTTTTATATTTTAAATATGTTCTAGAAATAATTGCATTAATTCTGTATTATTAATTTGTGATTAATTTGTGATTAGTTAGTTACCATACTACAATTTTCAATTTTGGAACAGTCACAGGAACTCCGCCAGTTTGAATTTATAAGATGTTGAAAATTTAAATAAAAAATGTTTTTGCATATTTTAAAAGTATTTAATAAGACAAAAAATCTAGAATCTTATAGGTATAGCATAAAAGTCACACAATAAATTCCAAAATAGTTTTTTTTCGAAATTGATACATGATAAAGGTCCCTTAAATTTGACATTTTCTATCATACTTGTAACACGTCAAATTCCATCCAGTGCGATAACTAAAACAGAATTAACAGAAGATGTTAATATGTCAGAAAAAGATGAATCTTTGGGTTACAATGGAATAAACAAAGGATACGTAGCTCAGAATCGGTGGAGATGTGGGGGTTGTTCTTTATGAAAAAGTTCTTTACATTTTCTTATTAGTTTAAGAATACACACACCCAAACTTATATGGAATCACCATGTATTTCAAAGTAATATTTATTTCTTTCGAAAAACCTTGTTTTTGTTGCGAAGAATAAAGGTTTTTATTGAAAATAAACAAATCTATAAGACAATCAGATAGTACAGCTCGGTACGGTATAGGTTATTTGCTTGTGTTGCAAATTGAACGAAAATAAATAAACTAACTTTTGCGCCCAAAAACGAAAATATGCGTCATATGGGGTTATAGAACTTACAACGAGGAAAGATTATTGGTCTTGTGGAGCAAGTAATGTTCTCAGATGGACATAGCTGTAGAGCTAGGCGTAACACAGGGCGTTCTGTTCAAAACCTATGCTAGATGACAGGACTAGGAAAGCTTAAAAATAAAGCAAGGGAAAGTCGCCAAAAAGTAATAACGGCTCGCGATGATCGTTTAATTGTCCATTCAGCTGGAATACACCCAACCATTTCTCACCTGCAACTCCAAAGGCAGCTTTTGGAAGCTACAGGTGTAACTCTTTCAGTTGAAACGATAAGAAGAAGAGTTCGTACCAAGAAGTATACAGCAGGAGACAGTTATGGGTTCCCGAGTTATCCAGGCAGCACAAGATTGATCGTCTAAATTGGTGTCTTCACCACCAAAACTGGAACATTAGGAATTGACAAAATGTGCTATTTCCAGAAAAAGTCAGGATTTGTGTAAAATAAGATGACCCACGAAATCGTGTAAGTACCTAGAGGTCGAGGAAGACAAGCAAGAACGAAAACTGTCATCTGTTCACAAATATACAAGAGGAAGTGTAATGTTCTGTAGAGGAATTGTGATCCGTAAAAAAACTCCTTTAATTTTCATCCAATCAACTTTAACTGCTCACAGGTATGTTGATAACATTTAGTTAGGCTCTGGAGAGGTGCAACAGGAGAAAATTTAATTTTCTTGCATGATAATGGACCTCCACGTACCATTAAAGTGATCAGAGACATCGTTGAAGCAGAAGGTATCCCTTGTTTGGAGTGACCTGGTTGCTCACCCGAGCTTAATCCTATAGAGTATTTGTGGGATATGCTTAAAAGAAAAATTAGAGCTCGCCGGGATAATCCACAAAACAGGCTAGTACAAGCTGCTCTTAAAGGATGAAGCAACCTACCACAACAAATTGAGGGGCTCGGTAGTAAACAATGGTAAGGGACAAATTTTTATTTTTCGCGAAATATTATGTAAAAGATGGCAAGGGACATGGCAAAGCAGAAAATTTTACTTAGTTTATCCTCCTAATAATAGATGGAGCCAGATTAATTTCTTAAAATTTGGTAAGGGACATGCATAAGCATGAATATAATGTTGTGTGTCCATGATAATGCAGGTTGTTCAAATCTAAATGGTTTTTTTGCTGTTAACAGTGACAATTCTGAGAGCTACGATCATTACAACTCAGATAAAGATCCTGAATTTCAAGTATTTAGTGAAGCTAGCTTGGTCAAGTTTCTACAAAGAAGACAATTTCTTTATATTCTTCCCACATAACAATTTCATGTTCTTAGTAGATTCATAGAACATACTTTTCAGAAAAAGTATATACTAAGAATATGCGTAATTACCATTGCGAATGTGCAGAGCACATACTGAGTATATACTACATTACAGTACTTAAACGTTCTATGTATATACTTAGAATGTACTACCGCACTTCTTCTCAGTATATACCAAGAATATACTTTTTAGGATATTCTAAGAAGGTGCTATAAACCTTCTATTTATATACTTAGAATGTACTACATCACATCTTTTAGTATATAGGAAGAATGTACTTTTTAGTATATGGGAAGAATATTACAAGGAAGTGCTATATTGCTCAGAAGCATGTTTTCAGCATCACCGAATCTCATCCTAGGTTCTACTTTCTACTAAATTTACATATTACATATGAGAATGTAGTTAGTACATTCTACAATATTACTTAAAAAGTAAATATAAAATATTATATAAATTTTAGTTAGTTATATCAATATTATATAGGTAAGTAGGTATATATATTTAGTTATTATGTGCATATAAAAATAAAAATGCTGAATATATAAATTTATATATTCATATACCTATCGTACCCAAATAAATATTATGTAACATATGTATGTAAATAACTAAAATTTATATGTTGCTTATATGTACCTATATACATACTTACTATTTAAGTAATATTGAAGTACCAAAATTAATTTTCTATTTGTAAGTTGACCGCAAACAAAATAAAACGTTTAATTATGCATGTTCCTATTCCTGGTTGAAATACTTGGTCTTCCTCACAACACAGCATAGACATTGTTAGTGTTAAGTGTAGACACAAATGCCAAATGCCTATTCAGTAACTATTTTCATATTTTGTATTTTTCCTTTGTTCCCAACCCCCTACCCGCTAACCCCTATGCAGGTATGCAGCGGTCGTTTCCGCTTTGTTTGTGGATTTTGGCTCAGCCACACAGCTTACCTGAATGTCAATTCCATGTAAAAATAAAATTCTTCATAAGAATACTCAATAAACTTAATCAAAATAGTAAATGCATTTCAGTTATGAAAGCGAAACGACAATTTCTCCTTTTTCGTTAATACAATTAATTCTTAAACATTTTTACCATACAATTAAAACAATTTTAAATAATGAATTCGGTAGTTTAATTAATAGTACCTACATACATAAATTTTTAAATTTCATTAATTATTCTTAACGAAGTTGATAATCTATAGGCTAACATTATTCTTCCTATACATACATATATATTATTTTTAAGATATTTTAAAAGTATCTACTTATAAGTATGTGTTAAGAATGTACTTATAAGTATGTGCTAAGAATATTCGGTAAAAGTATATTCTGAGAATAGTATCTACTTATAAGTATGTGTTAAGAATGTACTTATAAGTATGTGCTAAGAATATTCGGTAAAGGTACATTCTAAGAATAAACTTTTACGAATATTCCGAGTTACTACGTACACGAATGTACTCAGTATATTCGGTACGAGAATATACTTTAAAGTATGTGCAAAGAACATGAAATTTAGAATGTTTTTTAAGGTACATGCTATGCTTGTACTACGCATATACTAAAAAGAATATACTCTGACGGATGTTGGTAGTATATGCTTAGAACATGATACGAACATCATTGTTACGTGGGTTAGAATAAATAATGTTCGCAAGTAAAAACTGGTAATAAGGGATGCACTTAACATTGTTTACATCCACGTTCACTTTGCATAAAAACTTAACATTTTTTACTTGCAAGCATGAAAATAAATTCTCTCCAGCGCTATATTATTATTTTTATTTAAACGTTTTAGAAAACCTGAAAGATATAAAATCTAAATTTAAAATGAATTCCTAGTACCTACCAATTTAAATTATGTTAAGTCAACACTACTTAACACGTTATCTTAAACTATTTCAAATATTTTAGGTAAACGATGTTAAGTTGTAGTTCATATTTTCATCATCATCATCAGCCCTTTCTGGGTCTTGGCCTGTTCCAGGATTCTTCTCCACTCTGATCTGTTTCGTGCTTTTTTTCTCCAGTTTTTTATTTTTAAGGTTTTTATATCATTTTCTATTTGTTCTAAATATCTCAGCTTCGGTCTTCCTCTTGTTCTTTTTCCTACTGGCATCTGTTTGAATATTTTGTTTGGTATTTCGCCTTCTTCCATTCTTTCTACATGTCCCATCCAACGCAGCCGTCCTATTTTAATGAATGTTATGATATCTGGATCCTGGTATATTTCGTATAGTTCAAAGTTGTACCTTCTTCGCCAAATTCCATTTTCTTTTGTGCCCTTATATATGTGTCGCAAGATTTTTCTTTCAAAGGTGGCTAGCAATGTTTCCTCTCTTTTAGTGAGTGTCCAGGTTTCTGAGCCGTATGTGAGTACCGGTCTTATTAGGGTTTTGTATATTTGGCATTTTGTTTTCCTTGCGACGTTGTCTGATCTTAGTTGCCGAATTAAGCCATGATAACGTCATATTTTCATACTTTTCTAATTAATCATTATAAAAAAATATTTGGTTTTCCATATTTTGCCTACGTATTAACATATTCAGCTAGTTTTAACATGCTTCATTATATTTTTAATAAAAAATATAAGAATATTTTTTTCAAAATTCAACACTTCAAAACTTATTTACTGCCGGACCCCTCAGTTGTTGATAATTTGATTAGGAGCGTGCCCACGCAAACTAAAGCTTGCATACTGACTAGAGGTGCTAACACTGACTACAGAAAAAATAAATTGTTGTTTGTTTGGGTTTATATTATGACTGCGGACACTAAATCCATTCGCCAATTTTACTATTTTTTATTTTATTAGTCATTTTTTCGTATCTTATCCTAAAACTAATACTAATATAATAAACAATTCTACTAATAAATAATTATTTTTGTATTGTTTTTAATAATTTTTGATATATTTTTTTTATTTATTTTTTTCTAAATGATGTTCTCAGAGTTCCACAGCAAAAACTGCAACATTCTTCTTTAGCCCTCTACTTAATTCGAAAGCTATTTAAAAAAAATAAATAAAAACAATTTAAACATTATTCGTTTTACATTGAAATTTTTTATGCTATTGACTTTAAAACAACTAATTTCAATTTGTTTGTTAAATACTTTATTGTTTTATTTAATTATGTATTTGTTTTTAAATTGCTTTAAAATAAATTTGACTTCGTGTGTTCGTTTTTTAAATTCACAGGAAATAATAAGAAATATCAGGTGATTCCATATAAGCTTAGGTGTGTGTAGATGATATTGAACATAATATATTATCCAGTCCGTCTAATTTACTTACCGTTGCACGTCATTATCTACGCCAGAGATCTAAGTTGACATAGTTGCCAAAGTATAAAAAAATCCTGAATCCATTTTAAATCAAATAGATCACATAATTATTGTATATTGATTATACATATTATACATGATTGTAGATTGATTATACAACAAAACAAATTAATATTCAATGTAAATAAATAAAAACTTTAGAAATAGAGAACAAGAATTAAGTTATAATCTTAAGTTCATGTAAATAATAAAACAAATACTTATAGTAAAGAATATAAACAAATATGAAGTGTCATCAGCGCAACTGTCAAATAAATGTTACCAATTTATTATAAAATGTCACCTTCGTTCGATTACAGTTATACTGTGTTCCGAGCAAATGTGCTTCATAAACACGCTTTATAATCCATTTATACCAATTAAATGAAACATATTATTGTGTATTTCTTTAGGTTAACATTAATAAAAATCTTCAAATATTATTTCTACGCGTATATAATAAAATATGTCTAATGGCTGTAATTCCAATGTACTAGGCAAAATGATTCTAAAAAAGAACACACCTACCGCCTAAATATTTCGTGTTACTTATTTACAACTTATACAGGGTGTCCCGGAAAATAGTGCGTTCCTTTAAGGTATTGAGAGAATACACAATTTGGAACAAAAAAGTCCTATACCATTTTTTTCTAAAGTTAACCGTTTCCAAAAAAAAGTTAACATTGTTTTCCATATACCTGTATTTTAATGTTTGGAAAATTTTAATAAACTGGCAACATCGTACGCACTACGGAATAATAACAGATAATAAAAACTCGTTTGTGATTGTGATTAACAGTATTTAAAATAATCCAACCTAATAGTAGGTAATACTTATGTATTTACGATTTGTTTACTAAAATTATTTTCTTTTGAAATGTAGTGAAATACCTATTGCATAATTTTAAACGAATTACACATCTTTTAACTGAACTAGTATTATGTATTTAGTAAGGTTTAAATGGGTTGAATGCTGAGTATTGCTGAGGGCTTTAACTGAATTACATAGTTTTAATAGTTAACAGTGGAACATAAATACACAAGATAATGTCTCAGTAATTTGTTTACTTGTGAACTGAAATAACTAAGTTGTACTTACTTGAAAATAATTATTATACCGAATAGATGTTTCAAGTAACCTTTCACAAACACCATTCATAGGTTATAACATAATAGGTAATACACTCACTATTCGAAAACATTTTCGGCATTGACACTAAACAGGATTCTTTAAAACTATCTGTTTACTAGCTATGTATCTTCTATCTATTTACATGGGACTGTCTATGCTTAAATTTGCGTACCGCACATAGTTGTCAGATTTAAATTTACATACCAAAATACATTTTAATTTTTTGGTCAAACGGTTGCATTTAGAAAAAAATGTTATAAGAGTTTTTTGTTCTACATGGTGCCTTTTACCTATACCTTTAAGGAACGCACTATTTTTCGGGACACCCTGTATATACTTATATTACTTATTTATACTTATACCTATACTTTCGTGTTATTTAATGTGACGTCACATGCTATAACGCGGATGACGTGCAACGGTAAGTAAATTAGATAAAGTATATTCTATAGATGACAATAGAAATACTAAATAAAATATTGGGCGCCATCATCTTACCAAGAAAATGGAAGACAAATTATAAAAAAAATTATAAAAATATCTGAAGTAAAAAAATAATAAAAGACAAATAATTATCGTAAAATACGTATAAATTTATTAAATATAAATATAACCCACCTTAATTCGTTCTTAGTTGATTCTTACTTAGTTTGATTCTTACTTAATTGTTGATCAAAAGAAGGGTGTTAGATAATTAATAACCAAACATTACAAATAAATAAAATTTATTAAAAAAAAATAAAAAAGGAAAATAATATGGACCACTTTCTGGTTTTACAATTGTAAAAGAGTGTCCAATTATTACATAAAAAAGGTTTACATTTCAGATAGGTACGTTTCTTGGTTAAGGAATCGTCCTGTCCTTGATTCTTTAAAGATCGGCCTTACTATGTTATCCTTTTCACAAACTTCAAAATGATACTGTTGATATTGACTGTTAACTTAACTTTCAACTATTTGAAAAACTTCTAATATTCTTGAAGTATTTAGTATCATTATCAACACTTAACTCATAACTGCTCTTAGGAAAAACTTTGATAGTGTATTATACACCAATATGAACCGGTGTTTTGCCTGAAAGCGGCAAACGGCGCCGTGGTCTTGACTGCACCATCGGCACTTGGCTAGAAAGCCACGAAGAGGAACAAACTTCCAACACTACATGCTGCTTGGATCTCTACTTAAAATCAACTTCCCCGGTACCGCCGAAGCGGTTCTTCGAGGCTCCACCAGAAACTTAAACTCTAGTCAAGACTAAGCTACGACTAAAACTTGACTGACTTCAATCTTAAAACTTGGCCACTCTACTCTCTCGGTCTATTCTCCCTACCACAATGTCCCATAGCATCATCCTTTGATGACCAATAGTTGTAATCAAAAATTTATGCCATTTACCATTTACCAATAAAGAAATAAAAGGGATCTCTTTTTCACGCCTGCTGAAGGCAGCCATGTTAATATTTGACCAATAAAAAAAAGAATAAACAAAAATTCGTATGATTTCCTGACTCCAAACTTTCCCACGAAACTGCTGACTTTACTATATTGCACGTGCAGTTTTTAACTGCGAACTCAAAGCAGTTTTGAGTATAACATCAACAATTTTAGCTCCAAGATAAACGTTTCATATATTACCACTGAACTAATACTCAAAGTCTCCCTTGAATACAAGCCGCATATATTTTTTTTCAGGATGGAATTAAGCCATTTATTAAACAACATTCGCTGGAATAAACAATGATGAAACGGTTTTCATTCTTTTAACATTCATTTAATATTGGAAGCGATCGACTTAAGCATACACCCTGTATTTACAACCCGTTTATGGATACCCGTACGACAATGTTCTAGACGAAAATAAAAATTACTGGTTTCTTGATGAGGTGGAATTGTGGTGTCTTTGACACCGTTTCATACTTTATTTATTTTCTTTTTACTGCATTTTACTGGTTTTACAGATAGTTATTATTTTAGGTGTCCCTTGCGAAGGCATTCATAATGAGGCATATATATGTGACCTGCTAAAATATACTGGAAATAATTCGAGCCAAAATTTACCTGCTACTACGGATGTGGACATCGCAAGAAAACATTTTGAATGTGAAATATGCTCCAAACAATTAGCAACAAGTTTTTCTTTAAAAGTACACATGAGAATACACACTGGGGAAAAACCCTTTACATGTGAAATTTGTACCAAACAGTTTTCATCCAATAAATATTTAACTAGGCATAGAAGAGTGCATACTGGTGAAAAACCATTTGAATGTGAAATTTGCAGCAAACGGTTTTCTAGAAACACATATTTAACTGTACACATGACAGTGCATACTGATGAAAAACCTTTCACATGTAAAATATGCACCAAACAGTTTTCAAGAAGCACACATTTAACTAGACATATGATAGTACATACTGGTGAAAAACCGTTTAAATGTGAAATTTGCACCAAACAGTTTTCAACAAACACACATTTAATTGTACACATGATAGTGCATACTGGTGAAAAACCTTTCCCATGTAAAATATGCACCAAACAGTTTTCAACAAACCAACATTTAACTAGACATATGCGAGTGCATACCGGTGAAAAACCATTTGCATGTGAAGTATGTAACAAACAGTTTTCAGAAAGTTGGAATTTAAAATCACATATGCTAGTACATAATGAAAAAGCCTTTTCCTGTGAAATTTGCGCTAAAAAGTATTCACAAAGTTCTACTTTACAATCACATATGAGAGTGCATACTGGTGAAAAACCTTTCACATGCCAAATATGCAACAAACAGTTTTCACAAAGATCTGGTTTAGAATATCATATGAAAGTGCATACTGGTGAAAAACCGTTTGAATGTGAAATTTGCACCAAACAGTTTTCAATGAAACAAATTTTAAATACACATATGAGAGTTCATACTGGTGAAAAACCTTTCACATGCCGAATATGCAACAAACAGTTTTCACAAAGTTCTAATTTAAATAATCATATTAAAACACACACATGAATGTATTCAATGTCGTTTTGACACACCTTTTAAAACGTAGACTTTATTACGAATTGGGAAAAATGAGTGCGTAGTGATAGCAAATACTATAGACTATAATAAATCCAACTCCGACAGAAAACTGACAGCACGTTGCTACTAGCACCTCTACCGGCTGGAGTTGATAACTACGTTTTCTCAACGTAACCATACAAATTTAATTTTGTTAATTTTTGGATAACTAGCTAATCTTGGTAAATTGTGTTTGTATTTTTACACAAAATGTATAAAATGGGTTCGGTAAAATAGATTCTCAGCAAATACCAAGGACGGCAACAAAATTAACTAAAAAGTGTATTACTTTGCCCCCATTCACCCTGAAGAGAGTGTGTTTAGCTGAAATTTTTTGTTTCAAGAAGGCGAACCCAAGGCTGCATGGAAAATTTATTTTCTATTATTAGAAGAAATAGCTAAATTTGTATTTTTATTTAATCTTTATAAAACTAATATACACTAAGCATCAAAATTAACGCACCGCCTTAAAACTATTTTCCGATTTTGGGCTATCCACTACTTATTCTCAAATTCTCAAGCAAATCGATCCATTCTGTAAAAATTGCGAGGTTTTGTCCTATTTTAAGCTGCATTACTTGGACTAATTTGCTTATGTTGGATAATAAAAATGTTAGGTATGACAACAACTAGCCATGTTTTTCATCAATAAATCCTCATTTTCCGCATAGTTTAATAAACAAACCTAAAGTAGACTATGAGAAATTAACATTTTAATAGATGTCAAATTTGTGGTATTATAATATCACCCTATACAAAATATGTTTAAAACTCATTCAAAGTCATTAATCCATGTAGTATCTGTTCTTGTATCAATAACCGCAAGTAACATTGAATTGTCATGTTTTGTTATTATTTAAATGTGTATATAAACATTAACTCGGTGGAGAAAGATTATTGTACTCAGTATTTAATTAATGTAAGGTAGGTCGCTACTGATATATGTAAACAGATTGTTATGGTTAGTCATTGATGGAGTTGAGTGTAAATAATATAATGTATTTGAACTAAGAAGAGAGTTTTAATTAATTACGACCTAGAAGACAGTAACAACACACTATTTATTACATGGCGCTCCTGTAAATTAATTGGGAGAATCTTCTGAAAATGGGCGACAAAAATTGGAAACACCGACGGCGGAAAATGGACCAGACCAGGACAGGAAGAATGCAGAGAACCCAGTGAAAAAAGACACAAGTGATAAAATGTAAGTAAGAATGTCTATCTTTATTAAAAATGCTTCCCTCGTTTTTATATTTTTATTGAAAATTGAATATTTATCTTTGCTGATTTTTGAATAATTTATGAAGTATCGATTTTTTTTTAAGAATATCTATAAATTTTGAAATATGAAGTGATTTTTGAATTGAATATTTTTATAGAAGTTTATTATATATGCTATTCTTGAATTTTTATTGAATTTTGAATCTTTATTGAATTTATTTGAAAAATCTCTATCCGATTTCGATTTTTAGTACGGTTATTTTTAAATATTGTATGGAATATCGAATTTTTTCCAAAAAAAATTCTATCGAATTTTGAGATTTGCACTGATTTTGAATATTTTTATCTAACTTTTGCATATGCTATTTTTGAATTTTTATCGAATTTTTGTCGAATATGTATACTATTCTTGAATTTTTATTAGCCACTTATCTTATTACATATTGATATTTATTGAGTATATTTAGTACATTTTCATCGATTTTGTGTTAAATTTTGTATGATATGAACCTGAATTAATAATTTTTGTGTGATAAATGATATATAAATGATTTTTTTTTAATAAATAATGATTAGTGATGACATACGATAAACATTGCTATAAGCAAGATATATATTTTTAACGAACCGACCTGATGCGTCGAGATAAGGAATTTGGAGAAGAACTATATAGATAAGAAGAAGAACTAACAATAGTATAAGCTAAATATTATGAGACAACTTGAGACAATAAGAAACCCACTGCTCTTGTCAAATTGGGAAGGTACTAAGTGATTTATAGAAGCTTGAAAGCTTATTAGAGACCCACTCTGTGTTTTGAGAGTACCCATTTTATTCATGATTATTCGTGAATAAACAACGGCCTCAAAGCAAGGGATTGAGGTTGTGATATTTTTAGAAGAATTTGAACCGCATAAAATACCTATTTCGTGTTTTGAGTTAACTATACCACCTAAATGGTGCGTACAGATCAGGGCGAAAATTCGGGGTAATATTGGCGGAGAACTAAGACATCCGAGTGAAACCTCTTTTATTAAGGTAAAACGAAGGTATCGGAGCTAGTATATGAAGTGATGATTATGATGTTATATGAAATGATATATGAGATAAATGATATATGATTGTTATATGAAATATGTATATGAATATGAATTATGTACACTGTAGAAGTGCTATTATATGAAGAAAAATGAATTATATGAGTTATAGTACCAGACAAGAAGAAGAAGAGAAAAAAAGAGAATTTTATTAAAATATGTGGGAAAAATGAAAGAAGACACATAAAAATTGCAAGAAAACAAGCAGAATTAAGAATAATATACTAATCAAATAAGTAGCTAATCATTGAATTATGTCTAAGAATTAAAGTTGTAAATTTTTTTTCTCTAAAGTAATGTAAATTATAAATAACTTATTTTTAAATGTAGATAATGAATTCAGGTTAAATTTTCGTGGAAAATGGAAGTGTTTGAATTAAGGATAGACAATATCTTACAATAAGTGTTAGTAGATAGTAAGCAAAGGGACCCAAAAAGTGAAGTTCTTAGAGAGATTAAATCTTTATTATAGGTACAAGAGAGTTATTAGAAGTTTTTAGAGACACATTAGAAGTTTTTTAGAGAGATTACATTTTTATTATAGGTACATTATTTTAGAGTTAGTAAGACATATATAAATAAATCAAAAGAAGACTGAAATAGGAATTATTAATAGAGTAAAGGATACATTTTTTTTACTTATTCGAGTAATATTAGCTTAGCTTAGGACTTTTAGGTAGATATGAGATTTTTAGTTAGGTATTCCCCCGCTTATATGAGATGCCTATAGGCACTAAAAGACTATTTAAAAGTAAGGATCAATTTCACTCACTGTGGACACTGTTTTGATGAAGTGAATTAGTGAACGAAAAAAAAAGGACGAAAAGACACGACGTGAAAGTACGTGAACTAGTAATAGGTTATAAAATACCAGTTTTAGTATAGGGAAAATATGAACTTTTGTGTAAAATAGGAAAAAGAATATACATGTTTAGGGAAAAATTGATTGATCTGAAATGTACCATGTTACAGTTAGTTAGCATAGTTAGGAAATTTAATTTTTCAAAATAGTATTAGGTAACCATAAACATTTTTGTAAAAGGGAAAGAGGAGCATCACATTTTAAAAATATGTAATTTTAACAAAACGGGGAGGTGTGGTATTATAATATCACCCTATACAAAATATGTTTAAAACTCATTCAAAGTCATTAATCCATGTAGTATCTGTTCTTGTATCAATAACCGCAAGTAACATTGAATTGTCATGTTTTGTTATTATTTAAATGTGTATATAAACATTAACTCGGTGGAGAAAGATTATTGTACTCAGTATTTAATTAATGTAAGGTAGGTCGCTACTGATATATGTAAACAGATTGTTATGGTTAGTCATTGATGGAGTTGAGTGTAAATAATATAATGTATTTGAACTAAGAAGAGAGTTTTAATTAATTACGACCTAGAAGACAGTAACAACACACTATTTATTACAAATTGTTAGCAGTCAAAAAATGTCTGGTTTGTAGTGAAAATTAGTAGATTTATTATTAAAGTTTCAATTAAGTCCGTTTTTTTGTTTGGTGGAAATGTAACGCGCTACAAGGAATTTGACCCGCGATGAATGTGTTCAAGTAGTAATTTACATAGCGAATGCCTTAGCTACCATGATATCGGCTCCTTATATTGGCAACAATTTTTTGCTAATGCACGATAATGCAAGACCTCACGTTCACGAACTGTAACCGAATATTTACAACAGGTAAATCTTCAGACTTTAAATTGACTATGGCATAGTCCAGATCTTAACTAGATGGAAAATTTGTGGGTCATAATTTTCAGAAAACTATGACAGCATTTGCCACCTTCTAGAACCGTACAAGAGGTAAAAACAGTATCTCTCGAGATTTGGAATGATATCGATCAATACCAAATAGCATACGTCATTTGTAATATAAAAACACATATCTCTTTTATTATCGAACATAAGCGAATGAATTAAAAAACAAAATGTTAATAAGGTCTAAGGCTACAATTAAGTTTTAATTTCAATATTTTATATATGCTAGAATATTCCACATTGTGTTCCGAACTTTAACGAAAAAAACACAGTATGATTGTTACACACCGTATAAAATGACATTTACTTGTCTAGTAGTGATTATGAAAAAGTAACTATTCGTTACAAAGTACTCGTTACTTACGGATTCCGAAAGTAACGATTCCTATACAGAGAGGCAAATCGTTACTTTGATCACTCTGATTACTTCGTTACTTCATACTAATCGTATTAGAGCGAGTAACGACTATTGTATCTACTTTGATTACTCTGATTACTTCATTACAAAATATAAAAGTAACAAAAGTAATCATAGTAATCAAATAATTTTTATCCCTTAAACAAATCGGTGAAGGTCGTTGTAATATCGGAATACCTATACAAAATACCTACCTACTGAGAAATACGATTCTCGATATGCTTACCGGTACTCAAATACAAAAGTAACAAAAGTACTCAGAGTAATCAAAGTAACGAATACTGTAAATGATTACTTTATACAAAATACCTATCTACTGAGAAATACGATTCTCGATATGATTACCGGTACTAAAATACAAAAGTAGCAAAAGTAATCATAGTAATCAAAGTAACGAATACTGTAAAAATGATTACTTTATACAAAATACCTACTTACTGAGAAATACGATTCTAGATATGATTACCAGTACCCAAATACAAAAGTAATCATAGTAATCAAAGTAGCGAATACTGTAAATGATTACTTTATACAAAAGTAACGATTTGTAACGAATACTCAAAAGTAACTATAATCAACATCACTACTGTCTAGGCGTCTAGCAACAATATTATATCGATTTTGTTAATAAGGCTATAACATACTAAAAAATCACTCAAATCGAACAACAGATTTAGGAAATTCGAGACATCTAAAGCCGCGTCCACACTGGTAAATTTTTCGTGCGCATTGAATTAATGGTTCGTCGCAAGAATTTACGTCGCAAACTTCTACCATAGTCCAGGGCGCATCTATTTTGAGATGGACGTTAAGAGGTGACTCGATATTCTTTTGCAGAAATTGCTTGAAATTAACTCACACGATAATAATTGAGTTATCCTCCCACTCAGAAAGGTCCGGAACATTGTTTAAATAATCAAAATGTCAAAAAAATGAAGGAAGAATTCGATTTTTTCTTCGTTTTTTGATTATAACTTTAAAAGTGTTCATTTTCGACCAAAGTTGCACTGACATAAAAGTTGCGTAATTAAATTTCCTACAATATAGGATTGGTTATTATTTATTGGTTATTAATTACATAAAAGTGCACATGAGAGTGCATACTGGTGAAAAATTTAGATGTGAAATTTGCGCTAAAGAATATGCAAATTGTAGTAAAGGTTTAAAAAGACACATGAAAGTGCATACTGGTGAAAAACCTTTTACGTGTAAAATATGCGCCAAAATGTTTTCCAAAAGTCAGATTTAAAAAGACATATGGCATTGCACAATTTTAAAAAGCGTTTCACTTGTAACGTATGCAACAATGGCACAATAAGCCCATGAGGCTGCAGTGCCATCGGAGACATATGTCAGACGACCTCCAAAAAAAAAAAAAAAAAAAACGTATGCAACAAACAGGTTTCACATAGTTCTACTTTACAATTACATGTAAGAGTGCCTACTGGTGAAAACCATTTGAATGTGAAATTTGCAGCAAACAGTTTTCAATCAAACAAGATTTAAAATGACATATAACCGTGCATACTGGTGAAAAACCTGAGTGTAAAATATGCTCCAAACATTTTTCAAGAAAGTCAGGATTTAAGTCAGACAAGTGCACACGGGTGAAAAGCCTTTCACCTGTAACGTATACAGCAAACAGTTTTCACATAGTTCTACTTTACGAGCACATATGGCAGTGCATACTGATGAAAAACCATTTGTTTGTGAAATTTGCGCGAAACGATTTTCATTGAAGAAACATTTAAAATCATATATGAAGGTGCATACTGGTGAAAAACCTTTCACATGCAAAATATGCTCCAAACAGTTTTCTTACAAGTGTAGATTAACAGCACATATGAAGACACACACTAGTAGAACGAGACAGAGTGCTATATGAAAGAAATGTCGTTTTGACACACGTTTTAAAAGACATACTTATACTATTAATCCGAAGATTATTTATATATATTATACTAATTATTAAGACGTAAGAAACAAATAAATTTTAAACATTTTAATTGTATTTTTATTTAAATATTAAACTAATTTTAATATTTAAAATAATACCAAAAATTAAAAATAACGTTAATACGTTATTTTTTATGAACTGAAGCGTCCGCCGTCCCCTCGATAGGGAACTTGCACATTTTTTATTACATAATAATGTTCAGTTTTGTATAAAAATGAGTCTTCCAAAATTTCACGCTTCAAAAACTCATAATAACTTAGAAGTACAAATTTAAAGTCTTCTGTATTTTAAAATAGTTCAAACGACCCGTGACGTCACATAGTTTCACCAAATACTATTGACTGTAATACATACAACTCTTGACATTCCCCATTACATTTGGGGAAGCAAAAAACTAGAGCCATCTAGCGGTCAGCGGTGATAACCAGAGCAATCTAACCTTACATTTATAAAATTGCTTTATTATTGTTTTTGTATACCTAAGTGTTTGAACTATTTTTATTTTAATTTAATTTTGCAAAATTAGCTTGTTATTCAAAAATTTATAAAATTAAATTTGAATGTTTACGTCAAATTTTACGTTGTCACAACGTAGTTTCACCGCAAGCCGACAGTGACGCTAGTGGCAACGTGCTTCCAGATTTTTGTGGGAGTTGGACGTATTACAGTCAATAGTATTTGGTTTAACTACATGGTTTCGTGTCACGGTTCTTAGACATTACTACGGTTGCCTAAATCGACTAACCAATGAACATTAAGGGTGAGATTACGTCACGAGAGTTTACTGTCATTTGAATCGTAATATGATTTTTTCGAATCTTGAGAAAACCAAGTATTTTAGAAAAATTTAAACGCAGGATGCAAGATTACATTATTACCGAGGGCGGAAAGCCCCTTAGAATAAACAAGCAGATTCTATTGAATGAAATATTTGAAATTAAATATCACACTTCTCTTTTATTGTCAGCCCTGTAACTTATTAAAATAAACATTATAGAAGTTTTCAGAGACTTTCAGCCCTCGGTAATAATGTAGTCTTTCATTCTGAGTTTAAATTTTTCAAAAATATTTATTAGTTTTCTCAGGATTCGAAAAAAATGAATACAATTAAAACACATTGAGAATTTTGACATGCGTCAAAGTTTTGCATTAACTCAATGTAAAATTCTGAACTGTTGAATTCCAGCTTCCTAATAATTATTTTACATCAAAAGACATTAGAAACTATTTGAAGAGGATTGAAATCTGTATTGGAAATAACTGTTAAAATTGGTCTACGTAATTAAACATATTCCAAAATTTTGTAAAAATGTAATACATTTTAGTTTTCAGCCCAAACTTAGGCCACACACAATGCAATAATGTTCACATTTTTGAACTGTCAATATTTTTATTTTATCATCTATTGTTTAAAAACAATACAGTTGATAAGATACCCTCAGTTGCGGAGAAAGGATTAATAATAAAGATTTTTTTATTCAGTCAATGGTGTGAGTACTGTCAGTTAAATAGTAACGTGTGGCCTTACTTTTACACGCATACCTATTGTGGCAAATGTATCATATTTTTCAAAATTTTGGAATGCATTTAAATCGTAGAACAATTTTAACTTTTGATTTTAATACAGATTTTAATTCTCTACAAGTATTCTCTCATGACTTTTGATGTAGAATAATTAGGGAAGCAGGAATTCAACAATTCAGAACTTTACATTGAGTTTCCTATGGCCCTTTTTACGATTCGCCACCCGGTATAAGATAAAATGTTTACTATTTGTCTTATTATTTCATAATAACACAAATAATACACATATATACACAATAACACACATTCAATGATCGAAAATAATTTAAAAATATGGGAATGTAAACTCTTGTGACGTAAAGTCAAAAATATAAGTCTCCCCACCACCGTCGGACAAGACAACCGTAATAAAGTCTAATAACCGTGGTTTCGTGTATGGTTATATTTAAGTATATTCTTCTTCTTCTTTAGTTTATTGGCCTCCACCTACTTGGGTATTTGGCGATGTGGCGAGCTCGTCGTCGTGGAATAAAGGAAAAATATTTATATTTTAATGGCATTTATCGTATGTCAGGGTAATAATATATACCAGTTTGTTGAGATTTGAGTTTGATACAGTTTTTGAATGAAAGGACTGAAGGTTTACTATGGAAAATAAAACTATTTTGTAAAAGTACAAGTTTTCTATGAATAGCTCAAACGATCAAAACACTTGTAACGTCACATAATTGTATTTTCTACTGACGTTTATAATGTCTAATTTAAAATTATATACAATTCTGTTTACTTTATTGGTGTAGAATGTAAACATATAACCGGGTGACGTCACGACGCGTTTTGGGCTGGCTGGTATAATTTGAATTTTTAATCGTCTTTAGGGGCCAAATGAAAGACAAACAAAACTTTTTTATCTTTGATACATGTTTTAAATTATGTTGTGTTGTGATTTATAACATATTTTTCGAATTTAAAATTTTATGCAAGTTCACTATTGCTTTTCTCGTGAGGACTCGTATAAACTCTAAAAAAACGTCGTTTTTCGTCAAAACATTTATACTATAATTTTTTCATAGGCAAATCTATAGCCTGTCGACTTTCTGCTGTATTTTCGTCATATTTTAAAATCATTAAAAATGGTAAATTCTCGATAAATAATGTCGATCCGTCATTTTTTGACGAACTGGAGCGTCCCAGCAATTGCTTTCTAGAAATTCTAAAAAAGTCAGATTTTCTATACAATTTTAATAGAAGTATAACTTCTATCGTGCGTACAAAGTACACACACATTCTTTTTTTCTATATTAATAAATCCAAAAATATAAATGAAAACTATTTAAAAAGTCAGTACAAATATAAACTCAATTTTGTCTCTGCTCTCACAACTTTTAAAACACAACGAAAACCATAATAATAAAAATGACAACACATTCTTTAACCACAGCCGCCATATTAGATAATTTTTGACATGTCATTAGAATATACAATCAGAGCTAACGTATATCTGCGCGTGGCACCAACTTTTTTGATGAATTCGCGCACATTTACATTCACTCCCGATCGCGCCTAAAATAAAACTTCAAAAAATTATTATGGGTTCATTTGTACGCAGGTAACCTCCTTGCTATGTGCTGTCGACATTGACCGGGACTTAACTAGTAGCATCCACCGCGATTCACTTGTTCTGTTCGTACATTAAACGCCTATTCCTGGGCATAGGCTTCCCCTAGTAATCTCCATTGGTCTCTATTCTGGGCGATCTGCACATAGATATAACAGAATAGATCAGGCTAGTCATATGCCACTCCATGCATCGGGGTGTAACGCCGATATCAAGTACGGTGGTCTAGCTATCTTTGTCTGTCGTGCGAGTGTGAGCGTATCTACCAAGAGGTGGGAATAACGGAACGACAGTGACACACAGGCGGCGGCGGCCATCATATGCTAGAGAGAGAAAGCTAAGCGCTGGTAGAGAGAGATAGATAGACCACCGACCCGAACTGTTCCGCGTTACGCTATTTTTCGAACTGGCCTAATCTATTCTGTTATATCTATGGATCTGCATCCATTCGTGTCCTGTCGTTCTCTTAAGGTCGTCCGTCCAGACGGTTATTAGACTTTATTACGGTTGTCTTGTCCGACGGTGGTGGGGAGACTTATATTTTTGACTTTACGTCATAAGAGTTTACATTCCCATATTTTTAAATTATTTTCGATCATTGAATGTGTGTTATTGTGTATATATGTGTATTATTTGTGTTATTATGAAATAATAAGACAAATAGTACACATTTTATCTTATACCGGGTGGTGAATCGTAAAAAGGGCCATAGGAAACTCAATTTAAAATTCTGAATTGTTGAATTCCTGCTTCCCTAATTATTCTACATCAAAAGTCGTGAGAGAATACTTGTAGAGAATTAAAATCTGTATTAAAATCAAAAGTTAAAATTGTTCTACGATTTAAATGCATTCCAAAATTTTGAAAAATATGATACATTTGCCACAATAGGTATGCGTGTAGGCAACAAAACATACTGGAGATATCATAGGCTTATGAAGGACAAGAACTTATCCAGAAATACAAAACTGAAAATATACAGAGTTGCAATCAGACCAGTAGTTACGTACGCAGCTGAGACAATGTGCCTCACGGAAAAAGATGAAGAAAAATTGAGAATATTCGAAAGGAAAATCCTCAGACGCATTATGGGCCCGATAAGAATGGACAACGGAGAAATGAGAAGAAGAATGAACCATGAACTAAGACATAATGAAGGGAGAAGATATAGTTAGATTTATTAAATCACAGAGGCTGAGATGGCTGGGACACATAGAAAGAAGGAAAAACTACCGACTGATTAAGAAGATCACCAAATGGAAACCGGCAACTGAAAGACCAAGAGGAAGACCCAGAGAGAGATGGGAGGACCAGGTCATGAAAGATATCAAAATTATGGAAGTGAGAAACTGGAGGGAACTATGCACATATCGAAATGAGTGGAACAAAATAGTAACGAAAGCCAAGCCATACAACAAACTTTGACAACATACAAGTGGAATGCGGAGTGATTCACCGCAATAAGCGAATCTGAGACCTCTAAGTAAGAGCGGCAAACATTCCACCTGGAATGAAAAGCCCTGATGATGAGGTATGCGTGTAAAAGTAAGGCCACACGTTACTATTTAACTGACAGTGCTCACACCATTGACTGAATAAAAAAATCTTTAATATTAATCCTTTCTCGGCAACTGAGGGTATCTTATCAACTGTATTGTTTTTAAACAATAGATGATAAAATAAAAATATTGACAGTTCAAAAATGTGAACATTATTGCATTGTGTGTGGCCTAAGTTTGGGCTGAAAACTAAAATGTATTACATTTTTACAAAATTTTGGAATATGTTTAATTACGTAGACCAATTTTAACAGTTATTTCCAATACAGATTTCAATTCCCTTTAAATAGTTTCTAATGTCTTTTGATGTAAAATAATTATTAGGGAAGCTGGAATTCAACAGTTCAGAATTTTACATTGAGTTAATGCAAAACTTTGACGCATGTCAAAATTCTCAATGTGTTTTAATTGTATTCATTTTTTTCGAATCCTGAGAAAACTAATAAATATTTTTGAAAAATTTAAACTCAGAATGAAAGACTACATTATTACCGAGGGCTGAAAGTCCCTGAAAACTTCTATAATGTTTATTTTAATAAATTACAGGGCTGAAAATAAAAGAGAAGTGTGATATTTAATTTCAAATATATTTCATTCAATAGAATCTGCTTGTTTATTCTAAGGGGCTTTCCGCCCTGGGTAATAATGTAATCTTGCATCCTGCGTTTAAATTTTTCTAAAATACTTGGTTTTCTCAGGATTCGAAAAAATCATATTACGATTCAAATGACAGTAAACTCTCGTGACGTAATCTCACCCTTAATGTTCATTGGTTAGTCGATTTAGGCAACCGTACAAGGGTACAAGTACCGTAGTAGTACCACCGAACAACAGTTGTTCGGTGGTAGTACTACTACTATGTCTAAGAACCGTGGTCCGTCCATCTCATCTATGGTCTTCCTCTTTTTCTTTTGTGATCCCATGGTCGCCAGTGTAGAATTCGCTTATTCCATCTTTCATTTTTTGCCTCAGAGTGGGCCGGCGATGTTTCATTTAAGTTTTGCAACCTCTCTTGATAGGTGCATTGTTCACCTCTGTTTTTTCTCTGATTCATGAGTTTCTTTTCTTTTCTTGTCTTTAAGACCGATACCCAGCATCTGTCTTTCCATTGCTCTTTGTGTTTTGGATATCCTGGATTTAGATATAGCAAAATCCATAAAATAATAAGGAAAACTACAAATTTGATTTTCAGGAGAAAAAAAAGAGAAATCAGTAGATTCGACGGGAAATTGGTAGCCGTGGCATCACTGTTGATAACACCAAATTTTTAGGCCACTGCTGGCTGCCGGGTCTATATATTAAACGTCTTACGGTAAAATGATCTAAATAAATAAAGAGAAGAAGAATTTTAAAATTTGAACTACTACTACTGGCGTCGGCGTCCATATTATTTTTTGTTATTATGTATTCATAGAAGAGTGTATGTATTGTAGTAAATGTAGTGTAGTATTGTCGTCACTCGTCACCGTGGTCGTTACACAACACTCTTTTATCTAATATGATCACCTCACTGGTTCTTGTTTAAGTTCAATTCAACTCGACTCGACTAAAATTCGGTGCCCACGATTGTGTTATGTGTTGTAGTTGTATGGGAAACATCGTCTACAGAAAACATTAGGTATTTATAAGGCTATTACATTAACGCTGCTTTAACATTAACACTGCTTTTTTATAAGCACTTTTACAAAAATTTGTCACAATAGAATATTTTAACTATCGTTGGCTTAGTGTGAAAACCTCGTATCTAATTTTTTTCGAAAATGACATTTTGGTGGTTTTAGTTTGAAAACCTGATATCTCACGATTTACAACTGTTAGAAAAAATCCAAATACACCAGACTATTTGTTACAGCAGAAAAAAGAAACCAGGTATATCACTTGGTCTCTTGATTTAGTGTGAATACCAGGGGCCCGTTTCACAAAACTACACGTTTGTCAGTTACAATGAAATTCTTACCAAGTTTGGCAAAATATTATCTCGTTATTAGTGTTTCACGAATGCACAAGTATTCACTTGTAACCACTAATGAATTTTACAATTTTACAAGTAAATTACTTGTAAGCTACTAACAATTTACTTGTTCAACACAAGAATAATTTACAAGTTTGTAGTTGACAGTTGTAGTGAACTAAACATTTTCTACCTAACTTTGAAGGTAGGTAGTTGGTTTGACAAGTGTAATAAGTGTAGGAAAAATGTTGTCTAGTAGCAGCTCTTCGTCAGAAAATGAAAATGAGGTATTTGTTCAAAGAAGAAGGAGGAGAATATTCAGACCAAGAATTAATAGTGATTTTCCATCAATTTACAAGTTTAATGAACATTTTCGGATGACTTCTATACAAATGGAACAACTTCGTATAGACATTGCACCTGTCTTAGCGCATCCAACGAATCACTCTTATGCACTGGCAACAAAAATGCAATTGTGTATAGCATTACACTGGCTAGGCAGTGGAGGACAATATCACGTCATAGCAGATACTCATGGGGTCAGCAAAGCAAGTGTCAGTAGATGTGTAAAAAAGTGGTACACGCAATTAACCAAATAAAATTTCATCAAGTTGTTGCTTGGCCGGCAAATATTTTAAATACGACTGCAGAATTCTTTGCAGTAGCAGGATTTCCCCAAGTTATAGGTTGTATTGATGGGACGCTTATTAAAATAGATGCTCCAACTGAAAACGAACCTGCTTTGTTGATCGTAATGGAAATCACTCTATTAATTGTATGATTGTTTGTGGACCAGACTTGAAAATCTATTATGTTAGTGCAAATTGGCTGGGAAGTGTTCATGACGCGAGAGTACTGAGAAATAGCACCCTTTTTCAGAGAATGGAAGCTGGTTGGCATCCAATTCCAAATAGAATAATTCTAGGTGACTCTGGATACCCTCTATTACAGTGGTTCCCAACCTTTTATGTCTCGCGACCCACCTTCTGATGTTTTTCATATTCGCGACCCATCCCTCACCCATGATGACACGCTATTTTGTACTCTGTACGCCACTAAGTTACTGTAAAAGCCAGGCCGCGACCCACGTGAAATCTGTCCGGGACCCACTAGTGGGTCGCGACCCACCGGTTGGGAAACGCTGAAGGATTGGCTTATGACCCCAATTGAGGTGAATGTGGATGAGGCTGTGGCTACCTACAACAGAGCACATAAGAAAACACGGCGTTTAGTCGAAAATGCTTTAGGCGTATTAAAGGAGAAATTTCCTTGTCTTAACTACTTTCGTTTGAGTCCAGTATATGCAGCCGATGTTTTCAAATGCTGCACAGCACTGTATAACATTACTCGGGAGAGAATGAATATAAACCGACAAATGGATAATGAAGAAATGGAAGACAATAACGAAATACCCGGACAACCAGCTCCTTTGAATGCAAGACAAAGACAACAGGAGTTGATAAATTATTTTAGAAATACAAACTAGTTCCAGTGTAACTTCAAAACAATAAAGAATATAAAATAAATAAATATAGAATAATACACAATATTTACTTTTTATTTAAACGAAAAAATAATTTCCAAAACATTTAACAAATACTTAGCATAATCATGAATTAAAAATCAAAGAAGTAATTCCTATAAACAAAACGTTTTTCTTATAATTAATTAAAAAATCAAATATAACAGTAACATAACTTCTCAAACAATGGTCGAATAGTCCACGCTTTCACTGGTAGGTGACTCTTCTACATTTATGAGGTAGGTTACAGCAGAATCGAACGATGCAGTGAATGTTGAAGGGGTCACATGTAGTTCCCGTTCTAGTTTTAAAATCTTTAATGTTTTTAGATAACTTTCTTTTGCAAGGATTTCAATTTGGTGTTGTAATTTTTTTTTCTTTAAATCGATTAGTGCTTCGTCAATTGGGTCATTTTCATTAGATATTTTCGACTTTTTCCTTTTTGCACAAGATGCAGTAGGTACACTGCTGCTCCCAGTAGAAATAAACACATTAGTGTTTTTAATTTTGTTTGTTGCACCGTGATCTTGCAAATGGTTTGAATTTTCTATTTCTTGTTCAACGTTCTCAGGATCTTGCTCCCAAGTTTCGGAAATGCCGAGACTACACAGAATTGGATTATCCAGCCCAAGAATGTCGAGAACTACATTGTCCATTTCTGTAAATTTAGAATCTGTGCCTCCACCTGAACCAGTTTTCCTCCTGTTATCAACTTTCTTCTGCAATACGAAAAAAAGTGTCAGATACGCTTACACTTTGGCAAATTAAACGCTAACACTTACCATTGTTGTTTTCTTTAAATTTTGCCAAAATACATCACAGCTGTAAGTCCAATCCTTATTTGGAGGCACAAGCCCTAAACTGGTGGATTTTTGGTGCACAGTTTTCCAACATTCTATTTTGTCTTTTTTTGTTAATTTGTCGGAAAAGCTGCCGAAAAGAATTGCTTTCTTATCTCTAATCTCTTTTAAAATTATAATTTTAGTACCATTTAAGACGCTTTTCGACATTGTCACAGAATTATAAATAACGACTGACGTTTAACTAGTAAATTGTCAACAAAACTATTTTAAGGTTATGTTTATTTGCAAACTTGTAACTAACATGCGTGAAGTGCACTTGTTGCTGACAAATTTACACATGTAACGAACAAGTTAAATATTTTTTTTGTGAAACGCTAGTTATTAACAGCTTGTGATTACAAGTGCTGAATATTAACAATTGTTACTAACAACACTTGTAGTTTTGTGAAACGGGCCCCAGGTATATTATTTATAACCAAGAATTTGGTACTTAATTTGGAGTGTTTGTTTGAGAGATTCGACTTAGACAAAAGTTTTTTGTGAACAATAAAAGATAGTCCTGCATATAGACACATTTTATGAACCTTAAATCAAAAGATTTGTACTGTATCAACCTAGTATTTGGAAATGTGCTATAAGCTATGAAAAATGAAAACCTAAATAATCATAAACACAACCTCATTTTAGATGAAAAATGTGATGTTATCATAGTTACTTGGGCAAAGGCTCTATGTACTGCAAGGATGTTTATGTGTTTTCCATAGTTAATATTTGTATTTCCAATTTAATAGCAACATTTAACACTTTCAGCTCTGGGCCAATATCAGATATTTGTCTCAATGTGCTCAAATTAAAAATATGTAAGGGTAGTTTTTGGTTTTAGGTTATATTATGCAGAAAATCAGTTTTTTACCTCTCCTGTAAAATTGTAATTTAATAAGATATGAGGTTTTCACACTAAGCCATCACACTAAGTTGGGTAGAGTCACTCATCTTTGATATCTAACAGACTCAGTCAGAGTGTTTAAATCTTAAGGTACGATTTCGACAACGACTGCAGATGGCAAACGGCAACTGCAGGCGGCAGTTAGAGTTGTCACCATGACAACGTCATTATTTACTTTGCACTATTAATTTGTATATTTATTAGCAACTGACGTTCTGCCAGACAGCAGTGGCTAATAATTATACAAATTAATAGTGCAAAGTAATGATGTCGTCATGGTGACAACTCTAACTGCTGTCTGCAGTCGTTGTCGGAATCGTACCTTTAAGGTACGATTGCAACAATCACTACTTTGCACTGTTAATTTGTATGAGACTGATTTCGACATCTGAATGCAACTACTGTCCGGCAGAAGTGACAACTGTAACTGCTGTATGCAGCCAATGTCAGAGCTGTACCTTGACAGATTTTATATCCACCATATCATAAGATTGATAAAAGTCATTTCCGAGTGTCTAAATTTTGTTAATTGGAGAGAAGTTGCCATAGTTTGTGTGATAGAGTTTTATAGAAAACAATATGCCATGTCTCTAAGAATTCTAGTACTACATCTAAAGTTGATAAGACTTTTATTTATTTATTAACGGGCCTTGTCCACTTTTAGTACAATTTACAGTTTAAAGACCTCAATAGAATTAGTCAAATAATAAACTCTTAATATAAAAACAGTCTAAAAAGTGCTTAGAAAAATAGAGTTAAAGTTAAAATAATAAAACAATACAACATTGATATATAAAACTGACAGGTACAAAATCATTAGTTACATGTCATGTTATTATAATATACCACAATATATCACATTGAAAAATTTATATCACAATTTGCTTTAACAGGCTCACAAATTTACTATACGCTCTGAGCTTCGCTGGTGGCGCTCTTAGCAGATTACTAATTCAACTTTCACCGGTAATTTTTAAATTTATTATTTAATTGTTATCGCTTAATATTTTCAACGCAAAAAAGTAATTAAATTGTAATCGATTTTTTTAAGATTTTGCTAATCATTTTGACGTTCTATTGATAAAATATGAATTTCTTACTTCGGATACTTTCACAATTATCGTGTAGATGGCGCCAAGATTAATATATTAATTTATAATTACATATTACGGAACATTAAAAATACTTAAATTCAGTATTTAAAACGTAAGTATATTTAAGGTAAAAATATATACCACAGCTTTGACCAACTAATATTTTTTATAATTAATGTGTTTAATTTTAATTTTAAATTAATCACTTTGACATTTATGTCAAATTTCCGGTAAACGTTTACAGACTTGCCACTACTGGCGCTAGCGAATTTGTAAATATCCCCTCTACGTACGAGCTCACAGCGTATAGCTTTGATTAAAAAAATCCAAACTATCAGCGCAACAGTTAGCCATTCGTGACACTCTAGTTATATAAGAATTAAGGCCAACATTGGTTCTCCTAAATGGCTGATGAAATATGTTAACTGATCTGGTGTTTCTTAATGGAACTGAAAACAACATTGTGGAAATCAATGAAGGACAGTCAATTATGCTATTAATGAGTTTAAAAAATATTTTGAGATCTGCCTGATCCCTCCTCACTTTCAATGTAGGCAGGGAAAATGTATCTTGTAATAATGCAAAATCATATGAAAATTCATTTACACGAGGTATATTGGATTTATATGCTAGGTACCTAAGGAATTTTCTCTGCACCTATTCAATTCTGTGAATGTGTGAAGTATAATGGGGGCTCCAAACTGAAGAACAATATTCCAATAAAGGCCTGACAAGACTACAGTACAGCACTCTAATAGCATTAATACTCCTAAAGTCATGTGAGCTTCTCTTAATGAATCCAAGCATCCTAAGTGCTCTAGAAACTGTGATGTCAATGTGATTCGACAAAAGAGAGTGTGGAGTCCATTGTGACTCCAAGGTCCCTAATAGATGAGACTTGGGACAATGGTGTTCCTTTAATACTATATTCAAAATTAATTTTATTAAGTTTTTTGGTAAAAGTTATGGAGTTGCACTTAGTGATGTTTAGATCCATGGCATTACTCTCACACCACTCATCCAGTCTGGCCAGATCTGATTGAAGTTTAAGACATCTAAATTATATAACATAATTATACAATTATATAACATTAATGTTAACCAATTATATAACATAAATTATCATAATATAACATAAAGTGGTTTGAGGGAAAATAATTCTATGAGTAGTACAGTTACAAAAAAGAAAAAAAAAAGAATAAGATAACATATAGGTCAGTACAATTACAAACAAAAGATATCACCTAAATCAATTCAGAAATGTTCCAAGGTATAACGGTTTTGAGTTATCTAATACATACATGGCATGTAACACTAAACACAATACAAAAGCTCTGGCCGAAAATATTAAAAAATTAAAAAGTTAGGGAAGGAATATGGTTTTTAAAGCGGGAAACTGATATATTAAAAATTTCGAGGTTATTTAATGAGTTAGCTAATCGAAGAGTTCTAGGAATAAATGTGTTGTAAGAATAATTAACCCTAGAACTTAACTTAACCCTAGAAAGGTGGACACTCATAAATTTGACGACGCCCCTCAGTTTTCTTTGCAGTTCAGGTGCAATCATGTAACTTATGCCCATTTGCAAATACACTCCTCAGTAGCTGTTTCTTTAGTCTTGATTTGACACCTTGGCTGCATTTAGAGATATTTATAAACTTACGTTGGGTGCGTTACAAGGCATATATGCCCTGTATACCCCATTTGCCACTGTGTGTTACTACATAGTCAACGCAGCCAACCATTAGTGTGGTACAAGGTCTATTTGTCCTGTAACACAGCCAAGGTGTTAACAAGTGGTGGGTGTGTTTCTTTATTACTGTATTTGCGTATTAGATTTTTGAGGCTCATTGTAAATTTTATGATAGTCCACCTTTCAGTTTTGAGCACTCTTAGTTAGCCTGTCCTTAAAATTTGGGAAGAAAATGAATATCAGTTATAATAGTCTCCCGTTTTATACCGCTCACGTGGCTTTGGGAGTATAGCAGGGTAGTCTGCTATATCTAGGGCCTACGGTATACAAGGAAGGTAACAGGGCCAGTGCTACGCTTCAACCGCCTATTGTTACCCCTGGTTTTACCCAAGATACTCATTTTATTCAGGCTGAGTCGACCTGGGGCCTATAAACATTTTAAAAATGTCTAGTTGTTCTTGCCGGCGGTAGGATTTGAACTCCGGACCACCGGCACGCTAGCCTAGCACACTACCACTCGGCTACGCCGGCCCTTCAGTTACGTGAATATCAGTTACGTGAAGAAAAGAAACATAAGTTATATTTCTATTGTCCGAGTAAAAAGAGGCACATGACTACTACACAGGGTTGCCAATTTAGTAGATTTTCTACTAGATCTAGTAGAATTTCTTGTGATTTAGTGGGAAAATTTTAAATCTAGTAGATTTTAGAATCTGGTAGAAAATATAGTAGATTTTAGTAGGTTTTGGTTGTAAGAAAGGAATCTTTTATTTTGACAAATGACAATGACATTAAATATTTTTATTTTTGTAAAAAATTATAAAAATAACCTCTAAAATGTGCTAAAATTCTATTTTTGTTACCTGTAATGTATATAAAAAGTAAAAAGATCATGAAAAAGAGTAAAACGTTGAATTTAATTAGTATTTTGTCATTTAAAGAGCAATATAACCCATAATACTCATCCTACAATATTATGGAAGTGCATTTAGAAAAAATACTCTATTTTAGGAGTTGTCAAATACTTTTGCATATTATGGATTATGGGCACATAAAATGGGGAATTTATGGACAATGTATTGTTAGGGAATATCCAGTTCTCAACTACCTATTAATGACACCATAGCAGAATCTTCGACAGCAGTTGAAGTGCTTTTTAATCAATCATAAATTGCTTCAATTGTTATTGAAAGAAGGTTTGGTATTTTAAAGAGATTTTTCGTATTAATATGTGAAATGAGATGCAATGCAACATACCTTTTGTTCCAATAATAGCAGCTTTACAAATATTGCAGTTGTTTAGAGAAAACATTGAAATATTGGCAACTGAGCCTGCGGTTATTAATTCGAACAAACTGTGGCAGTACCTTTATACATTTTTAACCAGGAGAAAGTCTAGTGCAACTTTTTGTGTAATGTGTGTTTGTTTGTTTTAAAATGTTGCCATTTAAGGCAAATACAGTAAAACCTCCGTTAACCGAAACCTTTTTAACCAAAACATCGTTTAACCGAAATGGCTGACAGTTTCAATAATTTTGTCAATATAAAGGAAATTAATCAAAAAGCAATAAAATCAAGGAAAATGAACATGTTTAGAGTGTTTTTTAAAGAATTCTTCTATTTTCTTTTGTGTTTCCCTTTGACAATGATGTTTTGTAGCTATATCTCTCCAATACTATGTAATTTGATAAAAGAAGAGTACAAAAACAATGTCATTTTTAACTGAAATTCTTGTTATCCAAAACAGCCTACCCCCAATTATTTTGGTTAACGGAGGTTTTACTGTAAATGGCCAATGTTGATAATATATTATTTTTCTTGGACTGCAGTTTGTTAATAAATTTATAAATACATAGGTACATGATATTGGTGTTTGATTTGAAGTATCATTTAAAGTATGTTATATCACATTCCGTTAAAAGAACTTCCACAGCTAGCAAAAATGTATGAATAAACAAATTGTTTTAAAGGACAAAAAAATAATAAGTAAAGGAATTGGATTTATGGTGTTTTTTTATAGCACATTTAAATAAACAAATGCTGATGGCATGCAAATGAAAGTGTCATACTTTTGGTCTTAGTTCAAAACTTTATAGATTCCAATGCATAAAGTATTAAAATTTAAAAAATAAATACTTAAACCTTTGTTTTATTGTATTAACCTGTTTATATTGTTAATACCATTTATGTTATATATCTGTTGTATTAAACTCCTACTTTTGAATCCAGCATTTTAACAAATTCTAAACTTTTCCACAATGTCTCGTCTCAAGAATGATATTTGTGCATTCAAATTAGTTTACATTGCATCTTAAATACCTTAGATTGCATATCAACCAAAGGATAACATGGAACAAACACCTCTAAATGAAATGCAGGCAGTTGGATCTCAAGTTCAGACAAATGTACTGGCTCCTTGGTAGGATATCCAAATTGTCATTAAATATCAAATTACTACTATACAAAGCCATGTTGAAATCAATTAGGATGTATGGTATCCATCTCTGGGATTGTGCTAAATTAACACACATCACAACCATACAGAGATTTCAATCAAAAGACCTTAGACCAATTACTGGCGCACCCTGGTATGTCAGTAATCTCACAATGATCTGAATATTCCCTTCGTAATACATGAAATACAGCGTAAAGTGACCAACCATGAAAGTCGAACAAGAAACCAAGACAACGAACTGATCAAACATATCTACCAATGGACGAATACACAGAAGACTCAAGCGAACGTGGCTACAAGATTTAATAAAACAGTGAAATAAACCTATAAGACGAAGCATCATTGGATGCTCCTCCTTCCTTGCTTAAAATTTCATTCAAACTTACTTAAAATTTTTAAGAAATTGATTGTAAATAAAAGTTCATAAGGAGAAAAAAAATATACAAATGTTATTTTAATTCCGATATACCTACCTTTAAAGACATTACAAAAGACAGCAAACATACCATTGTAGGTTTAGAATTAGAGGAAATTGAAAATATTTTAAGTAGTTGAGTAAATGTTGTTTAAGTAAATGAATTTTGTACAAAATATACGATTTGATATTTTTTTGCCTAGAACTTATAGTTGTCTTTTACATGTTTACATATGGATGCCTCAGAAGTCAAACGGTGTAAGTCACATTCTCCCTAAAAATGACTTGTGGGATACAACACTTATAATATAATATTATTATTTCCTTGTTTGTATTTATGAATATGTTACCCATATTATAATAAATAGAGACACTTTATTTCATTTTAATAACTACTTATCCTTTCAGTTAAATACAACTTATTTTTACCTACATATTTCTTCTTAGAGAGGATATTTTTGTGATATGTGCAATCAGATGAAATTGCCAATGCTTGCAGACTTGCAACATTTTATCAGTAGGGGTTTATTGAGAGTTAGAAATGAACTCTAATGCACTATTTTTACTGGAAATAAGCTATAATTTTATATTAAAATCAGTTTACAATTCAAAACGTTAAACTAACTTAATTTTGAAGTAAAATTTTTGATAGTAAACTGTGTTAAGCACAAGAAAGTGACGTTAAAAAAATTAAATGTACAAAATGTATTAGAATTTAAAAAAAAGGGTAGTTCTTAATCAATGGTATTAGTTAAATCAACTTGTTTCTCTTGTTTTCACCACTTTCTCCTAGAGAGGATATACTTTTCTATAGAATAAGTGCATGTTTAACATTTTTTTAATTATTTTTTAGAAGTTTCAATTATGTTGTTTATGTGTGGTTTATGTAAATATAAAAATTATTATATTTTAAATAAACATGGTTTTTGTTGTTTTTAACATATAATAACCTGTCATCTGTCATTTCTTCTTCTTTTTTAGCTGTCATCTGTCATTTCTTCTTCTTTTTTGGGCTGTCATCTGTCATTTCTTCTTCTTTTTTGGCTGTCAAGTGTCATTTTGTGAGCAAATAATTTAGTAGAATTTTTGGTAGATTTTATCCTCCATCTAGTAGAATTTAGTAGATTTTATACCTAAATCTAGTAGAAAACGACGTTCGGTCGTTGGCAACCCTGCTACTACATATTGCAACCAAATGTCATAACCTTATATGGGGCGAACACCACATACACATACACTCTTGATGTATTTTTCTCGTTGAAGTTCAATTATCAAGTCGTAATTTTCGTAAGTTAAGCTTGTGTTTTTTGTGTTTTTATCATTTTAAGAAGTACTTTTATAAAAATACTGTGCAGTTTGTATTATTCGGATTCTATATTATCTTTTCCGATAATAAGAACCACGAAAAATCTGTGGATTGATGATATATTTGAAGATTTCGTTTTGAGGTTAGGATGGATAACAACATGTGTAGTGCTTGCTCCCTTGATTTGGGCAATGATGAAAAGCAGATTATTGCCTGCGACAGCTGTAGATCTAAATTACATCTGGCTGAAAAATGCTCTGGTTTATCTACATCTGAGACAAGAGCAGTGGTTCTTCAGAAGCGACTTCTAATGTACTTTTGTAGTGACTGTCGAGATGCTTTTAAAAATGTGCCCATTTTTGTGAGGAGGTTTATGATGCTGGAAGATGAAATAACCAGCTTAAAGAATAAAATTAATCAGCTGGAAAATAATAGCTCTCAGACTTCTGCCAACTCAATCTATTATGAGGTTCAGCAGCGCATTGAACGAGCTAACAACCTAATAATCTATAAGATGCCTGAATCTAATTCTAATATCCTGTCAGAACGTATTAATCATGATAAAGGTAAGGTTAATGAGATTTTTCGTTTACTCGGTATACAACAACAAGAGTCCAGCATTAAGCATGTAGTTCGCATTGGCAAATCATCAGATTCTAATCGAATTAGACCAGTCAAGGTAGTATGTAACTCTAATACTGTGAAACTAGCCCTTAAATCAGGCAATAAACTTAGGGGATCAATCTACAGCATCTCTAGAGATCAAACCAGAATGGAAATAGATGCTTACAAGGCAGCAAAAAGAGAACTGGAAGAAATAAAATCTGCTGGTGAAGTAAATCTGGGCATTATATATCAAAATGGGGCCCCAGTAGTTAAAGAAACTAAGCAAAAAAACTAGTTTCATCCCCATTAGCAGTATTTTATCAAAATATTGGTGGCCTGCGAACCAAATTATTTGATGTGATAAAGAGTATTTCATGTTGTTCGCATGACATTATAATATTTGCTGAAAGTAACCTTAATGATAATATAACCGATTGTGAGATTACATGTGTTGGCTTTAATATCTACAGATTTGACAGATCTTTAAGGACGAGTCCCAAACAAAGCGGTGGTGGTGTTCTGGTTTTTGTGAGCAAGAAGATACAATCTCAACGTATCTCTATTAATGAGGACAGAGTTGAGCAAATCTATATCCTATGCCAATATAAAACAACAAGGTTTGTGGTGGGTGGAGTATACATTCCTCCACAATCTTCACGAGATACTTACTGCATTGTCAATCTATAGAAGATATTACCATACGTTACACTTCACTTAACATATACATATTTGGCGATTACAACCTACCCAATGCAACTTGGCTGAATGACGAGTATGGATTAATGGTTCAGTGTCCTGGAGGGGATCCTGCATTAGATGTTGCTCAAGAGTTAGGGTTTTTAAAATTCTTTCAACACATTAATGTTCCTAATAATCGTAATGTATTTTTAGATTTGGTTTTTTCAAATGTTAGGGAATTAAATGTCTTGAAAGCAAAAGATCCTTTGGTAGACCCTAGCCAACACCATGTGGGTTATGAGTGTTTTTTAAACTTAGATTTAACTGATTCAGAGAATTTAAAATATGATGAATTCTTTTATGATTTTGTAAATGGAAACTACGCTGAACTCAATAACTTCCTTGCATCCATGGATTGGCAGAACTGTCTGGTTGAGGGTGTTGATAATTCTGTGGGTTTGTTCTATGATGTTCTGTTGACGGGGATAGCATTGTTTGTACCATTAAAAAGATTCAGAACATCTTCCTTCCCTAAATGGTTTTCCCACGAACTCAGGAATTTAACGCAGGAGAAAAAACGTGCCCACTCTAAGTACATGAGAAGTCAGTCTGATGCTGAATATGTTAGGTTTTCTCGCCTTAGGGCTGAGTGTAAGCGTTTGTCTGATACATGCTTTAGTGGCTATATGGGTGGAGTAGACATTAGCTTAAAAAATAACCCTAAATCATTTTGGAAGTTCATTAATGACAAGCGATCTACTCATAGCTTACCGAGCTCTTTATTTTATTTAGACCAATCAGCATCTAACGGTCAAGATATAGCAAATTTATTTAAGAAGTTCTTTCAAACTGTTTACTTGCCTAATAATGGTCAGCTCCGGGTGCCCTGCTACCCTGAGGGTAGCAATGTAAGTACATGTATTAGACCTGCTGCGATATCCATAATTGAAATTTTTGACAGTATAAGTGATCTTCCCAATAAGCTGTCAGCTGGTCCTGATGGTGTGCCTAATTATCTTTTGAAAAAGTGTGTCTGTACTCTAGTCATACCTTTGCATTTACTGTTTAACAGGTCTTTAGCGACATCTATGTTTCCGGCTGCTTGGAAGGAGAGCTACGTTATACCTGTTTATAAAAATGGGCAAAAGGATAACATTGAAAATTATCGCAGCATATGCATTCAGTCTGCAATACCCAAGCTTTTTGACAGCCTGGTGGCCAAGCAGCTTTCTTGGTTGTGTAACGGATTAATTTCCGATTCGCAGCATGGCTTTCGCATAAAAAGGTCTGCTGCGACGAACTTGGTCGAGTATCAGTCTGACTTATTGTGTCAAATGGAGGATCGTAAACAGATAGATGCCATATACACGGATTTTTCGAAAGCGTTTGATCGTGTTGATCACCAGATACTCTTGGAAAAGCTGGTGTCTGTGGGTTTTGATGTTAACTTTGTCGAGTGGATTAAGAACTCCTCATCGGGGCATACTCAACGAGTGAAGATTGGTAGCTATTTATCTGACATTATTACAGTAAGCTCCGGAGTTGCTCAGGGTGGCCATACTTCTCCGCTTCTTTTTATCATCTTTGTTAATGATATAAATAATTGCTTTTTGAATAGTAAATGCTTAATGCTAGCTGATGATCTGAAATTCTGGAGACCTGTGGATGGTTTGTTGGACCAGGCGTTGTTGCAGGATGATCTTGATAGACTGCAGGAGTGGTGTGTTCGAAACAAACTTTTCTTGAATGCCAGGAAATGCTGTTTTATAAGCTTCTTTCGGAAAGTCAGTAGAATTGAATCAGGTTACATCATTAATAATCAGCCACTTGAATATGTATCTTCCGTTAGGGATTTGGGTGTTGTTTTGGATGAGAAGCTTTCTTTTGTGGAGCATATAAATGCTGTATCTGTGAAGGCATCTAAACTTTTGGGATTTGTTACAAGAAATTGCAAATTCTTCTCTATTGAATCTACTAGGCTTGTTTACTGTAGCTTAGTAAGGTCCCTCTTGGAGTACAGTTCTGTGGTTTGGTCACCCTATTTCCAGACTCATATTGATACTATCGAGAGAATACAACATAGATTCTTGAGATCATGTGCTTACTATACACAAACTATCATTGTCAATCACGATTATTCTTTTCTTGAACAACAGTTGTCCCTACCTCCACTTAAGGTACGCTGTGACATAGCAGGTGCTGTTTTCATTTTTAGGATCATAAATGGACTTATAGATTCTCCCAATCTTTTAAGTCAGATTAATTTTAATGTTCCTTATCAAGCTCTCCCTTACCATAATATGTTTAAAATACCTTTCCATAGAACATTGTATGGCGTTCACAACCCACTTGATAGGTATATGGGATTGTTAAATAATTACGAACTTGATTTATTTAATATAACTCTAAATCAATTAAAAAGATCTCTTGCTCTGTGATGTTATTTTTATACTCTTAAGTGTTATGTTTGTATGTTGTATATTTTTTTTGTAGTCAATATTTATGTTATATATTAATTTTCGTGACATATGAAATTTTTCAGTGTTTTTATACTTTTCTAACTCTATATTTTTTAGATTAATTAAGTCATATTTAACACATTGAATTTATTATTACCTTTTGGAAATGTATTAATATTTAACTGTAATTTTTCTGTTAATGGGGTTATCCCGTATAATAATAAATTAATAAATAAATAAATAAATGTATGTACATCAACTCTCTTTATATTTGTGCCACTTACTGAGAGTGCTAAGACATACATTTTCTCTAATTTTTGGAATAAATGTGTTTACAATTACATTTTTGTATTTCTTTTCCAATTTTTTGTTACATGTCATAAAAATGACGAAAGTCCACCTAGACTGCCAGTAAATAATAGTCCACCTTTCTAGGGTTAATAAAACAGAACAGTCAGTGGTATGGTCAACTAGTTTATAGAGAAAAACTCTCTCTCTCTGGAATGTCTAAATATTTGAACCTGTAAATAAAATAGTACTTGTGCAGTAGTATTATGTAGGGGGAAATAATGATAAGATGATGAAGTTTAGTAAAGGGGAATTAAGAGGGATAAAAGTAGAAGTATGAATAGACAGAGGCAAACTGAATAGAGTTGGCTAGCAAGAGATGCAAGAGAACAACTTGACACTCAAGGATGGATATGGCTCGTTTGCATGCCTGTAGAAGAAAAGTAGCTCAAGTAGATAATGATGACTAGAAAGGAAAATATTAAGATAAGAATAATGTACTGAAAATGAATAAAGATGAATATTTGCTAAAGAAGAACAAATTAAATAAAACTAACAAATCATGGGCGCCAAGAAAATGATCTTCGATCATTCTCCCAGGTATCTTACACGGCTGTCGAATATTAAATATATTAAATAAATAAGTATATGGAAATATAAAGGAAATAAGAATAAATGATATACAAAATAAATAAACATTTATTAAAATTAACTACCAGATTTTTAACAATCTCTGAGTTAGATCAAATTGAATATAACGTGACTCTAAGATGACAAAGTTATACAAAAGTTATATCTATCTAAGATAACAACAATAATATTACCTGTTACAAAATTATAGGTATGTACCTGTTACTTACATATAGGGTACAACTCACATGAGACTTTTTTAAAAAATGGTTATAGTATGCTTGCTACGTACAACTAAATTAAACCCGACAAATATGAAATAATATAAATCAACAGGCACAAGCCTGACTAAAGAAAATACTATAATGAATTAAGCAAAATTAAATATACCAATGAATGTGAAATAAATTGAAGTTATGATAAATATAAACAACGACCTAGATTAACCGAACAAATGGAATAAAAGCAAATGAACAACGAAATATTTGGGAACAAGCAATTAATATTACAAAATAAATATCACACCAATAATAAAGTATAAAAACCTAAATTCCTGGGACTGATTACCTTGTGCACAATGTAACGTACCATAGGATCGTAAATAAGTTTGGGAACCTAATACATTAATAAACAAATATGTTATATAAAAACAGAGGTAAGGTAAATCTGAAAAAAAAAGATAATTAATAACATAGTATATCAACCAAATGTCTGTGATATGACACGCCATAGTTACTCAATGTCCCAACTAACTGTTCCCAAACCGACACACTTCTTGACCTACTCCCCGCTGTGTCCCAGAAAATGAGCACCATGGTGGTGCAAAACTGTATCTCCTGTAGGTCCAAGTGTAAAGGTAATTAGGAGCTGGAAAGCTGCATAGCTCGTTCCCATGTGACATACTCCCAGAGTGACTTGACAGTGGCTATGGATGTCAAAGGGTTAAGACTTCACAATAGGGTTCTATCTTCCTTCCAAATGGCTAAAAATAGACTTTTCCCAGTCTTAGTTTCAATTTCCAATCGAAGATGTGTGAGTTAAAAAAAAAACAAAAGAAGAAGTAATGAGGAAGAGGTTTTTTAGAATGAACAGCGATAAAAAACATCCATTAGGACAGCTTATCAGATGTGAAAAGGTATTGTGTGTGACCTTGATGTAGAATTTAAATACAGAATATGATATTTAGAACAACATATTATAGGATAATTATATTGCCAGTGTGATATGAGCATAACATTAAATTTTTTTATTCACAATTTATCAAATATTGGGTGTGGACAGACTTTAAACTTTACTAACCAAAAATTCAGACTATTATAACTTTATCCGAACAAATATTGAACACAGTGGAATGGTTAAGAAACTAAATTCAATAATGGACTGCCTAAGTCTGACGTCACAAATGTCACAAAATTGGGAGGAGCTTATATTGGCTCCAAACAATTTTGTTTGTAAGGTTAAATGGTCATAAGGAATTTTTCATTTATGTGCTTTGTGTGGCAAAATAAGACTTCATTTAGGTATTTCGTTAAAGAAACGTGTTAATTAAGAGATTTTTATTCGTTTTTGCTCAGGTGGTTTTTATTCCTTAGTGATTGAAAATAAATATAAGCTCAAAACTGTTTACGTTCTAATCATTGCATTAAATTAACTCACCTGGGCAAAAACGAATAAAAATCTCTTAATTGGCACGTTTCTTTAACTAAATACCTAAACGAAAAGTCTTATTTTGTCACACAAACCACGTAAACAATAAATTAAAAATTCCTTATGAGTGTTTAACATTATAAACAAAATTGTTTGGAGCCAAATATTAGCTCCTCCCAATTTTGTGACGTCAAGACTTAGGAAGTCCATTAACAAATTTATTGGAAACTTGAACTGGAAAGAATCTGTTAAACGAAAAGAAATAATGTAAGATCCAAGTTCATTAACCTTTTTTATAAAAAAAAATTATTTACCGGATGATTTTTTTATTCAGCTTCCATTAGAATATGGATGAGTAGGTATTCCACAATATGATATAACCACTTAATTTGGGCAATGCCCCATAGAGTTACTTAGTGTATAGAAAACCAAGGAAGAGCCACTCATTATCAATTTTTTTTAAACTGATGTTGCAAATTTGTTTATAATCTTATCAAATAATAAGAATATTATAATGTGAAATAATAAACCACATTCAAATAGCAAATTCCCAACTATAAACAAACGCACATGTTACTATTCGCCCTCTCATTCGTCAAGAGGCTGTTAAATGTAATTTATTGCCCTAAAGAGGCAGATTCTGATTTACAGATCCAAACTGGTCAGTCTGCAAATTCAAATTGTAGGTAGTGTGTTGGTTTTTAAAATACGTTTCAGGACGACCCTGTTTAGCTTCCATGTGCGTTTGTTTACAGTTGGGAATCTGTAAAATGAATGGACTTTCGAATATTAGAAGGTGTTGCATTTTTTTGCCATCAGTATACTAAAAATTGTACACTTTACTTAATATTAAGTTGTAAGCCAAAATCCTCTTTCTTTCAGGTTTGAAAATCCCTTTCAAAAACTTGAAGGCTGCACCCAAGCAGAATATTAAAAGAATTAGACAATAGATATAAGTATAGACACTGATCGCTGAGGCGAGACAAAAGTGTTTCCTCTAGAGTTAACAAAGGACATAACCCATAAAAAGAAGAAAATATTGTGGGGTTATGCTGTGACCTTGTTTCATGTTAATGTGGTTCTGAATTGAAAATATATTCTTAGTACACCACTTGTATACTTGGTTACTCTACTCTGGAGTATAAACACAATACTGAAACAGATAAAATCATGTCTGATCAAATAGAAGTAAAACAAGAATTTAGTGAAGTGTGTAAAAAAGAAGAAGACGATGATGAGGTGGGTGATGCACTACTGGATACCTTTAAAGTCGAGATCAAGGAGGAGCCTAAGACGGAAAGTGCCAGTGATACATTTGATTCTGCAGACCTTAAGGAGTATCCTATAAAAACTGAAGAACAACAAGCTGGTAAGTAAATAAAAAGCATAATAAAGCTTCAACCCAAACCCTCTTTGCAGTGTGTCATTAATTTTGATCAAATAGGATTTTAAGAATGTCACCAATCATTGCATGAAATTTTAATTAAACCTGATAGTTACCAGAATCGTAATCAGCCACATACAGCGTGGGGCATTGGTGCAGGGAAGTCCAATTAATCGTTTGTCGTTCAAGATATGAAAAAAATTATTTAGGAAAAGGTTGGGGCATAGATAAAACCCTGATTTAAAAATATTTTCAAATATACAGGCCACCCGTATTGGCAGGGCGACGCAAACTTCAGTTTTCTTTAATGGAACACGTATCTTTTTACATTTTTGGATTCTGCTCGATGTCTTCTTTCTTAAAATGTATAGATTTGTAATGTTATTAGGGGTAGTTTAAAAATAATTATGTTTTTTATGAATGTCGTAGCAACTTTCACACCCTGTAGAATTGTAGTGATTTGACATCAGAAACTCTGTTTATGCTCAGATGGTTTTTAATATAGTCATATAGTATACCATTGTTAAACATTATGTTTATGTTTATTGTTAGTATACAGGGTTAGTATACAGAATGAGTCTTTTCTGAGTTTTCTTAAATGGAACACTCTGTATTTTAGTATTGTAATAAAATTATATTTTATTACTTTTTTATTTCTTAGGCATTCTCTATACCTAAGTTCTTTAATTTGTGAGTTATCCGCGATTCTTTAATTGCAACAAAAATTATGTAAAATTTTATTAGGAGGCCGTGAAAATATTCAATCAAAAATAATTTTTCGAAAAAAAAATTGATATTAATCTAGACTAATCCTTAATTTTTTAATATTAGATAAGATATCTAAATACGAACGTAGTTAATATTAGGTATTAATGGGTAAAATAAAAAAAATACACAATATTCTACCTAGTTGGCTATATGACACTAATAATAATATAGTCTCCCTTATTATACCGCACGCGGCTTTGGGAGTATAGCAGGGTAGTCTGCTATATCTAGGGCCTACGGTATACAAGGAAGGTAACAGGGCCAGTGCTACGCTTCAACCGCCTATTATTACCCCTGGTTTTACCCAAGGTACTCATTTTATTTAGGCTGAGTCGACCTGGGGCCTATAGACATTTTAAAAAATGTCTAGTTCTTGCCGGCGGTAGGATTTGAACTCCGGACCACCGGCATGCGAGGCAAGCACACTACCACCTGCGCTTCGCCGGCCCTATATGACACTAAATTTGCTTAAACATATTGACAAATTGAAGAGTCTCAGATGCAGAATCCACCAATTTAATAAAAATTAAAATGGTAAATTAAATCTGAGACTTTTCGTGTTGAAAGTTCTTTCTGGTACATCCTTAATCTGCGACTTTTTCAATTAATAAGACCACAGACGACGAATATAGAAAACGAAAAGGAAACGATCACATTCCGTTTTCATTCGTCTAGGAAAAAAGGACAGAAGAGGAACTTTCAGTACTCAAATCCGAGTAAAGATAGAAAAATAATAAAAAAATAAAAATAATAAATGATGGTTTTGCTTGTGTTCGATTCAGACGGTTGCACACCCGCTGGACAGGCTGTTTCTACCATTTCAGGCATCCTCAGCAGCATTCGTTAGCGTGCACTCCTCTGAATCGAAAAACAGCTGGACCATCATTTTAAAGGGAATCTGAAAGATAATTCAAATTCCCCATTAGGACGCCATACAGCGACATCTCCTAACAAATTGAAGAGTCTCAGATGCAGAATCCACCAATTTAATAAAAATTAAAATGGTAAATAGTAATTTAAATCTGAGACTTTTTTTTAAGTTCTTTCTGGTACATCCTTAATCTGCGACTTTTTCAATTAATAAGACCACAGACGACGAATATAGAAAACGAAAAGGAAACGATCACATTCTTCATTCGTCTAGGAAAAAAGGACAGAAGAGGAACTTTCAGTACTCAAATCCGAGTAAAGATAGAAAAATAAAAATAATAAATGATGGAACAAGCAAAACCATCATTTATTATTTTTATTGCTTAAACATTTTTGACATTATACTATTTTTATAGTTCCAATTGCTTTGTTACCATTTCTAATATGAATTTTTCTAATGAGAAACTGATTAATATGGTTTTTGTGCTAGAACTGTGTAACAAAAATGTGCTACTAGCAATTCATCAGCAATTCCCTGATAGGCTAAAAGAAGAGAAACTTTTTAAAGTTTACTAGAATGGTTTCAAGGGACTGGACACTCTTTTCTAGTAATCTCTCACTCTGAGTGATTACTTCTTGTAATCATTTCACTTTACTTTAAACTTAATGCGTTAGAGAGAATTCGATAAACTATGGCACACCGAAAGAAAGGTTTGGTTTGAACTGTATATCGATGGCATAGAAGACAGATGTGGTATGTGCGTTTTAAAACAAATTTTTCAGTAGAGTAATTTTTGAAGTTTGGGCACCTAGTTTTTATAAGTCTAACTTTTATATTGCTGTAGATATATACACTAATTTCTTGACTACTGTTATATTAACAATTTAAAACAAATACTTCATTTCGAATGTTAAATATACAATTAATTACCTATTCGCTCCGTGCATGACTGACGTGATACCTAGTGTAGTCACTTGAAATTTTCGGCGAACACAATTTGACGTTAAACATATGATACACATATGACATAGTTGAAGTTAATGTAATATTTTTATTTACCGTTTTTGATAATAAAACAAGTTCGAGTGTCAAATAAACGTCAAATTAAATAGCCCGGATATTTGGAAGCTTTCTAAAGAAAATTTTAAGGGTTTTTTTTCACCTTTTCGTTATACATAGTTTAGTTGTCAGTGTTAACATTAATTAAGTGAACAACCAAAGCAATTAGGCAGTGTGAATTATTATTACCAGATTTAAACATCAGCTGCGTCTATTGAACTATTAATTTCGTGGTGTGTAATGTTACCGTTAAAACCCGAATTTACTCGGAAAAAATAGTTTTAACTATGCGCTTTAGACAATTCTAGTTTTAACTAGTCAAAACTAGATTTGACTGCTACATTCAGTTAAAACTATACTAAAGGCTATAGCGGGATAAGATGGTCAAAAATGCCCCCGCACCGATCAGCCCCGCTGCTTATTTTTTCGATAAAGGATATAAAATTATGCCCTCATGCAAATTTTTAGCTTCCCAAAGGTTCTAGAACCTCTTAAATCGAGAAAAGAAGAATTTTTAGGTTTTATTTTTTTGTGAGCGCAATTTAACTTAAAAAATCTGAAAAAATTCGAGAGGATGTATATTTTGAATACAAAACAGTCTGATTTTTTTCAGATTTTTGTAATAAAAAATGAGCCCAGGAAAAATTTTCGAAATTTTCAAAAAATTTTTAGGCTATGTAAATATAATTTGGCCAACTTTTAAATAGTATTTTTTGTGTATTTTTTGTCGTTCTTTTGAATGGCAGAGGCAGAATTTTTAATATCTGAGCGGAAAGAACGAAAAATTGAAAAAACCGTTTTTGGCTGTCTCGAGATGCATCTCGGGACAGCCAATTTTAGGATTTAGGATCCTGACTACTAACTAAAAAAAGCAGTAAAAGTGTGAATTTTGTCATAAAATTTGGTATGTGGGCTTATAATAATATTTGGAACAGCTTTTCCAAATAACTTTTTTCGATATCTCTAACGCGAAGCAAATCGAATCGCATATCGAAAATTTACCCTGTTCGTGGATTCGCAGTAGACCGCGTTTAAAATTTAAATTTCAGTTGACCATTTTAAAAATTGTGCACCATTAACCTGTATGACTGTGCCAAATTTCAAATCTGTATATATTTTGATTGCTGAAATATTGGAGTGTCTTCATCTTAAATGCGACACACTGTATATTATCAATTTGATAACTTTATTGCAACTAATATAGTCGTATTTTTTATACCTAGATTCAAAATATACATTCAAAATACTGACTAATTCACTAATTTTATCATAAAAAGTCAAATTTATTGTATTGAAGTATTGAACCAATTAATGCGTATTAATATAATATTATTATAATAATTATAATATACAGAGTGAGTTTTATGTATAGAAACCCTCAATTATCTCGGAAACATCTTGAATAATTTTTATAGGTTTTGGTGGGTAGGGGTTTTCTAATGCAGCCGATATTATAGTGATAATTACATTGTTGTCAGATCTTCCGTTTTTCTGGAAATCTAATGAACTTTCTTATTTTTTGCGTTTTGAAGTCCTTAAGAAATACTGATTATTTTTCATGTTATATTCTCTATGCCTAAATGCCACAGTTTAGGAGTTATTGCTACATGTATTTAAAAAAAATTAAACAAATTATAAATATCAGTTTTTTTTTGGCCCGTGTAGTTACATTCTTTGGATCATTGGGAAGAAAAAAGGTCTTTTGTAATTTTTCTCTAAAGTTAATGGTTTTCGAGCTCCAAGTAATTTAACTGAAAAAAATCGAATAATGACGATTTTCAAGGTACAAAAACACAAATAAAAAATATTATTTTTGAAACTGCTGAGTAGCCAAATTCAAGCTAAGCCCTTCTTCTAGGGGCTCGCTATAACATTTTTGGGCCCGTTTTATTCTAAAACATTGCTTTTTAATAATTGTTAGTGAAGCGCATATGAGAGGACGGGCGATCGGGCTGCATTAACAACTAAAAAACAATATTTTAGAATGAAACAAGCTTAAATTACTTATTGGTAACTGATAAAATAAGGCTTGAACTTGAATTTGTGTACTGGACAGTTTCAAAAATAATATTTTTGATTTGTGTTTTTGAACCTTAAAAAACCGTCATTATTCTATTTTTTTCAGTTTTAAATTGTTTATAACTCGAACTCGTTTAACTTTAGAGAAACATTACAAAAGAACTTTTTTTGTTGTATAGGGAATATAACACGAAAAATAATTAATATTTCTTAAGGACTTAAAAAAGCAAAAAATAGAAAGGGTATTCCAATCGAAGTAAACAAAATTAGATTTTTAGAAAAACGGAAGATCTGACAACAATGTTATTATCACTATAATATCGGCCGCATTAGAAAACCCCTTCCCACCAAAATTTATAAAAATTGTGCTGTATATTATATTATTACACATTAATTGGTTCAATACTTCAATGCAATCAATTTGAACTTTTTATGATAAAATTAGTGAATTAGTCAGTATTTTGAATCTAGGTATAAAAAATACGACTACATATATCAGTTGCAATAAATTATCAAATTGATAATATACAGTGTATCGCATTTACAATAAAGACACCCCTAATATTTCGGCTATCAAAATATATTCAGATTTGAAATTTGACACAGTCATACAGGTTGATGGTTCACAATTTTTAAAATAGTCAACTGAAATTTAAATTTTAAAAGCGGTCTACTGCGAATCCACAAACAGAGTGAATTTTCGATATGCGATTCGATTTGCTTCGAATATCGAAAAAAAAATATTTGGAAAAGCTGTTTCTAAACATTATTATAAGCCCACATATCAAATTTTATGACAAAATTCACACTTTTAGTTTTTTTTTAAGTTGTAGTCAGGATCCTAAATCCTAAAATTGGCTGTCCCGAGATGCATCTCGAGATAGCAAAAAACGGTTTTTTCAATTTTTTCGTTCTTTCCGCTCAGATATTAAAAATTCTGCCTCTGCCATTCAAAAGAACGACAAAAAATACACAAAAAAATACTACTTAACTGTTGGCCAAATGATATTTACATAACCTAAAAATTTTTTGAACATTTCAAAAATTTTTCCTGATCCCATTTTTTATTACAAAAATCTGAAAAAGCAGGCTGTTTTGTATTCAAAATATACATCATCTCGAATTTTTTCAGATTTTTTAATTTAAAATTGCGCTCACAAAAAAATAAAACCTAAAAATTCTTCTTTTCTCGATTTAAGAGGTTCTAGGACCTTTGGGAAGCTAAAAATTTGCATGAGGGCATAATTTTATATCCTTTATCGAAAAAATAAGTAGCGGGGCTGATCGGTGCGGGGACATTTTTGACCATCTGATCCCGCTATAGCCTTTACAATCAAAATGCAGTAGAGTAGAAGAAATAAACAAACCAAGACACGTTAAATTCTACTAGGAGCACGCCCAAATCATAATTTACAATGTATATACAGTATGTCCCTGTAAGTTGTATCCATATGGAAAACTTTTTTATTATTAATTTTACGAAAAAAAGTTATTCTTCATAAAAAGCTCTGCTTGGTCCAAAACTTAAAATTTAACCATCAAATATCAAATTTTTTGAATATTATACGAGGTATGTCAAAAAGTTTGAATTTCACTCAAGAGTAAAGTAGCATTTTTTTTCACAATATTGAAAATTGCTATTATGAAAAGTTGTTTGGAATTAAAAACTATATTCTAGTATGCAATTACATCCTTCTAATTGAAAAAATTTTTTTTGAAAAATTTTGGATAACTAACATTATTTTCAGTTATTTTAATTCAGACAACTCTTTTATTATTAATTTTACGAAAAAAAGTGATTCTTAATAAAAAGTTCTGCCTGGTCTAAAACCTTAAATACCTACAACCATCTTATGTTAAATTTTATCAATTTTATACGAGGTATGTCAAAAAATATGAATTTCGCTCAAGAGTAAAATACGTTTATTTTTCACAATAGCAAAAATTGTTATTATGAAAAGTTATTTAGAATTAAAAACTATGTTTCATTATGTAATTACATCCTTTTAATTGAAAAATTCTGAACTATAAAGGTACTTTACTTTTGATCTAAATTTATCTTTTTTGACATACCTCGTATAAAATTGATAAAATTTCATATTAGTTGTATTTTAGGTTTTAGACCATCCAGAACTTTTTATTAGGAATCACTTTTTTTCGTAAAATTAATAATAAAAGAGTTATCAGAATTGAAATAACTGAAAATAATGTTAGTTATCCATAATTTTTCAAAAAAAAATTTTTTCAAGTAGAAGGATGTAATTGCATATTAGAATATAGTTTTTAATTCCAAACAACTTTTCATAATAGCAATTTTCAATATTGTGAAAAATAAAGCTACTTTACTCTTGAGTGAAATTCAAACTTTTTGACATACCTCGTATAATATTCAAAAAAATTGATATTTGATGGTTAAATCTTAGGTTTTGGACCATGCAGAGCTTTTTATAAAGAATAACTTTTTTCTGTAAAATTGATAATAAAAAAGTTTTCCATATGGATACAACTTACAGGGACATACTGTATATTGTAAATCCCAAATAATGATTTACAAAGTTTATACATTGTAAATTATGATTCGGGACTGCTCCTAGTAGCATTTAACATGTCTTGGTTTGTCTATTTCTACTACATCTTGATTGTAAATTTAGTATAGAAACGAATTTCATTTAGAGTAGTTTATACTAGTTCCAAATAGTTTTTTTTTTGGAATTACTAGTGAATACCAGTTAAAATTGTTGCGAGAAGAGACAAGTACTACGGCTTATTCGGGGTAGTGTTAATGACGAAGGCGGCCGGTTGGTAGCAAACTAGTGTGTTTTATTACACCATGAGTGATAATATCAAAGATCAGATTGAGAGGAAAGTGAAAAAAACGTGTTTTGGAAATTATTTTACAAATGGAAGAGACAGAGAAGAAAGAAAGTCACTGCAATATTGTGACCAAAAGCATATACAATAAATTAATGGTCGAAGTACAAGATGCGGAACTGTCTGCCAAAAAAAAACATCATTACAAAATCGAAGACTAAAACAATTTAGAATTGTTGAAGTTGGCGACATAAATAATTTAGCTACTAAAATCGAGCCCATCAAATATATACCTGCCGAAGACATTTTTGGCATAATTGAAGCAGCCCACGGTGCTATTATTTACGGAGATCGGGATAGGTTGAAGACTGAAACCGCCAGGAAATAGGCAAATATAACAATTGATATGATCAATACTTTTATACCAATGTGTGAAACCTGCCAGCAGAAGAAGAGTAAAAATATAAAAGTGAAGAGGGGTCTTGTGTCGAAACCTATATTGCATTCAGAAATGAATAGTCGCTGTCAGGTAGATTTGATCGATATGAAATCACAAGAGGTTCTGCTCTAAATCGATAGAGATCTACTCTAAATGAAATCCGTTCGGAATTTCTAGTTTTAACTGAATTTAGCAGCCAAATCTAGTTTTGACTAGTTAAAACTAGAATTGTCTAAAGCGTATAGTTAAAACTAGTTTTTCCTAGTAAATTCGGGTTTTAACTGAAATCGGGTTTTAACGGTAACATATATAACACAAAATGGAAATAGATGACGATAGGAATATACCACCAGATTGGGGAAGGAAAGAAAGTCAGTATGAAAATATAAATAATAAAAATGAAAACGGCAATAATAAAGTAAGCGAAATATCTATTCGCCAGAGTTGTCATATTTCGCCGCTAGGGGCGCTGACATAGTTTCGTGTATCCCCACCATGGTCACGTACGGTGCGAATAGATAAATGCGCTAACCATTTCTGTAGACTACTTTATTGTAGATACCACATCTGGCTGCTTATAATGTTAACTATTTAACAATAAAAATAAATAATAAAAAGTAAAACCAAATGAAATGGAAAATTATTTAATTATTAACACTGTAACAAATATCACTTTCTTGACTTCACAAATAGAGTGGTGAAAAAGCTTCATTAAATAAACAAGCTGCTATTTGGGTTGAAATTTAAAACATAAACATGTTTAGGGGCTATCGATGATACGCAATTACTGAAGCTCTCATTTATTATTATTTTGAGTATGGACAACACTGCGCGTCGGGGAAAACGGGCACCCCGCAAAATGGGTCATTTTTAATGTCTCGAATTTCCTAAACCTGTTGTCCTTTTAAGTGATTTTTTTAATATGTTATAGCCTTGTTCTTTAACAATATCGCTGTAATAATACTGTTCCTAAACAGGTAAATTATCATTGTGTACCGGATGGACCAATCAAACTGTTTTTTCTCAAAGTTCGCAACACAAAATACTGAAATTAAAACACAACCATAGCCTCAGGTTTTCTTAACATTCTGTTTTTTGATGTCTTCGCTTATGTGGGATAATAAAAAGTTAGGTACTTTTTTAACTAACCATGTTCTTCATCAATACGGGGTGTTTTTAAAATAAGTGCAACAAACTTTAAGGGGTAATTCTGCATGAAAAATAATGACAGTTTGATTTATAAACATATTGTCCGCAAATGCTTCGTTTCCGACATACGGGATGTTGAATTTTTTATTACAAACTGACGATTTATTTAATTTAAGTCGGTTTTAAGAGGTAGTTATTGCGCATTTTTGACGTACAATTAAGAATTTTATATTCACCGTTGGCGTGCATACGGGTCATATTACCCGTATTCACGCCAATGGTGAATATAAAATTCTTAAAATGCGCAATAACTATCTCTGAAAACTACCAAATTTCATTTGCATATCTCAAGAGGTTTTAGACAATAAATAAATCGTCATTTTGTAAGAAAAAATTCAACATCCCGTATCTCCGATACGAAGCATTTGCGTACGTATGTTTATAAAGCAAACGGTCATTAGTGATGAGCGAGACTGGTCTTAGTCTTGGTATTGCAGCAAGACTACGCAAGACCAAGACCAACCTGCAAGACTCTTGCACTTTTTTGCGAAATTGGTTTTTTATTATTTAACTTTATTTTTTTTTAGTTCAATAATAATAATATATACATAGTGACATTGTAATAAACCTTAAACAATATCGAATTTTTAAAATACATAATATGTTGGTTATATTACATATGTCACAGATTAACCCAACACAGATGCGAAAGCTATGCTATGATGCCGGTACAAAAATTGGTAACCTTGAAACTAAGGAGCACAGTTGTTGCGCCGGTGTTTGCACCAATACAATTGATAACTTACAAAATAGTTCATTTGGTCTATAATACTTACTTTTACAAAAAACTCTAACAAGAAGTAAAACCACTTCTATGTAAATTGGTATATTTATTAAAACTTAAAAATCCCAATGGATTGAATAAAATATGTCCAATTCAGAACGTTTTCAGACCTATCGGTCCATCATCAGTGAATCTACAATAAAATAAGTAATCCCACCATTAGAATTGAAAGATGGTTGAAATTTTTTTAAAAAGCTAAAAATGTGGTTAGATTACTTACGTGCATACTTGCTAAATAGCCCCAGAACCAAACAATGGTTGAATTTAAAATTCGATTTACATTATTTAAAAATAATATTCAACAGGCTAAACGCCGATGTTACAGGATATTGCCTATGGGAACATGGTGAAACCCTACCAAAACCTCAATCAACCATCTTAGGCCAACTTTGACTATAAAGTGACACTAGTGTGTATGGAACTGTTTGAAGTGACATTGACAGTAGAGAAAAAGGTAGTCGATTTTAAAGTTAATTAACCAATAGGTCATGACCCACAACAAATGATAAAAAATTTTTTTCTTAATATCTGAAAATGTCTAACATTTTAAAATGTTTCCTGGTAGGGTTTCACCATGTTCCCGGACGTTATATCTTGTAACATCGGCGTTTAGCCTGTTGAATATTATTTTTAAATAATGTAAATCGAATTTTAAATTCAACCATTGTTTGGTTCTGGGGCTATTTAGCAAGTATGCACGTAAGTAATCTAACCACATTTTTAGCTTTTTAAAAAAATTTCAACCATCTTTCAATTCTAATGGTGGGATTACTTATTTTATTGTAGATTCACTGATGATGGACCGATAGGTCTGAAAACGTTCTGAATTGGACATATTTTATTCAATCCATTGGGATTTTTAAGTTTTAATAAATATACCAATTTACATAGAAGTGGTTTTACTTCTTGTTAGAGTTTTTTAACTATATGGTATACAGCCAACCTAGGGAACTTCCCTTTTAACTTACTTTTACACCTGATTTGATATTTACTATATTTATACTAAAAATTAAGACAAACAAAACTTAACAAAACATTGGTCATTTAATAAATTTATGTGTTAAACGAGAAAGGAAATAAAAATACAATAGGTAATTTGGGAATTCTAGGTATGTCCTTAACAAAACAAGAGAAAGTTAACTAATTGTTAGAAAAGTGACAATCGTTAAAGATTTATAAATGGTCATTTATTAAATTTCTGTGTATATTGAAAAATAATAAAAAGTTGCTTGGAAGTGAACACGATATAAATATAATAGGGTAATTTGGTAATTCTAGGTAGGTACAAAACAAGAGAAAGTAAACTAGCTACAAAACAAAACAAAGCAAAGGTTTGTCCTTAACAAAACAAGAGAAAGTAAACTAGGTATTAGAAAAGTGACAGTCGTTTGGTGACAGTAATTTGGGAATTCCAGGTATGGCCTTCCATAACAAAACCAGATAAACTATTGTTAATATAATAATTTTCAGGTTCCAGGTTATTTAATTATATAATCAAATTTAATTATATAAACAACGTTTAGTTGGTAAATAAAGATTTCTTTTCAAAAAGTGATAAGTTTTGGGCCCAAAAAAGTATAATGTGAGAGCGAATTGTTTGTATTCCTGAAAATATCTTCTGGCCTTTGGGACTTTTTTCTGCAACAGTGCCTGAGTTTTTACAATTTCGGCCAATGATTTATTAAGAAATTTGTCACATAATTTTTTAAACTGCTCTTACTCTTGTTTTGTACCGTTTTGTTTTTTTAAATATTTTTCTATTCAAAAGTTTTCTTTTTAAAAACCTGATTTTACATTTCAGTTTAGATTTACGTGGCAAGTTATACATAAAAGATGCTAGTGTTTGTAATGATACTGAAGGTGATAACTGGGAAACATCTTTTGTAATTCTTGTAGAAATGTGTCCATCTTTTTCCTTACTGGGGCTGATAGAAACTTGTTTAGAGGATATTACCTGTAAATTTTCCGCCGCAGGCGTTATTCTGTTACCTGAAAAATCATATCTTTTTATTATTGAAATTATTGATATTTACCTAATTTTTTACCTGACAATATTTGAACTTTTTTCGGCGGCTCCTCAGACGTATTCGCGCAGATATCTTTAGATTCGGTAAAAATTGACGGCAAAGCATTGTCGTACAAGAGTTTTCGTCGTGAAGATGTGCATAAAAATTTATTTTCAAAATGCTTTTCGCAAATTCTGTATCTAGTTAAATCCTCCTCTAACAAATCTTGTCTTTTAGTAGCTTTTAACCGTAGCTCACTCCGATAACATAAGATATTTTTTAATAAAAATTTAATGTCTTGTTAATATCTCTTTTATTTTTTAAGATTATTTTGACTATCTTCAATAACAGGGCGTTATTCATTCTTACTAGTAACTAAAATTTACTGTTTTCATAACAGGATTTTTTTCACACTTATCAAAATATTTCTTGAAAAAATACTATTTGAACTATTGCTGACGCACATAGCTTTAGTAACCATTTTATGTAAGTTTCGAGATTAATATAATTAATATGATATAAGTAATATACCGCTTAATCAGTATTTAGAAAGTAAATCAATTTATTAATGATACTACTTACCTTACTTCATCCTTTGGTAATCTAAAAAATGATATTCCTTGACCCGTTTTAGATGAACACCCTTCACAAATACACGTATATCCAACCATTTTTAAAAATATGTATAACAAAACTATTTAAACACACTTGATAAATAGAAAAAAATTTAAAATAATCAGTTCGTCAATTTAACGCTACAATAAGCGCATGTACTGTCGAGGTTATTCAGGAACTGACAATAAGCTTAAGCCTACATACTGGAGAGCCAATCAATGTATTTTGCATACTCTCCCTCATGTATAACTTAGGTATATCTTGCGGGCAATATCTTCAATGAGGCCTCTTTTGCAGCCTCTACTAACTACATTCCCCACTTTCCTGATTATTTCTTGAAATTATATTGATTTTTATTTTTTTTCGGCAAAATTGTTGAAATTTCTGGTGGTTCTTACCAGTTATAGAAAAACACAGATTTTAGCTTCCTCATGACTACATCCGTCCTCTACGCGTCGGGGCGTAACTTTAATGTATCGCTCTATACTCTGCTATTTTTGCTCCTTTCACTGAAATAGTACGATTTGGCAACGCTGCTGACGGTAAGATAGAGGTGCCGCGACCTGTGTTGAGCTGCCCCCCCCCCACTTGCAAAAATTAAAAAACAAATAGCCCTGATTTATGAGCTATTTATGAGCTTTCATATTCCGCAAACTAAAAATTTTGAGCTCGTTCCACTGAGCAGGAATTTAATACTTTAGTGGGGGGGGGGGGGCTGAGTCAGCCCCCCACTACTTAAAAATAGGAATATTGAATCGGTTTTTGCTGCAGAATTACGAGCTATTTATGAGCTCTTGAAATTATATAGTTTCGATTTTTGAGCTCATCTCCTTCACCCCCAAACAACCCTTTAATTGATTTAACTTAAGAGAAAAATGCTGAGAAAACTTAAAATATGTCGTATTGCGGATATAATTCCTATAGCTTATATACTCTAAGAATAAACTATTAAATCACGTGCATTTTGATTATTGAGCTACAACCCCTTCCCAAGAAAACCACCCTATCTACCCGGATTAAGAGAAAGTTGTACTTAAAATGCATTAAATTAATTATTTGGCGACTACATACCATTTAATAATTTATAAGCTCCCAAATTACGCGCATTTAGATCAGTAACTTGCAATTAATTTTGTATAGTGCAGTCACTGAAGGTAAAAATCAACGAGTACCTTCAATTTCGGTGAACCTTCATCGATTTTCACGAAAATTGGTCAGTGGTTAGAGGATACCTCAAGAAACAAAGGTGACATGGTACCACCTTGCGCCTTTACCCTGAGGGTTGATACCGCCCCTTCTCGGGGGTTAAAATTATTTTATAAAAAATTACTGCACAAATCTATAAAAGAACAAATTATAAGCAAAATTTATTATATAAAGTTATTAAAATAAGTCAATACTTTTTAAGTTATTAAACATCAAAAATTTTAATTATTCGTGAAAAAAATGCATGTTTTGAAGCGGTTTTTCGTAAATCACTGAAAAACTGTAAGTTTTTACAAAAAAGTTAATAGTAGTTTAATTCGTATAGCTTATATATAGAGCTACAACCCCTTCGCAAGAAAACCATCCCATATTCCCGGCTTAAGAGAGAGAGAGAGTTATACTTAAAATAATTTAAATTAATTATTTGGATATCGTTTAATAATTTATGAGCTCGCAAAATATATGCATCTTAATTATTGAATTGCCATGTTCTTTCTATAGTGCAGTCACAGAAGGTAAAAATCAACTATGACCTTCGATTCGGAAATCGGTCCGGTGAGCGGATAGAGGATACGTCAAGAAAGAAAATTAACAATAACAACTTAGCCGGGGGTATATGTCACCCCTTCTCGGGGACAAATTCTAAGCAAAATTTGTTATATAATGTTATTAAAATAAATCAAACTTTTTCTGGAGCTCATTTGATAGGTATTTCTAAGTACTTTGAAAAGTATTTAGTAAGTGTTATAAAATGCATCTCTTTCCCGTTATTTAAGCTTGAATCCTTAGATTTGAACAGTCGCAGAAAAAAATATACATTTAATTACCAATAACTTACTTTAAATTAACATTAACCTTTAACTACACGCGCTGGCGTACTTTGTACGCCAGATATAAGAATTCTACTGGAAATATATTTAAAAATTTAATTTTTGACCTTGCTTATTTTTCTAACCTATCACTGGAATGTGCTTTACAATTTGGTTTTAGTTTCGTTATAATCGGCGTTCTGGAAAGATCGTAATCTACATTTTATTATTTGTTGTTCCGGTGGTGGACAATATACCCCAGGATTATATTACTATAAGTCGTAATATAAGTACATATTTTAATTGTTTTTTAGTCATTATGGCAAAAAATATATTTTTCTTTGTAAACAATACTTTTTCTCGTGTAAAAAATCACATTTAAAAAAATTTTTTATTAGTAATTTTATTTATCATGGAATCCAGTTATTCCATGATTCCAGTTTTAAATCCCAATTGGCTTACTGAAAAGGAACTCCAAGTATTCACTGATGCCGAATAAGGTTTATAACAAACAACTAAGTGTATTTTTTCAAAAAAAATTAAACAAATCCGCTGTTTTTAAGTGTATTTTCTTGTGGCGTACAAAGTACGCCACGCGTGTAGTTATGTTATAACTTGCTGCGCGGGTAGTTAAAGGTTAAAGGGTTTTTCAAGTAAGCAATTTATTATATTTTTTATTAGGTTCAATTTTAGTGATGAAAACTTGTTTGTAAAAACTTACAGTTTTTGAGTTATTTATGAAAAATCGCTTTAAAGTATGCATTTTCTTTCACAAAAATTAAAATATTTGATCTCTAATAACTCAAAAATTATTGATTTATTTTAATAACATTTTATAACAAATTTTGCTTAGAATTTGTCCCTCTCTAGATTTGTGGGGTTATTTTTAATAAAGTAATTTTCACCCCCGAGAAGGGGTGACATATACCCCAGGCTAAAACCGCAAGTTGTTATTGTCAATTCGTGAAAATGAATGGAGATTTACCGAAGTCGAAGGTCATAGTTGATTTTTAACTTCAGTGACTGCACTATAGAAAGAAAATGGCAATTCAATAATTGAGATGCGTATATTTTGCGAGCTCATTAATTATTAAACAATATGTAGTCGCCAAATAATTAATTTAAATTATTTTAAGTACAACTCTCTCTTAAGCCGGGAATATGGGATGGTTTTCTTGCGAAGGAGTTGTAGCTCTATAATCGAAAGGTGCGTGATTTAAGAGTTGATTCTTAGAATATAAGCTATAAGAATTAAACTACTATTAACTTTTTTGAAAAAACTTACAGTTTTTCAGTGATTTACGAAAAACCGCTTCAAAACATGCATTTTTTTCACGAATAATTAAAATCTTTGATCTTTAATAACTTAAAAAGTATTGACTTATTTTAATAACTTTATATAATGAATTTTGCTTTTAATTTGTTCTTTTATTGATTTGTGCAGTTATTTTTTATAAAATAATTTTCACCCCCGAGAAGGGGCGGTATCCACCCTCAGGATAAAGGCGCAAGGTGGTACCATGTCACCTTTGTTTCTTGACGTATCCTCTAACCACTGACCAATTTTCGTGAAAATTGATGAAGGTTCACCGAAATTGAAGGTAATCGTTGACTTTTACCTTCAGTGACTGCACTATACAAAATAAATTGCAATTTACTGATATAAATGCGCGTAATTTGGAAGCTTATAAATTGAAGCGTTCGGACGAATAACGGTCTATGTTACAAATTATCAAAAATAGAGTTTTGGTATGAATAACGGTCTATGAAATGTGTAGATTCCACTAAATATTATAGTTTGTTAATATACCAACAGATGGGGCGAGTATACCAATATGGAGAGTGTGAAAATAAATTTTTAAGTTGGAACAACGGTCTATGCGACATCAACGTCAAGCGTGCTTTGACTGTACCGAACCAAATCGGTCTGTTTTGTGGTACCGTGCGAATGGTTACCTTTTGTTTACATTCTAGTATTGTTTTGGTTGTAGTGTGGTTGTAGTCTATGTAGTTTTATTACATTATGAACGAAAACGAGATAGAACAAACCAAGAATGTTCGGTTTTCACCTACTGATATTCGTAGACTAAATAAATCAAAAAGAAATACCAGGCAGATAAAACTAGAAATTTGGAAGGATGTCTCTAGAAAAAATCGCAGAGATTCGGGTCTGGCATACACAACAAGGAAGACAAAAATCTTAGTTCCTGCTAAGACGGGTATAAATAAGAAAAAAATCATACAAGCGAAAGTTTTATTTTCATAAAATTAAAAATTAAACTTTACTGTTTTTTTTTTCGTTTTACTTCGAAATGATTATTAAAATAATACTATTTTCCATTCGTCTCTATATAGATTTATTAATTTTATGTTATTTGTTGAAGGTAAACGTATGTCGCAAATCGAGTAAACAAATTTAATTTTATATCACATGTTATATTAATACATATAAATGTAATAATTTGTGTTAATAAAATTATTTCAAAAACAATTTTTACTTTTATTTGTGGAATAACGGTCTATGTTACATTTTCAGTCACAAACTTTCAAGAAATAAGCAACATGTTCAAACTCACCTTTTCTCGAAAATGTCAACTTGTAACATAGACCGTTATTCGTCCGAACGCTTCAATTATTAAATGATATGTAGTCGCCAAATAATTAATTTAATGCATTTTAAGTACAACTTTCTCTTAAGCCGGGAAGATAGGGTGGTTTTCTTGCGAAGGGGTTGTAGCTCAATAATCGAAATGCACGTGATTTAATAGTTTATTCTTAGAGTATATAAGCTATAGGAATTATATCCGCAATACGATATATTTTAAGTTTTCTCAGCATTTTTCTCTTAAGTTAAATCAATTAAAGGGTTGTTTGGGGGTGAAGGGGATGAGCTCAAAAATCTAAACTATATAATTTCAAGAGCTCATAAATAGCTCGTAATTCTATCGCAAAAACCGATTCAATATTCCTATTTTTAAGTAGTGGGGGGGGGCTAATGTATTAAATTCCTGCTCAGTGGAACGAGCTCAAAATTTTTAGTTTGCGGAATATGAAAGCTCATAAATAGCTCATAAATCAGGGCTATTTGTTTTTTTATTTTTGCAAGTGGGGGGGGGGGGCAGCTCAACACGGGTGGTGCCGCGAGCTTGCCACGTAAACGTTGTGAATCTAGAGAGTGGGAAGGGGAATGGGAAGTTTAGTTATCATGGAAACGTGGTCGGGTAAACAACGCGCATTTGCTGTGAAAGCTTATTACAAAAATGTTGAAGGTTTTGTGCGTATAAAACGAGCGTTTCGTTTAGACTACCATTTGCCAATTGCCAACCCGCTCTGCAGCTCCGTCTAACATGGCTATTAAGACTTGGGTTAGGAACTTTGAAAGTAGTGGTTTAACATCACAGAAAAGAGGTGGCAGCGTCAGAACAGCTCGCACTCCACAGAATATTGAAGCGGCGTGATCATTACACGCGAGTCGTCGTAGAGATCTTCGAGGGTTTGTAAGCGTTTAGTAAGTATATTTTATAAAATGCATCGTTTTCCCATTAAAGCTTGAATACTTAGATTTGAGTAGTCGGCGAAAAAAATATACATTTAATTACCTATAATATACCTCACTTTGAATTTAAATAATAAAAGGTTTTTCAAATAAGGAATTCATTCGATTTTTTATTAGCTTCAATTTTGGTAATGATAACTTTTTTGTAAAAACTAGTTTTTTAGTTATTTATGAAAAACCTTTGATCTTTAATAACTCAAAAAGTAGTAATTTATTTTAATAACTTTACATAACAAATTTTGCTTAGAATTTATTTCATTTTTAATAAAATAATTTTTACCTCCGAGGGGTGGCATCTCCCCCAGGGTAGAAGTGCAAGTTGGCACCATGTCACTTTTGATTCTGGAGGTATCTTCTAATGCTAATGACTCACCAATTTTCATGAAAATCGATCGAGGTCCAACTAAATCGGAGGTGAAACCTTCAGGGACTGCACTAATCATTGAAAGACATAATTAGTATATTAAGTATGGAGAACGGTAAGGGTTTTATACCGATCGAAGACAATTGTTTGGAGGAGGAGCGGAGCGACGACTCCAATTATTGTCTGAGATCGGTTACCATTAACGTTCGACATGCTTATAACGTTTTTTGCACGATTGATACCATTATAAATTATAAAATTAAACATTTTCGTCATATTGACTAGTTTCATTCATTTTATCAAGATAGATACTTTGGTTGTTAGGTAGTAACTAGGGTGCATAACAACAATGGAGAATTGAGTTTTTATTTAGTTGTCAATAATTTTAAGTACAATTTTGATTATTATAAATTAAAATATGAGCGAAAGTGAATTTGAAGAAATTGAACGGGCTTGGGAAGAAGGGTGTTCCGCAATTATTCCTGAAAAATCCAAAATCCGTTATCAAAATACCTACCAAAGTTTTAAAAAATGGTGCGAAGGCAAGAATTTAAGAATCGAAGAAAAGACTATTGGCATATTTCGGTCAGACATATGCAGTTGAAAGCTCCTGGAAGCCTCTGGGCAGAATATTCAATGATTAAATCCACCGATTTTTTTTATGATGGCATTGATATTTCCAAGTTTTCAACTTTGATCGCGTATTTGAAGAGAAAAAATGTTGGCTATAGGCCTAAGAAAGCGAGCATTTTTACACGGGAGCAATTTGAAAAATTTCTGATGGAAGTACCGGATGAAGAATTTCTAGTTCACAAGGTAATATAAGCTAGTTTAGGTAAAAGAAATACTCTAATGAAGATTTTTTCATAATTTGTGGGTCGCAATGATATTGGGAATATCTGGTGCCTGTAGAAGAGAAGAATTATATAATATTACTATGAATGACATCCAACAAACCGATGGTTTAATGATTGTAAAAGTACCCAATACAAAAACGAACATCCAGCGTACTTTTACAGTCGTTAATAAACCAGACGATAAAATTCCATATTTAGAAATTCTGCAAAAGTATATAAAACTTCGTCCATTACAAGTAAAATCAAATCATTTGTTCTTAAGATACGCCAAAGGAAAATGTTGTGCTCAAGTAATAGGGAAAGGGACAATCGGGGGCTGGCCTTCTCAAATTGCCAAATTCTTAAATTTGCCTAATCCCGAGAACTATACTGGCCATTCGTTCAGGAGGACATCAGCAACGCTTTTGGCTAATAAAGGTGTTGATGTCCTCGGATTAAAGGGTCGTGGAGGTTGGTGTTCATCGACAGTGGCAGAAAGCTATGAGTGAGTTTTGATGAATTGACTGCAGTCATGTAGTGAACGTTAGTTATTTTGTGATGGACCAGCCTGGATTTTCTTCTGGTAAGTCTTTACAAAACCATTTTCTTTATAGAACACTCGCTATGAATACTTAATTTTGTTCATAGGGCTGGTCCCCGGTCCAAGTCCCAGATAACCGCCCACTGCAAATATCTGAGTCCACCTAAGTTTGCATTATGCATTATTAGCGCTGTTCTTCTCTCGACTGTGTCAATAGTCGAATTTCTTCGTATTCATCTTTAGCGCCTCACGGGCCTACAAAGGGAGCATTTCTCTACCTGTTTGAGTGAGTGAACTATTTTGGTTTATTTTTGTTTCCCTGCGGTAACGTAGCTACCATGTGTTATTTTACCTAATATAACATTTAGGTCATTCCCGTTTTGGATTTAAAAAAAAGAAATATAGACATTTACTTTCGCATAAATTTCTAATTCAAGATATAGACGCTTTCGCTTAATGTTTTTGACATTTACAGTGAATTTGAAGTGTGTTTTTATATAGTTAATTTTTTTAATTAACGTTATGCGATTTCTGTTATTAGAGTATAATTTATGTATTTTAGTCTTATCGAGACAAAAAGGCCTTTTTTACTATATTTAGAAATGGACGAAGTATGACTAATTATGATCTTTTTATAGATAAACCTTTTTTAAAGAAACTATTTTACTTTTCTTTATTTTTAAACTTTATAGATAATGTTTATTATCTTCAGTTAACTCAATTTTCAAATAGTGAGAGTCACAATCGTCCATTTATCAATCTTTTTACGTGTGTGTATATGCAATTTGTTAACCATGTTCAAATGATTATTTTTTAATTTTTATTTTTGTGGTTAACACCTTTCTTTTATGTATATTATGTGAATATTAAGATTCCATTGAGTTTTTAATAAATGTTTTATTAAAGTGTACGATGTGGTATTTTATTTAATTATTATTTACAGCTCAAGACTAGAAGAAGATTGATGTCTTGTCGTAGCAGTGTTGCTAATTTGTTATTGTTGTGTTATGTTTCGTTAATTATTGTTCCTTTGAGTATTTTTTTGGTCAAAATACCTGGCGCCCTATATTTTCGTTTGAGTTTTAAGTATTTCCGTTTTCTTAGAGTCCAAGAGCCAAACCCTCAGTTAATGTTATCTATTTATCTTTTGTCTATGGTCGTTTCATTAGCTCTATTAGCATAATATCATTCTTTATTCATTTAACACCTTCCACTGTAACAGAATAACACCCAAAGAATCATGCCCACATCTCTTCCGACTGAGCAACGTGGCCTTTGTTTCGTCAATGTAAGTGATTGGACCTTTCCATCATAGGCCATTCCTTATTCCATATAAGGATAATATCGTCCTGATCCTTCTGGTTCAGCTCCCATGACCTCTTCTCCATCCGATCGTTATAAGTTTTTGAGTCAAAACTTTTATTCCCTATTATCTTACTTGAAAAATGTATACCACACTCGTGTCGCTAAACTCAACCGTTTTCGAGATAAACGCATTTTAAATCAACGATGCTTACACGCGAAAAATAAACTTAAACCATAATAATTTCCAAAAATATAAAACATAAATATAAGATCTTACACAATTATTATGGTTTGAAGCTTATTTTTCGATTGACCGAAATCATTAGACCGAAAAGCACTTTACCGAAACCTCACTAGACCGAATAGTAGGAGACCGAAAAGCATTAGGTACATAATATAGGGTCCATAAACAGGACTGTAATCTGAGCAAGGGTAACATCAACCTCTTAATTTCTTTTTACTTGTCGCAGTAAAAGAGATAAGACAAATGTAATTACAACTAAATGTTATTTGGATAGTTATTAGAAACAGTTAAAATGGTGTTAACATCACTCTACCCTTTATTTATTTTTGCCTTCACTAATTTGTTTAACGGATGAACATTATTTCATATCAGACTGTACAGAGTAGCAGTTTACACAGTCTATATATACAATAATACAAAAAAAAATACAATAAACAAAAAGACAAACATAATAAATCTCAGCATAATTTACTGCGATTTTTTTAAATTTATGCACCATTTCGGTCTAATGCTGTTCGATCTAGTGAGGTTTCGGTAAAGTGCTTTTCGGTCTAATGAGTTCGGTCTGCTGCTTTCGGTCTAATTGTCGTATACCTATTTTTCGGGTGTAACTACAATGATATTATTCCAAAAATTATGTTGCATCGCAGATTTAAAATGCCTTTATTTCGAAAACGATTGAGTTTAGCGAGATGAATGTAGTATATCTTTTTTAATTAAAAATATTAAGAGAATAAAAGTTTTGATTCAAAAAGTATGTAGAGTGGGGGATAAAAATATTGAACGTATTCAATGAGCGCTGAAAGGCGTATGTGCGCTATCCGGGTAATACATTATTTTTGATGGCAAATTTAGATTTCTCGTCTCAAAAAATCCCCGCTTTTACAATTTCGTGTTCTTAATAAAACAAAAGAAATTTTGGCACCCTATACACATTTCGATTACTATCAATTTTTGTACTAAAGTAAGTTAGCTTAAATCGACCTATTTTAAGCTCAGGAATCTAAGCTCTTGCCCATTCGTTACCAAACACACTGTATTAATATACTTTATATTTAACAGATAATTATTATTTTAGGTGTCTCTTGCGAAGACATCCAAAATGATGGATGCAATGCAATATTAAAATATCCCGTAAATCAATGGAACCAAAATTTAACTGCTACTACAGATGTGAACATCGAAGAAAAGCATTTTGAATGTGAAATATGCGCCAAAGAATTAGCAACAAAGGGTTCTTTAACAATACATATGAGAGTTCATACTGGTGAAAAACCATTTGAATGTCAAATTTGCAAGAAACAGTTTTCAATGAAATTATATTTGAAATCGCATATTATGAGTGTGCATACTGGTGAAAAACCGTTTAATTGTGAAATTTGCACCAAAACGTTTTCACTGAAGCAAGGTTTAAAGTTCCATGTGAGAACGCATACTGGTGAAAAACCTTTCAGATGCAAAATATGCGCCAAACAGTTTTCACACGCACAAAGTTTAAAATATCATATAAAAACGCATACTGGTGAAACACCTTTTACATGCAAAATATGCACCAAAGAGTTTTCAATGAAAACAATTTTAAAATCGCATATGAGAGTGCATAGTGGTGAAAAACCATTCGAATGTGAAATTTGCACCAAACATTTTTCAACAAATACACATTTAACTATACATATGAGAGTGCATACTGGTGAAAAACCATTTGAATGTGAAATTTGGACCAAACAGTTTTCAACAAATACACATTTAACTAGACATATGATAGTGCATACTGGTGAAAAACCGTTTAAATGTGAAATTTGCACCAAACAGTTTCCAAGAAACACACATTTAACTAGACATATGATAGTGCATACTGGTGAAAAACCGTTTAAATGTGAAATTTGTACCAAACAGTTTTCAACGAATACATATTTAACCACACATATGAGACTGCATACTGGTGAAAAACCTTTCACCTGCAAAATATGCTCCAAACAATTTTCACACCAGTGGAGCTTAACAGTACATATGAAAACACACACTTGTGATTAGGATAAGATGGGTACAGTGCTACTCTAGAAAAAAAAAACGTCAAAATTGAGATGATTATATCTTATTGAATTTTTGTTATTTTATCATAAAATATCGAAATCTGATCCCAACCTGTACATACATTTTTATCCTTAATAAATATTTTCTCATGAAATAATTTTAATCTCAACTACTTCCTAACAAGCACCGATAGGTTCTAGTGTAATAAAAACCCATTAAAAAAAAGAATGAGTGTGTGTACTTTGTACGCACGTAAGAAGTTATACTTATATTAGAGAGATATCGCAAATGCAAACGATAATATCGTGTCAAGACGTAAATAACGTATAACGTTCTATTTCAGCACAGGCAACAAGAGAGTTATCGCAAATGTTCTGGGGCGGGGCTTAACGTTATTATGACAACCGACGTTTGGTATTACAATGTAACCTAGAAATTAATTTTGAGGAATACTGTAATTGTTTTTTATTGAAAAATGAATTTGGATATTGAGCTGGTTGACATGCATTTTAATTTTAATGATTTAACCAACAATAAATATAAATAGTTAGTATAAAAATAATATAAAATATCTGAATAAATAATATCCTAACCACAAAAAGTAGTCTATTGTAGACAAAATAAAAATGCACGTGTTTCCCAACATAAGATGATTCACAGTATTTAGTTTATAAAATTTGTATTCTATACATTATTTTTATGTTTCATCCCAAATGTCAAATTAGCGTTAACGTTATTACCGTCCCTTATTTCAACCTAAATAGCGGGACACGCTATCCGGTATTAGCGTAACATTCATTCTGCGCTTGCGTACATGTCAAAATAGCGTATTCCGCTATTAGCGTGCGATAAAAATGCATTTGCGATATCTCTCTATTATATGATTTCAACGAAATAAATTACTTTAAACTTTAAACAGTTTATTTGATTTAAATATTAATCTAATTTTTAATGCTTACCACTTTCCAAAAATAAAAAAAGAATAGGAACGGTCCGGATTTGCACCCAAGACTTCTCGATCTCTAGCCGAATGCTCTATCAATAACGCTATGCGCTTTCTGTATATTTATATAGTTTCTCGGATATAATGACAATTCACGGTAACAAACAGACGAAATGAAGTAGAAATTTAACAACGTTTTAATAATACTCATCTTTCTCCCGAGGAAGACAAATTCAAAGACACAAAAATTATAATAAATATATTTACTAAAAACACTAATACAGGGTGGGGAATTAGTGTAAGTCCAATTACTCGTTTGTCGTAAGAGATACGAAAAAAAGCTATTTATATAAGAGTTGGGGCACGGATAGTACCATAATTTAAAAATATTTTCAGATATACAGGGTCACCCGTATTGACAGGGTGACACAAACTTATGTTATTTTTATTATATTTATATAATTTTATATTTATCTATATATTTTTACATTTTTGAATTGTCATCGATGTCTTCTTTCTCAAAATATAGGGTTTTGTAATATTATAAAAGGTAGTTTAAAAGATAATCACGTTTTATTGTTAATTTCATAGCAAAATTCACACACTGTAGAATTGTGGTGATTTGACATCAAAGTTTCTATTTATGGTCAAACGATTTTTAATATAGTCTACTATTGTTGAACATTAACAATATAGCGAAAAGTTTAATATTAATATACATCTTCTTCTTCTTCTTCATGTGCCGTGCTCGATTATCGAACGTTGGCTATCAAATTGGCTATAGCAATTTTGTTAACGGCAGCTCGGAAAAGGGATGCAGAGGATCTGTTATACCATTCTCTCAGGTTTTTAAGCCATGACGTTCTTCTTCGACCTGGCCCTCTTCTTCCGTCTACCTTGCCTTGTATTATTAAATGGAGTATATTATATCTCTCTGGGTGTCGCATAACATGGCCAAAATATTCAAGTTTTCGATTTTTAACTGTTCTGACGACTTCTGTGACTTCCCATCTGGTGCAAAACAACTTCGTTACGAACTCTATCCACCCAACTTATTCGTAGGATTCTCCGGTATACCCAAATTTCAAAGCCTTCCAATCTCTTGAGAAGAGTATCTGTTAAAGTCCAATCTTCGACACCGTACAAAAGAGTAGAGAACACATAACATCTCACTAATCTAATTTTAAGATTCAAAGTAATGTTGTTTCCACATAAAAGTTTCTTTATCTTAAGGGGTCATATACGTTTCTCGGCTTCAAAAAATCGATTTTATTTTTTTTTCTTATTTTAAAAGGTACATCTCTTAGAAACATTTTAAGACCAGAACGAGTTCGATATTCGAATTATTGACGAAGTTACAGCTGCTTTAAACGGAACTAGTCGGGTCGCTAAGCAGGTCTTGCAAAACTTTAAACACGTTTTTCTCGAAATGGCATTTTTCATAACGGTGGGCATGATAACTGGTTAACCGTTCGTCCGATTAACTTCATTTTTGGCACACATATTCTAAATTAGATTCACTATCGTGCGACGAGAGCTTTTTTGATTAAATTTAACCATTTTCGAATAACAATAAAAAAATAGACAATTCTTTTGGTGAAAATTACGACTTTTTTTTAAATTTCGACCGTTTCCGTAATTAATTTTTTTTCCTTAATTCCTCTCGTCACACGAGAACTATGACTCTAAAAAATGATAACAAATAAACAATTTTTGTTTCAAATTAATATTACGAGCTGAATTATGCCCACCGTTTGACCTGAAAAAAAAACACGTTCTACGCCACTGGACGCGGCCGCCATGTTTTTAATTATTTTTTTAACTTTTAACATATGTTTTATGCTCCTTAAGAGTCCACCTTTAAAATTAAAAAAAAATGAAATCAATTAGCCCAATAGGTTTCGTACAATTTATCATTACATTTAGACTACTTTTTAAGCTCGAGAAACGTATATGACCCCTTAAAGAATGCAGCTCTGGCATTCTCTATACGTATTCTAATTTCTTTGCTCATGTCCCAGTTCTCATTTAGATTACAACCAAGGTAGGTGATACTGTTAGTTCTCTCTAATTGTTCACCATAAGCTGTTACTACTTCCGGTTGTATTGGCGTCTTACTGACAACCATCACCTTGGTCTTTGCGGTGTTTAGCTTGAGTCCATATTCATCACACGTTGTGGTAATCCTATTAATCAGATGTTGAAGTTCTTCATAATTGCTCGCAATTAACACCGTGTCATCCGCATATCTCAAATTATTAATATTGACGCCATTCATTTTGATACCACATTGAGCATTATCCACTGCTTTATTGAAAACAAACTCAGAATAGATGTTAAATATTAGTGGGGACAAAATGCAGCCCTGCCTTACTCCTCTTCGTATTTGAAGTTCTTCAGACGTGTCCCAGCCAATCCTGATGTTTGCACGTTGATGCCAGTAAAGATTTTTGATAATGCGTAAGTCTTTATCATCAATACCCACTTTCTGAAGAATAGCAATCATTTCCATATGTTTTACCCGATCAAAGGCCTTCTCAAAGTCAATGAAACACATATAAACCGGATGTCCGACATATCTGCATCTCTGTACCATAACCTGAATACTAAACAGTGCTTCTCTGGTCCCAAGGTTATTGCGGAATCCAAACTGTGTATCACCAAGCTGTTCTTCTATTTTTTGGTACATCCTAGAGTGCAAAATTCGTAGAAATATCTTTAAAACATGACTCATCAAGCTAATGGTTCGGTAGTCACTACATCTTTTCGCGTTTGCTTTTTTAGGTATCGTCACAAAAGTCGACAGCAGCCAATCCGTTGGTATATAACCAGTTTGATAAACTTTATTAAAAAGATGAAGGAGAGATCTTTTACCTGAATTTTCGAAGAGCTTTATTATTTCATTCGGTATTTCGTCTGGTCCCGTCGCTTTTCTGGTCTTTGCTAATCTTATTGCTTGTTCAATTTCGTCCATAGTTATGTCAGGTCCTGTAACTACTTCGTTAATTTCAAGCTCGGGCCTTTCATCATTAAACAGTTCCTCAATGTATTCTTTCCATCTGTCTATTTTATCCAAATCAGTGATAATCAGTTTTCCGTCTCTATCAACGATGTTATTTGCATGTTTTTTGTTCTGACCGGTGAGTTCTTTTATTTTTTTATACATATTAAATGAATCATGTTTTCTCTGCAACTCTTCAATTTCTAAACATTTTTTTTCAAAGTATGTTTCTTTTGCCGCTCGTATTTTAGTCCTTATCTCTTTATTAATGCGTTTATACATTTCGATGTTTTGATTCTTAAATTTGCGTCTTTTTTCCATCAAATTCAAAATCTCATCGTTCATCCACTGTTGCTTCTTTGATTTTTCTCTTTGAAGTTTGGAGTTGAGTTGCTTATAATCGTTTTGATTTGGTTCCAATGATCCTCGATGGATTCTTGTTGTTCGCTATTCTCAAAATTGCTCTCTAAATTGTTTGAAATCCCCTGACTGTTGTTTCTAATAAAATCGGTATCCAGTTTGTTAGAGGATCGTTGTTGTTTTATCCGTTTAAGTTTTAATTTTATTTCGGCTAACAATAGATTGTGATCAGATGGCACATCGGCGCCAGGATAGGTTTTTACAGACTTTACTGCATTTCTGTAACGCTCACTGATGGTTATGTAGTCAAGTTGGTTTCTTACGATATTATTGGGGGTATCTGCTGGAGATTTCCACGTATATAATCTCCTTTTAGGTAATTTGAAAAAGGTATTCATTATACATAGATTATGTTCTTTGCAAAAATCTGCGAAATAGTCTCCCCTTTCATTTCTATCGCCCAGTCCATAACAGCCAATAATATTACTTTGTCTGCCTTTTCCTATCTTAGCATTAAGGTCACCCATCAGAATGGTGAGATCTCTAGTCTTGAGTTGGTCGGTAACAGTTTTTACATCGGCGTAGAACTTGTCAAGTTCTTCCAGTTCACTTTCCGCTGTCGGTGCATACACTTGTATTAAATTTATGTTTCTGGGTTTCGCGTTCAACTGAATCATTATGACTCGTTCAGATACCTGGCATACCGCCCTAACACATTTGCTAACCTCGTTTGAGACTATTAATCCTACACCATGACGATGGTAATTACTCTCTTCTCCTGCATAATATACTTCATGATCATCCACATGGCATTGGCCAGATCCGGGCCATCGCATTTCACTGATACCCAGAATTGATATTTGCAGCCTTTTCATCTCATTTATGGCATTGTGTGTTTTTTCTGGTTCATATAAACTCCCCACATTCCATGTGCCTATTCTACAACTTCTCTGTATATCAAATTTGGCCAAACGGGAGATTCTTCGCACCCCTGCCCCATTTAAGAAGCGCCCGTACTCGGGGCCATCGTTTATTTCCTCAGCCATATTGATTAACCTGGGAAAAATAGTGTAGTAGTCATTCCCTTGGCTTTCTACACCGCTGTGTACACGCTGTTTAAGTGGTTGCCACCGCACCGAGTACTATTCTGTATTGACCGTTCTGGCCTAAATGACTTCCGCTCAATACAGATACTGAAAAACCAGCTGCCGATTTTAAGGTTCGATTTTATACAAGCCCTAAAACCAGGGGGCTGCCACCTCCGTCCTCCAGACCGTTGTGAAGACCTTCTCCGCCCTGGATGCCGTTGTGGGCTTCATCCGTGACCCTGGTTTAATATACATGGTTGGTCAAAACGCGTTTCTTAAGGTATCTTCTACCTACTTACCAATTTTCATAAAAATCGATGGAGGTTCAACTAAATAGGAGGGGAAAACCTCCACTGTCTTATTAATAAAAATTGCTTAGTCCGAAGTTAGAATGTGCTACTATCGGGTTCACGAGTAAATTTCAGTGCACTCCTTATGACAAGCGAGGTTGCCGATACCCCTTATCTTTGTACGCACATCTTCGCCGGCTGTGCCACGGTAAGGCAGACGACGAATTTACAACAGCGCAGCGTTTTCTGCCATTTGATTTACGTTATGCATAAGAGCCAACGCTGAAATGTATAACAGAATCCGAGTGTAGTTTTAATGTGCCTTACAAGATGAATATCGTTTCGCTGATTTCTATGCTCATTTAATTCGGCTATTAATCTTAAAGCATTGATAAAATAATCTCTTTCCATTCGCAATAATCATATAATAATTTTATTATATAAAAGCAAGCAAAAGCAAATAATGCATTTAGCAAGTTTTTAGAGTTATGTGTTATGAATACAAAATGTCAGGTTAGTCACGCTACGTTATTTCACGTATAAATTATATAAAACGTATATAAAAAAAATATAAACTGAACAAATATAATAATATTGAACAACCACAACGATAACCTACCTATTAACTAGTTGCGACAAAGCAAATAGGGCTCTAGCCCTCAAAATTAACCGAAAATTATAATCGTCGCGTGAGCTCAGGCGCAACCGCTGTAAAACAAAAACTAGTATAACAAACCAGTGTAACAAAACGCACTAGGTACTACTCACAAATAAACTAAAATTAATAAAAATACCAAGTTTTTTGTAAAAGCTATCTATTAAAATACCCTAAATAAGGGTCACAATACAAAACGTTTTCGGATTAAGGAATCCATCATCAGTCTTTAAAAGCCAAAATTTGCATGCCTGAGCCACCAAAATGTATTGGGTAAAAACCCTTTAAATGTAAATCATAAAGTTATTTTACATATTTATATAAAAATGATCTGATGTTATAGATAAACCTGGATGTTACCCAGGGCAACACAGGACTCTCCCCACGTGGTTGGAACTTTTTTTGGAGAAAACCTCACATATTGGATTTCAATGGCCAACTGACCTGTGGCCAACTGTGTATATAACGGAACCAGTGTAAGATCTCTGGATTTTTTATGATATAGTTGGATTCTAAGTGATCCATAAAAACATCAGCTAAGAAAGGGGATAAGCAACTACCCATTGCTAAACCGTCAGGTTGTTGATAAAAGTTGTTATTAAAAACAAAGTAATCTTGAGATAGACAAATTTTGAGAATGTTTATAATAGACGAAGTGGTGGTGGAAGTGACAGAATTATTTAAGAGGAGTGAATTAACCAGACTAATCGATTCATTTTTTGGTACTGAAGTAAATAAATTGCTAACATCAAAAGAAAGCATAACAATATTTGGATTAAGATTGACAAGTTGAAAAACTTCACAAGTTGATACACAATATTCAACAAAACAATACACTCCGTTTAGACTTATACGAAGATTTGGAGATTGGCAAGGACATGAAGAAGAGTCCCAACTGTGTCAATAGACAAACATCCCTTAACCGCAACTTTGTCCCCATTCACCGCCAATTATTCTCATAATTCCTATTTTTCAACTTCCTCTTTTTATCCTTTTCTTTCTCTTTCAACTTACCCTCCCTTCTTTTTCAAAATTTCCTCTTTCCTTCACTGCTTCCAAACTCCTTTACCCGACTAACATTATTAACTACTGAACCCTATTAACCATCACCTCATTAATTCACCCTACTATCTTTTCACTTCTTTTTCATTTCATTACTTCGTTCAGTTTAATTCCACACCTCATATTTTCTTTATCCCTCCCTTTCCCTTAAAATTCTTGTCTTTATACCTTACACCACAGCCCTCTACTTTTTGTCTTTGACTTTTTCCAAGTAAATTTTTACCTCTCCAACTAACATCCATCACTCAATTTCAGTTCTCACATTCAGATCCATTATCATTACAATTAAATTATATCAATATTCTTTTTCTTACTTTGGTTTTATTTTATTCAGTACACTTTCAATATTATTTTCATTTTAATTTCATTCTTGTATCAACTGGACTTAACAGCTATAATCATACTTTTCTTTATCTCTAACTTCACATACCCTCACTTTGTCACAAGAATTCTCTCAAAACTTTTGAAATAAAATTAAAAAATAAAACATCTCATAATAATTACAATTCTTTTTCATTCACATATTATTACACACTTTTAATTATTTGACTGTATCCTAACTCAAATCCATTATTTACAAAAATTTGCATTTATTTTTAAATAACAATATTTTCCTTTTATTTATACAACCACCAATACAATATAGACTAGATTAAATTGCCTACCAATTTATTCATTTTGTACAATAACATTCCAACTAATACTGATTCTTTCTCTTCTTTCACCTTCATCTATTTTTATCTTTTTATCGTTATTGACAGCAGCTTAACTTTCTTTCTATCAATTTGATCAATCTAATGTTATAGTATACAGTCAATATAAATACTCTTATATTCTAAATTAATTTTGTATATCACAATTTCTTTTCAATAACCAATAGATTTAAAATGTTAGACATTTTCAGATATTAAAATTTTATCATTTGTTGTGGGTCATGACCTTTTGGTTAATTAACTTTGAAATCGACTACCTTTTTCTCTACTGTCAATGTCATTTCAAACAGTTCCTTACACACTAGTGTCACTTTATAGTCAAAGTTGGCCTAAGATGGTTGATTGAGGTTTTGGTAGGGTTTCACCATGTTCCCATAGGCAATATCCTGTAACATCGGCGTTTACCCTGTTTAATATTATTTTTAAATAATGTAAATTGAATTTTAAATTCAACCATTGTTTGGTTCTGGGGCTATTTAGCAAGTATGCACGTAAGTAATCTAACCACATTTTTTAGCTTTTTAAAAATTTCAACCATCTTTCAATTCTAATAGTGGGATTACTTATTTTATTGTAGATTCACTGATGATGGACCGATAGGTCTGAAAACGTTCTGAATTGGACATATTTTATTCAATCCATTGGGATTTTTAAGTTTTAATAAATATACCAATTTACATAGAAGTGGTTTTACTTCTTGTTAGAGTTTTTTAAAAATAAATATGTTATGTAGTGAATTATCATTGAAATTTAAAAAACCTACAAAATGAGGCTTTATAAGTTAACTACTTACAGTAGTTTCGTAAATGTAATAATGAATTAACCGAATGTAATTTTCAAAAAATCAAAATACCTACTTTACTTTTTTCAAGGCAAAAAAATTCATGACGAAATAGTTTTAATTTTATTTCGTAATGGGAAAGTACATCATGTGACACCTCATTTAAAATCGTTTGAAATACTGATTAAAAAAAATGTATAATACGTACATGCGCAAAATTTTGGTCAAATGTTTTTTAAACGCATTCAGTTTTTTTCGAATCCTGAGAAAACTAATACGAGAATCTTTGAAAAATATAAACGCAGAATAAAATATTACATTATTACCGAGGGCCGATAGTCCATTAGAATAAACAAAAAGTTTCTTTTGAATGATATATTTGAAATTAACACGCTGACGGACAGAACGTCTATAGACGTCTAATTTCCATTGATGTAATGTGACATAACGTCATAACGTTAATGTGACAACATTAAATGCTCTCAGAACTTAAATTTGATCCAAGATCAGTACCTAGGTCTCATGGTATGATCTATCTGATAAGATGTACCTTGTACATATTTATTATCATCATTACTATTAATATTATCACCCAATTTACGTTGATTTTTAAAAAAATAATCAGTTATATTGCGACATTTGAACTTTTTACTTTTTAAGTTCTCGGTAGAAGCTTCTGATTCCTTTCGTTTATTGTTTATTTGACATCTTATAACTTTTCGTAAATCACAAACTATATTAATATAAAAAAGAAGAATAAACTCAAAATACTATTAATCACGCTATCAATTTACAAACTAAGATGTGTACGAATCAGTATTAGAGATGTTACGTGCATCGATACCCAAAATACACTAATTACTAATAATTAATAAGGGTGTTCTTTTTTCGTGGTCAGCTATCGGCGTGTGAACATATTTATATTTTCGGCGAATTAATATAGTTTTTGCTAGGCGCGCAATTTTCGGGAGATTTTCGGCGAATCTGTTATCTGCAAACGATTTTATAATTATACGTGGAGATGCTTAAGTATGCGTTCACAGTATATAGCATGATACTATAAATAACAAGATAATATATTGCGCATCTCGAAGATAAGGGAGTCGTGACGTAACTGGAGACCCAAGTTCGTAATGGTTCGTAATGACCGAATGATTTCCGATTAGTTTGAATTGCTCGCGGTTGTATAGTCCGAGCTGTATGGTCGCCCCCGTTAGGTAAATTATTCCGATTCGATTTTTTTGCACAAACTTACTAAAAAAGAGTTCCTTATAACAGATCCGCAGAGTGCCGGGAGGTGCCGCGGTCAGAAAATTGTTTAAACAATTTTTTTAAACAAATTCAAATCAATAATTTTTTCGATTCGTTCAATTTTCTTAGATTTTTTGGATCATTATAATAGACCTGGATCCCGCGTATCAAAAAAAGTTGATTAATAGCAAGCTGAAAATCTGTTAATAGCTTAACGGTATCTAGTCGGACAAACTTTGATGCACTGGAACATTGGAACAGGGGAAGTTTTAATTGTGGAACAGTTTAAAAGTTTGGAACGTCAGATTACGAAAACGTCCCATGTATTTTGTCGGACAGAACATCCAATTGCAGGTGTATAAGCAAAAAAAGGTCTCTTGTGATTTTTCTCTAAAATTTATTTTTGTCGAGTTATATGCGATTTAATATTTGAAAAACGCGAAAATCGCCATTTTCAAGGCTTAATAACTCAGTTAAAAATTATTACTATGAAAGTTAGAAAGTGGCCAAATCAAAGTTTAAAGTCCACCCTACAAAATTCTGAAGAAATTTTTGTCATTATTTTATTACTAAGCTGTTATTTTTAATTATTAACAATGAGCGCTAACTGCATAAAGGCGGCCGTCAATAGTGAGTGCGAAAGAGATGCACCAGTCCGGCCGTCTAATGGTGCATCTCACTTGCACTCACATTGACGGCCGCCTCACTTACCGCTCTTGGTTAACAATTAAAAATAACAGCTCAGTAATAAAATAATGACAAAATTTCTTCAGAATCCTGTAGGGGGGGGGGGGGCTTTCAACGTTGATTCAGTCACTTTTTGACTTTCATAATATAATAATAATTTTTAACCGAGTTATTAAGCCTTGAAAAAGGCGTTTTTCAAACAACAGTCAATTTTAGAGAAAAATTACTAGAGACCTTTTTGGCTCATAATGACCCAAAGAATCGAAAAAATTATACGAAGTGAAAAAATTGATTTTTTGAATTTGTTTAAAAAAATTGTTTAAACAATTTTCCGACAGCGGCACCTCCCGGCACTATGTATATTTGTTATAAGGAACTCTTTTTAAGTAAGTTTGTGTAACAAAATCGAATTGGAATATGTTAACTAACGGGGGCGACGATAAAGCCTGGACTATAAGCTTACAACAAGAATTCAAACATGCGATGCGCGAACTCGGACGTATTTGCGCTACGGGAAGATACTATCTTGTTATTTATAGTATCATGGTATATAGAATTATATATATATTTTTTAAATATGCTTGTTGTGATCATTTTTAATTCTTAATTTATAAGGATTATAAATTACTCATTTCCAAATACACTGGCGTCACTGGCCCGTTTTAGCCAAGTCCCATACTAATAAAATTATATATTTACATATATTTAATTCATAATTCATATAATATTGTAATTTTAAAACATGTGTAATTATCCATTTAAAAAAATAAATGAATGTTTTTGTAATCTTTATATTATAATTTAAAAAAAAATCACGTGGGTTGAGAGGGGGGCCGATAGCCCCCGCCCCCCTGGATCCGCCTTTGATTTCTTATCGTTACATAATACTGATTTAACAGATAATTATTATTTTAGGTGCCTCTTGCGAAGACATCCAAACTGATGAATGCAATGCAATATTAAAATATCCCGGAAATAACTTGAACCAAAATTTAACTGCTACTACCGATGAGAACACCAGAGAAAAATATTTTGAATGTCAAATATGCTTCAAAAAATTAACAAGATTTTCTTTAAAAAGACATATGAGAGTGCATACTGATGAAAACCCCTTTACATGTGAATTCTGCACCGAACAGTTTTCAACGAAACAAGCTTTAAAGTGGCATATGAGAGTGCATACCGGTGAAAAACCATTTGAATGTGAAATCTGCTCCAAGAAGTTTTCAACGAAACAAGTTTTAAAGTGGCACACGAGAGTACATGATGGTGAAAACCCATACGAATGTGAAATTTGCAACAAACGGTTTTCAAGAAACAAACATTTAAGTGAACATATGAGAGTGCATGTTGATGAAAACCCCTTTAAATGTGAAATTTGCATCAAACAGTTTTCAACGAAAAAAGACTTAAAATCGCATATGACAGTGCATACTAGTGAAAAATCATTTGAATGTGAAATTTGCATCAAACAGTTTTCAACGAAACAAGACTTAAAATCGCATTTGACAGTGCATACTAGTGAAAAATCATTTGAATGTGAAATTTGCACCAAACACTTTTCAACAAAGGGTAATTTAAAATCGCATATGACAGTGCATACTAGTGAAAAATCATTTGAATGTGAAATTTGCACCAAACAGTTTTCAACAAAGGGTAGTTTAAAAGTACATATGAGAGTGCATACTGGTGAAAAACCGTTTAATTGTGAAATTTGCACCAAAACGTTTTCACTGAAGCAAGGTATAAAGTTCCATATGAGAACGCATACTGGTGAAAAACCTTTCGCATGCAAAATATGCACCAAACAGTTTTCAATGAAACAAGCTTTAAAATGGCATTTGACGGTACATAATGGTGAAAAACCATTTGAATGTGAAATTTGCACCAAACAGTTGTCAACGAAACAAGCTTTAAAATGGCATTTGACGGTACATAATGGTGAAAAACCATTTGAATGTGAAATTTGCACCAAACAGTTTTCAATGAAATCTAATTTAAGAGTACATTTAAAGTTGCATACCGGTGAAAAACCATTTGAATGTGCAATTTGCACTAAACAGTTTTCAAGGAACGAAGTTTTAAAACGGCATATGGTAGTGCATACTGGTGAAAAACCATTTGAATGTGCAATTTGCACTAAACAGTTTTCAAGGAAAGAAGTTTTTAAACGGCATATGGTAGTGCATACTGGTGAAAAACCATTTGAATGTCCAATTTGCACTAAACAGTTTTCAAGCAAAGAAGTCTTAAAACGGCATGTGGTAGTACATACTGGTGAAAAACCCTTTATTGTCCGACAGGGATCTCGTGAATAGGCGGAGCTTGTACTACGCAGACTGAGAAAACTTTAGGGCAGAGAAAGATGGAGTATACTGGAAGATTTACGCTTGAGTTCACGCTGAAGAATCATTAAAATTTTTACAATGTTGTCAATATGTAGATGATCACAGTAATATTAGGTATTTTTAGTACGATACTATCTAAAGAAATGATATTGTTCCGAAGCTATTTACTTGTGGTATCTTATGAAATTTACTATTTTATTTGGGAATAAGCCACAATTTAAGTTTGAAATTAAATTTATTTGACTTTTCGACTCTCACTTCGGAAATTGTTATCAAAATACAAAACAATAAACTAAACAAATTTTGTTTTGGTTGCTTTATCTGACTCATTCGTATTGAAAATTCAGACATATATATTATGCCTACATTTTAAAGTGGATGATTTTAATGATATTGTCAATATTTATGATAGGAAAATATAAATGGTAAATTGCTAAAGAAAAGAGATATTCAAATAATTTAATGAATAAAAGAATAAGGGAAAAATTTTTGGTTAGGTATGATATATAGTGTGAAAAAGCTCTACATAACGTGACATGTTTTAAAGATACACTCCCCGGCAAAAAATTCCGGCACTCAAAATTGTTGATTAGGTTTGACAAATTATATATTTATTATTTTTACTCCGATTTTTAAAGATTCTTGTATCAGTTTTTAGGTACATGTATTGACATCGTTTATTATAATACCGGCAACAAACAATTTAATCAATCAAAAATATTTAGTGGCGGAATTTTGTGCCGGGGAATTTTGTGTAGAATAGAAATAAAACAAAATGATTGATTAAAATTTATTTATTTATTTACCAAACAATAGTAACGGGATTAGTACGGGACTTTCACTTTAAAAGATCCTACTTGGAAAACTTTATTACTTGTAAGTATTTAACGATACAATATTTAAATAAGGTAATAATATTTTATTCATTATATATTCACGGTTACACATTCGACAAAATTATTTTCTTTAATTTAAAAAGTATAACATTATTTAAAATATCATAGATAATTATGATATCATTACGATAAAATTAAGAGGCTTTCATTTTAAAAGATTCCACTTGGAAAAATTCATTAGTTGTAGATAAGTAAGTATTTAACGGTTTAACTTGAATAAGGCAATAATTATATTTTATGATTCTTACTTCTTATGTATTAACAGAAACACACTCTACAAAATAATTATTTTTAATGCAAAAAGTATAACACTATTTAAAATATTACTGAAAATTATATTATTAAAAATAAATCGGATTTTTTTACCCATGGGGCTTAGAGATCCCCGGTATCTGATTCATCATCGGAAAGATCCCATTCCGAATCACTGTCTCTTAAAGTAATGACAATCTTTTCCATATTATTTTCTATGGTTGCTAGTCGCAGCAAAAATTCTTGCTCGCATTTTTTTGCATGGTTGAATCGGCCTTGCCACTCAGTTGGAGGGAAAGTGGCAAAGAATTGTTCACATAACTCCTTAAGATTATTTATATTAAATGTGACATTTTTTGATGCTACATACGATTTTAAGCTGGCCCAGACCAGCTCAATTGGATTAGAATCTGGGTGATAGGGAGGTAATCTTAAAATTGAATGTCCATGTTTTATTGCAATCTCGTCTATTGCATAGCGAACATATGTTGGTTTATGTATTTTCACTAAATCGTAGAGTTCCGTCTTTAGCATACCATTGTTTATTGGAATGTTTCTAGCCTCTAACCATTTCTTTATAATTTCTTTTGGTGATGCTGATGTTGGTGCCTTATCAATTTGTTTGTTGTGGTAAGGTGTATTATCTATCACTATAACACTTTGTGGAGGAAGATTTGGTATTAGTTTGTTTTCAAACCATTTACTGTAATTTTCAAGTGACATATCGTCGTGATAGTCGCCTGTTTTTAGACCAGATTTAAAAACTAAAGCAGCCCCTTGAATAAAACCACACTCACCACCAGCATGCACAATAATCAAACGATTTCCTTTTGATGTGGGCTGCTTAACACCTTCCTTCGAATCATCACTCCAACTTTTGCGTGTGGTATGTGTTGAGTGGATGTATGTTTCATCCATATACACTATAGGGCGACTTTCTTCTCGGTACCTATTAATAGCTCTTAAATAGTGTATACGAAGTTTTTGGATGTCATGTCTCTCCATTAGAACTTTTCTATTGGTTTTTGTTTTTCTCCAACGGAAGCCAATGTCTCTTATAATCAATCTTAAAGATTCCCGACTATCTTGATATCCTACAGCATCTTTGAATTTAGAAAGAATATTCTTCAGCTGAGGTACTTCTGCATCACTTATATGCATATTATGAATAATACGCCTTAAAACCCCTTTGTCGACGTCGTCAATAGTCTGCATCTTTTTTTCTTTTACAATATGTTTCCTTGGGGAGGAAAACGATGAGCATTGTCCTGCAATTAGATAAATATATTCCATTAGTGTTAGAGTATAGAAGTTGCTATGGATATCATATAAAATATAATATAGTTAAATCCAAACCCTTCTTTCAGTGTATCATAGTTTATCGAATTCTGAATCGGCATTTGTCAGATTTGACTAAAAGGTCATGCAAAATTAATGACGCACTGACAGAAGGGTTTGGCTTGAACTATGTAGGTATTTTTTTACTACTTTCTATATTACATACCGTCTTCAATTTTTGTTTGTTCGACCGAGACTCTGTAAATTGTACTTTCGTAAATATAATTTGCTCTTAAACTCCATGCTACAATTAAATAACACTAATTTAGGTATGGCTACTTTTTATATTAAAACTATTATACAGAAAAACTTAAACGAAAAACTTGCAACACTAAATGAAACAGAAGGTAATAATGATGTAAACAACCTATGGAAGAACTATAAGAATCTACTACTGAGTTAGCTAAGGAAGTATGTGAAATAAGTAAAAAGACTCAACAAAGAAACAGACAACGCAGTGGTTCGAAAAAATAAATAGCAAGTAAAAGGGAAGCAAATAACATAGAAACAATATTTGAAAGATAAAACAAACAAGAGCTGCAATAACTATAAAAATGAAAGGAAAAATGTAAAAATATGAGCAATAGCAGCAAAGAATTGGGAAAATTCAGAGACAAAATGGAAGAAGATAGCAAAAGTAACCAACAATCATTCTACAGAACCCTGAAGACAAGAGGGACAAAAAAAACAGAAATATGCAGAAAATATACATTTCTTGACCTTTAAAAAGCCTTCAATAACGTACCAAGACAGAAACTACGGAAAATATTAGGAGAAAAAGGAATGGACAACAAGCTACTAAGAATGATACAAAAAATATACAATGAGAGCAACAATGCTGTAATTAGTAATAATTATTTAACATTACATACGTTTACAATAAATGGAGGTTTAAGACAGGGAAGAGCACTTAGCTCAAACAATATTCAGAATATTATAAGGACAAAATTATTAAGAACAAAAGAAATTATGCACAGCAAGGAATAAAAAACTGAATGTAGGGCATAGAAATCTACAAAGAGTAGAAATCTCAGAAGGAGCATTTGCTGACAATGTGCTAATTGCAAAAAATTAAAAAGAACTTCAGAACAATTTGGAAATATGGAAATAAGTATTTAACGAAAAAGAAAAATATCAACAAAACAAAAGTTATGCAGATGGGAGAAACAAAAGAGGAACTTGTGTACACATGACCAAAGAATGACCAAAAATAGAATAAGTTGAAGCTTTTATGTACTTAGAAGTACCTAATAATAGAAGAAACAAGATCTTTAAATGTTGTTCTGAAGCTATTTCCTTGTGGCAATTTTATAATTGCGCAATCGCAGACGATTTTAAATCGAAGCGCAAGATCGCAGACGATGGAGGGCCATAGTGGATGCGGCGAGGACTCACCCCGAGTTGTAAAGCCAGTCAAGAAGAAGAAGAATTTTATAATTAACTATTTTGATTGAGAAATAAGCCACAATTAAATTGAAGAAATAATTTTATTATTTTTTCAATTTAATTCTAATATTTTAATAAAATTATTTTTTCAATTTAACTGTGGCTAATTTCCCAATCAAAATAGTTAAGGATCTTTAGAAGAAGAAATCAATAGAAGAGAAGAGAAAACGCTACAATAATTGTATCTCACAATGAAAAAAAATAATGTGTGTGTACTTTGTACGCACGTAAGAAGATATTCTTCTATTATATAGGTAATTTAAACGAAGTAAATATACTTAACAGGTTATTTGTATTTTATTTAAAAATTAAACTAACTTTCTTATCTACCACTTTCAAATTTTTTTTATTAAAATAACGAAAAATAAAAAAAAGTATGAATCGTCCAAGGATTAGAACCCGCGACCTTCCGTGTGCTTCCGTTCTCTGTCCCACCGCTCAGCCAACTACGCCATCGAGCCACTTGAATTGACACGTAAGATTCGGATATAATTACACAACACGGCGACAAACTGTAAATGATATGCTTACATATTTTATTATTTTACTACAGGGAAATACAAATCCAAAAACACAAGAATTAAAATAAATAATACATTTCCTAAAACCACTAATATATTCTTTTAATGACTTATTTGCACGGTTACAGATACATACATACCTATCTTGAAAGATTAGCAATGAACTACATACTGTCAGTGTGCGCAGGCGCGTGGTTCATGTACAATTTTACCCTCAATCGATTCGTCGCTAAAGAAGAATATCTTCAAAAAAATCATATGCAGAAAAGAAATACTTTTGCAGAAAAGAAATACTAGATTTTTATTAATATATGTATATAATATATTACAATTTATCTACTTACCTTTACAGTTTTTAATTTTAGCAGAGTCCTGAAAAGAACTTTTGCATAAAACGAGTACAACTTAAATAAAAAGAAATAATGCAACACTGTCAAAATATCGAATAGCTCACAGTAGAACGTCTGGCGCACGAATGCCTTTACTGGACGTGGCTAAACCCCCACTTTCCACCCAGTTTTATGCGCGGTGACAACTTTATTTCACGAGATCCCTGTCGGCCTGTACATGTAAAATTTGCACCAAACAGTTTTTACTAAAGAATTACTTAACAAAACATATGAAGTTGCATACCGCTGAAAAAAAATTTAAATGTGAAATTTGTACCAAACAGTTTTCAACAAAACAAGTTTTAAAAGGGCATATGAGAGTGCATACTGGTGAAAAACTATTTGAATGTGAAATATGCTCCAAACAGTTTTCATACAGGCCTAGCTTAACAGCACATATGAAAACACACTTGTGATTAGGATAAGGTCCGTACCTCACCGGGACGCCATGGCCACCATGGATTGTCAAGAACGCTGCCCGTTTCCACCACATTCCCTCTTGTTACATATACATAGACAGAAATGGACGTAGAAGAAATCACACTGTTATATTATTTTTAACTTGCTACTTAAGTCGCAAAAATATTAAGCAGAAGAAAAAGGAAAAAATATGGGTACATCCTTTTATACTAAAGCGAAACGAGATTGGTGTTTTTGGCAAACTATATGAAGACTTCTTGAAATATCAGAGTAATCCTTTGTGGCACTGTTTCACAAATATAACCGACTTTCGGTCTCTACAATAAACCTTTCTCTATCAAAATTCCTTTTGCTTTATATCTTTCCAAGTAACGACTGGTTGGCGACTGAATGAGTGACGGTACGTACACTCTCGTTTATATTGCTGGTATCGTCGCCAAGTGGCCAGGATAGCCAGTCGCCACAAGAGAAACTGTAGACAGTGGCGACGCCTCTAATTCAGATCCGTCGCCAAGTGGTTGCCAAGTGTGATACCTGCCATTCATTTTAAAAGAGTCAATTTTAAGCGTCGCCATTGCGTCCTGGTGGCGATTTTACAAAATATACCCGCTCTCAACACCAGCTCCGCCTCCTACGCATACGTCGTCCACATAACTGTAATAATCATCACCATCCGCTCTCAACACATCTTACAAAATATACTCGATTCCAGCACATATGAGTCAAGTTAATATTTTTCGAGCTATTTGCGAGTGAATGATATGTTTTTCAACAACAAACACTAGTTTTTCGACGGTTTTCGCAAATAACTCAAAAAGTAAGTTTTCTACCGAAACAAAATGTTTAGCAAAAAGATAGCATATAAAAAAAGTGAAAAAAATGATGTATATATGAAGTCTGTATACCCAGTAGAAGCAAAGTTGTAGCTAATGAAAAGTAGGTTCTTCGTCAAATTCCAAATCGATTATTTAAACGTGAAATAACCGTTTCTATGGTCAAGTAGGTAAGTTACGCTAAAAATAATTTTGGTCTCTTTTTTTGTTTAAAAAATGATAAAAATGGTCCTCTAATTAGAATCCGAAATGAAATGAATCGTTACTGCTTCACAAGCTACTTTACTTATGTATTGTTTATATTATCTGTAAGTTTCATCGGCTCAAAATGCTCATTAAAAAAAAAGGTTTTAAAGTAATTTTTTTTAATTTTGAAAAATATTTCTTTTTTCTTCAAAATAGCTTAAAAATTATACGTGACAGTAACAATCTCAAGGAGTAAAAAATGTATGCTTTTCTTTTCTGGATGTTTTGAATTTTTTTGTTTTCATGTAAGACAAAAATTGGTTAATATAAAATGTATTGATAGCGGGTACGGATACTGGATGACGTCTGTCTAGAAGGCGGAGCTTGTGCTGACAGTGGGTTTATTTTGTAAAATCACGCCCCGGTGATGTATGGCCCTTAGATCGACACAGTGCTACTCTTGAAAAAAAACGTATCAAATATCGGATGATTATATCCTATTAAATTTTTGTTATTTTATCATAAAATATCAAAATCTGATTCCAACCTGTACATACATTTTGATCCTTGATAAATATTTTCTCATGAAATAGTTTTAGGCCGAAATACCTCCTAAAAAACGTCGATAGGACCTAGTGTGATAAGAATCCTTTTAAATTAACGGTTCAATACTTCATGCAGTGAACGGTTCATTTGAACCTTTTCCTTTGTGTGTTAGTTTATAATAGAAAAGATAATCGGCCAGAATGCGCAACAAAGTGGCGGTATCAATATTAGATATTTATAAATGTAAGAAATTCGAGTAGCCGCTTTAAAGATGAGCACGTTCCGGTATTTTAACATACTATTAATCACTTTTATTATTTTAAAAATTTAAAATAACATTTTTTTGATCCAAAACTAACGTTTTGTTGGTGGTGGAGGGGGGGGTAGGGGGTGTTGTGTTAAAATTACGCTGAGTCCTATTTTTTAAACAAAGAACGTAAAAAAGTGAAAAAAATTGAGTTCTGGGAGTGCTTTATACTTTATAGATTGTATGTGTATACCGTTGGGCAACAATTTTGGACCAAATATGGGAGTGCTTTGAGTAGTTTACTGCATTGTTTTCGTTTATGAACACTTACAATTTGCATTATACAGGGTGTCCAGAAACTCTACCGACAAACGAAGACAGGAGATTCCTCAGATAATTTTAAGTCGATTTAACCCAATTCCCTTGTCCGAAAATGCTTCTTAAGGGAGCTAGAGCTCTTTGAATATGGCGTCATGAAATTAGTTTTTCTTAAATACCTCCAGAACGCTTCTATTTAGAAAAACGAAAATTGGTATGCATATTTACTTTTCAGAGATGAATCGATTCTATCCATTGCAAATTTCTAGTTAGGTCATAGGCGTCCGTTTTGGGTAGAGCAACAAGTATTTTATCGCATAACTTTTTTGTTCTTAACTTTTATGCATTTTTGACACCGGATTATTAAATTGTGAGGTATTCTAGTACTAAAAGGTACTCCTGCTTTAAATCGGTAGGACACACCGTTTTCTGGAAAAATCGATTTGAAAGTTTTTCGTTTTTGGAATTTGAAAAAAAATTGAAAGAACTTTTTAACAAAAAACGAAGTATTTTACCAACATAAAGTAATAATAACTTTTAGTACTCGAATACCTCATAATTTAATAATCTAGTGTCAAAACTGCTCAAAAATTCAAGACAAAAAAGTTATACTATAAAATAACTGTTGACCTACCCAAAACGGACGCCTATGACCAGTACTAGAAATTCGCAATTAATGAAATCGATTTATCTCTGGAATATAAATAATTGTACCAGTTTTCGTCTTTCTAAACAGTTTTTTTTTGAAATTTTTTTTTAATTCAAAAAGCGAAAAATTTTCAAATCGATTTTTCTAGAAAACGGTGTGTCCTATCGATTTAAAACAAGAGTACCTTTTGGTACTAGAATACTTCAAAATTTAATAATCCAGTGTCATAGATGCATAAAAGATAAAGATAAAAAAGTTATGCGATAAAATAACCGTTGTCCTGCCCAAAACGGACGCCTATGATCAGTACTAGAAATTTGCAATGGATGGATTAGATTTATATCTTGAAGATAAATACGCGTACAAATTTTTGTTTTTCTAAATAGAAGCGTTCTGGAGGTATTTAAGAAAAACTAATTACAAGACGCCATCTTCAAAGAGCTCTAGCTCCCTTAGGAAGCATTTTCGGACTAAGTGAATTGGGTTAAATTATCTGAAGAATCTCCTGTCTTCCTTTGTCGGTAGAGTTTCTGGACACCCTGTATAAACCAAAACCTTTCTCTCATCCATCTTAAATTTGATTTCTCTACTCAATGCTTTGTTCATTTTTTGTTCGTTCCATTATACAGATTTTACAGATAGTTATTATTTTAGGTGTCTCTTGCGAAAACGTCCACAATGATGCACGAAACCTATTAAAGTATACTGGAAATAATTTGAACCAAAAGTTACCTGCTACTACGGATGTGAACATTGAAGAAAAACATTTTGAATGTGGAATATGCTCCAAACAGTTAACAACAAATTATTCTTTAACAATACATATGAGAGTGCATACTGGTGAAAAGCCGTTTAAATGTGAAATTTGCACCAAACAGTTTTCAGCAAGCACAGGTTTAACTAGGCATATGAGAGTGCATACTGGTGAAAAGCCGTTTAAATGTGAAATTTGCACCAAACAGTTTTCAGCAAGCACAGGTTTAACTAGGCATATGAGAGTGCATACTGGTGAAAAGCCGTTTAAATGTGAAATTTGCACCAAACAGTTTTCAGCAAGCACAGGTTTAACTAGGCATATGAGAGTGCATACTGGTGAAAAACCTTTCTCATGCAAAATATGCACCAAACAGTTTTCAAGAAAACACGTTTTAAAATGGCATATGAGAGTGCATACTGGTGAAAAACCATTTGAATGTGAAATTTGCAGCAAACAGTTTTCAGTGAAGGCCAATTTAAAATTACATATGAAATTGCATACTGGTGAAAAACCATTTGAATGTGAAATTTGCAGCAAACAGTTTTCAAGAAACACACATTTAACTAGACATATGAGAGTGCATACTGGTGAAAAACCGTTTAAATGTGAAATTTGCACCAAACAGTTTTCAGCAAACACAGATTTTACTAGACATATGAGGGTGCATACTGGTGAAAAACGCTTTACATGTAAAATTTGCACCAAACAGTTTTCAGCAAACACAGATTTTACGAGACATATGAGGGTGCATACTGGTGAAAAACCGTTTAAATGTGAAATATGCACCAAACAGTTTTCAAGAAAACAAGTTTTAAAATGGCATCTGAGAGTGCATACTGGTGAAAAACCATTTAAGTGTGAAATTTGCACCAAACAGTTATCAACGAAACAAGCTTTAAAATGGCATTTGGCGGTGCATACTGGTGAAAAACCATTTGAATGTGAAATTTGCAGCAAACAGTTTTCAGTGAAGGCTCGTTTAAAATTACATATGAGATTGCATACTGGTAAAAAACCATTTAAATGTGAAATTTGCACCAAACACTTTTCAATGAAACAAGATTTAAAAAGGCATATGGTAGTGCATACTGGTAAAAAACCTTTATCATGCAAAATATGCTTCGAACAGTTTTCTCACAGTTCTAGCTTAAGAGTACATATGAAAACACACACTTTTGATTAGGATAAGATGGGTACAGTGCTACTCTAGAAAAAAAAACTTGGCAAAATTGAGATGATTATATCGTATTAAATTTTTGTTATTTTATCATAAAATATCGAAATCTGATTCCAACCTGTACATACATTTTGATCCTAAATAAATATTTTCTCATGAAATAATTTTAGTCCTCAATACTTCCTAAAAAAACACCGATAGGTTCTAGTGTGATAATAGTTATTTATGAAACAGTTCGTGAAGTATGCTTTTTGCGCACGCACGTGTAGCAAGTGAAGCGAGTGCTATGCTATACATCGCGTAAGTGCGCAAAAAGTACTTCACGCACAATTTCATACAATATTCGGGCAACGGCCATGCAACAGCATGAATTTTGTGAACAGTGTTGCCATATCTGTTTATAATTTAGACATGCATTTAGACCTTGTTTAAAATGTTTTTTTTTATAATTTAGATGTTTAAAATTTATAAAAAATATATGTATTTTGAATAAATATATTTTGAATATTTTAGAACAATATTTAGTTTAGTTAAATTTAAGTTCAGTTTAATTTAGTGTATTCTTAGTTTTATTTCATAGGTTAGTTTATTCATTTAAGTTAGTTTCTTTTTATTACTATTTAGTATTTTAGATATTTTATTAGTTAGAGTTTACAGTTTAAGTTAGTTTCTTTTCATTACTATTTAGTATTTTAGATATTTTATTAGTCACAGTTTAGAAATCTTCACATTGTTTAGTGTTTCTATTAACTATTGCCACTATTGATTTTTATATAATTTTAATGCTTTTAATATATTTTCTGATTTATATCTAACATTTGTTTTTGATTTTTAAATTAAATATTATATTATGTTCTTATTCAATTTTGAATTTTAGAAGTTACAGTAAGAAATATTTTATAACATGGCAACACTGTCAGTGTTTTTAGATTACCTAGGGATGTTCGATACTCACCAAAGTATCGATACATCGTATCGATACGTATTGTTAGGTTCTGTATCGATACCCTATGATATCGTACTCAAAAGTATCGATACTCCAAGTATCGGTACAAAATATCGATGTCTTTATTTTGACATATACGCATGCGCAGTATGGAGTCCGTCCTTTATTGTAATAAAATTAAACTACAGAGCACGCTGACTCTGACCACGTCACCACGTGGAGGCAACCTGGCCTGGCCCACCAACCTCTATTCAAGGAAAATAGAGGACAAAGACCTTTTATTAAAAGATTCCTCATTTTACGGTAATAAAATTTCTACAGAAATGATAATCCCTTGCCTGGCTATACACTTTGTCCTTTGTTGTTATTTCTATTTATATTGTTGACAAACGGTAGGATTTAGGATATTTGCTATACTCTTTGTCCTTTGTTGTTATTTCTATTTATATTGTTGACAAACGTTAGGATTTAGGATATTTGCATTTTTTGTTGACATTACGTAGTTCTCTATTTCCCTGAAATGCTAAAAGTTAAAAGGCTTTCTTTCTTCCTTTTATTCAAAAATTTTAACTTCAAACCGTCATTAAATTCCCAAATAGTTCGAGCATAATAATTCTCCAAACCAGTGTTGCAAAAGGTATTGCATAACATAAGGGGTTAAATGTTCGATACGATATTATGATTCGGTGTATCGATACCAACTAATGTATCGATACAAAATATCGAGTATCGATACCTCAAAGTATCGATACGTATCGAACATCCCTAGATTACCTCAAATGTCAACTACAAACTACAAATTGGTTATGTTTGGTTGCCCTAAACTTGATGTTGTCCTGATATTCTATCTACAATAAACAAATAAAAAACTACAAGGAATAAGTAATTTATTATCAATTCATTTGCAAGATATACTAACAAAATTAAACGATATTCTGTAAAAAACGATTATTTTAATTGTTTATATTTATGTAATAATGTTTTTAACCGCCAAACTTTTGGTGAATAAAAACTTTATTCTGTTAAACTGTTTCCCTCTGTAAGAAAAGGAACTTTATTATTTTATGTACAATATTAACGATTTACAAATACATTACCTGTAAGAAAAGAAACGACATTTACAGCTTATATTCTAGATTCTAGTTTATGCTAAACAGGTATTATATTATAACAAATATTATTTCAATAATGGAAAATAATTAATTGTCACTGTCAAAACACCTCACAAGTCATAAGTCAACATAAAAATAAGAAGAAGAACTTAATGTTTTGACAGTGGCGTAACAAAATGAGAATATAAATAGATATTAAAAAAAATTAACAATAGTTTTTCTTTACATTTATATTTTAATTGGTGCAGTTATTTATATTTCCTAAAGATATGTTGAGAACGCAATCTTTTTTTTTTTTAATTTATTATGTGTTACATTGTAGCTACTTGAAGCCCGAGGTTCGACTTCAGTACTTGGTCTACGCGGGTTAAAATAGTTATTTTCCTAACTGGTGCGAAAAGTGATACTTTCCCACACGCGACTGTCTAGCCGGTGAGAACAACTAGACATTTTTAAAAATGTCTATAGGACCCTTGTCGACTCAGCCTGAATAGAATGAATACTTTGGGTAAAACAGGGGTATTAATAGGCAGTTCAAACGTAGCACTGGCCCTGTTACCTTGTATACCGTATGCCCTAGATATAGCAGACTTTCTTTTTCCTAGCCTTCTATCGTTCACGTTGGGGCATAGGCTTCTCCCAACCCGTTTTATCGGTCTCTATCCTGAGCTCTAGCTTAAGAGTAGGTACATATGAAAACACACTTATGATTAGGATAAGATGAGCACAGTGCTACTCTAGAAAAAAAAACTTGTCAAAATTGAGATGAATGTATCTTATTAAATTTTTGTTATTTTATCATAAAATATCGAAATCTGATTCCAACCTGTACATACATTTTGATCCTAAATAAATATTTTCTCATGAAATAATGAAATAATTTTAGTCCTCAATACTTCCTAAAAAAACACCGATAGGTTCTAGTGTGATAATAGTTATTTATGAAACAGTTCGTGAAGTACCTATGCTTTTGCGCACGCACGTGTAGGAAGTGAAGCGAGTGCTATACATCGCGTAAGTGTGCAAAAAGAATAAGTAATTTATTAACAATTAATTTGCAAGATATACTAACAAAATTAAACGATATTCTGTAAAAAACGATTATTTTAATTGTTTATGTTTATGTAATAATGTTTTAACCGTCAAACTTTTGGTGAATAAAAAACTCAATTGTGTTTCTCTCTGTAAGAAAAGGAACTTTATTATTTTATGTACAGTATTAACGATTTACAAATACCTGTAAGAAAAGAAACAACATTTAAAGCTTATATTCTAGATTCTAGTTTATGCTAAACAGGTATAGTCTGTTCGCTAAACGCCTTCTATCGTTCACGTTGGGACATAGGCCTCTCCCAACCAGTTTTATCGGTCTCTATCCTGAGCAACATATTTACAATTTGTTCCGGCTACTCTTTTAATGTCATCAACCCACCTCATCTGTAGTCTTCCTCTCGGTCGTTTACTTTGGTAAGGTCTTCAATGTTGCATTCCAACGTTGGTCTTTTTGTCTAGCAGTGTGGCATGCGAAGCTCCATTTAAGTTTGGCAACTTTTGTTGTTATGTCGTCGACTTTTGTTTTTGATCTTACCCAGTCGTTCCTCTTTTTACTGGCAGTCGTATACCTAACATTGCGCATTCCATGGCTCTTTCTGTTTTGGCTAGTTTATTCATATTTGCCTTTGTTAGGGTCCAGGTTTGGCATCCATATGTCATGATAGGAAGGATGCACCGGTTGAACACTTTACTCCCCTACTCTATTTTCCTTATTTGATGTTCTTTCAGGCGCCACGTTTCAGATCCTTAAAGCAGTGTGCTTTTTATCATTGTGTCATATATTCTCAATTTTCTTTGTTTTCCTATTTCAGTACTCCATAATATTCCATTAAGAGATTTAATTAATTTTCTAGCTTTATTTATTCTACTGTTTATCTCTGCATCATCCGTTCCTTCTTTGTTAAAATTTATTCCCAGTTATCTACAGTCTTCACATCGTTTTATTGTTTTCCAGTTGCAGGTCAGTAGTTTCCTCTCCTTTGCAGAGGTACACCGTCTTTTCCATGTTCATCATCACACCCCATTTACAAATTCCTCATTCAATTTTCGTGTCATGTACTCGAGATCCTCTTTGTCATTTGCACATATTACTTGATCATCGACAAATTGGAGGGTTTACAAAGAAGTGTCATCGTCCACCTGTATGCCCATTCCTTTGTATTTCGATTTCCACTGGTGGAGAGCTTTACCAATATAGATTTTGAAAAGCGTCAGTCATATGCAGCACCCATGGGCGCCCATAACCAATGGCAATGGCTTTTTAGGTGCTTTAAATTATATATGGTTATCCAAAGTGTACATATAAAGTGCTACATCTTCACGTCTGTCCCTCCTGAAAATTTTTATATGGGCGCCCGTGGCAGCACCCCTGTCGTAGGCCTTTATTGACTCTGAAAGGTTCCGATATTATGTTGCCTAATTTTATCTGGGCTTCCAGGTTGTATATATTCTGAATAGCCTTTCGAGTTTTTTCATCCTGCTCATACAATTTTTGATAATTTTTTTTTAATTGTGGGAACTTGTTGATGACTAATATGAAAATCATATATATGTCTTCGTAATATAACTTGATCACATGCATCTAACTGTATTTTTTGAGAACTTTTTTGTCGTTTATTAGGTGTGGATAGTCCAAGGCTTTCTCCATTTTCAACCTCAAGACCCTCTTTAGCGATTTTTTTGAGTCTGGAAAAACCGACACCTAGAAATATTTAATATTACAAATTCATCCGAAACCCCCTTTTTCGGAGCGTCATTAATTTTAACATCACAGGATTTTAAGAATGTCACAGATCATTGAATGACATTTTAGTTAAATCTGACAGTTGTCAGAATATTTATATTTGTATTTATATAAACATCAATATTTATACAAATATTTATTAAAATATTTTAATGTAAAAATAGATAAAAAACAAATTTCACTATATAATGTCCTAATATACAAATGACATAAAATTTTATATTTACGTCGCTGAAAAATACTAACCTAGAAATTACAATTGTCTTTTTACCCGTTTGATTACTCGCTGATATTGTGAAGGGACTGTCACGATCGATTACTTTTGTGTCATCATTATTATCTATTTAGTTAGAGTATTTAACCGCCAACCAATTATACATCGATGAGTATAAGTAGTTTTAATATGCAAATATCCGTCAAGGAATACATAATTTTCTAAGTTCTATGTATAATAATCACGGAGTTACGTTTTTTTCTATCACTTCCAACTTCAATGCGTTAGAGAGAATTCGATAATCTATGACTCACTGAAAAAAGAGTTTGGGATGAACTATACCTACATGTATAAACTTTTTCCTCATATTCGATTATTTCATATCTTTATGAAGTTATTTTTAATAAAACAATTTTCACCCCCGAGAAGGGGTGGCATCTCCTCCAGAATAAAAGTGCAAGGTAGCACTTTTTGTTTCTTAAGGTATCTTCTACCTACTTACCAATTTTCATAAAAATCATTGGAGGTTCAACTAAATAGGAGGGGAAAACCTCCACTGTCTTATTAATAAAAATTGAAGTTAGAATGTGCTACTATCGGGTTCACGAGTATATTTCAGTGCACTCCTTATGGCAAAGCGAGGTTGCTGATACCCCTTATCTTTGTACGCGCATCTTCGCCGGCTGTGCCATGGTAAGGCAGACGACGAACTTACAACAGCGCAGCGTTTTTTGCCATTTGATTTACGTTATGCATAAGAGCCAACGCTGAAATCTATAACATAATCCGAGTATAGTTTTAATGTGCCTTACAAGATGAATATCGTTTCGCTGATTTCTATCCTCATTTAATTCGGCTATTAATCTTAAAGCATTGATAAAATAATCTCTTTCCATTCGCAATAATAATATAATAATTTTATTATATAAAAGCAAGCAAATGCAAATAATGCATTTAGCAAGTTTTTAGAGTTATGTGTTATGAATACAAAATGTCAGGTTAGTCTCGGTGTAACGCCTCGCCGCACGTGCGCGGACGCTACGTTGCTACACCGGCTGTCGGATGACAACAAAGGCGTAGTCCGCTATGCCTAGTTGAGATGGGGTGGGGGGGCTGGTTGAGACTTCTCTTTCAACCTTAATATAGATGTTAACTGGGCGCCAGGCAGATTTGCCCCACGGCCCACGCCTAAAGTAGACTGCAACTCCAAACCTACCAAATTGTTGCAGTACAAATCATGTGTTGTATGGAACAAATGAAATTAGACGATATTTCACGTATAAATTATCTATTAATAATAAACAAATTTTGTAAGTAAATATGCAATAATTAACCAAAAAAATATAAACTGAACAAATATAATAATATTGAACAACCACAACGATAACCTACCTATTAACTAGTTGCGACAAAGCAAATAGGGCTCTAGCCCTCAAAATTAATCGAAAATTATAAACGTCGCGTGAGCTCAGGCGCAACCGCTGTAAAACAAAAACCAGTGTAACAAAACGCACTAGGTACTACTCACAAATAAACTAAAATTAATAAAAATAGCAAGTTTTTTGTAAAAGGTATATATTAAAATACCCTAAATAAGGGTCACAATACAAAACGTTTTCGGATTAAGGAATCCATCATCAGTGTTTAAAACCCAAAATTTGCATGCCTGAGCCACCAAAATGTATTGGGTAAAAACCCTTTAAATGTAAATCATAAAGTTATTTTACATATTTATATAAAAATCATCTGATGTTATAGATAAACTTTAATGTTACCCAGGGCAACACAGGACTCTCCCCACGTGGTTGGAACTTTTTTTGGAGAAAACCTCACATATTGGATTTCAATGGCCAACTGACCTGTGGCCAACAATGGCCAACTGTCAGTTGACCATAAAACATAAATTTATTTAATCAACAACTAAAAATATTCCCGATTCATGTCAAATAATTATTTAAAATTGTCACTGATTGTCAGTGTCTGACTGACAATATTCTATTCAACTAAGGGCCGGTTGTTCGAACGCTAATCAACAATGATCATTATTAAATATTTAATTACTGTCACCAAAACTGTCAATGTCAACTTTGTTTGGGTTGCTGAAAACATAATTAATTACAATTATGAGATATATTATTAATTATGTTAATAATTATTGTTATATTAACTGATTATAGTCTCAGAATTGTAATTAATTATGTTTTAACAATTGACATTGACAGTAATTAATTATTTGATAATGATCATTGTTGATTAGCGTTCGAAGAACCGGCCCTACTACATGCGTTGTATGACAAAGATAGATTTGGAAAATATTACCACGGGCATTGTGGTCATTTTTTTCGAATCCTGAAAAAACCAATAAATATTTTTGAAAAATCTAAACGCAGAATGAATGACTAAATTATTACCGAGGGCCGAAAGTCCCTTAGAATAAATAAAAAGTTTATTCTGAATGAAATATTTGAAATTAAAAATAACACTAAATTTTCTTAGTTTTTCACCCCTGTAACTTATTAAAATAAACATTATAGAAGTTCTCAGGGACTTTTGGCCCTCGCTAATAATGTAATCTTTCATTATGCGTTTAAATTTTTTAAAAATACTTATTAGTTTTCTCAGGATTCGAAAAAAATTAATCCCCATTTGAATAGCATTGCAGCTGAAAAAACGTACCGATCCTCTTAATAAAAATTATATATAGATTATTGAATTTTTAAACGTAACATCGGTCTAAACCTGCTATTACCTGGGATTAAATGTTAGTCCAAGATTAGAGAGAGCTTATCTTAGTCCATATTTAGTCGCTGTTTATTAATAAGAAAAATAAATGTTATTGACTTAGTCCTAGGCCTATTGTTAGTCCGGTGTTAGTCCGTGTTTATTAGTAAGAGTGTTAGTGACTTCACTATTCATAGAAAGACATCGCTCCCGGAGCGAACCATGGCCGGTGAGAGAAACCCTGTCTGCGTAAAGATTAGGTGGGTGTACGACCAACGACAGCGTTTGTCACGGGTCATGGTTCGTTCCGGGAGCTGTAATACATTTCTTATCGTTACATAATACTGATTTAACAGATAATTATTATTTTAGGTGCCTCTTGCGAAGACATCCAAACTGATGAATGCAATGCAATATTAAAATATCCCGGAAATAACTTGAACCAAAATTTAACTGCTACTACCGATGAGAACACCAGAGAAAAATATTTTGAATGTCAAATATGCTTCAAAAAATTAACAAGATTTTCTTTAAAAAGACATATGAGAGTGCATACTGATGAAAACCCCTTTAAATGTGAATTCTGCACCGAACAGTTTTCAACGAAACAAGCTTTAAAGTGGCATATGAGAGTGCATACCGGTGAAAAACCATTTGAATGTGAAATCTGCTCCAAGAAGTTTTCAACGGAACAAGTTTTAAAGTGGCATACGAGAGTACATGATGGTGAAAACCCATACGAATGTGAAATTTGCAACAAACGGTTTTCAAGAAACAAACATTTAACTGAACATATGAGAGTGCATGTTGATGAAAACCCCTTTAAATGTGAAATTTGTATCAAACAGTTTTCAACGAAAAAAGACTTCAAATCGCATATGACAGTGCATACTAGTGAAAAATCATTTCAATGTGAAATTTGCATCAAACAGTTTTCAACGAAACAAGACTTAAAATCGCATATGACAGTGCATACTAGTGAAAAATCATTTGAATGTGAAATTTGCACCAAACAGTTTTCAACAAAGGGTAGTTTAAAAGTACATATGAGAGTGCATACTGGTGAAAAACCTTTTAAATGTGAAATTTGCATAAAACAGTTTTCAACAAAACAAGACTTAAAATCGCATATGACAGTGCATACTAGTGAAAAATCATTTGAATGTGAAATTTGCACCAAACAGTTTTCAACGAAGGGTACTTTAAAACTACATATGAGAGTGCATACTGGTGAAAAACCTTTTAAATGTGAAATTTGCATAAAACAGTTTTCAACAAATACACATTTAACCATACACATGAGATTGCATACTGGTGAGAAGCCATTTGGATGTGAAATTTGCACCAAACAGTTTTCAAGGAAAGAAGTTTTAAAATCGCACATGAGAGTGCATACTGGTGAAAAACCCTTTACATGTAAAATTTGCACCAAACAGTTTTCACTAAAGAATTACTTAAAAAAACATATGAAGTTGCATACCGGTGAAAAACCGTTTGAATGTGAAATTTGCACCAAACAGTTCTTACACAGTTCTACTTTAAAACATCATATAAAAATGCACACTGGTGAAAGACCTTTTGAGTGTGAAATATGCAACAAACAGTTTCCAAACTGTTCTAGGTTAAATTATCATATGAAAACGCATACTGGTGAAAAACTTTTTACATGCGAGATTTGCGGCAAAGGGTTTCTAAAAAATTTCGATTTGCAAAAACATATAAGAGTGCATACTGGTGAAAAACCTTTTGCATGTGAAATATGTAACAAACAATTTTCAGAAAATTGGAATTTAAAATCACATATGTTAATACACGGCGGTAAAAAGAACTTCACTTGTGACATTTGCGCTAAACAGTATTTACGAGCTGCTTGTTTAAAAATACATATGAGGGTGCATAGTGGTGTAAAACCTTTCAAATGTAAAATATGCGATAAAGAGTTTTTACACGCACAAAGTTTAAAATATCATATAACAACGCATACTGGTGAAACACTTTCTAAGAAGTAAGTGAAATTTGCAGTAAACGCTTTCTAAGAAGTTTCTATTTACAACAACATGTAAGAGTGCACACTGGAGAAAAACTTGTCACTGATGAAAGGCTGTATGAATGAGAAATTTGCCCTAAACAATTTTCAAGAAACTGTAATTTAAAAAAGCATAGGACAGTGCATACTGGTGAAAAACCTTTCACATGCAAAATATGCACCAAACAGTTTTCACACAATTCTAGCTTAATGGTACATATGAAAACACACTAATGAGTAGGTTGATATGGACACAGTGCTACTGTAACGTGTCAAAAATCCGGTGATTATATCCTGTTAAATTTTCGTTCTTGAAGTGAATACTTCTTATCATTCGGTGTGGAATTTTGGCGGGCGTAAAATCGTACTGGGCGTCATTCAAAAATTGTGACGCGGGAGGTTAACTTGCTGTTACTCATCGCGGTATAGATACGTTGCTTGAACATGTAATGTACTTAAACGAATTATATAGATACGTTATATTAAAATAATATGTTTAAAATTAAATAAAATAATTATATTTAGTTAAACAGATTGTTATATTTAAATAATAATTAATATGTTTGTATTTATATCAGCGTTTATTATTTACGTTTGAGTTTGAGACATCCGTCAGCAGAGTATGGGCCGGTTGAGACAGACGGTCAAAGTCCAACTCAGACGTCACTGGCGCCAATGTGGATTTCCCACATTCCTTGATGTACAGCTGGTTCCTAAAAAAACTGATACGACTCTTGTAAGATTTGATCATTTTGAGCAGTGTATGATTGGTCTGACATTATATTATATTTATTATGACAGACAAATAATAAAATAAACAAACAAACAAACAGCCATTTTTTGAGGTTGAAGTTATCTGACAAATTTTAAGATTTAGCAGTGACAGTGACAGTATGTAAATAATAAGTATTTATCCTTCAAAATAAAATAAATTAAATATAATTAAACTCATCAAAAGCTCTTTACAAGAACATAGTCAGCGATTTTGATATGGCTTAGAGCCAGACTACATCAAGATCGCCCATAATAAATCGTGCTGGTAATTGCCTTGCAGCGAGACCAAAAACAAAAAGAAGAAAAAAGTACACTGCTCAGTTTTTTACAAAATACGCTTTAAGAGTCGTATCAGTTTTTTTTGGAGCCAGCTGTACCTACATGACGCAGCTTGGAATTTTCGTATGAAATATTGTAATGTATGAAAAATATTAGTAATTGTATATACCGGGTTGATAAAAAAATTACTCGTGAAAGTTCATTTGAAAGAACAATAATGGGTAGCCTCGTGTCGAGTAGTGGAAGGTGGGCTTGTGTATTTGACGCCTCATCTGTCAAAATCGAACCGATAACAGCCTTAGAATATAAAAAAACAGGAAGGAGTCTTTCATATATCAACAACACCTTAAATTTCTAGCGGAACCGGCCATCTTGAACGTCTGTGGATGACTCATAAGTTTTTGTCAACGAGGTAGAAGGTGTTTGTGTATTGGATCAGCTGTGTGCATAGGCGTACCATCTGGTAAAGCTCCTGTATATGCAATCAATTAACTGAAGTTATTAGTATAATAAAATGTTATTTAACTGACGTTTCAACAAAATATTATATTAATACGTATTTTCTCTTGATCTGTAGCTGTTTGTTTAACATCAAAGATGTAATAAAATCGTTAAGAATTTCTTTTCTTCCCTCTTTCAAAGGTACGTCACTGGAGATAGAAAGCAAATCTGACAGCTGATCGCCAGTTGTAACCTCCTTCCTGGCTCGTAGTCATTTCGCATTGTACTCCTTCCTGATTTATTTTATATTCTAAGATAACAGCGATGTAGCAGAGCGCAGAAAAGGATAGCACGTTGAATGCCACTTAAATGTCACATTAATTAAAAATTAATTAAATATTGACCGTATATCTAGCCGACATTAGAGAGTTATCAAGTAACCCTAGGAGAATACGGTAACGCTATTTTACTGTATACTTTACATGTTATTTATAACGTTACCGTATTCTCATAGAGTTTTGATAACTCTCGACTAATAGAAATATTCACTTCTAAACAAAAACAAACGATAAAGAATCGTTTGGTAGAAACGAAAATAGAAAAATATTTATTCGGTAATCAATAGTTACTGAGAAAATTACAAAAAAACAAGTAGCGCAATTCAAAATATAATCGCGACATGTGCGCCGACGTATTCGCTCACCCCCATCCGTCGTATCCGCCATGTTGGCGGGCATGTTGATTATATTTTGAATTGCGCTACTTGTTTTTTGTAATTTTCTCAGTAACTATTGATTACCGAATAAATATTTTACTATTTTCGTTTCTACCAAACGATTCGGCAGTGCCGGCTGCCGAGTCTATATATTAAACGTCTTAGGCAAAAATGATGTGAATAAATAAAGAGAAGAAGAATTTTAAAATTTAATTTGAACTACTGGCGTCCATATTGTTATTTGTTGTGTCATGTCATGTCGGTCTCAGTCATGTGTACTGTGCTGTGAACATTGCGATTGGATTTTTTTTTTTTTTTAGAAAAATCTTAAATCATCGCGTTAAAATTGTTATAAATTAAGTAATTATACTGTAGATATAGTTAGTTAGTGTTTGAACATTAATTTAGTAGTTAATTTAAAAGTTAAAACGGGATAATACGTTAGTAGTGAATTAGAAATACTAAGGACTTTTCTGTAAGTTTTGCCTTTATATAATCATAGTAGCAGTAGTATAGTAGAGTAGAGGCTGGCTTAGGAGATGGACACTAACTCTCCCGGCCCCCCTGACAAAGGGGGCGGGATCTATGCTTTGCTTTCATTGAACTCGCAAAATTTTTTAAATTCCATACACATGCTAGCCCCGAGACATAAAAATAACATTAATTTAATAGAAAAAGAACTCTGTGCTTTAAAAAATAAATTCCAAAACGATCAGATCATGTTAACAGAAGTTAATAACTTATCATCTAGGATTGAAAATATTAGTAGAAGAAAAGTTGAATACAAGGACACTGACTTCGGCCCATTCCTTATTATGATAGAGAGTGACAAGGGAAAAGCAGGAAATATCCATCCTATGGATATTGGGAAAGTATTTCATACAATGGGTACGACTGGAATTAAAGAAATTAGTAGAAAAGGCATGAATAGAATTGGAGTAATTTTTAACACCTCCAAACAGGCAAATATGGTACTAAATAGTACAGAAATCCTTGAGAAAGGATTTCTTGCTTATATACCTCAAAAAATGCTAACATCAAGGGGTATTATTAGAGATGTAAGTATAAATATTTCAATGGAAAACATAGTTAACGACAGTAAATTACAAAAAAACGTGAAAATTATATCGGCCAGAAGACTTAACAGAAGAGTTTTAGATAGCAGTGGGACCGTTACATACATTCCAACAGGAACTGTACAACTACTCTTTGACGTAAGAACTCCCCCTAAAGAAATAATCATATATTCAAACTTGGTAACAGTAGATCCATACATCCCTCCTGTACAGCAATGCTTCAAATGCCTAAGATTTGGGCACTCACAAAGACAGTGCAGGGGAAAAGCAAGATGCCCGAAATGTTCCGATGAACATACAGTACAAAGCTGCACAGTTTCTGTACCAAAATGCCTATACTGCGATCTTGATCACCTTGCCACAAATAAAATTTGCAAAGAATTCGAAAGACAGAAAAAGATAAATGAAGTAATGGTCTTCCAAGATCTCACCTTTTTTGAAGCTGCCAAGCTGTTTCCCCCAATTAAGGAAAAGCCAGAGAATTCGAGAATGTTTCAGAGGAGAAGTAGGGATTTTCCTTCTTTACTATCCAGCTCACCCAGAGCATTTACTCAAGCACTTCAAAAATCCCCATCCTCCACTCCCCATTTCCAGAGTCAAAGTCATGTGGTCCCAGTTAAAAGGAAAAATAAAGTAATTCTTAAAGACATTAGTTATGACAAAGAGGCGCATAAAGCTCTATTAAATGAGGATCTAAGCAGAAATTTACCTAGATTACCGATTTTAAACAAATTAAATGATTCACAAAAGTATACGGGATCACAAGGCCCAAGTTTTGCACTCTCATTAACAAGCAATCGTGTACATTCTCAGGATAGTGTATTTTCAAAAAACGTTGATTTAACCTCTGATAATAATATGGATTTTGCAGGTTTTGATGAGTCACATAATACATCTAATTTTAGTAAAAGTAATGTTGACTGAATTTTCATTTATTTCTTACAGATAATATAATATATTATTTTTTATATTAAAAATAAAAAAAAATAATAATAGTAACAAATTATATATATAGTTATGATATTTAATATTTTGCATTGGAATATTAATGGTTTCTTTAACAATAAGCAAGATCTAATGGTGTTTCTTAACGAATACGATGTTAATATCATTCTTCTAAATGAAACACATCTGAAATTTTCACAGCACTTGCATATTCCCAATTTTTACTGCTATAGGGATGATAGGATTGATGGATGGGGTGGAATAGCTGTACTTATTCATCAGTCTCTGGCAGCTGATAGGATAGACATTTCACATATTCACTTGCCTGAAAAATAGCAGGCTATCATTATCAAATTTGAAAATTTTTTTATTATAGGATCGTATAAGACACCAGATGTTCGTTTTCGTAAGGAGATCTTTAGAGAATTGGTTCAAATGTGTGATAAACCGTTTTTCTTCATAGGTGACTTGAATTGCCAACATTCTTTATGGGGTTCATCATCTAACAATCCGAACGGTAATCGTCTTGCAGATCTTTTGGAGGAGGATAACTTGTGTTTTCTCAATACGGGTGAGGCGACAAGAATCTCACCGCCTGACTCAAACAGTGTCCCTGACGTAGCTATAGCATCTCCAGGTTTGGCTGTGGACTGCCTCTGGGAAGTTTTTCCAGAGATAGGAGCAAGTGATCACTTTCCTTTTGTAGTGTGTTACGGGCAGGATAGAAATAGTCCCCAAGGAAATGACCCTCTTCAAGATCGCAGTATCTTTAATGTGAAAAAAGCCAATTGGGAACAATTCAACCAATATATTGAGTCTAACATTAACAACATCCCTAATGAGTCTTACACAGATTTTCAAAACCTAATATTAGACGCAGCAAACAGGTTCATCCCTAAGAAAAAGCGTGTTAGATTCCATAAACCACAATTACCTTGGTGGGATGAAGAGTGTTCAGTTTTAATTAAATCAAAGAGGGAGGCAGTCAAGAAGTTCAAACAGGTACCTTCTTTAGAAAACTTCATTAATTTTAAAAAAATTAGGGCACATTGTAAAAAAGAACTTAAATCCAAAAAGAAAAAATCATTTGTTGTGTTTTGTTCCACAATTTCACCTGATACTCCAATATCAGTAATGTGGAGAAAAGTGAGAAGTTTCCATAAGGCTTTCACTAAAGCCTCAGTTAGAACTCCTAGTAATTCATCGTTAGGGGAGGAAATGCTTTGTTCATTGACTCCACCTGTATTTGAGGACATTGCGTCTCACCCAGTGAAATCTAATACTATCGAGTGTGAACTCTTCACTTTAAACGAACTTTCATTGGTTTTGGTTGAACGAAAGGATACTGTGCCGGGCCAGGATGGTATAACATTTTCTATGTTGCAACATCTTCCAGAGTCAGCAATCAAGTTCCTGTTAAAATTTTTCAATTTATGTTTAAAGGAGGGAATGCATATTCCCACTCAATGGAAATCACAAACAGTGTGTTTAATTCCCAAACCCAATAAAAATATAAATTGTCTTTCGGGCTGGAGACCAATCGTTTTATCATCGTGTGTTAGTAAACTTTTAGAGAACATGATAAAAATAAGGTTAGATTGGTATGTAGAACATTTTATGATCCTATCGCCTTTCCAGACTGGCTTTCGTAAAGGTAGAGGGGTGTCTGAAAACATAATTCATCTGGTCAATGAAATCTCAATGAATATCTCAAAAAGGAAACCAGCAGCTGCTGTTATGTTACGACATTTCTTCTGCATATGATAAAGTGTCAATCATCCAATTATTGGACGCTTTGGAAGATCTCAATTTGCCATGGTTACTTATTGAATTGGTTAAACATTTATTGACTAATCGTTTGGTGTCTGTTCGTGATCCTATTTCCTTAAATCTGCTAGGACCAAGAACTACCAATGTGGGCCTTCCTCAGGGTTCCCCTTTGAGTCCAGTACTATTTAATATTGTCATCAATATAATTTCATTTTGTGTTCCAGAGGATGTTCTAATTACTCAGTATGCAGACGATGTTGCCCTCTATTGCTCCGGCAACAGCTGGGTGGATGTTGTGGAAAAATTGAATGGTACAGTAGAAAGTATTTCTAATAAACTTCATGATATGGGAATGTGTCTGTCATCTAGCAAGAGTCAAGCAATTTTTTTTGATAGAAATAGGAATAATATTCCGAATTTACTAATATCAGTGAATAACACACGTTTAGATTGGAAACAAGAAGTTTCTCATTTGGGAGTTATTCTAGATAGTTCCCTTTCTTGGAGAAGTCAAATTGAAAAGATGGCATTGAGGGCTTCCAGTGGAGTCAATATTATTCGTTGTTTGTGTCGAACTTGGTGGGGAGCACATCCTGCAACTTTACTCACTCTATATAAGGCATACATTAGATCACATCTTGACTATGGATCCATTTTTCTGGGAGGTTGTGCACGTTCTCTACTTGCAAAATTGGATAAGGTTCAGTATAGAGCTCTTAGAGTGGTGGGGGGATTTATGAGGTCTTCTCCAGTTCATATAATTTTGTCAGAGTGTGGAGAAACACCGTTAGATCTCAGAAGAATATGGCTAGCATCTAAATTCATTTTAAAAGTAGTAGCCTATGACAACCCAATATATGCCTCAATTGAGCAATTTCACAATGTCTTTCTGGGTTACTTTAGTTTTTGGAGAAGAAAATATTTCCCACCAATACTGGCTGCTTTCCAGAATACTTTACATGAAATTCATGAGGTAGCACATAGCTCCTTATTTCCTTGTCACTCCTTTCCACTTAATATTCAGATTTCTCCTATGGCTTATGAAACTGTCTGTTTAAACTATTTTATTTAATGGGTTACAAGTCAAACAATCATAGTATTGAGTAAACTTATATATTTTTATAAAACTTACTAAACATCTTACATACAATAAATCATACAAGTGACAACCATGTTGACTGGCTTGAAGTTAGCCATGTCATGTCTAGCACGCAGCCCCTTGCTACGCTGTTACACAGCTATATATATTAAACACCTTCCCCCTAAGATCGATATCTATAAGGGGTCTTTATATTACGACCAACTCTCGTCTTATAACTGTTAGAAGTCTCAATATTTGGGTTGACTTTATGACTCAATGTAGGTACTGATTTTACATTTGGGCTTGGGCAACTAATGGTTTTATTAACACTATCATTTACGTTAATGTGAGTGGTATCTTTATGAACACTTTGTGACTGAATATCAGGGTACAACTCGGGTTCTAAAATGAGTTCTTTTTCAAGTGTTGTGGTGTATGAATGTTTCATTTGGTGTGAATTCCGTCTAATAATTTTATTGTTATCTTCTTTTTTCACCCAATATGATCTAGGTTCATTGGCCTTTTCTAACACAATTGCTTTACGCCAATAATTATCTTTTGAACTTCTTATTACTACCGTATCTCCCTTTCTAAACTCTACTGGTTTTCTTCGTGCTGTCTTATCATAACGTACTTGTAATTTCTCTTTTTCTTTGCATAAATTCTTATATACTTGTTTCTGGATTGTAGGTTCTAATTTATTAGCTGTAGTTGGTAATTGTCCTCTCAGGATCCTGCTCTGTAAAATTTGAGCTGGAGATGCATCAAGATTTATTATGCAGGTATTATTATATTCCATCACCAAATCTCTAAAATCAACATTTTCCTCATTACTCTTTCTTAAAATTTGTTTGCTTATATTGACTGCTTTTTCTGCAAGTCCATTACTCTGGTGGTAATGTGGAGTGCATGTCATAATTGTAATGTCTTTTTCTCTATAATAATTTTTACATTTTACCGAAGTAAATGGTAGATTATCTGCAATTAAAATTTCTGGATATCCAAATCTACTAAAAGTATCTTGAAATGAGTTGATTACTGAACTGGAGGTTTTATCTTTTAATATTGAAATGTCCAACCAATGCGAAAAATAGTCTACAATTACTAAATATGCTTTTGAACCATACTCTAAAATGTCTGTACCAACTTTATTGAATCTTAGTCTGGGAATGTCATGAGGCATCATTGGTTCTTTAAAATTATTTGGTCTGTATTTCTCACATATCCTGCATTTTTTTATATAGTTTGTCACATCATCATTAAGTCCTGGCCAATAATATATACTCCTGGCTTTGTTTATAGTTTTACTGACTCCTATATGGCCTTTGTGAAGCAATTTTATCATGTCAAGCCTAAGTTTTTTCGGAATAATTATTTTGTCATCAATAAATGCGATGCCAGCTTCAAAATACAGTGAATCTCTTATACCATAGTACTTTTTACACACTTGAGGAACATTTTTTTCTTTTGGCCACCCATTATAATAAAAATCAAAAATTACTGCTAATGCCTCATCCTGGCTAGTAGCTAGTCTTAACTCAGATTGCTTTTCCTGGCTCATAGGTAAATGTTTACTCACTGAGTGGACCATTTCAAACATTTCTGGGTCATGTGTCTCTATATTTAAACTGGACCTAGATAGCATATCAGCAAAATGTATGTCTTTCCCAGGAACAAAATATACATTTAATCTGTACTTGAGAAGTTTGAGCCTTAAACGTTGGAGTCTAACTGATCCAATTTTGGAAATTGGCTTCTTCATAATGGAGATTATAGGTTTGTGATCTGATTGAACGTCAACATCAAAATTATAAATAAAATTGTGAAATTTTTGAGTAGCATAATAAATTGCCAATAGTTCCTTCTCAGTCTGACTATAATTTATTTCACTATCATTCATATTTCGTGATGCACAAGCTACTAATTTTAAAATAGAATCATATTTCTGGAACATACAAACACCTAAACCATTTTTAGATGCATCACATTGTAAAATAATTTTTTGATTAGGATCATAAGGGACTAACGCTGGTGATTTACAAATTATGTTCTTTAAATTATCAAAACATTTTTGATGTGACGGGAGCCACACCCATTCTACATTATTTTTAAGTAATTGACAAAGAGGTTGAATATGTTCAGCCATGTTCGGAATGTACCGTCTAACGTAATTAAATGCGCCCAAAATTCTTTGTAATTCTACTTTACTATTTGGTTTTTCAAGTTTACAAAGTGATTCCACTCTGTCAGGATCTATTTGCATCCCTTTATGTGAAAAAACTTGACCCATAAATCTGACCTCTTCTTGACAATATTGAAATTTGTCCCCATTAAACTTTGCTCCTACTTCTTTAGCCCTTTCTAACACTTTTTTAACAGTTGTATCATGTTCTTCTTTTGTTGTTCCCATAACAATCATATCATCATGACAAATCAATAAATTCTCTATACCTTTAAATTTATCTTCTACTACTTCTTGAAACAGATCTTGGGAATTTGATAATCCATATGGCAATACTTTATATCTGAAAATTCCATAAGAAGTTGCAAAACAGCATTTCCATGATGATGTCTCGTCAAGTTCTAAATGATGATACCCTTCAGAGAGATCAAATACAGAAAATATCTTTTTACCTATCATTTGTGCACAAACATCTTCCAATTTATGTACTACTCTTGGTTTGCGGACTATTTGTTTGTTTAGATCTAATGGGTCTAAGCATAAACGTAACTTACCATTTTGCTTTTCCACAATAACAATGCGGTTTATGCTTGCCCTGGGGTCAATTTCGTTAACTTTGACAATTGCCCCTCTTTTTGTCAACCTATCTAATTCATTTTTTAAATTATCTCTAATTGCGACAGGTACATTTACAGGTGGGTAACTTACTGGCTCAAAATTGTCTACTGTAGTGATCCTATGTTTACCACAAAATTTACCATGACCTCTAAAAACTTCAGGGTTAAGGTTTATAAATTTATCCCTTTCTGCTAATTCTAAAGTACCACAACTCTCAATATTGTTGATTCGTTTAACTAACCCCAAATCAATACATAATTTACCACTTAAAAGAACTCGAGTTGCCCCATTAATAATTGTAAAATCCTCGTAAACATACTTATTTTTATGTTTACAAAATAAATTTACCACACCCATTGTTTTAGCCTGAGTACCCTCAAACCCTTTCAGTACATAATGATTATCCCTAATTTTAAATTGTTTATCAATTTTCTTAAAAATTTTTAATGGAATTATACTTACATCTGCACCTGTGTCAAGTTTTACTTTAATTCTCTTGTTTTCAATTTCTATAATTTCATCCCAAATATTTTGACTACTTACATTTTGGTATACTTTATTGACATTTCCTACAAAACTATCAGCTGATCCATCACTGCTATCTTCATCTATGACATCAATATTCTTCACTCTACACGACTTTGCAAAATGGTTTAAAAGCCCACATTTCTTACATTTCTTTCCATACGCTGGACATTCTCTGGCCCCATGAGTTGATTGACATCTTTTACACTTGAATTTTTCATTGGTATTCGCTTTACTTCTAGAGTTATTATAATTTCTATGGCCCTGGTACCTATCTTTACGAACTTCTCCTATGTCTACATCTTTTCTTTCGGTATGAAATTTCAAATTTTGGTTCTTACTTTGTTCACTAGTTCTACAAAATTCGATGGCTTTTTGTAGGGTAAGTTTGTCCACTCTCAATAGAGCTTCTCTAGTAACTGGATCTCTGATGCCCATTAATATTTTGTCTCTCAGAGCTTTATCTTCGGCTGTTTGTTCTGGATCAATTTCATTATAATTACATGTTCGAATCAAATGTCTACAACTAGTAAGAAACTGCTCAAACGACTCTCCTTCTTTCTGGACCCTCATGATAAAATTGTATCTTTCAAATGATTCATTCATCCTTGGATTAACATACTTATCGATTAGTGATATCATCAAGTCATACTTGTTATTTTCGGCTTCTGGGATCTCGAATGTGGACATAATTTTGGCAGACTCAGCCCCAATTATATTTCTTAAAATTGACATTTTCATTTTATCTGCTGACTGGTCTTGTCCCGTTGCTAGTAAATAATCTTCGAAACTAGTCTTCCAGAACTTCCATTCGCTTGCAGCATTTTGATCCTGCAGGTCAAAATCTGGTGGTAATTTTACATTTATTCCCATCACTGCCATTGTAGGTTATGTATGGTACCTCGTGTACAGTTGCTATAAATTTAGCTTTTCGACTGTAAACTGTAACCCAACTAGCTGTTTGACTGCGCCATGTTTAAACTATTTTATTTAATGGGTTACAAGTCAAACAATCATAGTATTGAGTAAACTTATATATTTTTATAAAACTTACTAAACATCTTACATACAATAAATCATACAAGTGACAACCATGTTGACTGGCTTGAAGTTAGCCATGTCATGTCTAGCACGCAGCCCCTTGCTACGCTGTTACACAGCTATATATATTAAACACTGTCAATATGGGCAAAGAAGCAAATAACCAAACCAAGTTTATGGAATGGTACCTCAATAACTGGTCGGAATATAAACTTATTTTCACAGATGGATCCAAAGATAAACAAGGTAATGTAGGTATTGGGATATACCTTAACGAGAGAACACAGTTAACAGCAAGATTACCCTCCGCTAATTCAATTTGCTCAGCAGAAGTATTTGCCATTAAAAAAGCATTAGAGTTAATCCAACAGAATAATTTTACAAAGTGCCTCATCTGTAGTGATTCTAAGAGTGCTCTAGAAAAAATCACAAGATCAAGCTACAAGGCGGCAATAGACTCACAAACTCTCCAACTAAAACAAAAACTATGTGAATTTGATGAACAACATAGAGAAATTAAATTTGCATGGATTCCAAGTCACACTGGAATTATTGGGAATGATAGAGCTGACCATCTTGCGAATCTTGGAAGAAAGCCCAAGTAGCAATTTGTCGACGCGACAACGTTGTCTACCGCGTGGCAACGTTTTGTTACAACGTTGTTATTGCCTAGAAGACGACCCTATTCTGCACTAATTTGGTGGACGATTTTTGAGTTGTCTTGACGTTGCCTAGGCAACCTCCTATGAAGCAACATCGTTTCGTAAGCGTTGCATAAGACAACTGAAGCGACTATAAAAAGAACCTGCGCGTGCAATGGTTGCTCAAGGAGTCAGACTAGTTATGTTTTTTTACCTATATTTTTAACACCTGTATGGTGAATGCGAAAACCAAAAAGGTAACTATTTTGACATCGTATTAGGTATTTAAATTTATATAAATACATAAAGGACATAACAAAATTACCTGATCTGAAATTTATAAACGCATCTCAGATTACCGTCAAATATGGATATTTCACCTTTAAAAAACACACGCGCTACTTTTTTACGACATTTTTGACAAAAAATATGCAAATTTAAAAAAATCAAATTTTAATATAAAAGTCAAAATTTATGTTAAAGATGTTCTGTATAAATTTAATGTATTGATGGTGCTTTTAAAGGTATCAGAAAATGCCTGCATTTTTTATATTCTGTGTTTTCATTTTCTTTACATCCCAAAAATCTCAAGTAAAACCAAAATGGTGCATTAAACAATATTACCAATATTACTAAAAAAATACCTTATTACCAACCCTAGACCGATAAGACAACTTAGAAGTCCAATCGCCAACCAAACCCGGCCGCGCTGACTATCCCAACCATTTTAGAACGCACCCTCTTATTGGGTGACAGAGAGGTCATGTGACCAGTGTCAAAAGTGTAGCATTCTCCTTAACAGCGTTGCCACATCTAGGAGATTTCTACTTTTTTGGTAGATTTTTGATATTTTTTAAAATATTCTAGTAGGTAATATTTTTTAGTAGATTTTTGGTATATTTCAACATTTTGTTATGACTAAAATAAAATTTGCTTTTTAATAGTATTTACCCCATTTCTAAATTAATTTTCACACATTTGGTTACAATTCCCCAATATTACAGAGAAATGAAACTGGATTCTTGTGTAACAAACTTGCAGATTTCAAGTAACAGTGCAAGCAGTATTTCAGGTGTTATTGAAGAGTTCTGGCATTCGGTGAGCCTATTAGAAGCTAACGATGGAAAACTAAAATATCTAAACATATGTAACTTTGCAAAACACAGAATATTGTGTTCACGTGTTTCTAATGTTAAATGTGAAACAATTGTTTGAAGAATTTGATCCAGACATGCAGCTGTTAAAATTAGTGGATGAGAAAATATTCTAGTTGTTAAATGTACCTATTCATTTTTTTTTGAATCATGAGGAAACTATAATAAGTATTTTTGAAAAATTTAAACGCAGAATGAAAGACTGCATTATTTAGAAAAACCAAAACGTTTCTTTTGAATGAGATATTTGGAATTAAAATGACACTACATTTTGTCTTTTTTTCACCCCTGTAACTTATTAAAATGAACATTATAGAAGTTTTCAGGGACTTTCGGTCCTCGGAATAACTTAATCTTTCTTTCTGCGTTTAAATTTTTCAAAATACTTATTAGTTTTCTCAGGATTCGCAAAAAATGAAAACATTTAAAATACATTGAACATTTTAACGGGCGACATTTTGCGTCTATCCCCTTAAGTTAGCTGTTGTTTTTATTATCAAAAATCCCAAATATATCCCAAAAATCCTTAAGTATATTTTAGTTTTTGATTTAGTAGATTTTAGCTAAAAAATGGTAATTACCAGTTGTTGTTTTGGAATAATTAGGTTTCCAATTTTTTGGAATTCCTCTTGGGACAGTTAAGACGGATATGCAGTTTACTGTATAAGTATACTGTATTTACATGGCCTAAAAAGAATCTACTGATTTTGTGAAAGCAAAACTACTGAAAGAGTAAAAACTGACCTGGCAACCCCGTCTAGCAAAGCTGATACAAAGATTGAAAGATTAAGGTTATCAAATCTACTGATAAAACAGTGGACAATGGAATGGAAACCAGCTATTAAAAAAACAAACAAACAGGTTGTTAAATAAATCGAAAATTTCCAGCAAAATAAAACATATAATAATAAGAAAAAAATAAGGTTATAAAGTAAATTCTTTTTCTCCTTCTGAAGTTGCCGCAAAGGTGTCACACACCTAGAACAACACCTATAGGGTCGTGAGAGACAACTTCAGAGTCGGCCAGAAAACCCAAATCGGCCAGGGCGTAAATTAGTTTAGCATTATAACGTTTTTAAGTCGTTGCGATTGTTGAAAAAACTGAACTGTGATATGTAGTTGTCACAATGGTAATAAATTAGTTGCCCGTATAACTAAAGGTATTACTTAAAGTTGTAACATCGTAATGTCAGTCGGGATAGGGGACGTTGGCCGAAACAACTGAAAATGCTCTCGGGCAACGTTATATATAGTGCATTTGTTTGTACTGACAACCAATGTGTCGAAAAATTGCTACTTGGGAGCTGCCCATTAGTGGAGAACCAAAGGCCTCCTTTAAAGATTTTCAAATGAAATATAAAGAAAACCTATGGATCGGTTGGGAAAATCGATTCCAACAAATAGGACAGGCAAAAGGAATTACTTATTGCTCACAAGTTACAGTACCATATAAAAAGGCATGGTTTACAAAATTTCCCAACCTGGGGAGAGGTATAATCACACAAATGTGTCGTATGAGAAGTGGACATTGTAGTGTTCCTGTACATTTATTTAGATTGAAGGTAGTGAATTCAAACCAGTGTTTATGTGGCAGTGTAGGAACTTTACAACATGTTTTATTGGAATGTACTAGGTTCCAAAGAGAGTCCCAGTTGCTTAGAAGGGAACTACAAGGTGATCCGACATTAACTGATGTGTTGTTTAAAAATTTAAACTCAAAGACATTAATCGCAGTGCAAAAGTTTTTAACATCAACAATGACTCGTGTGTAGCTTGCTTAAAAACTTTATGACTTTATGCTTGCTTGCAATGCATGTGCTTTGTGCTTAGTGCGGTTTTGCGTGGTAGTACTAGAACTAGACCATTAATAGTAGAACTTTAGTTATGGAACTTATAAACAATTACAAAGTTTTTTTTTTATCTCTTAATATTTCAGATTCAGGAGCTATGAGCTTAAGCCCAGATGTACCTCAGGTACGGCTCTTGAATATTCAAGTCTATATTCACGGATCCTGGCCGGATAGCCCTGGCAGCTAAGGCCATTCAAATGAAGAGAAGAAGAACATTGCGATTGTTTATTGTTATTATGTGTTAAGTTGTTTAGTTTTCACGTTTCAATTCAATTGTGCTGTTCGTGTCTTCCTCTCACTGGTTCTTGTTTAAGTTCAATTCAACTCGACTAAAATTCGGTCACCAGGTGTTATGTGTTGTAGTTGTATTGGAAACATCCTCTACAGAAAACATTAGGTATTTATAAGGCTATTACATTAACGATGCTTTAACATTAAAACTTCTTTTTTATAAGCACTTTTACAAAAATTTGTCACAATAGAATATCCTAACTATCGTTGGCTTGTGTGAAAACCTCCTATCTATTTTTTTTCGAAAATGACATTTTGGTGGTTTTAGTTTGAAAACCTGGTATCTCACGATTTACAACTGTTAGAAAAAATCCAAATACACCAGACTATTTTCTACAGCCAAAAAAAGAAACCACATAGGTATATCATATATCACTTGGTCTCTTGATTTAGTGTGAAGGTGTGAATACCACACAATGAACTGTCAACACTGATGGAATGGCCCCGTCCCATTCCAACAGTGAAGCGAGGTAGGCGCCAACATACAAGAGAGAGGTTCTAGCACTTCTAGAGAGACAGAGAATTTTCAGGTAAAATTTGCTACAACTACAACGTACCTGACTAGCACTGTCCGATTATCTTCCCTCCTTTACCTGATTATCTTCTATCTCATCCCGGTGCCATTAACTTCGTTTTATGGCGATTCCATCAGTGTTGACAGTTCGTTGATACCACATATATTTATAACCAAGAATTTGGTTCTTAATTTGGAGTGTTTGTTTGAGAGATTCGACTTGGAGAAAAGTTTTTTGTGAACAATAAAAGATAGTCCGGCATATAGACACATTTTATGAACCTTAAGGCTATGGGTACATAATTCGCAAATATTTTTTACGGCTATCCCTACCTTTTCTGCCTTTACATGACAAATTACATGTAGTAAAATTCACACTGGTATGGATATGTACACATTACTACAATGTCATTCTACTTGACAATGTCATAACTAGCTTAAATAGATGGCTTTTGAATGTTCTTGGATAACTGTTATTTTTTGGATAATTGTAAATTATTAATTCAGTTAATAAATGTGATAATTTTTTCACTAGCTATGTATTCAGTGATTGTAATAATTTATGTGTACCTACAACAAAAACTAATAGGTACTCGATCGAGAAAAGAGGAAAAGTGATTTTTTACTAATATATTGTTACTATGGAACGATTACAATTTTAAACATCTTTAACAACAAAATACTTGGATTACAGAATATATCTTAATGTATTCTCTGCTTCTATCTTCCATAAATAATACACAATAAATAACTTTTTTTTCGGTACTCGCCGGAGGGACTGCAGACGTTCGGATACAATTAACGTCTCTTTGCAAAGACAATGACGTAGACTTTGCAAAGTAACAAGACACTTACTCAACACACACACTACACATTACTCCCCTGACTTAGTGATAAGTTATACAATTACGTGGCTAAAGGTTCTAGTTCTAACTAAGGCCAAAATCAGAGAAAAAAAAAACTTTTTATAAAGTTCACCTCTTAAATCAATTATTTATCAAATACACTATATATCAATATTATTTAATCAACAACTAAAAATATTCCCGATTCATGTCAAATAATTATTTAAAATTGTCACTGATTGTCAGTGTCTGACTGACAATATTCTATTCAACTAAGTGCGTTGTATGACAAAGATAGATTTGGAAAATATTACCACTGACATTGTGTTCATTTTTTCGAATCCTGAAAAAACCAATAAATATTTTTGAAAAATCTAAACGCAGAATGAAAGACTAAATTATTACCGAGGGCCGAAAGTTCCTTAGAATAAATAAAAAGTTTATTTTGAATGAGATATTTGAAATTAAACATAACACTAAATTTTCTCTTAGTTTTTGACCCCTGTAACTTATTAAAATAAACATTATAGAAGTTCTCAGCGACTTTCGGCCCTCGCTAAAACCTAATCTTTCATTCTGTGTTTAAATTTTTTAAAAATACTTATTAGTTTTCTCAGGATTCGAAAAAAATGAATCCCCATTTGAATAGCATTGCAGCCGAAAAAACATACTGATCCTCTTCAATCAAAAGATTTGTACTGTATGAACCTAGTATTTGGAAGTGTGCTATAAGCTATGAAAAATGAAAACCTCCTAAATAATCATAAACACAACCTCATTTTAGATGAAAAACACAACGATGTTATCATAGTTACTTGGGCAAAGGCTCTATTGGCCATGAGCCGATGGGTAGAGGGGATTTGACAGCTTTCGCCAGCGCTGTTAGTGGCAGTTTTGTGCATTTATCTGATAAATTTAAATGGCGCGCCATGGGTAGAGGAGAGGGGATTTGACGGTTTTCGCCACAGCTGTTAGTGCAGCGTTGCCACATTTAGTAGATTTCTACTTTTTTGGTAGATTTTTGATATTTTTTAAAAAATTCTAGTAGGCAATATTTTTTAGTAGATTTTTGGTATATTTCAACATTTTCTTATGACTAAAATAAAATTTGCTTTTTAATAGTATTTACCCCATTTCTAAATTAATTTTTAGACATTTTGTTACAATTTCCCAATGTCATTACCGAAAATAAGATTCAGGGGTGGGATTCTGTGTACAATCGCTAACACCGCCGACCGCTTTCTATCAATGTCAATATATTTGAATTTTTAGTTTTAATTCAAATATTTTCTTGTTTTACAAGTGTCACCTCAGCATCAACTAGCAAAACTAGAAAATAATTCAATTAAAGCTAAAAATTCAAATATTTTCACGATAATTGACATCGATAGAAAGCAAAGTGTAGATATCTACAGTGCACGGAATCTAGCCCCAGGACGTAGATGATGAATATTAAACAGAAATGAAACTGGATTCTGGTGTAACAAACTTGCAGATTTCAAGTAGCAGTGCAATCAGTACCTATTTCAGGTGTTATTGAAGAGTTCTGGTATTCGGTGGTCGGTGAGCCTGTTGTGTTTGCGTGTTTCTAATGTAAAATGCGAAATAATTGTTTGAAGAATGTGATCCAGATATGCAGATGTTAAAATCAGTGGATGACAAAATATTATATACAAGTATTAAATATGAAACTGATAAAAATTAATTATAGTTGGTCATTTTGTTCCCCAGTTAAAATATAAAAAAGTTTGGTTTTTGTTTACAAACAGTCATATTAATTTCTAGTTAAACTCCCTCTGTGGCTTAGTGGTAAGAGCGCCTACCTTTGGATCGAAAGGTCCGAATGGTCGTGAGTTTGAATCTCACCAGGGTAGAGAATTTTTCGTTTATTATAAATTAATAAATGAAAATAGTTTCTATCCTTGTGGGATCGGTACCCACCGGAGGGACCGCAGACGTTCGGATACAATTAGCGTCTCTGCAAAGACAATGACATCGACTTTGCAAAGTAACAAGACACTTACTCAACACACACACTACACATAAAGTCGACTTTACACTACATGATTTATCATATGATTTTGCCCATGACGAGCCGCATGACAATGCTTATGATAAAACACAATGCTTATGGCAAAATCATATGACAAATCACACAGTGTAAACATGTAAATTTTACTCCATGACCAAATCATATGACAAATCACATGATAAATCATGTAATGTAAAGTTGACTTAACACTAGCTACCTAATTGGTAAAATCCACTGTACCATCACCATGCCAATGCCCATTAGTTATTTTATTGCCCCTTATTTATTGTTTTTAAAATGTATTTATTTTATTGTATTGTATTAATTATTGTATCTTGTTTCTTTCTATTGACCAACTGTGCATTTGTAATTGGCATCATTGCTGTAAATGTGCAGTATAAATAAATAAATAAATAAATTAGTTGTCGAGGCATTAGCTAAATAAAAAAATTTCTAGTTAGTCAGCTGTTATTTTTATTATAAAAAGTCATAAATTATATACAAATATATTAATAAAGTTTTATAGTATATTCTAGTTTTTGATAAGTAGATTTTAGTAAGCTAAACTTACAGTAGATTTTCTAAATAAAATGTGGCAACGCTGTGTTAGTGGCAGTTGGCAGTTTTGTTTTGTGCATTTGATAAACTTCACAAACTGAAATGGCAGATAATATGGATTTTTCAAAAAAGAAAAGAAGATATTGCAGCTGTTGTATTGATTCATGTAAAAATATTGAATATAACAGTACTGGATGCAGTTATTATATTCGGAAACATTGCGTACATGTCCTGTATCAACTAAATCCTTTCCTTTTTTGGTGTTGCTGTTTGAATTTTTATATCATGGGAAATAAGACTGAATCCAGTATAATGTTTAATATCCATTTTGATAGAATTCAAACAAATTACAATTCATACAAATTACAAATTTTAATAAGCAAAACAGTAAGCACACAAAAATAAACAGAGGTAACCTTTAAAATGTTAAATAATTCATATAAACTTATTCTTTTTCTCAATGGTCTCTTGCGTAAGCAGTCATCCAGTCTCACGAACTTATATATTAAATATTAAAACTATAATGAATAAAATAAAAAAACATAATTAATTTTACTATTAATTCTGTGTATTCATTTAGTAATCAGGTTACAATAATATTTCAGTTCATAATTTGTGTCTTTCTAGATAAGTATCTATTTTGCTCGTTTTGTATATTTCACATACATAAATTTTATCAGAAAAGTATAAGTTTCAAACCGCGAGATAGCGCTACCGTCGAAACTCACAGCCAATATACTGTAAGGATATTTATTTATTTATTTCTACGGTAGAACCATTTACAAAATACAAAAAAATAGAATAAGTAAGATCATGTACAAAAAAACATAAAAAAAAACAATGAATAAAAGACAATTAACCAATAAAATTTGTAAAATAACACAGTATATCAAATCACAGTTAGAAAATGAAAAATATCACATATTTAACTCATTAAATTCCCAAGTTGCCTCTTGAAGACATTAATGCCTAGACAGAATGGATCAAGTTGCATGTCATTGCAAAAACTGAGCATTCTCGACAAGGGAAAATGACGAGAATACTCAGTCCTATGAAAAGGAATATAAAAGAGTGCAGTGTGTCGAGTTCTATGAATTGTGTTTAAGTACACATTATCCAACAACGAGGGACAATTAATATCATTGCTTAGAAGTTTAAATAGAAACAACATATCAGCTCTCAACCTGCGGTTCTTCAGTGTAGCAATGTTAAATTGAGACATTATTCCAGAATAATCTATGACGGAATTTTCAGTATTTCTTATATTAGTATGTTCTTTATAAGCCAAAGATCTTAGAAACTTCCGCTGAACGCTCTCCAATCCATCAATGTAGACTTGATGAAATGGACAGGGCCCCCGTAACTGGGCGTGCAACGCGTGCCGCGCACGCGGGCCCAGCCCCAAAAGGGCGCCAAACCGAAGGTTTGGGAAATGAGAAATATTTATTTTTTTAACGAGATATTTATTTTTTATACAATTTTAATTTTACATTTTTAACGAACATCTGGAGAAATTTCAAAAATAAAAAAAATATTGTGTTATTAGTGAAAAAATAATTAAAATCTTATTTTATATTTGGTGTTAATAATTTACTATTTTTTTACAATTGTGTTAAAATGCAATTTTTAGCACTCCATAGGAGCGTTAAAAATGCTACTTTAAGGCACTAGTGCTTTAAAAAATTTAAGGCACTGCAGTTAAAAGTGAATTGTCAAAATTTTGAAACGTCAAAATATTTATATTTCATTTATTAACATTAATATTAATAGTACAACTTGCGCAATTTAAAAAAGGTGGTTTAAAAGGTTTTTTAAAATTTAATTTAAAGTGTATTATTGCAGTTTTAACACGTTTGTAGAAAAAAACTATTAAAATTTGTTAGAATATACAACAATAAAAGTAAGATGTAAGATATTAATAATAAAAGTAAGATGTTGTTATGATTTACGTATTGACAGTATAGACAGTTTTGATGTAATGTCAAGAAAAATATAAAAATGGAATGTCAGTCATGTTCAAGTAAAAGTTTTTGTAGATATTGTCCTGCAATTGAGAATGAATAAATTATAATTGTTTTATATATAAGACGTTTATGGAAAAAATATTGTATGATATACATGTTAAAAAGTACATTTTTAAGGCACTCATGTATATTGCAGAATTCGCTTCGCTCATTCTGCAAACTTTCACATGCGTGCCTTAAAATTGTACTTTTAACACTTATATCATAAATAACTATTAAAACAGTATAATATCGGAATACCTATTTGCAGTACTTATTCGTAAATAGTAAAAATTTGTTTACAGGTCAAAACTTGTTGGGTTGTAATAATTCTGTCCAGATTTGAAACTTGTGTGGATTTTTGAAATTAAAATAATTTCATAAAAATTTGGCATCGAGGTTTTTTGAGACGAGAAATTCAAATTTTGAAAAATAAATTTTGATGGTGGATAGGTTGGATTTTGGGTTAAATAGATTTTTTAATAATTTAATAGAAACACCCAATTTGATAAATAATACATGTTATAAAAAGGCAAAGATTGTAATATAAAAATAATATGTACCTTTATATTTATTTCTAAACTACCGTTTTGAGTTTCTAAACTACCTATGTATTCTGTATAACACCAGCAGCAAAAAGCTCATTTTGGCGCCTACCAAATCGGGGAGTCCGCCTGCAGTGCATCACTTGCAGGCCCGTTATCGCCGGCTCTGTGTAGCTCAATGGTAAGAGAGCCGACCTTTGGATCCAAGGGTTCTGAGTTGTGAATCCCAGCTGAGTATAAAATGTTTCTTTATTAAAAATCAGTTAATAGAAATAATTTCTATCCTTGTGGGATAGGTGAAGGGGGTGCAGACGTTCGGATCCAATTAGCGTCTCTTTGTAAAGACAATGAAGTCGACTTTACTCAAGTAACAAGACATTTACTTAACACACACATTACACATTACACTATAATATGAATGTGAAATCAACTGTACCATGTTAATGGCCAAAAAAATTACGGAGATGAAAATATTGTTAAAGGAATAATTGCCCAAGAGGGAAAACTGACAGCTGATGAACAAGGTTTTTCTTTGTAAAATTTTTCGATTATGAACATAGAAAAGAGGCATTTCATGATCCAAAAACCGCGTTTAAAATATTATTTTTTTTTAGAATAATTGGTCAAATTCATTAAATAGTAGATTTGATACAATGTCTTATTATGATAATGTTTTTGGTTTTTTCAGTGATATTTTTACATTAAGTGACCATGATATTTTAAAACATTGTCTTGCTCTTCAACAAAAGATTGATCAAGTAAAGATTGATGCAACTGATTTATTTAGCGAGATAAAAGCTTAGGTTCTTTAATACCCTAACTCATCAGATCTACTTAATATTCTTTAATACATGTTTGAAAATAATCTAACTTCATCTTTACCAAATATCACTGTTTCATGAAGAATCATCCCCACTTTACAGGTGTCTGTTCCTTCTGGTGAGAGATCATTTTCAAAATTAAAGTTAATTAAAATTTGTTGGAGCTGTACTATGGTACAGGAAAGATTATCTGGTTTGGTAATATTAACAATCGAGCAAAAGCTCGTCAATAAAATTGACTTTAAAGATATAAAAAAATTTGCTGCCGTCAAATTTAGAAAAACAACCATTTAATTCAATTTAGATTTAAGGGCGTTGGGCAAAATTTTGCGCCAATATGTTTTAATAAATGCGTTAATTTTTTTCGAATCCTGAGAAAACTAATATGTAAGAAATTTTTGAAAAATTTAAACGCGGAATGAAAGAGGGCCGAAAGTCCTTGAAAACTTCTATATTGTTTATTTTAATAAATTAAAGGAGTCAAAAAAGAGAAAATTTAATGTAATTTTTAGTTTCAAATATCTCATTCAAAAGTTCTTTTTGGTCATTCTAAGCGGCTTACGGCCCTCGGTAATAATGTAATCTTTCAGTCTAAGTTTAAATTGTTCAAAAATACCTATTAGTTTTTTGAGATTCGAGAAAAATTAATGCATTTAAAACATATTGGCCAGAAATTTTATGCCTACGTCCTTACGACTATTATACATATTAACGTTTTATTTGTTTTTTGCCATTATCAGTAAATTAGTTACAAGAAAAATAAAATTTGAGTTCTTGCAATTTATGTTGTTTTATTGCGAGTAAAAAATAAAAAATTATAGATTTATTTCATAATTGGAGATAGGTAGAATTAAAGGGCGCCAAAATATATCCAGCACGGGGCGCCGCTCAAACTTGCGGGGGCCCTGGAAATGGAGACCAAACAACAGAGCAGTATTCAAGTCCTGAGCGCACTAGAGAGCAGTACAGTAATTTGAATACAGTAGGTGAGAGATCATGACTGTTGCGATAAATAAACCCAAGATTGCGAAATCCTGTTTCCTTAATTTTAAGATAATGGCTTCTAAATGTCAATGCACAATCCAATAATACACCCAAATCTTTAATCTCAGTAACTGAATCCAAGAGTACATCATTAAGAACATATCTATTAGCTGTTAGATTATTTATACGAACAATTGAAATACAAGAACATTTAGTCGGGTTTAAGCTTAAACCATTTTGTTTCGACCATAAACATATATTATTAACATCATCTTGCAGGAGATCTTTATCTGATATATCCTGTATGTAACGAAATAACTTAAGATCATCAGCAAATAGAAAGTGTGAGTTTTTGATAGCCTTACCAATATCCAGAGTTCCAGTTCGACAGCAACAATGAGTAGTTGGCATCATAAGTGAAATAATTGATATTATTATTTCCCAAACAATAACAGTTACAAAAAGTGGTTCTTATAAACAAACTGGTTGATGTTCAAGAAAAATTCAGTAAATATCATTAACCTTTAATTACTCATTTATTACTATTAATTTTATCTTTTGGAAGTGGCTACTGTTACGACCGACGTTCTTTGCAATACAATTAATTATGGCAATGAATTGTTTAGAATGTGACAGGACATCAGTGACTCCAAGGATGCACTGAGTTGTGATAGCTGTGAAAGGAGTTTACATCGAAAATGCACGGAACTCTCGGCTTCGGAACTGAGAGTCATGTACCTAAAGAACAGTCGTCAACTGAAGTATTTCTGTCAGCAATGTTTGGAGGGCATGGCAGCTGTACCTAAATTATACAAAATCGTCAGCGAGTTACGCCTCGAGGTGAAACATCTTCAGGAAAGTATTGAAGCCAAAAACACTTCTACACCACAATTAACTACTACACCGTCAATTTCGAATAATGAATCTATAATTAACGAAATTCAAGAGCGTAATGCTAGAGCGAGGAACATTATGATCTTTAATTTGCCAGAATCCACAAATGACACTGCAACTGTTCGTTCAATCATAAGTGAAGATAACCAAATTTGGCAAGAAAAATAAAAATGGACATCGTTCTGTAAAGGTGGAGCTCTCAAGACCCCAGGATGCATTTGATGTGTTAAAAAATAAATATAATGTAGGCTGTGATAGACATATTTTCATAAGTGCTGACCTCACGCGTCTTCAACAAAACATCTTTAATAAGTTAAAAACTGAATTGGCAGAAAGGAAATCTAAAGGTGAGAAAGATCTAGTTATAAGGTCATCAGAAAGTCATTAACAAAACGTGCTGTTAAAGTGGCTCTGTGAATTTCTTGTCCAAATCTTGGTTTGTACTTATAATTAAAAATTGTGTTTGATGTCAGCATGTAGCCGACTAAATTTGCCATCTGCTGAATGTATTAATTAGCTGTTTAATCTAAAGTGCACTCTTGTTTCATCAATAATCCACTTTTGTGTGTTTAAAAGTTTGTCAAACATCTTCTTCTTCTTCTTCTTGACTGGCTTTACAACTCGGGGTGAGTCTTCGCCGCATCCACTATGGCCCTCCATCGTTTGCGATCTTGCGCTTCGATTTGCCATTGTTGTACCCCAATCCTAGATAGATCGGTTTCAATATCATCCTTCCATCTTTTTCTGGGACGGCCCACTGATCTTCTACCGTCTGGTCTCTCGAAGAACACTGTCTTTAGCACTCTGTCTTCCTCTGATCTTACTACATGACCTGCCCATCTTCTCCGATTAGCTTTTATATGTCTGACGATGTTTTCAGTACCATATAGAGTCACCAATTCAGCATTGCGGCGCCTTCTCCACTCTCCTGTCAATTCATCTCTTTGAGGACCAAATATCATTCTGAGGACTTTCCTTTCAAATATCAGCAATTTATTTATTTCTCGCTGATGTAGAGTCCATGTTTCACTCCCATATGTAACAACTTGGCGAATAATTGATATGTACAGTCTTAATTTAGATTGTCTTTTCAGCAGCTTAGATCTTAATAATGATGATAGGGAGTATAATGCTCTATTTCCCGCAGCTATTCTTGCTGAGACCTCTTTTTCTATGTGATTGTCCTCTGTGATTACTGCTCCCAGATATTTAAACTCTTTTACTACTTCAAAGTTGTGGTCATTAATAGTTACGTTCTGCCTAACTCTTGGTCTTGGATTTTTGGTCACCAGCATATATTTCGTCTTCTCTTCATTTATTCGAAGGTCCAGGTTACCTGTTTCCTCCTCGAGCTGTGAAAACACCTCCCTTACGTCTCTTGTAGAATGTGCGACTGCATCTAGATCATCGGCAAAGGCCAACAATATTTTTGATCCTCGATTTGCAAATCCCCCTGTTAGTTCAGACGATATTTTACTTATTGCGTATTCTAAAGCCAAATTGAATAGCAATGGTGATAAAGGGTCTCCTTGTCTAAGCCCTGATGTTATACTAAATGGCATCGATGTTCTGTTTCCTATCTTTACCTGTGCATATGAGTCTGCCACGCACATTTGAGTGAGCTGCACTAATTTTCTTGGTATTCCCATTTCTAGCATTGCTAGCCATAGTCTGCTTCTTTTTATCGAGTCATATGCTTGCTGGAAATCTACGAAGATTTGGTGTACATCTCGGTTGAATTCCCAGTTTTTTTCTAATATTTGTCGGATGGTAAATATTTGATCTATTGTTGACCTTCCACTTCGAAAGCCGCATTGGTAGTCGCCTAGAATATCTTCCGAATACGGAGTGAGTCTCTTTAGTAAGATAATTGATAGAATCTTATACGCTGTACTAATAAGCGATATGCCTCTGTAGTTTCGGAATTGCTCTTTATTTCCCTTCTTATGTATGGGTATTATAACGCTTCCATTCCATTCTCTAGGCATTTTCTGCTGTTGCCATACTCTGAGAATAATGTCATACAATTTTTGATGTAAAACGTTTCCTCCTTTTTTTATCAATTCTCCATTTATACCATCATTTCCTGGTGCTTTGTGATCTTTAAGAGATGCTATTGCATTCTTTACTTCTTGGAGTGTTGGTGGTGGTATTTCCACATCTGCAGAATGAAATGTAGTCTCTGATTCCTCCATCTCACTTTCAATATTTAGTAAATTCCGAAAGTATTCCTTCCATCGCTCTACGATTTCTGTTTCCATCATTATCAGTTCACCTGCTTCATTTCTCATAGCTTGTGTTACCCCAACATTTCCACCTTGCCTGACTGTCTTCACTTCCCTAAAGAATTTTCTTATTTGATTCCTCTCGCCACTTATTTCCATTACTCGTATTTGCTGTTCTACGTAGCTTCTCTTTTTAGTTCTGAGTAGTTGCCTTGTCTGTGCCCTCGTTCTGTGAAAATCTGCTTTGTTCTCATCTGTAGGGTTTTGTAGCATTTTCATTCTTTTGTGAGTTTTTGTTTCCAGCATTTCTTCGCATTGTTTGTCAAACCATTTCTGTTTTGGGCGAGTCCTCTTTTTCCCAATGGTTTCTTTCGCTGCTTGTTCTATCACTGATGCCACTCGCTGCCATGCATCTCCTAGGTCTACATTTTGGTCTTCCTCTCCCAGCAATTGAAATCTGTTGCTTATGGCTACTTGGTACTCCAGTTCTTTATTTGGTGTTTGAAGAGCTTCTATGTCCCATCTTTCTCTTTGTTCTTGTTGCTCCATCTTCTGTACTGATATTCGTGTTCTCAACTTTGATTTTACAAGAAAATGATCACTATCGCTGTCAGCTCCTCTCATACTTCGTGTATTAATAATGCTACTAGAGTGTCTTGCATCAATGAGGACATGATCTATTTGGTTACGTGTTCTTCCATCATTTGACACCCATGTGCCCTTGTAAATGTCCTTTCTTTCAAATTGAGTGGATTTAATAATCATGTTATTAGATATTGCGAATTGTGTTAGCCGGTGTCCATTATCATTTGTTGTATCGTGTAGGCTATATTTACCAATTACTTCTCTTAAATAGTCTTCCTTACCTAGTTTAGCATTACAGTCCCCCATTACTATTTTGATGTCATGTTTTGGCGCTGCTTTATACTGTTGGTCTAGTAATTCGTAAAATTCGTCCTTCCTATCTTCTTCGGCATCTTCTGTTGGGGCATAAATTGAGAATATAGTGAGATTGAACCACTTACCTTTGAGTCTAATATAGCAGATACGTTCGTTTACTGGCTTGAAATCTATCACTGCCGTTTTTAATCTTTTTGCAATTACGAATCCACATCCGTATTCATGTCTGTTCTCACTACCCGACCAAAAGACTATAACATCTTCCATTTCTAAATTTCCCGTTGCTGTCCATCTTATTTCCTGTATTGCTGTTATATCCATGTTATATTCTTGCAGTTGTCTAATGGCTCTTGTCGCTATTCCAGGTCTGTACCAACTTAACACATTCCACGTACCTATGCAAATATCCTTTCGTGGCTTCAAAATTTTCATATGTACGGGACGCCGGCCCATAGCACAACCCCCTTTTCGGAGGACCATTTCACCCGCTCTCGTCCGTTCCCGACCCCACTTTCCACCCGGGTTTGATACCGGATCTCCGGCGGGGTTGCTCGGTTTAACAGGAGGTACCAGCGTGAAGGTGAGAGTCGGATTTGAGTAGAAGAGGCTAAGTGGAGTAAACTGGAATCAACTCCATATATTCGCATTCTACCCCTTTACCCCCCATCAACATCTAGTCACTAATTGCTCCTTTTTTGTGACTCCTGAAAATAAATAAATAGTCCAGTCAATATAGGTACAGAAACATTCTTAATTGTATCAAGATCAATTTAAAATGAGTTGCCTTAAATGTGGGAAAACTGATAATAAGGAGGATCCGTTGGTTTTGTGTGATTATTGCTCTCAGAAATTATGTAAAGAGTGTGCTGAGGTGACTTCAACCGAGGCTCGCGCTGTAGCTTCAAAGAAGAGGAGCCCCTCAATTACCTATAAATGTCATGGCTGTCTCTCTGGTGCAGATTCAGGTGTTAATGTTGAACATGTTATTGATAATTTGTTTAAAAAATATCTTGGAAGACTAGAAGATAAGATTGATTCTTCTCTTAAAGCTGGAATATCCTCTCTGAATACTTCATTTCTTGCTGATCATACAAAAAACTGGATAATATAGAGAGTAAGTGTAACTCGCTGGGTGATGAGTTGATTTTGTTGAGAGAAAGCAATATTCAACTGGTTCATATGCATGCTAATTTTCCTCATAATGTGGGCGGGATTTCGGATGGTTTTGGTAGTTTGCCAACCAATTGTGATAGTAACAGGGCCAAAATTGCTAACAGGATTTTACCAACTGTGAATGTTCATAAAGATAGGCTGCCTATTTCTAATCTTACAGCAACTTCTGCAGCTACTGCGGGGGGCAACATCACGCCAACCGCTCCTGCTTCTTTTAGACTGCCTAATGGAACACCTGTGAGCACCAATAACGCTGATACTCGTCACACTAGGAAATCACCCAGATGTACTAAGGGAAAGACTGACATGATTGGTTCTGATGCCAATGTTGGATTTAGTGGAGTAGAAAGGATGAGATTTTTGCATGTTAACAACGTTTCTCCCGGTGTAACTCCCGAAGATGTTAAAGACTATATACTTAAGAAAAATAGTCTCAAAGGGCTGGATGTACTGGTAAATCAGCTGACTGCCAATGATTACTATAGCTCCTTTAGAGTTGGTGTTCGTGAAAGCATGTTTGATGCTATGTTGAGTTCGTCATCTTGGCCTAGCATGGTCAGGGTTAGGGAATTTACCAGCAATCCCCCACGTCGATCCAGAAACATTAAGAACCATCTAGAAAATAAAAGTGGAGACAAAAATTTTTTATAAAATCCAAGAAACAACTCTCTCCCTCCAAGAAAAAACTAGTATCCTTCCCATTAACAGTTTTTTATCAAAATGTTGGAGGCATTCGTACAAAGATTTCTGAGGTCCTGAAAAGTATTTCCTGTTGCTCATACAATATAATTATTTTAGTGGAGAGTAACTTAAATGATAACATAGCTGATTGTGAAATTGGATGTGATGGTTTTAGTATTTACAGATGTGATAGATCCCAGAGAACCAGTGCAAAGCTGAGTGGTGGTGGTGTACTAGTGTTTGTTAACAATAAGCTAAAATCACAAGCCATTATTATTCGTGAAGATCGGGTTGAGCAAATTTACATCTTATGTCAACTTAATGAAGTCAAGTTTGTGGTTGGTGGTGTCTATATACCTCCACAGTCACCTCGTGAAGTATACAACTGGCATTGTCAAACTGTGGAAAATGTTGTTCAGCAATACTCAGCACAGGATTTCTATATTTTTGGTGATTACAATCTTCCCAATGCATCATGGGAGAATGATGAGTTTGGTTTGATGGTGCATTGTCCTGCAGGTGATCCAGCTGTGGATATTGCTCAAACCTTTGGTTTTTTAAAATTGTTTCAATGTAATAATATTCCCAATAATCGTGGTGTTTATTTAGATTTAGTTTTTTCTAATATTAGAGAGTTAAGTATCTTAAGAGCAAGCGATCCCCTTTTGGGTCCTTCTATCCACCATGTGGGTCAATCTATAAACATATAAACAACATTAACGTATATATTTTCTTCCGATTGTTTTTATCAAAATTTAGTGGTAAAACCTTCAATTTAATTGTTGAAAGTCATACCTACATGGTGAGAAAGGTCTGCACTTTCTGCCTAAAGTTGTGTTTTTTAAGTTGAAGTGTTCTGATCTAAGAAATCTGTGAAAATTAGTGCAGTTTTGCAGTTCTCTTTTTCGTTTTTTTTTTGCTCAAAAGCAATTACCATTAAAAATCAATTAAGGATAAGCTCCGTCTGTTTTGGAATAATTACCAGTGGCGTGCCTACTACTTTCCTAATTCTTTAATTTTTAATTTGACGATTATTATGGAGTGTGTTGTTTGTAAAATTATAAATAGCAGACCATATATAACATGTAACAGCTGCCAGAGGGCTACACACAGGGATTGTTCGAATCTTACTGCTAGTGAATTAAAAGTTATTGATCTTAAGGGAACCAGATTATTGAAATATTACTGTGAAGAATCATCGCCTACACGATGGACAGATGATATCAGGCGGATTAGTAAAAACTGGCAAAAATCAGCACAAAACCGTGAAGTGTGGAAACAATTGAGGGAGACCTATGTCCAGCAGTGGACGTGAATTGGTTGGATGATGATGATGATGACTGTGAAGAATGTGAAGCCGGAGTTAAATTAATTCCTACATTACTACAAAAAAAGTTGCAAGAAGTAAAAAAATGTGTTGAAGGTTACAAGAGAATTGGGGAAATGTCATTGAGTGTTAAGGAAGATTTAATCAGTGAAATTATGGATAGAGAGAGGAGAGCTTCTAATATTGTAGTTTTTAATGTAAATGAGTCCAAAATGAAGACCCAACAGGACAGAAATGATGAAGACTTGACTACGGTAAACAAGATATTGGAAAATTTTGATATGGACAGAAAGAGCATTAAAGTTTTTAGACTTGGTAAGTTTACGCCAATGAAAACTAGACCAATTAAAGTTATACTATCATCTAAAGAAAAGGTTATGTCTGTGCTGAAAAATAAACAACTGATTAAGGAAGCAGGTATCAAGATCTTTGCAGATCAAACCAACCAGCAACGTGAGTATTATAAAAAAGTACAAAATGAACTACAGAATCTGATCGATTCGGGTGACCATAGTAAAACTATTAAATACATTAATAATAGACCCACGATTGTCAACAAAAATAATATAAATAATAAAAAAAACTAAAAATTGCACCTGATATACAACTTAATACAGATGTTATATATATAAATGCTCAAAGTGTTTTGCAAAATTTAGATCTAATTAGGGAAAGTCTGTTATGTTTTAATCCGAAGGTTATTTTATTAAGCGAGACCAGGACCACCAAGGACATAGAAGATAATGAAATAAGAATTGAAAACTATATGTGTGTTCGTTGTGATTCATCAAGTAGGTATACTGGTGGAGTGTTAGTATATGTTAAAAGTGACTATAGATGTTCTGTTGTAAGAAAGTATGTCCTTGACAAAAATTATTGGTGTGTAATTTTAAAAGTTAATTTTTTAACATCAACTTGGTACATAGGTTGCATATATCATTCGCCTTCATCGTCAGATGCTAGGTTTATGGAAGAACTGGATAATATTTTTGATTTTATTGTTTCAACGAACCACTCTTTCATTTTGGTGGGCGATTTCAATTTAGATCAATTGTCAAGAACTTTTTATGTCAAAAAAAATAAATGATCAAATGTTGAGCTACGGTATTTGCCAATTGGTTACAGAACCTACTAGAGTGACAAATGTATCTAAAACACTGGTAGATTATGTCCTGTCAAATACTAATAATATCATAGTAAATGTTCATGAAACTCCAAAATTAACTGACCACTCCATTATTTCTGTTAATCTAAGAAATACTAAAAGTACAGAGCATTATAATGTTAAGAAATTTAGAAATTTAAGTCAGAGTAATATTTTGACAATTCAAACTAATTTAATGTATTATAACTGGAATTTGAATTCTGTTGATGTTGACTCGATTTTTAATGAATTGTTTTTAAATTGTGAGATTGAAATCAATAAAACAGCACCTATTCAAATCTGCCGGTTTAACTTAAAGCTACCTTGGTTTGATAACGAAGTTTACTCTCTTATAAAAATACGTGACAATGCTTATAGAACTTTTAAAACAGCACTTGAACCGTTTAAGCAGGAGTTGTGGAGTAATTTTAAAAGATATCGTAATGAAGTTGTTAATTTGTTAAAAACTAAAAAAAATCTTTATTATTTTAATAAAATAGATAGATTTAGACACAACCCCAAAGAAATGTGGAAAACATTAAAAAATTTAGTGAACATTAAATCCAAAGGTTCACCTCAATATGTTCAATTTGAAACAGGTATGTATTCAACATGTCAAGATAGCAAAGAAATCGCTAACCAGTTCAACAGTTACTTTGTTGCAAGTATCAACAATATTGTTGGAGCTTTGGATTTGAGGGAAACCTGGTGTAATAAAAATAGTAACTTATACCTACCAATAAATAAATTTAAATTAGTATCTTTAAACGAATTACGTATGTATGTTAATAAATTAGACAGTAGATGCTCAGTTCATGATATATTAAACGCTAAAATTCTCAAAGACATTTTTGAAACAATTGGGCATATTATATTAAATTTAATCAATACTTGTCTGTCTACTGGTAAAATTCCGAATCAACTTAAAGTTAGTACAATTGTACCAATTCAAAAAATCAATAATACAGTGAAAGCTGAAGAATTCAGACCCATCAATACATTACCACCAATTGAAAAATTGATTGAACTTGTTGTATATGATCAAATTATTGAACATGTTAAAACAAATGCTATTTTGATAAGTAATCAATCTGGTTTCAGAAAGCAATACTCTTGTGATTCGGCACTTCAATTCACAATTAGTAAATTTAAAACTGAATTGGATCAAAACAAATATGTAGTATCTGTATTCTTAGACCTTAAGAGGGCCTTTGAGACCATAGACCGAAATATTTTACTGGCAAAATTGTGGCAATATGGCATTAGGGGTGGAGTTTTTGACTGGCTGAATAATTATCTATCAAATCGCAAGCAGAAGGTTAAATTCAATAATTGTATGTCAGATGAACTTAACATTGATCTAGGTGTACCTCAGGGCTGTGTCCTAGGGCCATTACTTTTTATTCTCTACTTGAATGATATAGATCTGTTTGTTGATTGTGAGTTTGTCAATCTTTTTGCTGACGATACGTTAATAGCTTGTAGTGATGTATGCTTGGAAAATGCAGTGGCAAAAATGAATTCAATTCTGGAGGCTGTTTATAATTATTTAACATTAAACAAGTTAAAATTAAATGTATCAAAGACAAAAGCTCTAATTGTAACCAGTAGATATAAGTATAACAAAATCAATATAAATAACATTAATTTATCCATAAATGGTGAAAAGATTGAAATAACAACAACTATTAAATACTTAGGATTTCAACTTGATAACACTCTTTCATTGGAAGATCATTTTGTTTATATACACAAAAAAATCAGCAAGAAATTATACTTTTTTACAAGAATAGCAAAAAATTTATCTTTAGAAACTAGACTTACTGTATATAATACAATAATACAACCTCATTTTGATTATTGTGCATCAGTCTTATATTTATTCAACCTAAATAAAATGGGGCAACTTCAAAAATTACAAAATCGTGGTATGCGTATAATATTAAGAATGGGTCGATTGACACCAATAAAGTTAATGCTGAATACACTGAACTGGTTTTCGGTATATCAAAGGTTTCAATATTTTGCATTGATTTTGGTTTATAAAATTAAAAACAATATAGCTCCCGATTATTTTCAGCAATTTATTAATTTTCCTAATACACACATACACGATACTCGAAATAAAAATAACATATACTTTTCTAAAATGAATTATAGCAGCTCAATGAATTCATTAATATTTAGAGGTTTCAGAGAATTTAATGAATTGCCTAATGAATTAAAAGACTGTAGGACAGTTAAAAGTTTTAAAGATAAATTAAAGGTTTTCCTTAAAAATTTAAAGTAGTATGTATTTGAATTGGCGGAGAACGTGCACAATATTTTTGTTTATTTTTATTGCCTATTATTGGTTGGTGAACTTGTTAATTTGATAATAATTCGTTATTAATTTTGATTATAATTGTTATTAATTTATTATTATTTTTTAATTTATTATTACATTTATTATTTTTTTATTTTTTTATTGAATTTTTTTATTGTGAATCTTTGTATTGATTGAGTTTCTTTCGTTTTATATGTAAAAAAATGTATTTAAGTTAAATTTGTATATTAGGTTACCTATTGAAATAAAGATATCTATCTGTGGGTTATGAATGTTGCTTAATGCTAGATGTGAAAGAAACACATAGAAATAAGTTGATTTATGATGAGTTGTTTTATGATTTTCGGAATGGTGATTACATAGGGCTTAACAACTTCCTTGCATCCATAGACTGGCAGGTATGTATAGTTGATGATATTGATATTGCTACAAAATTATTTTATGAAGTTCTTTCAATAGGTATTTCTTACTTTGTGCCATTAAAGAAATATAGAACTTCAACTTTTCCCAAGTGGTTCTCTGCTGATCTTAGAAGACTGACGCTGGAGAAAAAACATGCTCACTATATTTATGTTAATAATCGTTCTGATGCTGACTATATTAGATTTTCCCACCTAAGAGCTGAATGTAAACAACTGTCTGAAATTTGTTTCAACAACTATATCAAAGGGATAGATGCTGGCATAAAAAATGATCCAAAATCATTTTGGAAGTATATAAATGATAAGCGATCTAGTCACAGCTTACCTAACTCATTATTTTATCAAGCCCAATCAGCAACAAATGGTCAAGAAATAGCTAATTTATTTATGAACTTCTTCCAAACTGTGTATTCACCTAATAGCAATAACCTTTACGTACCTATCCATCCATTAAACAGCAACGTTAGTACTAATATTTGTCCGTCGAAGATTACCACGACCGATATTTTTAATGGCATATGTGAACTGCCCAATAAGCTTACTGCTGGCCCAGATGGAGTGCCTAATTATTTATTAAAAAAGTGTGTCTGTACCCTTGTAATGCCACGTGTTATGTTGTTTAACAGATCTCTGGAAACCTCTATGTTTCCTTCTTCATGGAAAGAAAGTTATATTGTTCCTATATTTAAAAATGGTCAGAAAGACAACATTGAAAATTATCGTAGTATATGTATACAATCTGCAATCCCTAAGCTCTTCGACTGTCTTATAGCAAAGCAACTTTCTTGGTTCTGTAAAGGCTTAATATCTCAATCTCAACATGGATTTTATAGTAAAAGATCCACTGCAACCAACTTGGTTTGTTATCAATCTGATATATTATCTCAAATGGAAAACCGTAAACAAGTAGATTCTATATACACAGATTTTTCCAAGGCATTTGATCGTGTCGATCATCAAATACTATTGGACAAATTAATTAATGTAGGCTTTCATGACACATTTGTTGAATGGATTAAAAACTCTACATATGGTAGAAGCCAAAGAGTCAAGATAGGTTGTCATCTGTCTGACAGTATTTCAGTAACATCTGGAGTTCCTCAAGGTGGCCACACTTCTCCACTTCTTTTTAATATCTTTGTTAACGACATCACTTCCTGTTTCCTAAATAGCAAATGTCTAATGTTGGCAGATGATTTGAAATTCTGGAGAGTTATTGATAGCCTAAAAGACCAAGCTCTGTTGCAAGATGACTTAGACAGATTACATAATTGGTGCAATCAGAACAAACTTCACTTGAATATAAAAAAATGTTGTTTTATAAGTTTTTCTCGTAAAGTCAATAGAATCGAAACAAGTTATACTATTAACAATATGCCATTGAATTATGTTTCTTCTATTCGGGATTTGGGTGTTATTTTCGATGAGAAACTTACTTTCTGTGACCACATAAACACTATTTCAATAAAGGCATCTAAACTTCTTGGTTTTGTTACTAGGAATTGCAAGTACCTCTCCATTAATTCAACAAGGTTAGTGTATTGTTGTTTAGTTAGATCTATTTTAGAATAGTGCTCAGTTGTTTGGTCACCCTATTTTCAGAATAATATTGATACATTGGAAACAGTCCAGCATAGATTTTTGAGATATTGCGCTTACCATGTTCACACTGCCATTAGAAATCATGATTATTCCTATATTGAACAACAATTATCTTTACCCCCACTTAAGAACCGTCGTGATATATCAGGTGCTATATTTATATATAAGATCATACATGGATTTATTGATTGTCCAAACCTGTTAAATCACATTAAATTCAATGTTCCAAACCAAGCTCTACGTTACCACCAGGTTTTCAACATTCCTTTCCACAGAACAACATATGGCATTCATAACCCATTGAATAGATACATGGGGCTATTAAATGAATTATTTGATTATGATATTTTCAATTTAACTTTATCTCAGTTCAAAAGATCTCTTGCTTTGTGATATATATATATATATATATATATATATATATATATATATATATATATATATGGTATTGTTGAATTTTGTTCTAATTATATTTTGTATATTTTTAGTATGTAGTGAACTTTAAATGTAACTTTTGTTATTGTTTTAACAGTATAGGTAATTTATGTTTTGAAAACTGATATTGTTTGTAATTTAACTGTCAATGGGGTATCCGTGTTTTAAATAAATAAAATAAATAAAAGGTATATTAATGGTGAGCCTAAAATAACCAAATATAATCAGCAAAAAAACTAGAAATGATCATTCCACAAGTTCCCAATACACTGAAAATCTACTGTCATAATGTAGGAGGTTTAAGGACAAAATTATCCGATTTCTCTGCAGCAGTTAATTGTTCTTGCTTTGATATATTTGTCATTATTGAAAGTTGGTTGAGCGATGATTTCCTAGATAAGGAACTTTATTTGGTTAATTATCAGATATTCAGATGTGATAGATCTAATCTTTCAAGTACTAAAAGTAGAGGTGGAGGGATTTTGATACTTATTCATAGAAAAATAAAAGCTTTTAGAATGAGCCACATAAACAATTCAGTGGAGCAGTTATTTATATCTTGTTCTGTTTCAAATTTTAATTTTATCATTGGTGGCGTGTATATTCCTCCTAACAGTCCAAATAATTGCTATCTATCACATGTTGAAACGATTGAAGATTTGAGAATTCAGTATAATAAGTGCAGCTTTTATATTTTTGGTGATTTTAACTTGCCTAACATAACTCCCGATTTAAATAATATACCACCATCTCAGATGGATGAAAACATTTCTAGTGTAGCACAATGTTATGCTTTTCTTGATTTTAAACAACATATTACTATTCCTAACTCTAATGATAAGTTTTTAGATCTACTATTTTCGAATGTTGATAGTATTCTTGTTTCTTCTGCAATAGATCCTATTTTTTCTGAATCTACCCATCACAAACTATACTCCTTTGATTTACCTATATCGGACATTACAAATAATTTACTGTCCCAAGAATTTTACTATGATTTCAGAAACGCTGATTATATTAGCTTACAGAATTATTTGGGACCTATCAATTGGCACAAGTATTTAAATTTAAATGACATAAATACTGCAGTACACAATTTCTATCATATTCTGAGTATGGCATTAAATCTTTTTGTGCCCAAAAAGAAAAGTAAGTTATCAACTTTCCCAAAGTGGTTCAATGCTGAGTTGAGAAATTTAATCATCCAAAAGAAAATAGCTCACAAAAATTACAAGAATACTGGCAATCGCTGTTATTACATAGAATTTTCAAGGTTACGTAGTCAATGTAATATTTTATCTAAAGAATGTTTTGTGAATTACAAAAAATACCTTGAAAATAATTTTAATACCGATCCCAGGTCATTTTGGAGATTTTTTAGCCGAAAAAATAATCTATATGATGTTTCTAATAATATGTATCTAGCTGATAAAAGAGCTGTGAATGGTGATCAGATAAGTGAACTTTTTGCTGTTTACTTCTCTGAAGTTTATGTTTCTTCCCTGGATGTAAGTTATCATGACACATTTAATAATTATTCTTCTATAAAGTGTGATTCTTTGACAGCGGAAGTTATTTATGACGGTTTGTCAAAACTTTCTAATAATGTAACAGCTGGACCGGATGGACTTACCGATTTTTTCTTGAAAAACTGTGCTTACAGTCTAACTCAACCATTGTTTGTTCTATATAACTTATCATTGAAATTAGGCATTCTTCCTGATAAATGGAAAACTAGCCATTTAATTCCAATTTTTAAATCTGGCGAAAGAGAAAATATAGAAAATTACAGCGGTATATCTAAACAATCGACCATTCCTAAACTACTTGATAAGTTGATTTATAACCATATTAGTTTTACTTGTCAACAATTAATAAATAATTATCAACATGGCTTTATGCACAAGAAATCCACAACTACAAACTTACTATCTTATGAAACATCTATTATCAGAGATCTGGAAAGAAAATGTCAGGTAGATTGTGTATACACAGACTTTTCAAAAGCCTTTGATAGGATTGACCACTACTTACTGTTACATAAACTTAAGGCATATGGTTTCAGCGATCAGCTTTTAAAGTGGTTTGCTAGCTATTTAATAGGTCGCACACAAAAAGTCAAACTGGGTTCATTTATGTCAGATGCAATACAAATAAAATCTGGAGTTCCACAAGGTGCTCATTGCTCGCCCCTTCTGTTCAATCTATTTATTAACGACATAGGTGAATGTTTTAATCACTCTAAGTACTTGCTATTTGCTGATGATTTAAAGATGTACAGATCTATCAAAAATCATGAAGATTGTAGTCTCCTTCAAAATGATCTCAATAATTTAGTTGAGTGGTGTAACAAAAACAGACTCTTTTTAAACGTTAATAAATGTCATTTCATTAGCTTCCACAAAGTTGCAAAAAAATATCAATCATCATATGTCATCGACAGTAAAGCGCTCTCTTATGTTAAAACAGTAAAGGATTTAGGAGTAATATTCGATGAAAACTTAACGTTTGTGGATCACATTAACTATGTGACAGCAAAGGCTTCAAAATTATTGGGTTATATACTTCGCAGTTGTGCTGATCTTTCCCTTAATACAAGAAAGGCTGTTTACTCATCATTGGTTATATCTATATTAGAATTCTCCTCTATTGTCTGGTCACCATTTTATAATGTTCATGTTGTTTGTCTCGAGAGAGTTATAGACCGTAGAATTATAAATGATCTAGCTTTTATTTATAAACTATTAAATAGTGAAATCCATTGCCCTGATTTACTAAAATTAATAAACTTTAATATTCCAAACCATGATCTGAGAAATAATAACTTGTTCCATGTACCTCATTATTCAACAAACTATGGTCTTAACTCACCAATAGATAGAACTTTGAGTCGCCTGAATGATTTGGACATTGATTTATTCTCTTCTTCCAGTAGAGTATTTAAAAACCGACTAAAATCAATTTTTCCGGTCAGCACTTATGTTTAATGTTTAATATTATATTTTCAGTAGATTTGTGTGTATGTTAAATTTAGTTTTATTGTAATGTACTTACTATAGTTTTATGATGTCGCACTTTCATTTAATTTTATTTTTTGTTGTTTTTACTGTTTTACTGGACTTAATTTTACTTCTACTTATTGTTTATATATGTATATTTTTTATAAAATTGGGGAAACCCGTAAATAAATAAATTAAATTAATATCATTAATGAACAAGTTAAAGAGCAAGGGACCACAATGAGACCCTTGTGGGACACCAAAACAACAATGGAATTCTTTAGAAACATAATTGTTGATACGAACTTGTTGTGTACTACCCATCAAAAAGTTTTTAATCCAATTTACAATGGGTTCACCAAAGCCAGATGCATGAAGTTTATGAACCAATAGGTTATGATTAACCCTGTCAAATGCCTTTGAGAAATCAGTATAAATGCTGTCGACCTGAATCTTATTCTCAAATGCACCCAACAAGTATTGTTGGTAGTTGACAAGGTTTGTTACAGTTGACTTTCCATTAGAAAAACCATGTTGCTCATCAACAATTATGTTTCGGCAAGCCCAGGTAAGACCCATCGATACCAATTTATCTAGAAGTTTTGGGATTGCTGATTGAATAGTTATACCTCTATAATTATTTACACACTCGCGATTGCCAGATTTATGGATAGGTGTAAGAAAACTATTTTTCCAATAATGTGGAAATATAGATGATGATAATGATAAATTGAAAATTTGTTGTAAAGGTTTACAAAGGGAAAACACACAGTTCTTAATAAGTGCTGCAGGTATACCATCAGGCCCTGAAGAATATGTAGTTTTTAAACTCATAATTCCCTCAAAATCATCAGTCGGACTAAATTCCAAGAGTTTGGATATCTACACTGTAGTCTAATTCAAAGTTAGGCAAATTATACTCACTATCATTATATGTACCCGAAAAATAATTGGCAAATAGATTGACTATTTCCTCACCACACTCAGCTATTACATCCCCACCTTCATTAGACATCACATTAGGATAAGTGTTAGACCCACGTGTAGCATTAACATGTCTCCAAAAAGAGCGGGGATTGCTTGAAAGATTTGCTTGAATATTCTCTAAATAGTTTTTATAACATACTGCTTGTAATGATTTACATCTTTCCCTTAGCACTGAAAATTCCTCATATGAGTTGCCTGATGCTTTAAAATTCCGGTGGGCTATTTTTTTCTGTATTATTCAATCAATCAATTCAATCAATTCTCGTGAAAACCAAACTGGAAAGTTCAATGATTTAAACCGATTGACAGGAACAAACATACTGATGGCGTCATATAAAACATGGTAAAAATTATCTATGCAGCAATTAATATCTGATACATCTAATACCTCATTCCAAGGAATTGATGCTAAATGTTCATTTAAAACCTGATAATTACTTTTTTAAAATCATGATAAAAGACATCATATTTAAGAAATAAATTTAAATTAGCTGCAGGTAACAATATAGTATAAGCTGAATGATGCTGAGAAGTATTCAATAGAATATCAGTAGAAATCGACACAACTGCATCCCTCTGCGTACAGAAAACTAGATCTAAAAATGTATTATTAAGGTTAGGCAAAGTATTTACTTGTGACATATTAAGAAAATTGTAGCAAGTACAAATAATATTTGCTGAATAGTGTTGCGGACACTCAACTGTTACACCATCATTGAGATTATACCAGGATGCCTCAGGTAGGTTGTAGTCACCACAAATACAAAACTCGCAGTCACTGAATCTATCTGCTAAGTCCAACATACAGGTGGAATGCTCCTCATATAATGACCCAGATGACCGTGGAGGAAAGTACACAGCACCAATGATTAACTTTTTAGTAGCACACATTACCTGTGCAAACACATGTTCCACAGAGGAATCGATGGGCTTAACCATCATTGAATGAAGGCGCTTATGGATGGCAATAACGACACCACCACCACGAGTCTTCGAACTAGTTTGAGTATCTCTGTCATGCCTAAACACTAGTGTTACCCAAATGCAAGACCAAGACGAGACTTAGATAGTCTTGGTCTTGGTCTTGCGCCAGTACACCTGGTCTTGGGCTTGGTCTTGGTATTGCGCTCCCGGTCTTGGTCTTGGTCTTGCAGCAAGAGTCTTGCAAGTCTCGCAGTTGCCCATTAGCATATTGCATATCTTATAACAACGTAACAGAGTAGGTACATTTTAAGATTGAATATCATAGCCATATGAAAAACCAACCAAATTAATAAATATCTGACACCGGGTGGGGTTTGAACTCACGGAGTAAGTGATCCGTGCCCATATTCTAACTAACTAAAGTTTATTAGAAACATGCATTTTTTAGTGTATTTGCTATTCACTATCTGTGATTTGAAAAGCATTCAATTCGGTGACAGATCTGCACAGTATGTTAATGCCAGTTCTAATTTTTATCCACTACGTTGGGTTGGACAGACCAGTATGGGTTTCAGATTTTATGGCATGTCAGCTGCTTCACAAGCAAAGTGAAACTTACTCTTCAATATCTCACTTGTTAGCCTTATATAAGGCTATATAGCCGTATTCTTTAACAATATCGCTGGAAAAATGTTGTTGCTAGACAGGTAAAGTGTCATTGTATACCGGATACCGGGTATACCAATCAAACTGTGTTTTTTCTCAAAGTTCGCATCATTTTGTGGAATATTCTAGCATATAAAATACCGAAATTAAAACCCAACTATAGTCTAATGTTTTCTTAACATTCTGTTTTTGATTCATTCGCTTATGTTGTATAACAAAAAATTTAGGTATTTTATCAACTAGCCATGTTTTTCATTAATACAGGGTGTTTTTAAATAAGTATGGCAACCTTTAAGGGGTAATTCTAAACAAACGAGTCATGTTACGTATGCATGCCAATGGTGAATATTAAATTCTTAATTGTATGTCAAAAATGCGCAATAACTACCTCATAAAACTCACCAAATTTCATTTGCATATCTCAACCGGTTTTAGAGCAATAAATAAATCCTCAGTTTGTAAGAAAAATTTTAATACCCCTATTTCGGAAACGAAGCATTTGCGGACATAGGTACCCTCCTATTAGAGGTGAAACTCACAAAGTGCACTTTTTGAGATTTTGACATTTTCATCAATTTGAACTCAATACGGTACTGTCCAGCTCTGTAGAAATCAACTGGGGCTCTATTCTAATTGCTGAGATAATTTTATGGTATACTTCACTAAGTGCATGATTGTGAATTTCGGTTTCAAGGTAAAACTCATTAAAACTTATTATTGCCCTTAGTGAATTTTTCCTTACAATCTGGAGTGCCGAATCAGTAATACATATTATTTAGTGATCTTTCAAACAATACATTATTAAACATAACTGTTTATTATTTTTGTGTTCATTATCTATTCGGCGATTGATTAAAGAAATGAGCTTATATTATTTCTTTGTAGCAAATATTTTACATAATCTATTTTGCGATCAAGCAGGCGACTTTTGTGTTATATTGTATTGTTGAAACTGTATATTATTCGTGTGCATTACCTGTTCGGCGATTGATAAAAAAAATATGGGTTTAAATTTCTTTGTAACAGATAGCCTATGCTTACATAATGAATAACATTATCTATTTTATGGTTAAGCAGGCGACTTTTGTGGCTGTCGCCGAAAATAATGGCATTTATTTTCAAACAACGAAACTTATTGTTAATTTTTTAAAGAATAGACTGTTATTTTTGATAGATCGTTAGTAGTTGTAAGTCAGCAAAATTTTGTATAGGTACCTTTGTATGTATAAAATGTATGTGGATATTTTAACAGTAACATTACTTCTGTTTCTATCACATGTGATTTTCTATAGAGGCAACTGTTTTGTATAAACTTATTTATGTACTTAATAATTATTTATTAACATTGTATTCATTAATTATTTCATTTTGAATCCCAACGTCATGATACTTTATGGAGATAAATTCATTAACTTCTCAATATCCAATAATTGTGTTCATGGAAAAACTTGTGGCAGATTGACAGTTAGCCTACGACCACATATGTGTTGACCGGCTGGGGAAAGAAGAGGAGACGGATTGACGGACGTCTGTCAGAAGATTTTAGAAACTCAGAATACAACTGTCATAATTTTTCTTACTGGTTTTAGTATGTAGTTTGTTGTAAATAAACAAATAAAATAGTTTAAAGTGTGCCCCGACTACTTTGCATCCCGCAAACCGGCCACATTGGTGACCCCGAGAAAAAAGACTGTAAGTACAACGATTTAAAGACGACATTATGACAGATAACGACCAAACAATGCCAAACGATAATGCTACACCATACGAAGGCAATGATCACCCAATAATTGCACGGGTAGGCATAAAAGCTCCAGAGTTTTGGCGCAATGAACCAGAACTATGGTTTCTTCGGCTGGAGGCGCAGTTCCGACAAGCCAAAATAACATCTGACAACTGCAAATTCGATCATACTGTTGCTAGTTTAAACAGTGACATACTAATAGAAGTGGCGGATATTGTAAAGAATCCAACTGCTGGCAATGCCTATACACAACTGAAAGCTCGCCTTCTCGAAAGGTATGGCATTAGCTCAGATGAAAGGATCCACAGATTAATGGAGCTCACTCTGGGTGACTTAAAACCCACTCAACTACTCCACAGAATGCAAGCTCTGGTCACGGATAGCATTAGTACACAAGTTCTAAAAAATTTTTGGTTGGACCGCCTACCACCTTCGGTTCGAAGTGTTATATCTGTTCTTGATGGAGATCTAGAAGAGCTTGCTAAGAAAGCCGATAAGTACCTCCGATGTTCCAGTTTTCCAGTCATGGCTGTTACCGAAAGCCCTATCTTAGACAAAGCAGTGGCTGCATTGAATGACCAAGTGAGCGCTTTATCCAACAGATTAGCTGTAGCTGAAGAACGGCAACAGATTCAAATGGTCAAGAGTGCCAAGTCATCATCTGACGAGCAGTGTTACTACCATCGAAGATTTGGTGCACAAGCAAAGAAATGTAGACCACCCTGCAGTTTTACAAAAAACGACGAAAGGGCGCAGTAATGGCGGCAACTGCAGCCCCTCACATACCACGCCGCCTCTTCATTACCGATGGTGTTCTCCAACTTCAGTTCCTTATTGATACAGGGGCAGACCTGAGTGTGCTTCCACGTAAAATCTGCACTGCGACTCGGCCCAGCACTGTATGCCTATATTCTGCCACCGGATCGTGCATCCAAACGTATGGGCAGAGACAACTTTCACTAAACCTTGGTCTAGACCAACCTGTAACATGGACTTTTGTAGTCGCAGATGTCACCACACCCATACTAGGAGCCGATTTTCTTACACATTATGGCATTAGTGTTGACATGAGAAACAAACGACTAGTAAGCTCAAATATGTCAAGCAGTATTACCTGTGTGTCTCGTCGTGTTAAAGTACCAGAAGTAGGCCTATCCACTGTCCATCCTTACGATCGTCCGGCAGCCACTATACCAGAGGATACTGAAAGGGTTCAGCACTATATTGAGACTCGAGGTACACCAGTATTTTCTAAACCACGAAGACTTCCACCAGATCGTTTTCAAGCTGCACGAGCAGAATTCAACGAGCTGATGCAGGCAGGCATTATCCGACCATCAAAGTCATCTTGGGCTAGTCCGCTTCACTTGGTTAAGAAGTCCAATGGACGATGGCGAGCCTGTGGAGATTTTCGCCGTCTAAATGCCATGACCAAACCAGATCGCTACCCAATACCGCACATCCAGGATTTTGCTAACCAGCTACATGGAAAGAGAATTTTCTCTTGTATTGATTTGGTACGTGCTTTTTACCAAATTCCAGTCCACCCGAAGGATGTACAAAAGACGGCTGTAATAACCCCCTTTGGACTTTACGAGTTTCTCCGAATACCATTCGGTTTGCGAAATGCTGCCCAGACGTTCTAGAGGTACCTCGATCACCTTTTTCGAGAATGCCCATATGTGTATGTATACATCGACGATATTTTGGTTGCCTCGGAGACTGATACCGAGCATGAGAAACACCTGGCATCAGTACTTCGGATTCTGGAAGCAAATGGACTTCAAATCAATAAGGATATATCAAAATTCCGTGAAAGTGAAGTAAACTTCCTGGGTGCCACGGTCTCCCCAACTGGCGTTCGTCCATTGCCGGCTAAAGTAGGCGCAATTCGCAACTTTCCACAACCTACGACCTATCGACAGCTACGAAGGTTTATGGGTATGCTCAATTTCTACAGGCGTTGGTTACCAAATCATGGTCAGTTGATGCCTCAGATGTTGCCATCGGCGGTGTTTTGCAACAGCTTATAGGTGAACATCTACAACCCATCGCTTTCTTCTCTAGAAAGCTTTCTAAGACGGAGCGAAACTATAGCACTTATGACCGAGAGCTGCTGGCCATATTCAGTGGCATACATCACTTCCGCCATTTTCTTGAGGGCATGCCGTTTACCATTTATACTGACCACAAGCCTTTAACGTTTGCCTTCCAACAGCGACATGAGCGGCAGTCCCCACGACAGATACGCCAACTAGAATTTATTGGACAATTCTCGACCGACATTCGACATATTCAGGGTGCAGCCAATATCGTTGCCGATTGTCTCTCACGACCCGAAGTAGACGCTGTCACAACACCCATTACCATTGACTATAACCGGCTATCCGAAGCTCAGACTACAGATGAGACTCTCCAACAAACTCTGAACGATCCTGCTAGCTCCTTACAACTTCAGCGAATAGTTCTACCAGATAGCCAACGACCTATTTATTGTTCAGTCCAAGATGGTCGTATACGAGTTTATGTGCCAGCTGTGTTCCAGAGAGACGTTTTCCTGAAGTTCCACACGCAGTCCCACCCAGGACATGCTGCTACATTACGAATGATTGCCGAACGCTTTGTGTGGCATAACATGAATCGCCAAGTCAAGCAGTGGTCACGAGAGTGCATCCAATGTCAACGTGCCAAAATTGGACGTCACACTGTTACACCTGTGACACCTGTAGGAATGCCAGACGATCGATTCGCACACATACATGTCGACATTGTGGGCCCACTTCCAACAAATCAGAACTTTCGATACCTGCTCACAATCATCGATCGTTTCACGAGATGGCCCGAGGCCATACCTATCTCGGAAATTACAGCCGAAGTTGTTGCGCAGAAGCTCCTTGAGGGATGGATATCTCGGTTTGGTGTGCCAGCAACCATAACAACGGATCGAGGTAGGCAATTTGAGAGCCACTTATTTCGCCAGCTCAATAGATTGCTAGGTGTACAACATATTAAAACCACTGCCTACCACCCACAGTCAAATGGATGTATTGAACGTTTCCACCGAACCCTTAAGGCTGCTCTCATCGCCACGGACACAGTATCATGGGTTGACGCCCTCCCTCTGGTCATGCTAAGCCTTCGAAACACTTTCAAACAGGACATTGCGTGTACAGCCTCCGAGTTAGTGTATTGTAAACCAATATGTCTCCCTGGACAGCTGCTTGTCCCTAGTGCTGCTACACCCGACGAGCATAGTTTTGTCCAACGACTACGTCAGACCATGGGAGCATTGCGGCCTGTACCGACGAGCAACCACTCAGTCCGCACTGCCTTTGTCCATCCGGATCTGCAGACTACGAGTCATGTGTTTGTGCGGAGTGATACAGTAAAGCCTCCGCTTACACCTCACTATACCGGCCCGTTCAGAGTGTTGGAACGAAGTGACAAGTTTCTAACTGTAGATGTCAAAAATGTTCCTCAGAGAATTTCCATGGACCGACTCAAGCCAGCATATATTCCAGCGGCCCAACAGGTGCAGGAAGAACATGTATATGCCAACCGTCTGATGAGTAACACGGTCAACATTGCCGTTCGAAACCAGTAGGTTCTTCACTGGAGGGGAGCCCTGTGGCAGATTGACAGTTAGCATACGACCACATATGTGTTGACCGGCTGGGGAAAGAAGAGGAGACGGATTGACGGACGTCTGTCAGAAGATTTTAGAAACTCAGAATACAACTGTCATAATTTTTCTTACTGGTTTTAGTATGTAGTTTGTTGTAAATAAACAAATAAAATAGTTTAAAGTGTGCCCCGACTACTTTGCATCCCGCAAACCGGCCACAAACTCATCAAGTACAAAGTGTAGCTATTGAATTTTACCTCTAATAGGACATACCTATGTTTATAAATCAAATCAAACTGCCATTATTTTTGGTGCTGAATTAGCCTGTAAGGTTACCATACTTATTTAAAACACCCTGCATTGATGAAAAACATGGCTAGTTAAAAAAGTACCTAAGTTTTTTATTATCCAGCATAAACGAATGAATTAAAAAACAGAATGTTAAGAAAATATGTATTTAAAAACACAGTTTGATTGGTACACTCGTACCAAAAACCTGGACAATTAAGTTCAGAGCAAAGAAATCGTCTGCTGTTAAAGATGTGCAAAATATTTTATTCTCCTATATACTCCCTAAAACGACCTTCAGGTCTAACCGCAAGACGCAAGAGTCTCGCAGGCTTAGTCTTGTTCTTGCTTAAGTCTTGCATGCTAAGTCTTGGTCTTGGTCTTGCTAAAATTAGGCGGTCTTGGTCTTGGTCTTGCGAAAACGCAAGAACAAGACCAAGACTGCAAGACCAAGACCGATTTTGGGCAACACTACTAAACACATTAAAGTCACCCAAACCCAATTCAGCATCTAAGATTTTAGAAGTAAGCCATGTTTCAATGATAACAATAATATCGTAACTAGAAAGAACCACAGCCTGTCTGAAATTCGGAAATTTGGTGCACATACCCCCAGCATTCTGAAAATATAATCTCAATGATCGTTTTTTGAATTATTGAATTTCTTGACGATTCTTGGCACCCCATTAAAGTATTTGATCATCAAGTCCGCTTCACCCTGTGTTTTCCTGTGTTCCAATTCCTGATAAACTACCTTCACTTTCTCACGTTGCAATAGGGTAAGATCAGCTCCAATACGCAGCTTTGAACCCATTAAGGCTCTGCGTTGTTTTAAACAAGACATAACAAGGGCTGAATCATTGAATGCGACTTTAAGAGGTCTTGTTTTATCCGCTAGTCGACCAAGACTAAAGGCTTTAAAGGTGCTGTTGGTTACACCAATTTTATTGAGAACACCGCGTACCTCATTTCTGTCATGTTCAGCACGGATGTTAGAATCATTTGAATGGTTTTCAGGTACATTATATATAATAATATTTTTGGCTCTCCGGCTCCTGTCTTCTAGCTCCTCAAAAACTGCATCAGTATTTAGTGTTGGGGAAGATTTTAACTCCTGAATCTCCTTTTTAAGACTAACCACCTCTTGTTGAAGTTCCTGGACAATCCTGACCACCATGGGGCGCCGATTTAAATGCATTACGACACTCGACACAAAGATATAGAAGATTTATGTGTTCTCCATAGTTAATATTTGTATTTCCAATTTAATAGCAACATTTAACACTTTCAGCTCTGGGCCAATATCAGATATTTGTCTCAATGTGCTCACATTAAAAATATGTAACCGTAGTTTTTGGTTTTAGGTTATATTATGCAGAAAATCAGTTTTTTGCCTCTCCTGTAAAATTGTAATTTAATGAGATACAAGGTTTTCACACTAAGCCATCGCTATAACAAAAATACTAAATACAAGTTGGGTAGAGTCACTCATCTTTGATCTCTAACAGACTCAGTCAAAGAATGTTTAAATCTTAAGGTACAATTCTGACAACGACTGCAGACGGCAACTGCAGGCGGCAGTTAGAGTTGTCACCATGACGACGCCATTAGGGAGTGTTCAAATATTACGTAACGCGATTTTTGAAGATTTTTGACCCCCCTACGTAACGCACTCTAATGGGCGTTTAACTATTGTGTAACACAATTTTGACCCCCCCTGCGTTACGTAATACTTGAACGGCGCCTTACTTACTTTGCACTATTAATTTGTATATTTATTAGCAACTGACGTTCTGCCAGACAGTGGTGGTTAATAATTATGCAAAGTAATGATGTCGTCATGGTGACAACTCTAACTGCTGTCTGCAGTAGTTGTCGGAATCGTACCTTCAAGGTACAATTCCAACAATCATTACTTTGCACTATTAATTTGTATGAGACTGATTTCGACATCTGAATGCAACTACTGTCCGCTAGAATGGTGACAACTGTAACTGCTGAAGAGCTGTACCTTGACAGATTTTATATCCACCAGATCATAAGATTGATAAAAGTAATTTCCGAGTGTCTAAATTTTGTTAATTGGAGAGAAGTTGCCGTAGTTTGTGTGATAGAGTTTTATAGAAAACAGTATGCCATGTCTCTAAGAATTCTAGTACTACATCTAAAGTTGATAAGACTTAACCCTAGAAAGGTGGACACTCATAAATTTGACGACGCCCCTCAGTTTTCATCACCAATCATGTAACTTATGCCCATTTACAAATACACTCTTTAGTAGCTGTTTCTTGTCTTGATTTGACACCTTGGCTGCATTTAGAGATATTTATAAACTTACGTTGGGTGCGTTACAAGGCATATATGCCCTGTATACCCCATTTGCCACTGTGTGTTACGACATAGTCAATGCAGCCAACCATTAGTGTGGTACAAGGTCTATTTGTCCGAACATAGCCAAGGTGTTAACAAGTGGTGGGTGTGTTTCTTTATTACTGTATTTGCGTATTAGACTTTTGAGGCTCATTGTAAATTTTATGACAGTCCACGTTGCAGTTTTGAGCACTTTTAGCCTGTCCTTAAAATTTGGGAAGAAAATGAATATCAGTTACGTAAAGAAAAGAAACATAAGTTATATTTCTATTGACCGAGTAAAAAGAGGCACATGACTACTACATATTGCAACCAAATGTCATAACCTTATATGGGGCGAACACTCTATTTATATTTGTGCCACTTACTAAGAGTGCTACGACATACATTTATTCTAATTTTTGGAATAAATGTGTTTATAATTACATTTTTCTATTTCTTTTCCAATTTTTTGTTACTTGTCATAAAAATGACGAAAGTCCACCTAGACTGCCAGTAAATAATAGTCCACCTTTCTAGGGTTAATAAAATAGAACAGTCAGTGGTATGGTCAACTGGTTTATAGAGAAAAACTTTCTCTGGAATGTCAAAATATTTGAACCTGGTATTTCTCGATACAATGATTTCTGACATGAAAACTTTCTACGACCTTAGAATTGTAACAAATATTAATGAAAATATAGACGGATGGCCAAGAAAATGCAACACTTTGTATAAGGTTATTTTTCCTTCAGTTTAGTTTATTTGTAATTTTTAGTCATTTTCGATTGCTTTTGATCTACCCAAAAAATTTAAAATGCCAAGTGTTCATGGTCATCGGCAATTTCGTTATTTAAGCAACTTTGAAAAGGATGCATTGTAAGCATGAAACAGGCTTGTTTTGGTTCACAGGAAATTTTACGAAGAGTTGGAAGGTAATCCATCAACAGTGTTAAGAGTCTGGACGAGGTGGTCCAATGATGAGGCTAATCGGCATAGTAGAGGGTCTGGATTTCCTAGCCTATAATATTGCAAAGCCTTGTTTTGTGTTATCTTAGACTTCTTGCTCTCGGAAATATGACGGGACAGTGTACATCAACTAAGATATTTATGATTTGGTTGCAGCGGCAGGAAGGGTAGTCTTAAGGGAAACAGTAAATCAAGATTACTTGGGAATGGAACTGAGAGCTTACCATCTGCTTTTGGTGTTACCTTTGACACCACAGCGTAATGCTGGTTGCTTAGAATAGTGTAGAGCTCAGCAAAACTGAACTGGCCAATGGAATTTTGTCTGCTTCATTAATGAATCTAGGTTTTGATTGGCTGGCTACGATTGTCACATAAGGGTAAGACGTTTTTGAGGTGAGAGACGAAATATAGACATGGCTGTTGACTGTCATACAGCAAGATAAACAAGCATTATGTTATGGAATGGGGTACTATATGTTTGGAAAACAGATCACTTTAGAATATTAGGTGTTGCATTTTTTTGCCATCAGTATACTAAAAATTGTATACTTTACTTAATATTAAGTTGTAAGCCAAAATCCTCTTTCTTTCAGGTTTGAAAATCCCTTTCAAAAAGTTGAAGGCTGCATCCAAGCAGAATATTAAAAGAATTAGACAATAGATATAAGTATAGACACTAATCGCTGAGGCAAGACAAAAGTGTTTCCTCTAGAGTTAACTAAGGACATAACCCATAAAAAGAAGAAAATATTGTGGGGTTATGTTTTGACCTTGTTTCATGTTAATATGGTTCTGAATTGAAAATATATTCTTAGTACACCACTTTGTAGACTTGGTTACTCTACTCTGGAGTATAAACACAATACTGAAACAGATAAAATCATGTCTGATCAAATAGAAGTAAAACAAGAATTTAGTGAAGTGTGTAAAAAAGAAGAAGACGATGATGAGGTGGGTGATGCACTACTGGATACCTTTAAAATCGAGATCAAGGAGGAGCCTAAGAGGGAAAGTGCCAGTGATACATTTGATTCTGCAGACCTTAAGGAGTATCCTATAAAAACTGAAGAAGAACAAGATGGTAAGTAGATAAAAAGCATAATAAAGCTTCAACCCAAACCCTTTTTGCAGTGTGTCATTGATTTTTTATCAAATAGGATTTTAAGAATGTCACCAATGATTGCATGAAATTTTAATTAAACCTGATTGTTACCAGAATCGTAATCAGCCACATACAGGGTGGGGCATTGGTGCAGGAAAGTCCAATTAATCGTTTGTCATACAAGATATGAAAAAAATTATTTAGTTAAAAGTTGGGGCGTAGATAAAATCCTGATTTAAAAATATTTTCAAATATACAGGTACAGGGCCACCCGTATTGGCAGGGCTACGCAAACTTCAGTTTTCTTTAATGGAACACTTATATTTTTACATTTTTGGATTCTGCTCGATGTCTTCTTTCTTAAAATGTATAGATTTGTAATGTTATCAGGGGTAGTTTAAAATATAATTGTTTTTTATGAATGTCGTAGCAACTTTCACACCCTGTAGAATTGTAGTGATTGACATCAGAAACTCTGTTTATGTTCAGATGATTTTTAATATAGTCATATAGTAACGTGTGATCCAAAATTATTGTTACTATAGGTGGCTCTGAACGACAGAGATAGCTATAGGGTGCATGTCTATTCTTAATTCAGATATACTTTCCAGTTTACGTCAACTTTGCAGTGTACGTCAACTTAAAAAGAGAAGTTAGGTTATGTAGAGATGTTGGTTGTGGACATATACAGGCATCTTGTTTGATTTTATTTATTATTGTTAATTATAATTTTGTTAATTCTTTTTATTTTTGATTAAAGTTCTGTGTTAAAGGTTTTGACTGATTTTGTTAATCAAAATTAATTGATAAAGCAATGATATAAATTCAGATTAAAACAAGACATACGTAATTTTTTGCACGGCTAGCTTTGATCCCAATAATTGTGGATCGCTCGTTATTATAGTATACCATTATTAAACTATATGTTTATGTTTAATTTTAGTATACGGGTCAATCCAAGCCAAGTGGTCCAAAGGTGGTTGCTTGACTATTTTTAATACTTTTTATTTTTCTACCTTTTAAACTTCAGTATATAGAGAGTACAAAATTGCATTCATTTTATTTTTAAAAAATTTAGTTTGCCGATGACGGCCATTTTTGTTAAAGCGTGTCGATCATTTTCACGGAAAACATGGCTTCGCTCTTTAGCCAATATTTTTTCTAAAGTTTGTCCTAGAACAATAAATGAAAAACCAAACTTTTTAGAAAAGTATGCTCTAAAAAACAGCCTATAGCATTATTTAATTTCAAACTACCCTTAAGGCCTTAAATGAACCTCAAACTTTGAATAGGTAAACTGATAAAATTCCATTTTCAGCATTTTTTTAACAGCATAAGGCAAGCCGATATTGGTTTGTAATTTTTTTCTGGAAAAGACATACGTACATAATTTAAATAAAATAAGTTTGAGCTTTGAGACTTGAGTAAATTTTTTCAAAAAAAATCTAAAAAATGTAATTTTTTTTTAATTTCAAAGTTTGACCCCTTATATCTCTGATGGGCACGGATAAAAAAATTTGAAATTCGGCTGAATGTTAGTCCTTAGCAAGTAGAATAAGGAGTAAAAATTTGGAGTTGCAGACTTACGTCATATAGGAGTTACAGACCTGACAAAATGGTCAAAAATCAAAATGGTCAAAATATGAGCGTTTGCGGGCAGGGTAATTAAAATTCAAATAAACTATCTAATGAAATAAAAATTAATCTATTTTTACCAGATTTCACAATGAATACAAATTTATACAGGGTGGGCCAAAAAAAAGAGTCCACCTCGATATTTGGCAATAGTTACCTATTAGATTTTAAGGAAATGCCGAAATAGGTCCATTTTTATTTTTATTATATCGCAAGTTTTTGGATATATTTCATACTACGTGACGTCATCCATCAGAGCGTGATGACGTAATCGATGATTTTTTTTAATGGGAATAGGGGTCTTGTGGCAATTAAAAATACATTGTACTGTTGTCAGAAAATAGAAAAAAAATGTTTATTTCACAAATAAACATTTCTTAAATCACTAAATTAAATCACAAACAGCCTCCCACTTACCTCTTGAGAGTTTGAACATTTAATTTAAGCGAAAAGCAATGTTTATTTGCCAAATAATAATTTTTTTTTCCATTTTATGACAGCAATAAAATGTATTTTGAGTTAAATAAATTACATACATTCTACTTTTTGTGTCAATTAATTTAATTTAAAAATTACTTTTTGGCCACCCTGTATAAATAATTATATTATTTGAACAGAGAATTGAACACTCTTTCAAATGTGATAACATACGACCCCTATTACCATTAAAACAATAATCGATTACGTCATCACGCCCAGATGGATGACGTCACTGACGATGACACGTCATGGATACGTATGACATATATATAAAAAAATTGTAATTTAAAAATAAAAATCGACCTGTTTCGGCATTCCCTTAAAATCTAATAACTGCCAAATATCAAGGTGAACTCTTTTCTTTGGCCCACCCTGTATAAATTTGTATTCATTGTGAAATCTGGTGAAACTAGATTAATTTTTATTTCATTAGACATTTTATTTGAATTTTAATTACCCTGCCCGCAAACGCTCAAATTTTGACCATTTTTTCAGGCCTGTAACTCCTATATGACGTAAGTCTGCAACTCCAAATTTTTACTCCTTATTTTACTTGCTAGGGGTTAACACTCAGCCAAATTTCAAATTTTTTCATCCGTGCCCATCAGAGATATAAGGGGTCAAACTTTGAGATTTTTCAAAAAATTACGTTTTTGAGATTTTTTTTGAAAAAATTTACTCAAGTCTCAAAGCTCAAACTTTTTTTATTTAAAGTATGTACGTATGTCTTTTGCAGAAAAAAACTACAAACCATTATCGGCTTGCCTTATGCTGTTAAAAAAATGCTGAAAATTTAATTTTATCAGTTTACCTCTTCAAATTTTGAGGTTCATTAAGGCCTTAAGGTTAGTTTGAAATTAAATAATGCTATAGGCCGTTTTTTAGAGCATACTTTTCTAAGAAGTTTGGTTTTTGATTTATTGTTCTAGGACAAACCTCAGTGAAAATATTGGCTAAAGACCGAAGCCATGTTTTCCGTGAAAATGATCGATACGCTTTAACAAAAATGGCCGTCATCGGCAAACTAAATTTTTTAAAAATAAAATAACTGGAATTCTGTACTCTCTATGGACTGAAGTTTAAGAGGTAGGAAAATAAAAAATATTAAAAATAGTCAAGCAACCAACCTAATTTATATTGGACCACTTGGCATGGATTGACCCATACAGGGTTAGTATACAGAATGAGTATTTTCTGAGTTTTCTTAAATGGAACACTCTGTATTTTAGTATTGTAATAAAATTATTATTACTTTTTTATTTCTTAGGCATTCTCTACACCTAAGTTCTTTAATTTGTGAGTTATCCGCGATTCTTTAATTGCAAATATTAATTGCAACAAAAATTATGTAAAATTTTATTAGGAGGCCGTGAAAATATTCAATCAAAAATAATTTTTTGAAAAAAAAAAATTGATATTAATCTAGACTAATCCGTAATTTTTTAATATTAGATAAGATATCTAAATACGAACGTAATTAAGATTAGGTATTAATGGGTAAAATGAAAAAAAGACACAATATTCTACCTAGTTGGCTATATGACACTAAATTTGCTTAAACATTTGACATTATACTATTTTTATAGTTCCAATTGCTTTGTTACCATTTCTAATATGAATTTTTCTAATGAGAAACTGATTAATTTGGTTTTTGTGCTAGAACGGTGTAACAAAAATGTGCTACTATTCATTAGAATTTATCATCAGCAATTCCCTGATAGACTAAAAGAAGGGAAACTTTTGAAAATTTACTAGAACGGTTTCAAGGGACTGGACACTCTTTTCTAGTAATCTCTCACTCTGAGTGATTACTTCTTGTAATCATTTCACTTTACTTTAAACTTAATGCATTAGAGAGAATTCGATAAACTATGACACACCGAAAGAAAGGTTTGGTTTGAACTGTATATCGATAGCATAGAAGACAGATGTGGTATGTGCATTAAAACAAATTTTTCAGTAGAGTAATTTTTGAAGTTTGGGCACTTAGTTTTATAAGTCTAACTTTTATATTGATGTAGATATATACACTAATTTCTTGACTACTGTTATATTAACAATTTAAAACAAATACTTCATTTCGAATGTTAAATATACAATTAATTACCTATTCGCTCCGTGCATGACTGACGTGACACATAGTGTAGTCGCTTGAAATTTTCGGTAAACACAATTTGACGTTAATAGGTCTGGATCCCGCGTATGAAAAAAAAGTTGATTAATAGCAAGCTGAAAATTTGTTATTAGCTTAAGGGTGTCCAGTCGGACAAACTTTTATACATATATGGGAACACTGGAACAGGGGCAGTTTGAATTGTGGAACAGGTTAAAAATTTGGAACGGTCACACCACGAAAACGGCACATTTATTTTGTCCGACAGAACAGACTTAAATTCTTCGAACAGAGATTAAACTCTCATGCAAAAATCAGACTCCTATTTATCACCAAATGGGCGTTTTAATGAGTGGAACACGTAGAATATGTCAAATGACAGGAATTATGACAGGTGATAAATAGCAGTCTTATTTTTGCATGAGAGTTTAATCTCTGTTCGGAGAGTTTAAGGGCCGGTTGTTCGAACGCTAATCAACATTGATCACTATCAAATACTTAATTACTGTCACAACTGTCAATGTCAACTTTGGTTGGGTTGCCGAAAACATAATTATTGATGACAATTATGAAATTAGTTAATCAATTATGTTAATAATTGTTATGTTAATTGACTAACTAATCTCATAATTATAATTAACTATGTTTTCAGCAACCCAACCAAAGTTGACATTGACAGTTGTGACAGTAATTAAACATTTGATAGTGATCAATGTTGATTACCGTTCGAACAACCGGCCCTAAGTCTGTTCTGTCGGACAAAATAAATGTGCCGTTTTCGTGGTGTGACCGTTCCAAATTTTTAACCTGTTCCACAATTAAAACTGCCCGTGTTCCAGTGTTCCCATATATCAAAGTTTATGCGACTAGACACCCTTAAGCTATTAACAAATTTTCAGCTTGCTATTAATCAACTTTTTTGAAGTTATACTTCTTTACCGGCGATAGAGGGTGAATTTTTATATGGTAAAACCTAGCGACCGGGCGCATGCGCATTATAACTTTGTTCTGATTGGATGTTCAAATGACATGTCAAAAATTATTCAATATGGCGGCTGTGGCACAGCTGTAGTTAGATTATTTATGGTAGTTGCGTTTTAAAATTTGTGTGAAAAGAAACAACAAACAAAAGTTAGTTAATAGTTATACTGCCTTTTTAAATAGTTTTCATATACCTATATTTTTGGACTTTTGGACTATTTTGGACAAGGAAAACTCATTCTAATTTGGTAAGTAGTTTTTATTATAATCATATTGTAATTATACATTTGGATTAGGTTGAAATACATACATTTATTTTCTCAAGAATGCGGATTTTAGAGAGAAATCCCAAATTAGGTTCGATTTTTATTTTTAAATTATGATTTTTTGGCGTAGATTTATTTATCTAGTAGGTATGTAATGCTTTGATTTACATACTTAATTTGATTACCAACAAAAGTTCTACCAATCTTCATCTAATATGTTGTTTTCTTACTGTTTTGTTATATTTTCTTCCACAAAATTTAAACTACATAATTTAATCTTCAAAACAACTGTCAAACAGTAAAACGTTCAGTTACCGTATTTTTCCACATGATAAATAATGTGGGATTGGACGAGTGAGTCTACGCTTCGATTACGAATCAAAGCGCCACGAAATTCACGGGTTCAATTCCCGATGCAAGTTTTATTTTTTTATGCATGTTGTGATTGTAAGTATATTTGTTATATAATTTTTTTTCAGAAAATGCGTATTTAAAATTTTTGCCAACAATTATTATCGTGCAGAAATCATTTTTTCTTTGTGGCATTTTTCAATGTGTTTGTGTGCGTTTTATTCTTTTATTTTTTTAAATTTTTGGTATTGTCTTAAAAATCACATAATATGTAGTAGAAGTATAACTTCTTACGTGCGTACAAAGTACACACACACATTCTTTTTTTTTTCATACGCGGGATCCAGGTCTATAAAAATATGATACACATATGACATAGTTGAAGTTAATGTAATATTTTTATTTACCATTTTTGATAATAAAACAAGTTCGAGTGTCAAATAAACGTCAAATTAAATCTCCCGGATATTTGGAAGCTTTCTAAAGAAAATTTTAAGGGTTTTTTTCACTTTTTCGTTATACATAGTTTAGTTGGCAGTGTTAACATTAATTAAGTGAACATCGAAAGCAATTAGTCAGTGTGAATTATTATTACCAGATTTTAACATCAGCTGGGTTTATTGAACTATTCAGTTCGTGGTGTGTACATAACACAAAATGGAAATAGATGACGATAGGAATATACCACCAGATCGGGGAAGAAAAGAAAGTCAGTATGAAAATATAAATAATGAAAATCAAAACGGCAATAATAAGGTAAGCGAAATATCTATTGAAAAATTTGAAAAAAAGAGTTGTCATATTTCGCCGCTAGGGGCGCTGATATAGTTTCATGTATCCCTACCATGGTCACGCACGGAGCGAATAGATATATGCGCTAACCATTTCTGTGCACTACTTTATTGTAGATACCACATCTGGCTGCTTATAATGTTAACTGTTTAAAAATAAAAATAAATGATAAAGAGTAAAACCAAATGAAATTGAAAAATATTTAATTATCAAAACTGTAACAAATATCGCTTCTTGACTTCACAAATAGAGTGGTGTGAATGCTTCATTAAATAAACAAGCTGCTATTTGGGTTGCAATTTAAAACATAAATAGTATGGTATAGTTAGACCCAAACCCAGATCCAAAGTGAAAGTTATCCTCCAACACGAAATTGTTCTATATCGTCCATATAATGTTCAGAAAAATGTCACACCATTTTGAGCGTCGGGTTTGGGGGGAGAGGGGGGAGAAATCTGTAAATTTGTAGTTTTTTATGTTTTTCGTCAATATTTCTAAAACTATGCGTTTTAGCATGAACAACCCTCTATACAAAATTGTTCTTTCAGGTCAATAACGTTTTGTTTTTGTTGTAATCTGAATTCAGCTCTACAAAAAGACACAAAAATTTGAAATTTTGTTATAGAGGTGTAGTGTGTCGATTGTAAAGTAAACTGAGACTTACCTTTCATTATTATTTATTACTTATTCATCAAATACATTTATTGGTTGGTTATTAAATAATTTATGAATCAACTGACTCCATATTTGTAAAGTACGCTAAAAATACATACGAATTAAAAAAAACATTAAAATCCATTGGTTGGTTCCCAAGATACAAAAAACTGTAGGATTTTGAAGTTGATATTTCAATTGTCGCACGGATTTTATGCTTCTACTTCGTCGGTTGCAAGCGGGTCGCGTCTGTACTTCATGTTTGAAGGTTTATTGACGACTCACTTAACGAGCAAATAAAACCAAAATTTTTTTATGAATACTTCCTGTCTTTGAAACCGAAAGAGCGCTATTTTCGATACTTATTTATTATAAACAAATGTTGCTAACTTTGGCCCTAATTGACCTAGGCTTGATTTTTTTTTAAGTTCGTGTAAAAATGCCGTCTTTAAAAGTATGTAAAAAAAATGTTTGTACCGGCCGTAACAAGAAAGTTATTCAAATTGTTTATTTATAAAGAAAAATTGACGAGACTTTTGCATAATTATTAATTACTAATAAATGCATTCTTTATTAACTTTTTCTAAACAAGTTTGAACGTTTAGCTTATGCTCTTTCATTTTACACCTGCAGAATGGTTCTAACATTCTGTTTTTCTGACTTATGTTATTGCAAAAAAAGCTCTCTGGGATAAACAATTTGAATAAAATATAAACAATTGAATGAATCGCTTCGAAATTTTTGTCACATTACGCACTAAAGAACCCTGATTTGACAAAAATTTCAAAGATGTACACTAGTTTTTACAATAGTTATTTGCAATTTAGACCTTTTTTCTCAATTATATTAACAATAAATAAGTATATCAACCCTTGTAATACGTCATTTTAAAGCTTTTTCCATGCTCTCGAAGATGTTTGTACTGATGTAACCACAAGGTCCACTGTTTTCCATTGATTTGAAAAAAAAAACGGAAAAAATGCCGCTGTTTGACATTAAATTGTTTATAAATAAAAATGACCGCCAGATCCTACGCAGGAGATAGTTACAATTTATTCTCATAGGTATAGTCCTTTCTTTCACGGTTTTTGCTCTAAATTTTAAAGAACCGCTTGGATTGACATGGAATTTGGCATACAGATAGCTTACATGTCAAAGGTAAAAAGTGATATTGTGCCGATGTGTGCTTTTGCCCTGGGGGTGACTTTCACCCCCTCTTGGGGGTGAAAAAATATATATCCAAAATAAGTCCGGAAATGGGTAAACTGACTAATTTTAAGTAAATTTTGTTCTATAGAGCTTTTTCGCCAAGTCAACACTTTTCGAGTTATTTGCGAGTGAATATGTTCATTTTTCAACAAAATAACCACATTTTTAGACGGTTTTTCGCAAATAACTCAAAAAGTAAGTATTTTGTCGAAAAAAACGTTCTTAGCAAAAATATAGCTTATAAAAAAGTACAAAAAATGGTGTACGCGTTAGGTCTCTGGATCTCGTAGAACCAGAGTTAGAGCCAATGAAAAATAGATTCATATTCACCAAATTTCAAATAGAATATTTCGACGTGAAATATCCAAAAAATTAAGCACTTTTTGGGGAAAACAGATTATAACTTTTATAAAGTGTTTTAAAAAATCTTTATTTCTGTTTTTACAAAAAGTTTCTAGCATTAAACTTAAGCAAGTTACGCTCAAAATAAAGTTGGTCCCTTTTGTTTTTGCAAAAAAAAATCGGGAAGACCAACCCCTAATTAGCAACTTAAATAAAATTAATCGTTACCGCTCCACAGATTATTTTATTTATGTTGTGTTTATATGATCTGTAAGTTTCATCTATTCAAAGTGCTTATTTTTGAAAAAATTTGGTTACAAAGTAAAATTTTTAAAAATTTAAATTTTGAAAAATATGCTTTTTTTCAAAATAACTTAAAAATTGTTAGAGATACCAAAAATCTCGAAAAACAAAAAAAGTCAGATTTGCTTTTTTGAACATCATGTATTTTTTTGTTTTTCTGTAGACAAAAATTGATTAAGATTTGGTGTTTCTAAATTTGGATACATTCGTGATCAGTGACTCGTTCAACCCCCTTTAACTACATCCCTTTCAATAATAAGGACTTTGAACCGATGAAACTTACAGATCATATAAACAATATATACACGAGTCAAGAAACTTGTGAAGTCGTTACGCTTAAGTTCATTTAAGATACTAATTAGGGGGTGATTTTCTCGATTTTTTTACCAAAACCAAAAGGGACTAACTTTATTTTGAGCGTAACTTGTTTAATTTTGATGCTAGAAATTTTTTTTATAAAACAAAAATGAAGCTTTTTTAAACACTTTAAATAAGTTGTAATCAGTTTTCCCCGAAATGTGCTTTATTTTTGGTTATTTCAAGTTAAAGTATTCCATTTGGAATTTGACGAATATGAACCTATTTTTCATTAGCTATATCTCTACTTCTACTAGGTGTAGAGACGTGATGTGTACACCATTTTTTTAAAATTTTTACAGGCTATATTTTTTCTAAGAATGTTTTTTAGACAAAATACTTACTATTTAAATTATTTGCGAAAAACCGTCTAAAAGCGTGGTTATTTTGTTGTAAAAATGAACATATTCACTGCCAAATAACTCGAAAAGAATTGACTTAGTGAAAAAACTCTATAGAACAAAAGTTACTTAAAATTAGCCAGTTTATCCATTTCCTGACTTTCTTTGGACGAATATTTTTTCACCCCCAAGAGGGGGTGAAAACCACCCCCAGGGCAAAATCACATATCGGCACAATATCACTTTTTTTCTTTGACTTGTTAGCTATGTGTATGCCAAATTTCATGTCAATCCAAGCAGTTCTTTAAAATTTAGAGGTTGTGCAATATTTTACCGTTAAAGAACGGACTAGTATTACCTGTCGAAAAAACGCTTCAGTGTCCTGGCTGCTCGAGTGTCATGGAAAAAACCTTATTACCCTGGACTAAAATACAGGGTGTCAAAGCTAAACTTTTATTTTATTCATTCTTGAATATTTCCCGAAAGGCATGGGATAACAACACGAAATTTGGTTAGCGGAGGTTTTTTGGGATGAGAAATCTAAATTCGCCACCAAAAATAATATATTACCCAGAGGGCGCCACGTACGTCTTTCACTGCTCATTTAATACGTTCAATTTTTTATCCCCTCTTTACATACTTTTTGAATCAAAAATTTTATTCTCTTATTATTTTTACTTAAAAAAAACTTCATTCATCCCGCTAAACTCAACTGTTTTCGAGATAAACGCATTTTAAATCTACGATACAACATATTCCGTTTGGAGAAATTTGCGATACGTTTTTGGAAATTTTGATGCTCTTAAGTTATTTTTCGTGCGTAACTACAATGATATTATGCAAAGAATGATGTTGATTCGCAGATTTTAAATGAATTTATTTCGAAAACGGTTGAGTTTAGCGAGATGAATGTATTATATCTTTTTTAAGTAAAAATATTAAGAGAATAAAAGTTTTGATTCAAAAACTATGTAGAGTGGGGTATAAAAAAATTGAATGTATTAAATGAGCGCTGAAAGACGTATGTGGCGCCCTCTGGGTAATAGATAATTTTTGATGGCAAATTTAGATTTCTCGTCCCAAAAAACCCCCGCTTACCAAATTTCGTGTAGTTATCTTGCCCATGCTGGTCAGGAAATATTCAAGAATAAATAAAATAAAACTTTGGCACCCTGTATTTCGATTATCATCAATTTTTGTACTAAAGTAAGTTAGCTTAAATCGACCTATTTTAACTTCAGGAATCTAACTTTAAGCTATTGCCCATTCGTTACCAAACACTGTATACATTATACTAATGTAACAGATGATAATTATTATTTTAGGTGTCTCTTGCGAAGACATCCAAAATGATGAATGCAATGCAATATTAAAATATTCTGGAAATAACTTCAACCAAAATTTAACTGCTACTACGGATGTGAACATCGGAGAAAAACATTTTGAATGTGAAATATCCTCCAAACAATTAACAACAAATTATTCTTTAAAATCACATATGAGAGTGCATACTGGTGGAAAACCATTTGAATGTGAAATTTGCAAGAAACAGTTTTCATTGAAATCATATTTGAAATCGCATATTATGAGTGTGCATACTGGTGAAAAACCGTTTAATTGTGAAATTTGCACCAAAACGTTTTCACTGAAGCAAGGTTTAAAGTTGCATATGAGAACGCATACTGGTGAAAAACCTTTCACATGCAAAATATGCACTAAACAGTTTTCATGGAAACAAGTTTTAAAATCGCATATGAGAGTACATACTGGTGAAAAACAATTTGAATGCGAAATTTGCACCAAGCAGTTTTCAACAAACACACATTTAACCACACATGTGAGAGTGCATACTGGTGAAAAACCTTTTAAATGTGAAATTTGCTCCAAACAGTTTTCAACAAAGACATCTTTAATATCGCATATGGGAGTGCATACTGGTGAAAAACCATTTAAATGTGAAATTTGCAACAAACAATTTTCAACAAAGGGTTCTTTAACAGTACATATGACTGTGCATACTGGTGAAAAACCATTTGAATGTGAAATTTGCACCAAACAGTTTTCAGTGAAAGCAAATTTAAAATCGCATATGAGAACACATACTACCGAAACACCTTTCACATGCAAACTCACCGGTGAGAACAATAGGGAACAACCATAAATTACGTCGTCGAAAAGGTGGGGGACTTTGCTTATTACGACGATACATACACTACAGGGGGGAGAGGGCCATGAGTGCACATCCGACATCGTTTGATATATTTAAAGTCTTCAATATTAGCTATATAATATTAATTACATTATGTAATATGCTAATATAAATGAAATTGAAAATAATTGAAAACAAAGGGTTCACGAATATAAAAATAACCCTATTTTAGAATTAAAAAGAATTATATTACTTTTATCACATACTTTTTATTTCGTTTCATATTTCTGTTTTATCAGTAACAGCCTTAATTAATATTACTAGCATTTTTGTACAGAATAACAAACAAAAAACCATTGTTCTTTTTGTTTAAATAAACGCCTCTATACAGAACAACGTCTGGAAGCAAAAAATAGTAATCTGTTCATATATTTACTGAATAATCTGTGTAAAACAATTCTAAGAGAATGAATATATCCTATTTAGTTAGTACATTGCATTTATACTTAATAAAAGAAATGACATTGAACGCAAAGCAAAATAAGTATCAAGATTTATATGATGCAACTGCAAGAAAGCATAGGAACTCCGATAAAAGTGTTGTTTTTCGTCCAAATAAAGCTAATTAGTTGGGCAGTGAATTGAGAGAGAAAAAGTACACGGATATCAATGAACTACATAATAATACAGATTTGCATACACAGGCCCGCGCCGTCCATAAGGGCGAAGGGGGGCGGAGCCCCCCGGCGCCGTATTCAAAAGGCGCCAGTAGGAGTCGAAAAAAATTTTTTACAATACCGAAATTACCAGAAATATTAGTAATATTTTATTATCTTGTAAAATTTAAAACTTACCAATTTTAGGTAGGTATAAAAATGGCAGTAAGTATTACTTTGATCCCATAATTGTACGAACCCTTATTTCTGTTATTAAACTGAACCATATTTGTCCTCTGATGGTGTAATCGTTGTTTTTTGTAAATATTTATAGTATTCATAATGTAGGTAATATATTACTTTCCTAAGCACATCAAAACTAGTTTGTAGGTATTCGTTCCGTGCATGACTGACGCAACACCTAGCTTCACCAGGACCTCGATTCTTGACCCTTCGCTTCGTTATCGATCATTCGCTATCTGTACACTAAACAGATACGAAGCGAATACGTTCGATTACGAAGCGAAGGGTCAAAAATCGAGGTCTTGACCTTTTTAGATCTCACAAATTGAAGTTAAGCATACGATAAATAGATAACATTAATTTACCATTTTTTATAAAATTTGTTATACCAACAATGCCAATGACATTACAAAGATAGCTCCAATAATGTCATTTTCGCCACTACTCACGCTGACATCGTTTCTAGGTACCCCCACCATGGTCACGCACGGAGCGAATACCGAATACCGATTCTAGTCCATTCACTCACAATAAAATATTGCAAAACTTCCGAATTTTAAACAACCGCTTGGCTTGACATGAAGTTTGGCATACACATAGCTAACCTGCCAAATAAAAAAGTGATATTGTGCTGATATGTGCTTTTGCCCTAGGGGTGAGATTCACTCCTTCCCGGGTGTCAAAAAGTATACGTTTAAAAAAAGTCCGGAAATTAATAAACTGACAAATGCTAAGCAACTTTTTTTGTATAGAGTTTTTTCACTCGTCAAGTCAATACTTTTCGAGTTATTTGCGAGTGCATATGTCCATTTTTCAACAAACAAAAACACGTTTAGAAACCCACGAAAAGCACTTTTCGGGGAAAACTCGTCATTACTTGTTTATTTTTGTTTTTTAAAAAAGTTTCTACCATTAAAAGTAAGCAAGTTACACTCAAAATAAAGTTGGTCCCTTTTTTTGTAAAAAAATCGTGAAAATCACCCCCTAATTAGCATCCTAAATGAAAATAACCGTTACCGCTTCACAAGTTACTTTACTTATGTATTATTTCTATTATCTGTAAGTTTCGTCGGTTCAAAGTGCTTATTTTTGAAAGGGCTGTAGTTGAAACGGCTTGAACGAGTCCCTAATCACGAGAGTATGCAAATTTTGAACAGCCATATCTTATTCGCGGTGTGCAAGTACTTGGAAAGGGAAACGAGAAACGACCCTGCGCGAGTCGCGGAGAAATATTGCAACTATCTTAAATAATTCATATTGTCAATTGAAATTGTCAAATTGACGTATATTTCATACCTCCTGTCAATGAAGCAGAAAAATTATATATTGCTCCACAATATTGATATGATATGCAATTATTATATAAAGGTAAATTTAATTAATTGTATTTTGCTTGCAGTACTGCGTTTTAATAACTAATTTTATTTACTATATACAATTGTTGATGTTTTCATAACATAACCTGAATCTTATTTTTTTCTTCTTATTGTTTTTTTGGACTATGGCCTTGACAATTATCCAGTAACCAGGACTAATATAATTGGCCAATATAATTAAAAGTGCGGATAATAGTACAGAGCGAAGAAATAGGGGTCGCTTTGCCGAACTTGCACGGTCCCAATAGTCCAATCTGTCCAATCAACATTTTCTCGTGGAATTTTGAGAATCAAGGTCAATTTCAGGGTAGGGTAGATTTTAACCTTTGTCAAAATCTACCCTACGCCGAAGCGGGCTTTTGCCCTGGGGGTGAAAACAACCCCGTCTAGGGGATGAAAATATTTTTAAACAAAATAACTATGGAAGTCGATATATTGACCAATTCTGAGTAAATTATATTCTATAAAATTTTTTTGGAAAGTTGATACTTTGAAAGTTATTAGAACCGAATTATGAGAACCTTCAATCTCAAATAACTCGAATGTGGTGAAATTTTTTTGGGAAAACAAGAGACACCTTTTATAGGTCATTAAAAAAATATAAGTTATTCATGAAAAACGGTCATAAAACGTGAGTTTTTTCAATGAAAAATGCATAGTTTCAATCGCTAATAACTTGGAAAATATCAACTTTGCAAAAATAATTTATAGAACAAAATTTACTCAGAATTGGTCAATCTAACGACTTCCATAGTTATTTTGATTGAAAAATTTGCATTCCCTAGATGGGGTCGTTTTCACCCCCAGGGCAAAAGGCCGGTTCGGCATAGGGTAGATTTTGAAGAAGAGGATCAATTGAGCTTAAATCCAAATTTTCATTAAAATCGGTGTTGATTCTCAAAATTCCACTGTTTTAAATTTTTTTGCCGCTGATTAACCAATTTTTGTCTTACAGAAAAACAAAAAATCCAAAATATTAAGAAAAGCAAAACGTACATTTTTTTACTCTTTGAGATTTTTGGTATCACTAATAATTTAAGTTTTTTTGAAAAAAATGTAATTTTTTCAAAATTAAAAAAAATTACTTTAAAACCAATTTTTTTTAAAGAGCACTTTGAACCGATGAAACTTAGTTGTAATGAGTTTACCCCGAAAAGTACTTCATTTTTTGTTTATTTCTCGTTGAAATAGGTATTTGATTTGGAATTTGACGAATAAGAACCTAGTTTTCATTAGCTACAGTTCTGCTTCATCTGGGTCTACTGACTTCATGCATACACCATTTTTTTTTCCAAAAAATTCATGCATACACCAAAACGTGTTTTTTTTGTTGAAAAATGGACATATTCACTCGCAAATAATCGAAAATTATTAACTTAGTGAAAAAACTCTATAGAACAAAAGTGGCTTAGAATTAGTCAGTTTATCCATTTCCGTACTTATTTTAAACGTATAGTTTTTCACCCCCGAGAAGGGGTAAAACTCACCCTCAGAGCAAAAGCACACATCGGCACAATATCACTTTTTCTCTTTGACATGTTAGCTACGCTTATGCCAAATATCATTTCAATCCAAGCGCTGCTTTAAAATCCGGAGCAAAAACCGTGAGTAAATGGACTTATTCACTAAGTTGCAAAAAACTACTTACAAGGGGAGGAGGAAAGGGGCGCCTAAAATTACTTGCCCCGGGGCGCTTGAAAGCCTTGGCGCGTCCCTGTGCATACATTCGGAAATAAAGTTCGAGACTTAAAATAATAAATGATTGTTTTGCTTGTTTTCGATTCAGAGGGATGCACACCCGCTGGACAGGCTGTTTCTACCATTGCAGGCGTCATCAGCAGCGTTCGTTAGCGTGCACTCCTCTAAATCGAAAAATAGCTGGACCATCAATTTAAAGGGAATCTGAAAGATAATTCAAATTCCCCATTAGGACGCGATACAGCGACATCTTTTAACAAATTGAAGAGTCTCAGATGCCGAATCCACCAAAAATGGTAAATAGTAATTTAAATCTGAGACTATTCGTTTTGAAAGTTCCTTCTGGTACATCCTTAATCTGCGACTTTTTCAATTAATAAGACCGCAGACGACGAATATAGAAAACGAAAAGGAAACGATCACATTCAGCTTTCATTCGTCTAGGAAAAATGGACAGAAGAGGAACTTTCAGTACTCAAATCCGAGTAAAGATAGAAAAATAATCAATGATGGTTTTGCTTGTTTTCGATTCAGAGGGATGCACACCCGCTGGACAGGCTGTTTCTACCATTGCATGCGTCATCAGCAGCGTTCGTTAGCGTGCACTCCTCTGAATCGAAAAATAGCTGGACCATCAATTTAAAGGGGATCTGAAAGATAATTTAAATTCCCCATTAGGACGCGATACAGCGACATCTCTTAACAAATTGAAGAGTCTCAGATGCCAAATCCACCAAAAGTGGTAAATAGTAATTTAAATCTGAGACTATTCGTTTTGAAAGTTCCTTCTGGTACATCCTTAATCTGCGACTTTTTCAATTAATAAGACCGCAGACGACGAATATAGAAAACGAAAAGGAAACGATCACATTCAGCTTTCATTCGTCTAGGAAAAATGGACAGAAGAGGAACTTTCAGTACTCAAATCCGAGTAAAGATAGAAAAATAATCAATGATGGTTTTGCTTGTTTTCGATTCAGAGGGATGCACACCCGCTGGACAGGCTGTTTCTACCATTGCAGGCGTCATCAGCAGCGTTCGTTAGCGTGCACTCCTCTGAATCGAAAAATAGCTGGACCATCAATTTAAAGGGGATCTGAAAGATAATTTAAATTCCCCATTAGGACGCGATACAGCGACATCTCTTAACAAATTGAAGAGTCTCAGATGCAGAATCCACCAAAAATGATTCTTTACGATGGAAGTGGGGGAGGGAATTCAAAACTCCAAAATTTTTTACTACATAATTTATGGATGTTCCCTAAAAGCACATCTCGCTCATCCGGAAGAAATATGACACAACTCAAAAAAAAATGCACAAATCGAGTTATCGTGTTAAATGGACACCAAATATCTAATAATTTTATCAAGACAAATGTCACTTTAAGACTAAATGCATGGTTATAACAGCAGATCTAATAAGGTGTAAATTAGAGCTGGAGGGTCAAATAATAGAACAAGTCATGGAGTTTAAATATCTAGGCATCACACTATGCAGCTACGGAAAGCTCGAAACAGAAGTGGAAGATCAGATGAATAAAGCAAGCAGGTTGCCTGAATGAAACAATATGGAGAAATAAAAACATCGGAAAAGAAGTGAAAGGCAGAATTTACAAAACAGTCATCAGACCAATAATGGCATTTGCGGCAGAAACACGACCTGATACAGAAAGAACAAAAAGAATGCTAGAAACAGCAGAGATGAAAACATTGCGAAGAATCGATGGTAAGACGCTGTGGGATAGAGCTAGAAGTGCAGATATACGACGGAGATGCAAGGTGGACAACATTAATAACTGGGTGAAAATCAGAAGAGTAGAATGGAACGACCACATAAGCCGAATAACAACAAATAACAAGAGTAGTAAGGACGGCGAGAGACGGTTCCCTAATAGGAAGACGATCAGTGGAAAGACCACGAAAAAGATGAAATGACAACTTACTGGAGGCACATTGAAAAACAGACAGAGTAATATCTACATAAAAAGAAGAAGAAGAGAAAAATTGTCAATGGTTCCTACAGTTATTAGATAAATAAATATCATTTTACAATGACAATAAAATGTAGAAAAGATTTTACCGCTTTTACATCAATACCAACTTCGCAAGTGTTTAAAAAATTGAAAGATTAAAATGTAATGGTCGCTCGTGTCAGAGTCTAGCGTGTACAAAATTGCCAGTAAGGCACGCTCGAGTCAGAGTTGAGCTCGTACATTAAGGGGTTAATAAACATGCTCTGTAATAAACATTCAGACAAAACTCTGTTTTTAAACCAGGAGAATTAACTCATAATAACTATTAACTCAACTTAACATAACTAATTGGCTTAGTCTATCGTTAGTCGCTATTTATTAAAAAAATAAATGTCATTGACTTAGGTCTAGGTCTATAGTTAATTCGTGTTTATTAGTAACAGTCTTAGTGACTGCACTATTCATAGGAAGACATAATAAATTTCTTAGCGTTACATTATACTGATTTAACAGATAATTATTATTTTAGGTGTCTCTTGCGAAGATATCAAAAACGATGAATGCAATCTAATATTAAAATATCCCGGAAAAAACTTAAACCAAAATTTAACTGCTACTAAGGATATGAACATCGGAGAAAAGCATTTTGAATGTGAAATATGCTTCAAAAAATTATCAACAAGATTTTCTTTAAAAGAACATATGAGAGTGCATACTGGCGGAAAACCCTTTACATGTAAAATTTGCACCAAACAGTTTTCACAAAAAAATTATTTAAGAAAACATATGAAGTTGCATACCGGTGAAAAAACATTTGAATGTGAAATTTGCACCAAACAGTTTTCAACGAAACAAGTTTTAAAATGGCATATGAGAGTGCATACTGGTGAAAAACCATTTCAATGTGAAATTTGCACCAAACAGTTTTCAATGAAGGCTAATTTAAGAGTACATTTAAAGTTGCATACCGGTGAAAAACCATTTGAATGTGCAATTTGCACTAAACAGTTTTCAAGCAAAGAAGTTGTAAAACTGCATATGGTAATGCATACTGGTGAAAAAACATTTGAATGTGCAATTTGCACTAAACAGTTTTCAAGCAAAGAAGTTTTAAAACGGCATGTGGTAGTGCATACTGGTGAAAAACCCTTTACATGTAAAATTTGCACCAAACAGTTTTCACTAAAGAATTACTTAACAAAACACATGAAGTTGCATACCGTTGAAAAACCATTTGAATGTGAAATGTGCACCAAACAGTTTTCAACGAAACAAGTTTTAAAAGGGCATATGAGAGTGCATACTGGTGAAAAACCATTTGAATGTGAAATTTGCACTAAACAGTTTTCAAGCAAAGAAGTTTTAAAACGGCATATGGTAGTGCATACTGGTGAAAAACCATTTGAATGTGAAATTTGCGCCAAACAGTTTTCAATGAAGGCCAATTTAAGAGTACATTTAAAGTTGCATACCGGTGAAAAACCATTTGAATGTGAAATTTGCACTAAACATTTTTCAAGCAAAGAAGCTTTAAAACGGCATATGGTAGTGCATACTGGTGAAAAACCATTTGAATGTGAAATTTGCACCAAACAGTTTTCAATGAAGGCTAATTTAAGAGTACATTTAAAGTTGCATACCGGTGAAAAGCCATTTGAATGTGAAATTTGCACTAAACAGTTTTCAAGCAAAGAAGTTTTAAAACGGCATATTGTAGTGCATACTGGTGAAAAACCTTTCTCGTGCAAAATATGCTCCAAACAGTTTTCATACAGGACTAGCTTAACAGCACATATGAAAACACACTTGTGATTAGGATAAGGTCCGTACCTCACCGGGACGCCATGGCCACCATGGATTGCCAACAACGCTGCCCGTTTCCACCACATTCGCTCTTGTTACATATACATAGACAGAAATGGACGTGGAAGAAATCGCACTGTTATATTATTTTTAACTTGCCACTTAAGTCGCAAAAATATTAAGCAGAAGAAAAAGGAAAAAATATGGGTACATCCTTTTATACTAAAGCGAAACGAAAGTGGTGTTTTTGGCAAATTATATGAAGACTTCTTGAAATATCAGAGTAATCTTTTGAGGCACTGTTTCACAAATATAACCGACTTTCAGTCTCTACAATAAATCTTTCTGTATCAAAATTCCTTTTGCTTTCTATCTTTTTAAGTAGCGACTGAATGAGTTTATATTGCTGGTATCGTCGCCAAGTGGCCAGGATAGCCAGTCGCCACAAGTGGAACTGTAGACAGTGGCGACGCCTCCAATTCAGGCCCGTCGCCAAGTGGTTGCCAAGTGTGATACTTGCCATTCATTTTAAAAGAATTAATTGGAAACGTCGCTGGCTACGTCGCCATGGCGTCCCAGTGGCGATTTTACAAAATATACCCGCTCTCAACACAAGCTCCGCCTCCTACGCATACGTCGTCCACATAACTGTAAGAATCACCATCCGCTCTCAACACATCTTACAGAATATACTTGATTCCAGCAAATATGAGTCAAGTTAATATTTTGCGAGTGAATGATATGTTTTTCAACAACAAACACTCGTTTTTCGACGGTTTTCGCAAATAACTCAAAAAGTAAGTTTTCTACCAAAAAAAAAAGTTTAGCAAAAAGATAGCTTATAAAAAAAGTGAAAAAAATGATGTATATATGCAGTCTGTACACCCAGTAGAAGCAAAGTTGTAGCTAATGAAAAGTAGGTTCTTCGTCAAATTCCAAATCAATTATTTAAACGTGAAATAACCAAAAACGTGAAATAACCGTTTCTATAATCAAAAGTAAGTAAATTACGCTAAAAATATTATTGGTCTCTTTTTTCTGGTTAAAAAGATGGTAAAAATCACCCTCTAATTAGAATCCGAAATGAAATGAATCGTTACTGTTTCAGAAGCTACTTTACTTATGTATTGTTTACTTTATCTGTAAGTTTCATCGGCTCAAAATGCTCATTTAAAAAAAATGGTTTTAAAGTATTTTTTTTTAATATTGAAAAATATTCCTTTTTCTTCAAAATAACTTAAGGCTATGGGTACATAATTCGCAAATATTTTACGTTTATCCCTACTTTTTCTGTCTTTACACGGCAAACTACGTGTAGTAAAATTCACACTGGTATGGATATGTAAACATTACTAGAATGTCATTCTACTTGAAAATGTCATCATTAATTTAAAGAGATGGGTTTTGAATGTTCTTGGATAACTGTTATTTTTATAATTGCAAATTATTAATTCAGTTAATAAATGTGAAAATTTTTTCACTAACTATGTATTCAGTGTTTGTAATAATTTATTTGTACAAGAAAAACTAATACTCAATTGAGAAAAAAAGAAAAGTGTTAAAGTGATTTTTTAATAATATATTGTTATGGAACGCTTACAATTTTGAACATCTTTAACAACAAAATACTTGGATCACAGAATATATTATCCTGATGTATTCTTTGCTTGGATCTTCCACAAAAAATACACAATAAATAACATTTTATTAAGTTCACGTCTTAAATCAATTATCTATTAAATACACTATATATCAATAATATTTAATCAATAATTCAAAATATTCCCGATGCAATGTCAAATATTTAAAATTGTCACTGATTGTCAGTGTCTGACTGACAATACATGCTGACAATATTATATTCGGCTGAGTGCGTTGTAAGACAAAGATAGATTTGGAAAATATTACCACGGCATTGTGTTCATTTTTTTCGAATCCTGAAAAAACCAATAAATATTTTTGAAAAATTTAAACGCAGAATGAAAGCCTAAAGTATTACCGAGGGCCGAAAGTCCCTTAGAATAAATAAAAAGTTTATTTTGAACGAGATATTTGAAATTAAAAATCACACTAAATTTTCTCCTAGTTTTTCACCCCTGTAACTTATTAAAATAGACATAGAAGTTCTCAGGGACTTTCGGTCCTCGCTAATAACGTAATCTTTCATTCTGCGTTTAAATTTTTCAAAAATACTTATTAGTTTTCTCAGGATTCGAAAAAAATAAATCCCCATTTGAATAGCATTGCAGCCAAAAATACGTACCGATCCTCTTAGAAATTACACGTGACGCCAAAAATCTCAATGAGTAAAAAATGTATGCTTTTCTGTTCTGGATGTTTTGAATGTTTTTGTTTTCGTGCAAGACAAAAATTGGTTAATATAAAATGTATTGATAGCGGGTACGGATACTGGATGACGTCTGTCTAGAAGGCGGAGCTTGTGCTGACAGTGGGTTTATTTTGTAAAATCGCGTCCCGGTGATGTATGGCCCTTAGATGGGCACAGTGCTACTCTTGAAAAAAACGTATCAAATGTTGGATGATTATATCCTATTAAATTTTTCTTATTTTATCATAAAATATCAAAATCTGATTCCAACCTGTACATACATTTTGATCCTTAATAAATATTTTCTCATGAAATAGTTTTAGGCCGAAATACCTCCTAAAAAAACACCGATAGGACCTAGTGTGATAAGAATCCTTTCAAAATAATGGTCTAATACTTCATGCAGTGAACGGTTCATTTGAACCTTTTCCTTTGACGGTAGTTTATAATAGAAAAGATAATCGGCCAGAATGCGCAACAAAGTGGCGGTATCAATATTAGATATTTATAAATGTAAGAAATTCGGGTAGCCGCTTTAAAGATGAGCACGTTCCGGTATTTTAACATACTATTAATCACTTTTATTATTTAAAATTTTAAAATAACAATTTTTTTTATCCAAAACTGACGTTTTGTTGTAGGGGAGGGGTAGGGGATGTTGGGTTAAAATTGCGCAGTCCTATTTTTTAAACAAAGAACGTAAAAAAGTGAAAAAAATTGAATTCTGGAAGGGCTTTATACTTTATAGATTGTATGTGCATACCGTTGGGCAACAATTTTGGTGCAAATATGGGAGTGCTTTGAGTAGTTACATAGTCAAACATTCTTTTCGTTTATGAACACTTACAATTTGCATTATATAAACCAAAACCTTTCTCTCGTCCATCTTAAATTTGATTTCTCTACTCAATGCTTTGTTCATTTTTTGTTCGTTTCATTATACAGATTTTACAGATAGTTATTATTTTAGGTGTCTCTCGCGAAGACATCCACAATGATGCACAAAACCCATTAAAGTATACTGGAAATAATTTGAACCAAAAGTTACCTGCTACTACGGATTTGAACATCGAAGAAAAACATTTTGAATGTGGAATATGCTTCAAACAGTTAACAACAAATTATTCTTTAACAATACATATGAGAGTGCATACTGGTGAAAAACCGTTTAAATGTGAAATTTGCACCAAACAGTTTTCAGCAAGCACAGGTTTAACTAGGCATATGAGAGTGCATACTGGTGAAAAACCTTTCTCATGCAAAATATGCACCAAACAGTTTTCAAGAAAACACGTTTTAAAATGGCATATGAGAGTGCATACTGGAGAAAAACCATTTGAATGTGAAATTTGCACCAAACAGTTTTCAACAAAACAAGTCTTAAATAGACATATGAGAGTGCATACTGGTGAAAAACTATTTAAATGTGAAATTTGCACCAAACAGTTTTCAACAAAACAAGTCTTAAATAGACATATGAGAGTGCATACTGGTGAAAAACCATTTGAATGTGAAATTTGCAGCAAACAGTTTTCAGTGATAGCTAATTTAAAATTACATATGAAATTGCATACTGGTGAAAAACCATTTGAATGTGAAATTTGCAGCAAACAGTTTTCAAGAAACACACATTTAACTAGACATATGAGAGTGCATACTGGTGAAAAACCGTTTAAATGTGAAATTTGCACTAAACAGTTTTCAGCAAACACAGATTTTACTAGACATATGAGGGTGCATACTGGTGAAAAACCTTTCTCATGCAAAATATGCACCAAACAGTTTTCAAGGAAACACGTTTTAAAATGGCATATGAGAGTGCATACTGGTGAAAAACCATTTGAATGTGAAATTTGCACCAAACAGTTTTCAACGAAACAAGTCTTAAAATGGCATATGAGAGTGCATACTGGTGAAGCACCATTTGAATGCGAAATTTGCAACAAACAGTTTTCAAGAAACACACATTTAACTGGACATATGAGTGTGCATACTGGTGAAAACCCATTTGAATGTGAAATTTGCACCAAACAGTTTTCAACAAAACAAGTCTTAAATAGACATATGAGAGTGCATACTGGTGAAAAACTATTTAAATGTGAAATTTGCACCAAACAGATTTCAACAAAACAAGTCTTAAATAGACATATGAGAGTGCATACTGGTGAAAAACCATTTGAATGTGAAATTTGCAGCAAACAGTTTTCAGTGAAGGCTAATTTAAAATTACATATGAAATTGCATACTGGTGAAAAACCATTTAAATGTGAAGTTTGCACCAAACGCTTTTCAATGAAACAAGATTTAAAAAGGCATATGGTAGTGCATACTGGTAAAAGACCGTTCTCGTGCAAAATATGCTCCAAACAGTTTTCACAAAGTTCTAGTTTAAGAGTACATATGAAAACACACACTTGTGATTAGGATAAGATGGGCACACTCTAGAAAAAAAAAACTTGTCAAAATTGAGATGATTATATCTTATAAAATTTTTGTTATTTTATCATTAAATATCGAAATCTGATTCCAACCTGTACATACATTTTGATCCTTAATAAATATTTTCTCATGAAATAATTTTAGTCCTCAATACTTCCTAAAAAAACACCGATAGGTTCCAGTGTGATAATAGTTATTTATGAAACAGTTCGTGAAGTATGCTTTTTGCGCACGCACGTGTAGCAAGTGAAGCGACTGCTGTACATCGCGTAAGTTCGCAAAAAGTACGTCACGCACAATCTCATACAATATTCTATCTACAATAAACAAATAAAAAAACTACAAGGAATAAGTAATTTATTAACAATTCATTTGCAAGATATACTAACAAAATTAGACGATATTCTGTAAAAAACGATTATTTTAATTGTTTATATTTATGTAATAATGTTTTTAACCGTCAAACTTTTGGTGAATAAAAACTTGTGTTTCCCTCTGTAAGAAAAGGAACTTTATTATTTTATGTACAATATTAACGATTTACAAATACATTACCTGTAAGAAAAGAAACAACATTTAAAGCTTATATTCTAGATTCTAGTTTATGCTAAACAGGTATTATAACAAATATTATTTCAATAATGGAAAATAATTAATTGTCACTGTCAAAACACCTCACAAGTCATGTCAACATAAAAATAAGAAGAAGAACTTAATGTTTTGACAGTGGCGTAACAAAATGAGAATATAAATAAATATTAAAAAAACCCTCTGTGGCGCAGTGGTAAGAGCGCCTACCTTTGAAACGAAAGGTCGGGAGTTCGAATCCTACCAGGGGCAGAAATTTTTCGTTTATTATAAATTAATAAATGAAAAATAGTTTCTGTCCTTGTGGGATCGGTACTCACCGGAGGGACCGCAGACGTTCGGAAACAATTAGCGTCTCTTTGCAAAGACAATGACGTCGACTCTGCAAAGTAACAAGACACTTACTCAACACACACACTACACATTACTCCCCTGACTTAGTGATAAGTTATACAGTTACGTGGCTAAAGGTTCTAGTTCTAAACCAAAGCCAGAATCAGAGAAAAAAAAATATATTAAAAAAAATAAACAATAGTTTTTCTTTACATTTATAGATTAATTGGTGCAGTTATTTATATTTCCTAAAGATATGTTGAGAACGGAATCTTTTTTTTTTAGTTTATTATGTGTTACATTGTAGCTACTTGAAGCCCGAGGTTCGACTTCAGTACTTGGTCTACGCGGGTTAAAATAGTTATTTTCCTAACTGGTGCGAAAAGTGATACTTTCCCACACGCGACTGTCGAGCCGGTGAGAACAACTAGACATTTTTAAAAATGTCTATAGGACCCTTGTCGACTCAGCCTGAATAGAATGAGTACTTTGGGTAAAACCAGGGGTATTAATAGGCAGTTCAAACGTAGCACTGGCCCTGTTACCTTATATACCGTATGCCCTAGATATAGCAGACTTTCTTCTTCCTAGCCTTCTATCGTTCACGTTGGGACATAGGCCTCTCCCAACCCGTTTTATCGGTCTCTATCCTGAGCTCTAGCTTAAGAGTACATATGAAAACACACACTTATGATTAGGATAAGATGGGCACAGTGCTACTCTAGAAAAAAAAACTTGTCAAAATTGAGATGATTATATCTTATTAAATTTTTGTTATTTTATCATAAAATATCGAAATCTGATTCCAACCTGTACATACATTTTGATCCTTAATAAATATTTTCCCATGAAATAATTTTAGTCCTCAATACTTCCTAAAAAAACACCGATAGGTTCTAGTGTGATAATAGTTATTTATAAAACAGTTCGTGAAGTATGCTTTTTGTGCACACACGTGTAGCAAGTGAAGCGAGTACTATACATCGCGTAAGTGTGCAAAAAGTACTTCACGCACAATTTCATACAATATTTTATTTACAATAAACAAATAAAAAAACTACAAGGAATAAGTAATTTATTAACAATTCATTTGCAAGATATACTAACAAAATTAAACGATATTCTGTAAAAAACGATTATTTTAATTGTTTATATTTATGTAATAATGTTTTTAACCGTCAAACTTTTGGTGAATATAAAAAACGCTGTACTTAAACTGCCGTCAAACGGTCGTGCACTATAATGCCGTTAACAGCTATTACGTCATTCTTATGATGCGTTTGACGGCATTTTCTTCGGCTGCCGTTCGCTTGAAGGCTGGCCATCTTGGTATCAATTTCTGATAAAGAATTTATTAATATAAAAATAAATAACATTAACATAAAAAGAAGACAAATACAAACGTATTTTAATTATGGGTAATGGTAAATACATAATTAAAATAGTCTTTATTTATTGTAAAACCTGTTGTAAACTAAGAAAAATTAATTATAGAAATTTAATCCTTTCTTTGGAATGGAACCCTGGATTTATTTGGAAATCTTTTGGGTTTCTTTTTCTTTGATAGTCCTATTGCTGTCTGGCCTTGTCCTTTTAGGCGTCCTCGTTTCTTTACTGCCACTGGCATTTTAATTGTCGACAAAGCAACATCGTTCACTTTAAAAGTTTGGTGAGTAATAGGAAGTTCATTTTCTGGACTTGACTCTTGTACATATATTCCCCTCCAGCATAGGTACTGGTGAAAAACCTTTCTCGTGCAAAATATGCTCCAAACAGTTTTTACATAGTTCTAGCTTAACAACACATATGAAAACACACACTTGTGATTAGGATAAGATGTGGCGATATCAATATTATGTATAAATGTAAGAAATTCGAGGAGCCGCTTTAAAGATAAGCATTTTCCGGTATTTTAACATCCTATTAATCATTGTAAATTAGTCATTTTAGAACTTGCAGTAAAAAGGGTAAAATTGCACTTTACCCTGAAACTCCTCCAGGTTAAAAGCTCAAGTTGGCACCGTGTCACTTTTGTTTCTTGAGGTATCTTCTAACTACTCACAAATTTTCATGAAAATCTATGGTGGTTCAATGAAATAGGAGGTAAACCTTCACTGTCTTATTAATAAAAATTGCATAGTCGTAGTTTTAAGAAAATCATTAACCCCTTAATGTACACATTAATTTTGCAGTTTCGGTCAAAAAATGATCGAATTTGTTTAAAGGGAAAATGTTGTGTTTATGTATAATTAAAAAAGTATTTTCAGTGTCGTATCACCTTTACTTTGCCTAGGGGTGAGGCGAGTTAATAAGTTATATTTTCTTCATAATATATGCAAATAATCTAAATAAAATCTCTATATATAAGGCATAAAATAGTTCTAAGAATAAAAAACACGATTCACTTCAGACTGCTTCAAATGCACTAACGCTTTGTAGAAAAACAAAATACTGAAAATTCTAAACAATTCAATCAGTTTCAATGGTTAATGGTTCGGGCTGCAAGTTATTAGAACATAAATCTCATTTTACAATGTCTCAACACTGGCTGGGCAATAAAAAGATACCTATGTACCGCTGTTTAGTACACTAACGCTTCGAATAAAAACAGTTTTAAAACTTTTCAACAAAATTCAATGTATCAATTGTCAAATCTTCATCAGTAGATGAAGAACTAACTGACCCAATTGAAGCTGGCAATGGGATAAGACAGGGAGATTCCCTGAGTCCTTTATTGATCAACCTGATCATGGACGAAATAATAAAAAAAGTAAGAACAAAAAGAGGATACCAAATGAGAGAAAAACAACTTGAAATAATCTGCTATGCAGACGACGCAATACTAATCTCTCAAAGTGAAGATGATTTACAACGTATGCTGCACGAATTTAATATAACCGCTGGAAAATTTAACATGTTAATTTCCCCAAAAAAGACTAAATGCATGGTTATGACAGCAGATCTAATAAGGTGTAAATTAGAGCTGGAGGGTCAAATAGAACAAGTCACGGAGTTTAAATATCTAGGCATCACACTATGCAGCTACGGAAAGCTCGAAACAGAAGTGGAAGATCAGGTGAATAAAGCAAACAGCCGCAGGTTGCCTGAATGAAACAATATGGAGAAATAAAAACATCGGAAAAGAAGAGAAAGGTAGAATTTACAAAACAGTCATCAGACCAATAATGGCATACGCGGCAGAAACACGACCTGATACAGAAAGAACAAAAAGAATGCTAGAAACAGCAGAGATAAAAACATTGCGAAAAATCGATGGTAAGACGCTGTGGGATAGAGCTAGAAGTGCAGATATACGACGGAGATGCAAGGTGGACAACAATAATAACTGGGTGAAAAGCAGAAGAGTGGAATGGAACGACCACATAAGCCGAATGACAAAAAATAGAGTAGTAAGGACGGCGAGAGACGGTTCCCCAATAGGAACACGATCAGTGGGAAGACCACTAAAAGATGGAATGACAACTTACTGGAGGCACATTGAAAAACAGACAGTAATGTAGGGATTTTCTAAAGACAATCGTAATAAAAGTCCGTGTGATGTTAAACAGTTTTAATTAATAAAATAGATAACTAAATTATTGATACTATTAAATTGACGAAATGTAAAAGTGCTTGTGTAATTGCGACTCAAATTTTACGAGTTCTTGTTCTTACAAAAGAAATGTATTTAGAGATAAGTAATTGCGTCTAATCGATATAATACCCGTCTTAATTCGTCTTTTTCTAAGTAGGTATTATCCCCAAGAACACGCTAGTCGCGTTTATGGTGTTAAAATCGACTGACTATACAACCCCTACCATAAAACAAATTCTCTTAAATACATCTAATCCTTCTTTTCCGTTTTCCAATGAGAACCAAATTATTAAAATTAGTTCAAAGTTGCAAATGTTATTCTTACTTAATTAGGCCTTAAAGATTCAACGTTAGCAGTATTTCGGACCGGCTACCGTAGTCATCCCAATTCGTTCCAACCATCTGTGCCAACGTAGGTCCATATGTGTGAGACTCTTATCCCGTTCTCGTACTAATAATTAAGAAAAATGATGTACAGTGGAAGGTAAACTATTTACAATTCTACATTCGGCCATCCTGTTCGGAATCCGACTCGGATTCCATGTAGTTATCTATCCACGGCTTTATGTACTCTGCACACGTTGAAGTGTTCTGAGGTCCATCATGGTATCCAGATTTCTTTACCTCGTACCTGTCATTTGGATTCACTTGTACTACCACGTACGGTCCAAAATATTTCTTCAGCAGTTTGAGTCCTCCACCAAACTATGTTCTCTTGATTGCCACTAAGTCCCCCTTTTTATACATCCTCGGCCTTTTTCTTCGTAGATCATATCTGCGTCTATTTTCCTCTTGAATTTTGACTAACTGACGTCGACTCTCGTTTCTCAGCATCTCTCATCTTCATCAAATTGTTTAATTATCTCCTGTTCTATGATCTCCTTCATCCTCAGATCTTCTTTATTCTTCATCTTCGTTCCGAACAGTACTTCAAACGGCGTCGAATTTATGCTTCTTTGATAAGTTGCATTAAAGAACTGTTGTGATTTATGAATGTGTTTATACCACTTCGTCGGTTCCTCTAGACTGAGTTTAGTTAATACTGGGATTAACGTTCTATTGATGCGTTCTACTGGTCCATTGCCTCTTGGTACGCCTGTTGTAATTTTTACGTTTTATATGTTCACTTTCGCAATAGTCTTCGAATTCCTTCGCCGCAAATGCGGTACCTCTGTCAGATATTATACGGAGCGGATTTCCGAAATCCTTTTGATGTCTCTTCATGTATTCTATAACTTCTTTCGCCTTCGTTGATTTTGTGGGGTAAAACCATGCGAATTTCGAAAAATCGTCAATAATCACCAGAATGTGATTATAGTTTTTGTTAGTCGTAGCTAAGGGTCCTAAATGGTCAACATGAAACGTTTGTAAAGGCCCATCGATTTTTACTATCGGATGTAACAAACCCTCCTTTTTGCCTTCTTTCTTGCTTCCAAGTATACATTTAACGCAATTCCTTATACAGTGCTCGATTTTTCTCTAAGATTTGGAATGTGACATTCTCTTCGAATTAAATCTTGTGTTTTTGTTACAGCAAAATGTCCTACCTCGTGTAAGTTTCTAATTACTTGTTTGCATTCTTTTCGGAATGACTAACACTTCCTTGCCGTCTTCGTATTTAAACAACATATTGTTTTTTATAAAGAAGTGCTCGTATGATTCCGTAGCTAATATTTTCTTTATTGCTTGAATGTGGTCATCAGCCTCTTGAGTATTTATTAACCTTTCAATGAATTCTGATTCCTGTAATACTACCGTCTCATTTATTACCATTACCATCGGATATCGACTTAACGCGTCCACATGAGCCATCCTTGTTCCCTTTCTGTGTTCCAACTCGTATCGATAATCTTCCAGTAGTAATGCCCACCTAGCAACTCTGGTAGTTAAATCCTTTTTACTCATCATCTTCGTAAAGGCGGAGCAATCTGTAATTATTAAACGCTTTTATTTAGTTCAATAGATTGCGTCAAATCTTTGGATGTTAATTTGACTACCTTTTCTTCCATGCAAATGAATGAAAATTTGCAGACATATGCATTCGCGGTGACAATACACGAATAGACAACAGAAATTTTTTGTTTGTGTTTATTAATTGTTTAAATAAAAAAAAACGATTTTAATGGAAAAAGGCCTAAATTCTCTTGTTTTTTACAATGTAGAAACTTGAAACTTTTACGGATGGTAGCTAATGATATAACCTATACATAATTTCACTTTTTACGTTAATTGTTTACGTTATGCGTCATAAATAAACAATAAAGTTTTAAATTTTGAACACTCATATATTTGTTTATACAGTACGATGCAAGTGAAAGGAATAAATTCGTTATTTCGTAAAAAGGCGACTTGAACCCTGGAATGCTACCTGGGGTACACTTGTACCCCAACCTTGTTTGTAAGTTACACCAATTTACAGTAGTGGGTGTAGAAAATATGAAAATAAACTTGTGAATAATAATATAATAAAATATTTTTGTATACAAAATCAATTCTTATCATGTTATCGTAAGATTGTTTTTGTCATAAGTTCTTAAAACATACATATATAAATATTTTAGGTCGATTTTATTTGGGGTACCACTGTACCTCGATGTAGGAGATTGAGTTTAGAAAATAAGTGTAGCAATCCAGGGTTAAGGAAAAATCCCGAAAGAGGTCGATTTTATTTTTAAATTACGATATTTTGGCATATATGTCATACTAGTGACGTCATCCTTCTGGGCGCGATGACGTAATCGATGATTTTTAAACGTTTTTATTTAGTTCAATAGATTGCGTCAAATCTTTGGATGTTAATTTGACTACTTTTTCTTCCATTCAAATGAATGAAAATTTGCAGACATATGCATTCGCGGGAACAATACACGAATAGACAACAAAAAATTTTTGTTTATGTTTATTAATTGTTTAAATAAAAAAAACGATTTTAATGGAAAAATGCCTAAATTCTCTTGTTTTTTACAATGTAGAAACTTGAAAATTTACGGATTGTAGCTAATGATATAACCTATACATAATTTCACTTTTTACGTTAATTTTTTACGTTATGCGTCATAAATAAACAATAAAGTTTTAAATTTTGAACACTCATATGTTTGTTTATACAGTACGATGCAAATGAAAGGAATAAATTCGTTATTTCGTAAAAAGGCGACTTTAAGGAAAAATCTCAAAAGAGGTCGATTTTTATTTTGAAATTACGATATTTTGGCATATATATCATACTAGTGACGTCATCATCTGGGCGCGATGACGTAATCGATGATTTTTTTAAATGAGAATAGGGGACATGTGATAGCTCATTTGAAAGGCAATTCAATTCTTTATTCAGTAATGTAAAAATTTATATAATTATTTGTACAGGGTGTCCAAAAATAATTTTTTAATTAAATTATTTGACAAAAAGAAGAATGTATGTAATTTATTTAACTCAGAATACATTTTACAGTTGCCCGTAAACAGAAAAAATGTGTATTACAGAAATAAACATTGCTTTTCGATTAAATTAAATATTCAAGTCAGCTCCCGCCAGCCACCTGCCTCTTGGAAGTTTTAACATTCAATTTAAGCGAAAGGCAATGATTATTTGTGATATAAACATTTTTGTCTGGTTTATGACAGCAGTAAAATGTATTTTAATTTAAATTTAATAAGTTACACACATTCTTCTTTTTTTAAACGCTTTTCTTTAGTTCAATAGTTTGCGTCAAATCTTTAGAGGTCAATTTGCCTACCTTTTCATCAATGCAAATGAATGAAAATTTGCAGACATATGCATTCGCGGGAACAATACACGAATAGTCAATAAAAAAAATTTGTTTATGTTTAATAATTGTTTAAAAAAAACGATTTTAATGGAAAATGCTTAAATTCTCTTGTTTTTTACAATCTAGAAATTTGAAATTTTTACGGATTGTAGCTAATGATATGAACTATACATAATTTCACTTTTTACGTTAATTGTTTACGTTATGCTTCACAAATAAACAATGAAGTTTCAAATTTTTTGCCGATTCCTACTACTTTTTATGTTTGTATATCATATGTTTTATATACATATTTTAATAAACATGACGATATATTTTAATGTTTGAAAAGTGTAAGACTAAAAAGTAAAAAATAAAAAAAAATGAAAAAAAGTTTTTAGGAAACGCTTTTCTTTAGTTCCGGGTGACTAAAATTATAAATATTAAAAAATCAACCAAAAAGCAAAAAATAAAAAAAATTGAAAAAATCCAACACATTCGTTAAAGAAAAGCGTGGGGCGAAAACCGTTTATTCGATGAAGACGCCCCACGCTTTTCTTTAACGAATGTGTTGGATTTTTTCAATTTTTTTTATTTTTTGCTTTTTGGTTGATTTTTTAATATTTATAATTTTAGTCACCCGGAACTAAAGAAAAGCGTTTCCTAAAAACTTTTTTTTCATATTTTTTTATTTTAAATTTGATTCCGAGTAGATAAACACGAAATTTTTTCACCGCTTGCATTATAGCTAACACTTCTAGCTCATAACTCGTATACTTTTCCTCGGCTGGAGTTGTTTTCTTGCTCATGTAATAAACTGGGTGAAGTTTATTATCGATTTCCGATCTTTGTAAAAGACATGCTCCATATCCATAACTACTGGCGTCTGTATGCAATTCTGTTTCTCTCTCTTGGTGATAAATCTCTAATACAGGTTGATTAATCAGCAATTCTTTAAGTTTAAAAAATGCTAGTCTTTCTTTTGCTCCAAAATCAAATGTTTGATCTTTTTTGAGTAGATCACTTAATGGTTTAGCTATCGTAGCGTATGACGGTACAAACTTGCGAAAATATCCGGTCAGGCCTAAAAACGACTGAATCTGCTTAAAATTCTTTGGTTCGTGAAACTTCTTTATGGCAATTGTTTTTTCATCTGAAGGCTGAATTTAGCCGTCCTCGATAATATATCATAAAAAAGTAACCTTTATCGCCAACCGTCACTAAAGTCATTCATTATTGTACTGATTTGACGCCATTTGCGGCAGTAAAGTAACACTTTATTGTACTGAAAGAAGAATTTTACTTTACCTGCCGCGATTAATCAAATTAACCGAGATTGAATGTAAGTGGTCGATGGCAGTAATCGATTATTTATTTGAGTGAGCTTAAAATTTATTTACTTTAATTATTGAAAATATTGTACACAATTTACGTTATTATTAATTAAATTTATGCCAAAAAGTGAAATTCTGTAGTATTTTGCAATTATATTCATATAAAATTAATCAAAATTTTACCGATTTAGTAATTATTCAATATTGATAACTATCTATCGATTGAAAATCGAAAGCGGCATGCAGAAGTCACCTGTCATCACTGTCATATTTAAAAAGTTTAAAAGTTTAAATTGAAAATAGTATTTATTGTAATAAAAGTGTTAAAACGAATATCAAATTATAGTACAGTAGTGCAGCTGTGGAAATGGAAGAAATTACATGAACGCCACCTGAAAGACACAAGAAATCGTTAGAGGCAGTTTCAGAGCTTCTCCCAGCAAAATCCATCGAAAAATACAATAGGCAATATGACATATTTGAAGCAGGGCGTGAAAAAAATTGTATTGCAAATTATAGTGAAAGTGTTTTACTAGCATATTTCTTTGAATTGCCTAAAGAATATTCTCCATCGACTATGTGGTCCTATTATTCAATGGTAAAGGCAACTTTGACCACAAATAAAGACATAGATATGTATAAGCAATTATAAAAAACTTACAGCTTTCTTGAAACAAAAAGGAAGGAATTACATTCTCAAAAATTCAAAAACCCTGTCGCAAGAAGAAGTGATAAATTTCTTATTAAATGCACCTGATAACCATTAATGATGAAGGTAATTCAATAAAAATAAAATTACTATTACATTATTATATTGTACGTAAAGTTCTTTTTCATATCCTTATATCTACCATGATTTATATATAATGTCTTTTCATTTTTAATGTCAATTATTCTCTTTACATTTTTTACTTGCCTATTTGTTCTTTTTATAATTAATATCGGCCATGTCTAGAGTGGTTGCGCGGTATGCGTATCTAGTTACGGACGTGCCAGTACTTGGTTCGAATCCCCCGTAAAGAAAACTGTTTTGTTTAATATTAATGGTTATTGACATATTTCGACTATTATAAGGACTTATTATAGGTAAGTGTGTGTACTTATAGAGGTGTGTACTCTAAGTACACACACTCTTTTTTCATTAGAAGGATGTAATTAAGTAAGTGTTAAGGTTTTTTTATGACTGGCGATAAAATTTTGTATGCACCACGTCAGTAAAGACTCTTTATCGAACTCGTCTGTTATTCGCCTTGCTCGCTACGCTCGCTCGGCTCATAATATCAGACTCGTTCGATAAAGAGTCACTTTACTGACTTGGTACATAAATAACTATTTTCTGCAAGAATTTACACTTTTTTCTTTATCTCTAGGCCATAGTCCCTAGCCACTTCGAGTACTTGCTTTAAATGTTCGACTCCTTCCTTTTCAGATTTACTTAGCACTATTATATCGTCCATATAATACATAGCTATGTTTTTGGCCGTCAGTTCTCTAAATATGTGACTAATAAATATTTGAAACACCGCAGGACTATTACACAATCCGAACGGACACTTCAAAAATTCGTATTGCCCATCTGGTGTGACAAATCCTGTATATTTAATGCTATCTTCCTCTATGGGTACATGAAAAAATTCATTTTTTAGATCCATTGTACTAAAATACTTTGCACCCTGTAACCGATCCAATACGTCTTCTATTAAAGGTAACGGAAATCTATCTTTAATTATATTACGGTTAAGTTTTCGATAATCACCGCAAATTCTCATCTGTCTGTCTTTCTTTTTGACAAGCACGATTGGACTTGCAAAATCAGATGTACTAGGTCTAATTATTTTTTTCTCTATCCATTCCTCAATTTGCTTGCCTACTTCCTGCTTTTCCGGTATTGACAGTATTCTTGGGCGTTGATGTATCGGTTCCTCACTACTTAAGATTATTTTCATCTTGATACCCGTAGCCTTTGTCTTGTAAGGTTCGTACTTTTCGACTAATTCTTTTATTTCCGTCCTAATATTTTGATCTTTTGCTGTAGGTCATTGTCTGTCGTCTTCGTCCGTTGTAATTTTCCTTACAAAATTATCTACTTCCTTTTTACAAAAAATTATTCCGTCTTCGGTTATCGTAACTTCTGCTTGTCTCAGTATATTGTTTCCGAGAATAATTTCAACGTCTAGTGCTCCTTTTGGAATAACATGAAATAAAATATTAAAATCTTCTCCTTGAATTTCCACCATCTTATTAAATGAACCTAAAGTTTTAACTCTCATACCTCCTAATCCACTTAAATCTAATACGTTTTGTGACAGAATCATACCATCAAAATGTTTTTTGAAAATATCCTCTCTTACTCCGCTGATATCACTTCCTGTGTCAAATAATGCACGTAGTGATATTTTTCCACACTTCAATGTCAAAGAGTTTTTATGTACAACGTCGATAATATTTACATGTCCAGAAGTTGATGCTTTATCTTCTTTCTCATGGCATCGACAAGACTTGTGTCCAAACTGAAGGCATCGAAAACATTTCACTCCCTTGGCTTTGTGAGGACAATCCGTCGATCTGTGTCCCTGAATTCCACAATTGAAACATTTTTCTTCCTTTTTATTCCTACTTTGAGGCGCTCTTCTTTCATCTCGTCTTACTTCCTCGTTCGTCCACGTCTTTTTATGCGTCTCGGATTTAACTGATTTTTGCGTCGTCTGTTTTTTAATCAATTCGTATAGTTTAATCTTCTCTTTAAAATCATTGAAATTTTTGGCATCATAAAGTATTACTTTATTAGCAGGGTCGTCCATAATTCCCTCAATTATATACTGCATTATGACTTCATTTTCGATGTTTCCTCTGCTACCGATTTCTCTCATTTTTAGTACATACTCCTGTACGCTTTCACCTTGTTTCTTCTTTCTATTCATCAGCATTCTGTGAATTTCGGCACTACTTATTTTGTTTTCAAACTCTGTCGTTAGTATTTTCTTCAAGAGCTTCCAGTTATTAACTCCTTTCTCTGGAAATTTCTTCAAAATCAGTAATCCATTTTCCTATGGGATAATCGTCTTTTCCGTCGAAATTTCTTATACTGTCCTCTACGTCTCTAAAAGTTAAGGCAAATGAATCATTCAGTCTACCTCTCGTCATTTTGTTGGATTTTGATATATTCCTCGTAAATAAATCCGTCGTCCTTTCATCACCCATATCGTGGTCGGTAACGTCTTTACCTTCTTCCTCGTGATAAGCGTCTTTATCACTATTTGCGTCATTATCTTCATTATAGCGATCGTCTTCGGTAACGTCTTTACCGTTTTCCTTGTGATAAACGTCTTTATCACCGTCATCATCGCTAGCGTCTTCGTCTTCATCGTCATTCTCGTCTTCAAAATTGAAGTCGTTCAAAAATGAACAAATACGTTCAATTACGTCGTCCTCTGAACCAGCGTAGTTCAGATCTAAAACATTGCAAACTGCTACTAAGTCCGGCATACTTAGTTTGTTTTTAATGTCGTCTATTTTTGTGGAATATTCCTCGGATTCTTTATCTCACGCAAAATTTGTGAAATTCCGCAAGTTCTTCCTTGTTTGTCGCGGCAACCCATTATTAGGCCAGGGTAATAAGACAAAAATATACCCTGTTCGTGACACTCGAGCAGTCAGGGTACTGAAGCGTTTTTTCGACAAGTAATACCTACAGGAACAAATTGTAACTATTTCCTGCGTAGGATCTGGCGGCCATTTTTATTTATAAACAATTAACTGTCAAAAAATGGAATTTCTCCCTTTTTTTTAAATCAATGGAAAACAGTGATACTTATGAGTTTTTTAGTACAAATATCTTTGAGATTATGGAAGAAGCTTTAAAATGACATATTACAAAGTTTGATATACTCATTTATTGTTAATATAATTGCGAAAAAAGGTCGGAATTGCAAAAAAAATATTTTCGCAATAACTGTTGTAAAAATTAGTGTACAGGTTTGAAATTTTTGTCAAATGAGGGTTCTTTGGTGCTTAATTTGTGATAAAGATTTTAAAGCGATTCATTGAATTGTTTAAATTTTATTCGAATTGTTTATCTCAGAGAGCATTTTTTTTGCTATAACATAAGTCAGAAAACAATGACGTTAGAACCATTCCACAGATGTCAAATGGAAGAGCATGAGCTATGTTTTTAACTTGGTTTAAAAAAACCTAATAAAACATGCATTTATTAGTACTAATTATTATGCAAAAGTATCGTAAATCTTTCCTTATAAACTTTTTGGATAACTTTTTCCAAAAAAAATAACTTTTTTACCCTGTTTTAAGTGCACAACTACCAAGTAATGTTATTTATATCATAATTGATAAAAAATTGTAATAAATATATATAATTTCTTATATAACAAAATAAAAAGTTTATAAGGAAAGCTTTACGGTACTTTTGCATAATTATTTATTACTAATAAATGCATTTTTTATTCGCTTTTTTTAAACCAAGTTGAAAATATAGTTCATGCTCTTTCATTTGACACCTGTGGAATGATTCTAACGTTATTTTCTTCTAACTTAGGTTATTGCAAAAAAAATGCTCTCTGGGATAAACAATTTGAATAAAATTTAAACAATTGAATGAATCGCTTTGAAATTTTTATCACATATTAACCACTAAAGAACCCTTATGTGACAAAAATTTCAAAGCTGTACACTAATTTTTACAATCGATATTGCGAAATTAATTTTTTTTTGCAATTCCGACCTTTTTTCGCAATTATATTAACAATAAATGAGTATATTAAACTTTGTAATACGGCATTTTAAAGCTTTTTCCATAATCTCAAAGATATTTGTACTGAAAAAACCATAAGTTTCACTGTTTTCCATTGATTTGAAAAAAAAGGGAAAAATGCCATTTTTTGACACTTAATTGTTTATAAATAAAAATGGCCGCCAGATCCTACGCAGGAAATAGTTACAATTTGCTCTTATAGGTATTACCTGTCGAAAAAACGCTTCAGTACCCTGGCTGCTCGAGTGTCATGGGAAAAACCTTATTACCCTGGACTATATCACCGTATGCAACAACATGCGAGGCCTTAACAGAACTTAATGCCGAATTTCTAAGGTTTAAACTAATTTTTGGAAAATCGTTAAGAGTTTGTTTAGACTGCATTTTAAAGAGGTGTATAATAATAATAAATAAAAAAAAAACAAAAATAAAAAGAGATTATGTTTTAATTAAAAAGTTAGATTATTTTTTCCCGTGTGCAAATTGTATTTGTGAACTGTAGAATTGTAGTCGCTTTTACTCCAAAATTATCAATATTTCCTACAAATAATAACAAAGTTATGATTTATTAAAATAAATGAACAAAAAAAAACAATGAAAAACAAAAAAAAGTTAATCGTTAAATAATTTATGATAGTTCTTTCGCAACATTCACTGTTTATCGTCAAAGTTCCAGTTCACAGTTCCTCGAAAAAATAATCTTTGGTCAGATTTCTAATTTCCAGACACCAGACCAAAGTGTCTTGACTACTTTTAAAATATTGGAACAAACACACCTGATTTCTCCTTGGTAATACTGCTTGCTATGATTGCGTCTCGTCTTCGTCGTCGTCACTGCCCAAACAGCCGTCGTCAAAAATTACGTCACGTCACTTCAGCCGATTTTTTAAATTACACGTCACTTTACGGTATTTCGCGAACTTCATAACGAAATTGTCTTTCTTAGATCCGCGATTGAGCCCCCAAGATCTAGGGATTCTTTGAAGACAATCGTAATAAAAGTCCGTGTGATGTTTAACAGTTTTAATTAATAAAATAGATAACTAAATTATTGATACTATTAAATTGACGAAATCTAAAAGTGCTTGTGTAATTGCGACTAAAATTTTACGAGTTCTTGTTCTTACAAAAGAAATGTATTTAGAGATAAGTAATTGCGTCTAATCAATATAATACCCGTCTTAATTCGTCTTTTTCTAAGTAGGTATTATCCCCAAGAACACGTCCGTCGCGTTTATGGTGTTAAAATCGACTGACTATACAACCCCTACCATAAAATAAATTCTCTTAAATACATCTAATCCCTCTTTTCCGTTTTCCAATGAGAACCAAACTATTAAAATTAGTTCAAAGTTGCGAATGTTATTCTTACTTAATTAGGCCTTAAAGATTCAACGTTAGCAGTATTTCGGACCGGTTACCGTAGTAATCCCAATTCGTTCCAACCATCTGTGCCAACGTAGGTCCATATGTGTGAGACTCTTATCCCGTTCGCATATTTACAAATGCTCCTATACTACGGCATCAGAGTGCCGAAATCGGTTAGCCTTTGAAATACACTATTACGTTACAAACCCTCATTGATTTCGGCACTAATTAAATAATAAGACTTCTATTAAATTTTGGTGTCGTAAGTTTTTATTGCAATTAATATTATTGTAAGTATTGTGTATTTAAATTTATTGTATTCAAATAGAAATGTCGAAACTGCAATAGACCTAGGATACTTAAGAATGTGACTTTTTGACAATAACCCGAGAAAAAAATAAAAAAAAACGCCAATGACTAAAAAACAAATAAATGTTTTTTATTTTTTATTTATTTATAAGTACAGATATAATTACTCGTATACAGTGCGTCCATAAAGTAACGCATAAATTCATTATTAACTAAATAAACAACATTATTATAAATTACCAAAACAGATCGATTTTTGATTTTAATTTATGGTTTTTTTGGCATATATACCATACTAGTGACGTCATCCGTCTGGACGTGATGACTTAATTGATGATTTTTTCAATAAGAATGGGGATCGTGTGATAGCTCATTTGAAAGGCAATTCAATTCTCTATTCAGTAATATAAACATTAACATAATTATTTATACAGGGTATTCAAAAACAATTTTTTAATTAAATTGATTGACACAAAAAGAAGACTTTGCGTAGTTTATTTAATTCAAAATACATTTTACTGCTATCAGAAAACAGAAATAAAATGTTTATTTCAAATATAAACATTACCTTTTGCTTAAATTCAATGTTTAAGCTGCCACCCACCTGCCTCTTGACAGTTTGAACATTTAATTTAAGCGAAAGGCAATGTTTATTTGCCAAATAAAAAATTTTATTTCTGTTTTATGACAGCAGTAAAATGTGTTTTTAATTAAATAAATTACACATATTTGTCTTTTTGTATCAATTAATTTATTATAAAAAAAAATTTGGACACCCTGTATAAATAATTATGTTAATGTTTATATTATTGAATAGAGAATTAAATCGCCTTTTAAATGAGCTAGCACACGACCCCTATTCTCCTTTAAATTCTCTAAAAAATCATCGATTACATCATCACGTCCAGACGGATGACGTCACTAGTATGACATATATGCCAATATCAAAATTATCAAAAGTCGACCTCTTTCTGTAAGTTCTAATAATGTTGTTTATTTAGTTAATAATGAATTTATGGGATACTTTATGGACGCACTGTATACGAATAATTATATATGTACCTATAAATAAATAAAAATAAAAAATGTTTATTTCTTTTTTATTCAATGGCTTTTTATAATTATTTTTTTTATTTTTTTTCTCGAGTTAAGGTAAAAACACATTCTTAAATATGCTAAGTTTATTACAGTTTAGACATTTGTATTAAAAATTTCGACATTTCTATGAAAAATAAAATAAAAGTAAAGCAACAAAATGTACCTATGTACCTATCTATAAAAATAATATTGTAGTAGTTGTTATGAAATTAGAAATGTATGACTACGAATCTGCAATCAATCACAAACAAGTCTGGCTAATTGCCTCTGCGAAAGACATTTTTTAGAAAAGAAAAGACATTTTTAATCCTATTTTCAAGCAATAAATTGAAATATAAATATACAATACACAATAATATTAATTGCAATAAAAACCAAAATTTAATAGCGTAATAGTGTATTTCAAAGGCTAACCGATTTCGGCACTCTGGTGCCGTAGTATAGGAGCATTTGTACATATGCATCCCGTTCTCGTACTAATAATTAAGAAAAATGATATACAGGGGAATTTAAAATATAAGGTAAACTATTTACAATTCTACAGTAATGTCTACATAAAAAGAAGAAGAAGAGAAGAATTGTCAATGGTTCCTAAAGTTATTAGATAAATAAATATCATTTTACAATGATAACAGAGTCTTGGCAATAAAAAAGGTATAGATGTAAAAGAAGAAGAAGAAATGTATCCCGTTCTCGTACCAATAATTAAGAAAAATAATATACAGGGGAATTTAAAATATAAGGTAAACTATTTACAATTCTACAGTAATGTCTACATAAAAAGAAGAAGAAGAGAAGAATTGTCAATGGTTCCTAAAGTTATTAGATAAATAAATATCATTTTACAATGATAACAGAGTCTTGGCAATAAAAAAGGTATAGATGTAAAAGAAGAAGAAGAAATGTAGAAAATATTTTACCGCTATACGCTTTTATATCAATACCAAGTTCGCAAGTGTTTAAAAAATTGAAAGATTAAAATTTAATGGTTGCTCGTGTCAGAGTCGAGCGTGTACAAAATTGCCAGTAAGGCACGCTCGAGTCAGAGTTGAGGGCGTACATTAAGGGGTTAATAAACATGGACTAAGCTTCAGACAATGCTCTGTTTTTAAACCAGGAGAATTAACTCATTAACTCAACGTAACATAACTTATTGGCTTCGTCCATCGTTAGTCGCTATTTATTAAAAAAATAAATGTCATTGACTTAGTTCTAGGTCTATAGTTAGTCCGTGTTTATTAGTAAGAGTGTTAGTAACTGCACGACATAATAAATTTTTTATCGTTACATTATACTGATTTAACATGTAATTATTATTTTAGGTGTCTCTTGCGAAGATATCAAAAACGATGAATGCAATGCAATATTAAAATATCCCGGAAATAGCTTTAACCAAAATTTAACTGCTACTACGGATATGAACATCGGAGAAAACAATTTTCAATGTGAAATATGTTTCAAAAAATTAACAACAAGATTTATTTTAAAAGAACATATGAGAGTGCATACTGGCGAAAAACCCTTTACATGTAAAATTTGCACCAAACAGTTTTCACTAAAGAATTACTTAACAAAACATATGAAGTTGCATACCGGTGAAAAACCATTTGAATGTGAAATTTGCACCAAACAGTTTTCAACGAAACAAATTTTAAAAAGGCATATGAGAGTACATACTGGTGAAAAACCATTTGAATGTGAAATTTGCACCAAACAGTTTTCAACGAAACAAGTTTTAAAATTGCATATGAGAATGCATACTGGTAAAAAACCATTTGTATGTGATATTTGCACCAAACAGTTTTCAATGAAGGCTTATTTAAAAGTACATTTAAAATTGCATACCGGTGGAAAACCATTTGAATGTGCAATTTGCACTAAACAGTTTTCAAGCAAAGAAGTTTTAAAACGGCATATGGTAGTGCATACTGGTGAAAAACCATTTGAATGTGCAATTTGCACTAAACAGTTTACAAGCAAACAAGTTTTAAAACGGCATATGGTAGTGCATACTGGTGAAAAACCCTTTACATGTAAAATTTGCACCAAACAGTTTTCACTAAAGAATTACTTAACAAAACATATGAAGTTTCATACCGGTGAAAAACCATTTGAATGTGAAATTTGCACCAAACAGTTTTCAACGAAACAAGTTTTAAAATGGCATATGAGAGTGCATACTGGTGAAAAACCATTTGAATGTGAAATTTGCTCCAAACAGTTTTCAACGAAACAAGTTTTAAAAGGGCATATGGGAATGCATACTGGTGAAAAACCATTTGAATGTGATATTTGCACCAAACAGTTTTCAATGAAATATAATTTAAGAGTACATTTAAAGTTGCATACCGGTGAAAAACCATTTGAATGTGCAATTTGCACTAAACAGTTTTCAAGCAAACAAGTTTTAAAACGGCATATGGTAGCGCATACTGGTGCGAAACCATTTGAATGTGAAATTTGCACCAAAAAGTTTTCAAGGAAGGCTAATTTAAGAGTACATTTAAAGCTTCATACCGGTGAAAAACCATTTGAAAATGTGAAATTTGCACTAAACAGTTTTCAAGCAAAGAAGTTTTAAAACGGCATATGGTAGTGCATACTGGTGAAAAACCATTTGAATGTAAAATTTGCACCAAACTGTTTTCAATGAAATCTAATTTAAGAGTACATTTAAAGTTGCATACCGGTGAAAAACGATTTGAATGTGCAATTTGCACTAAACTGTTTTCAAGCAAAGAAGTTTTAAAACGGCATATTGTAGTGCATATTGGTGACAATCCTTTCTCGTGCAAAATATGCTCCAAACAGTTTTCACACAGGACTAGCTTAACAGCACATATGAAAACACACTTGTGATTAGGATAAGGTCCGTACCTCACAGGGACGCCATGACCTCCATGTATTGCCAAGAACGCTGCCCGTTTCCACCACATTCGCTCTCGTTACATATACAGGGTGTCCCAGACTAATTTACCCACGCTATATCTCTTAAACGAATAGAGATTTTCGAATGGGACAAAAAGTGATCTATTCTACTTGTAATACACTTTAATATGGCGTAGAAAAAAATCATCCCCTAAATATTCATCTCTTAGTTACAACCCCTAACTTTAATTTATTTAATAGCACCCTGTATATTTTTTTATAGTTTTGGATGTAGTCTTGTATTGTTTATACAACACATTTTTTGAAAATAAAATCGGTTCGTAAATAACCAAGAAACTATCAGTTTATTTTTGTTAATTGTGTGTCCCAGACTAATTTATCCAGGCTATAATTCTTAAACGAATAGAGATTTTCGAATGGGACAAAAACTGATCTATTCCATTTGTAATACACTTTCATATGGAGTAAAAAAAATCATCCCCTAAATATTCATCCCTAACTTACAGGGTGCTATTTAAAAAAATAAAGTTAGGGGTTGTAACTAAGGTATGAATATTTAGGGGATAATTTTTTTTCTACGCCATATTAAAGTGTATTACAAATTTAATGGACCAGTTTTTGTCCCATTCAAAAATCTCTATTCGTTTAAGAAATATAGCCTGGATAAATTAGTCTGGGACACATAATTAACAAAACTAAACTGATATTTTCTTGGTTATTTACGAACCGATTTTATTTTAAAAAAATGTGTTGAATAGACAATGGAAGACCACATCCAAAACTATAAAAAAATATACAGAGTGCTATTAAAAAAATTAAAGTTAGGGGTTGTAACTAAGGGACGAATATTTAGGGGATGATTTTTTTCTACGCCATATTAAAGTGTATTACAAGTAGAATAGATCAATTTTTGTCCCATTCGACAATCTCTATTTGTTTAAGAGATACAGCGTGGGTAAATTAGTCTGGGACACCCTGTACATTAGGGTGGGCCGAAACTGGACTTCAGAAAAAAAACGAATCAAACAGGAACGCAATACCCGTAAAAAGATGCGTATATGTGTAAAAAATATTTGTGATTTTTTGTTTTATTTTGAAAAAATGTCTTCAGCCCTCTACCAGCCCTTAAGTGACCTTGAAAAATAAATAAATAAATTAGGAACACAATACCGCTCAAAGTTTGTCTTTTACCGTGTATAAATCTTTTGTTTTTTTCTTATTATTTTAAAATGATTTTATCAGCCCTCTACCACCCTCTAACTAAAATAAAATCTCAATTTTCCAACTTTTTCCAAACACAAAATGTAAAATTAACTCCGTATAACTTTAAAGCATAAAAAGTATAATAATATAATATAAAAGTATTTAATACTGATGGTCTTGGTCGTGAAGCCTCGGATACAATCGAACAGTCCCGGCTGAGATGGATCGTCGAGAGTTATGGTACTTGTCGTCGCTTATCTTCTTAGTGCGAAATAAGCTTTCGGGTGAAACGCATGTTTATTGTTTATTTGTTGAAAGCCAAGACGAATAGATTGTGTTTGTTGTATTTGCGTGAATACCTAGCACGACCATAAATATGGCTGCTTTAAAATTAAATATTACAAGAAGTAAAGTAGAATGTCCAATTTTCGGTAACCCAGTCGACTTAAACTGTCATGTTTTACCAACGATAGAACATGTGCTTCGATGTTATTTGTTTATTCGTTATGAACTGAAGTTTACTAAATATTTTGGAAAGGAACCAAGTTTTAATGAAGTTTGTGAAGTGCTTGTGCCAAAAATCAAAAGTATATGGGAATCAGCGTCAATTCCAACCGTGTCAAAGGACCGCATCATGCAATTATTACGTAAATATCATAATAAATATTTAAACCTTATCAGATATCCAAAAAGCAAAAGAAATGTTCAATATGAGTTAAAGATTACCAGCTTCAAAGAGGAAACAAGGGATAAGTTGTTCGACATTGCTGCCTGTAAGTGTGATTTTTCTGCATGCAAGTGTGATAAATCAAGAAAAGTACCAAAGCAGGAACAGGAATTTCTTTTGGATCAACGGTCCACTAGAGATATGGCTATAGGAACTGTTGATCGTGAAACAACTAAAAAGTTGAATGTAAGGACGGAGAGACAAACAAAAGAAACAGAACGAGTACAAAAATTCAAATCTGAATTTCACAATATTTCTATGCCCAGCTGTTCTACTGAGGTCACTAGGTTATCAACAGACTCTGACAATTCTTCTTCATCTGAAGCCTCACCTAGTGTTGCAAATATTGATTTACCGTCGAAACCATCCTGTAGTCAAATGAGGATAAAGTTGCCTACATTAGGTACCATATGTGACAAATATGGAATTTCTGACAGGTCAGCAGCTGCTGTTGCCACAGCTGTATTAAAAGATGTGGGAATTATTTGCGATAGTGATACCTCAAAAGTAATCGATAAAAATAAAGTTAGAAGAGCTCGTCAAAAGAACAGAAATATCCTTAGTAATGAGTTTCAGTCTACAAATAAACCCATTAAGAGTATTTACTTTGATGGCAGGAAGGACAAAACCTTAGTGCAGGAAAAGAAAGGTGAGAGATATCATAAAAGAACTATTGCAGAAGAACATGTGTCATTGATAGAAGAACCGAATTCTGTTTATTTGGGGCACGTTACCCCATCTGCAGGCTCAGCCAAGTCAATTGGAAAGGCAATAATAGACTTTCTCATTTCAAATAACTTCTGTTTGGATAATTTAGTGGCGATTGGTTGTGACGGAACCATAGTGAATACTGGACATAAAAATGGAGTTATAACATATATCGAAAATGAACTTAAGCGACCTTTGCAATGGTTTGTGTGTGCCTTACATGCTAATGAGTTGCCATTGAGACATTTATTTCAACGTTTGGATGGAGCTACTACTGGACCTCGTCAATTCTCTGGAGTGATCGGGAAATTATTGGAAAAATGCGAACACCTTCCAATCGTAGATTTTGAAATAATTGAAAGTGATCTCCCAGAACTAACAATACCATCTAAAGAATTAAGCTCAGACCAGTCATATCTGTACGACATATGCCAAGCAATATCAAATGGCAACGTCTATGAAAATTTAGCAAATCGTAGCCCTGGAAAGTTAGCTCATTCCAGATGGCTGACAATGGCAAATAGAGTTCTCCGCCTCTACGTTGGAACCGAACATCCTACATCAAGATTGAAAGATCTTGTTCAATTTATAATTAAAGTCTATGCACCAATGTGGTTTTTTATAAAGCTTAATCCAAGTTGCACACAAGCCAGTTTGCATGTTTTCAAATCCATTACACTATCAAGATATTTAAGAGATGATCTTAAAAATATTATAGATGCAGTTATCCAACGAAACTCCTATTATATTCATCCGGAGAATCTTCTCTTATGTATGTTAACAGATAATCGTCAATGGGTACGAGAATTAGCTTTACGGAGAATTATTAAAGCCAGAAAAGAGAAAAAAGTCGGAATAAGGCAGTTTAAAATACCAGAAATAAACTTTAATGCTGCGGAGTATTTTGAGTTAATAAACTGGAGTGAATGTGAAGTAACGGCCCCACCAATGTTAGCTGACATACCAGATGATGAGCTGAAACAGTTAATTGATAGCTCTATAATTGCAGACTTTGACTTTCCAAAATATCCATGCCACACGCAAGCTGTGGAGAGATGTGTGAAATTGGTTTCGGAATCATCTTTGCTAGTTACAGGGCCAGAACGCAGAGACGGATTTATTCGATCTAAAATAAAATCAAAAGACTTTCTTGTAACTTACGATAACAAAGCACAATTTAAAATTGAATGAACGCATTTTTCTATTGATTTTTATTTCGCATTTTAGTGTGTTTAAAAATAGGATATTTATATTTTTGTTTGTTTTCGGTTTCCAATAAACTTTTAGTTCAGTTCAAATTTTGTTTTATTTCCCAACACCCTATAAAATGTGCAGTAGTTTCCCATATTTACACACAATTTTTCAGAAATAATTGTGAATTTATTATTTTTATTTTTGATTCAAGATCATTATCTGTTGGTAGAGGGTAGAATATCTTATTCTAAATGTATAAAAAAAATAACATGAACTCTTTGCATATAATTGAAACTTTTTACAGGTATTGCTAATTAAATTAAATAATTTTGATTTAGGGTTCACTTTAGGGGTGGTAGAGGGCTGAAGATGTTTTTTTAAAAATCCTAAAAAAAATACAGTGATTATACTTACCAAAAGGCATCTTTTTGGGGGTATTGTGTATTAAAACTAAACAAATAATTTTTTCGGCCCACCCTACTGTACATAGACAGAAATGGATGTGGAAGAAATCGCACTGTTATATTATTTTTAACTTGCGACTTAAGTCGCAAAAATATTAAGCAGAAGAAAAAGGAAGAAATATGGGTACATCCTTTTATACTAAAGCGAAACGAAAGTGGTGTCTTTGGCAAATTATATAAAGACTTCTTGAAATATCAGAGTAATCCTTTGAGGCACTGTTTCACAAATATGTTTCGGTCTCTACAATAAATTTTTCTGTATCAAAATTCCTTTTGCTTTCTATCTTTCCAAGTAGCGACTGGTTGGCGACTGAATGAGTGACGGTACGTACACTCTCGTTTATATTGCTGGTATCGTCGCCAAGTGGCCAGGATAGCCAGTCGCCACAAGAGGAACTGTAGACAGTGGCGACGCCTCCAATTCAGACCCGTCGCCAAGTGGTTGCCAAGTGTGATACCTTCCATTCATTTTAAAAGAATTAATTGGAAGCGTCGCTGGCTACGTCGCCATGGCGTCCCGGTGGCGATTTTACAAAATATACCCGCTCTCAACACAAGCTCCGCCTCCTAAGCATACGTCGTCCACATAACTGTAAGGATCACCATCAGCTCTCAACACATCTTACAAAATATACTCGATTCCAGCACATATGAGTCAAGTTAATATTTTTCGAGCTATTTGCGAGTGAATGATATCTTTTTCAACAACAAACACTAGTTTTTCGACGGTTTTCGTAAATAACTCAAAAAGTAAGTTTACTACCGAAAAAAAAATGTTTAGCAAAAAGATAGCTTATAAAAAAAGTGAAAAGAATGATGTATATATGAAGTCTGTATACCCAGTAGAAGCAAAGTTGTAGCTAATGAAAAGTAGGTTCTTCGTCAAATTCCAAATCGATTATTTAAACGTGAAATAACCGTTTCTATGGTCAAGTAGGTAAGTTACGCTCAAAATAATATTGGTCTCTTTTTTTGTTTAAAAAATGATAAAAATGGTCCTCTAATTAGAATCCAAAATGAAATGAATCGTTACTGCTTCACAAGCTACTTTACTTATGTATTGTTTATATTATCTGTAAGTTTCATCGGCTCAAAATGCTCATTTAAAAAATGGTTTTAAAGTAATTTTTTTTTAATTTTGAAAAATATTTCTTTTTTCTTCAAAATAGCTTAAAAATTATACGTGACAGCAAAAATCTCAAGGAGTAAAAAATGTATGCTTTTCTTTTCTGGATGTTTTGAATTTTTTTGTTTTCATTTAAGACAAAAATAGGTTAATATAAAATGTATTGATAGCGGGTACGGATACTGGATGACGTCTGTCTAGAAGGCGGAGTTTGTGCTGACAGTGGGTTTATTTTGTAAAATTGCGTCCCGGTGATGTATAAATGGGCACAGTGCTACTCTTGAAAAAAACGTATCAAATATCGGATGATTATATCCTATTAAAATTTTGTTATTTTATCATAAAATATCAAAATCTGATTCCAACCTGTACATACATTTTGATCCTTAATAAATATTTTCTCATGAAATAATTTTAGGCCGAAATACCTCCTAAAAAAACTCCGATAGAACCTAGTGTGATAAGAATCCTTTCAAAATAATGGTCTAATACTTTATGCAGTGAACGGTTCATTTGAACCTTTTCCTTTGTGTAGTAGTTTATAATAGAAGCAGTAATCGGCCAGATTCCGCAACAAAGTGGCGGTATCAATATTAGACATTTATAAATGTAAGAAATTCGGGTAGCCGCTTTAAAGATGAGCACGTTCCGGTATTTTAACATAGACACTATTAATCACTTTTATTATTTTAAAAATTTAAAATAACATTTTTTGATCCAAAACTGACGTTTTGTTGGTGGGGGAGGGGGTAGGGGGTGTTGGGTTAAAATTGCGCTGAGTCCTATTTTTTAAACAAAGAACGTAAAAAAGTGAAAAAAATTGAATTCTGGGAGGGCTTTATACTTTATAGATTGTATGTGTATACCGTTGGGCAACAATTTTGGACCAAATATGGGAGTGCTTTGAGTAGTTACATAGTCAAACATAACACTTACAATTTGCATTATATAAACCAAAACCTTCCTCTCATCCAGCTTAAATTTGATTTCTCTAATCAATGCTTTGTTCATTTCTTGTTCGTTGCAGTATACAGATTTTACAAATAGTTATTATTTTAGGTGTCTCTCGCGAAGACATCCACAATGATGCACGAAACCTATTAAAGTATACTGGAAATAATTTGAACCAAAAGTTACCTGCTACTACGGATGTGAACATCGAAGAAAAACATTTCGAATGTGGAATATGCTCCAAACAATTAACAACCAGTTATTCTTTAACAGTACATATGAGAGTGCATACTGCTGAAAAACGCTTTACATGTAAAATTTGCACCAAACAGTTTTCAGCAAACACAGATTTTACTAGACATATGAGGGTGCATAGTGGTGAAAAACCGTTTAAATGTGAAATATGCACCAAACAGTTTTCAAGGAAACAAGTTTTACAATGGCATATGAGAGTGCATACTGGGGAAAAACCATTTGAATGTGTAATTTGCACCAAACAGTTATCAACGAAACAAGCTTTAAAATGGCATTTGACGGTGCATACTGGTGAAAAACCATTTGAATGTGAAATTTGCACCAGTTTTCAACGATACAAGTTTTAAAATGGCATATGAGAGTGCATACTGGTGAAAAACCATTTGAATGTGAAATTTGCACCAAACAGTTTTCAATGAAGGCTAATTTAAGAGTACATTTAAAGTTGCATACCGGTGGAAAACCATTTGAATGTGCAATTTGCACTAAACAGTTTTCAAGCAAAGGAGTTTTAAAACGGCATGTGGTACTGCATACTGGTGAAAAACCCTTTACATGTAAAATTTGCACCAAACAGTTTTCACTAAAGAATTACTTAACAAAACATATGAAGTTGCATACCGGTGAAAAACCATTTGAATGTGAAATTTGCACCAAACACTTTTCAATGAAACAAGATTTAAAAAGGCATATGGTAGTGCATACTGGTAAAAAACCTTTCTCGTGCAAAATATGCTCCAAACAGTTTTCATACAGGACTAGCTTAACAGCACACATGAAAACACACTTGTGATTAGGATAAGGTCCGTACCTCACCGGGACGCCATGGCCACCATGTATTGCCAGGAACGCTGCCCGTTTCCACCACATTCGCTCTTGTTACATATACATAGACAGAAATGGACGTGGAAGAAATCGCACTGTTATATTATTTTTAACTTGCCACTTAAGTCGCAAAAATATTAAGCAGAAGAAAAAGGAAAAAATATGGGTACATCCTTTTATACTAAAGCGAAACGAAAGTGGTGTTTTTGGCAAATTATATGAAGACTTCTTGAAATATCAGAGTAATCCTTTGAGGCACTGTTTCACAAATATGTTTCGGTCTCTACAATAAATTTTTCTGTATCAAAATTCCTTTTGCTTTCTATCTTTCCAAGTAACGACTGGTTGGCGACTGAATGAGTGACGGTACGTACACTCTCGTTTATATTGCTGGTATCGTCGCCAAGTGGCCAGGATAGCCAGTCGCCACAAGAGGAACTGTAGACAGTGGCGACGCCTCCAATTCAGACCCGTCGCCAAGTGGTTGCCAAGTGTGATACCTTCCATTCATTTTAAAAGAATTAATTGGAAGCGTCGCTGGCTACGTCGCCATGGCGTCCCGGTGGCGATTTTACAAAATATACCCGCTCTCAACACAAGCTCCGCCTCCTAAGCATACGTCGTCCACATAACTGTAAGGATCACCATCAGCTCTCAACACATCTTACAAAATATACTCGATTCCAGCACATATGAGTCAAGTTAATATTTTTCGAGCTATTTGCGAGTGAATGATATCTTTTTCAACAACAAACACTAGTTTTTCGACGGTTTTCGCAAATAACTCAAAAAGTAAGTTTTCTACCGAAAAAAAAATGTTTAGCAAAAAGATAGCTTATAAAAAAAGTGAAAAGAATGATGTATATATGAAGTCTGTATACCCAGTAGAAGCAAAGTTGTAGCTAATGAAAAGTAGGTTCTTCGTCAAATTCCAAATCGATTATTTAAACGTGAAATAACCGTTTCTATGGTCAAGTAGGTAAGTTACGCTAAAAATAATATTGGTCTCTTTTTTTTTGTTTAAAAAATGATAAAAATGGTCCTCTAATTAGAATCCGAAATGAAATGCATCGTTACTGCTTCACAAGCTACTTTACTTATGGATTGTTTATATTATCTGTAAGTTTCATCGGCTCAAAATGCTCATTTAAAAAAATGGTTTTAAAGTATTTTTTTTAATTTTGAAAAATATTTCTTTTTTCTTCAAAATAACTTAAAAATTTTACGTGACAGCAAAAATCTCAAGAAGTAAAAAATGTATGCTTTTCTTTTCTGGATGTTTTGAATTTTTTTGTTTTCGTGTAAGACAAAAATTGGTTAATATAAAATGTATTGATAGCGGGTACGGATACTGGATGACGTCTGTCTAGAAGGCGGAGTTTGTGCTGACAGTGGGTTTATTTTGTAAAATCGCGTCCCGGTGATGGATAAATGGGCACAGTGCTACTCTTGAAAAAAACTTATCAAATATCGGATGATTATATCCTATTAAATTTTTGTTATTTTATCATAAAATATCAAAATCTGATTCCAACCTGTACATACATTTTGATCCTTAATAAATATTTTCTCATGAAATAATTTTAGGCCGAAATACCTCATAAAAAAACTCCGATAGAACCTAGTGTGATAAGAATCCTTTCAAAATAATGGTCTAATACTTTATGCAGTGAACGGTTCATTTGAACCTTTTCCTTTGTGTGGTAGTTTATAATAGAAGCAGTAATCGGCCAGATTCCGCAACAAAGTGGCGGTATCAATATTAGACATTTATAAATGTAAGAAATTCGGGTAGCCGCTTTAAAGATGAGCACGTTCCGGTATTTTAACATAGATACTATTAATCACTTTTATTATTTTAAAAATTTAAAATAACATTTTTTTGATCCAAAACTGACGTTTTGTTGGTGGGGGAGGGGGTAGGGGGTGTTGGGTTAAAATTGCGCAGAGTCCTATTTTTTAAACAAAGAACGTAAAAAAGTGAAAAAAATTGAATTCTGGGAGGGCTTTATACTTTATAGATTGTATGTGTATACCGTTGGGCAACAATTTTGGACCAAATATGGGAGTGCATGAGTAGTTACATAGTCAAACATTCTTTTCGTTTATGAACACTTACAATTTGCATTATATAAACCAAAACCTTTCTCTCATCCATCTTAAATTTGATTTCTCTACTCAATGCTTTGTTTATTTTTTGTTCGTTTCATTATACAGATTTTACAGATAGTTATTATTTTAGGTGTCTCTCGCGAAGACATCCACAATGATGCACGAAACCTATTAAAGTATACTGGAAATAATTTGAACCAAAAGTTACCTGCTACTACGGATGTGAACATCGAAGAAAAACATTTCGAATGTGGAATATGCTCCAAACAATTAACAACCAGTTATTCTTTAACAGTACATATGAGAGTGCATACTGCTGAAAAACGCTTTACATGTAAAATTTGCACCAAACAGTTTTCAGCAAACACAGATTTTACTAGACATATGAGGGTGCATACTGGTGAAAAACCGTTTAAATGTGAAATATGCACCAAACAGTTTTCAAGGAAACAAGTTTTACAATGGCATATGAGAGTGCATACTGGGGAAAAACCATTTGAATGTGTAATTTGCACCAAACAGTTATCAACGAAACAAGCTTTAAAATGGCATTTGACGGTGCATACTGGTGAAAAACCATTTGAATGTGAAATTTGCACCAAACAGTTTTCAACGATACAAGTTTTAAAATGGCATATGAGAGTGCATACTGATGAAAAACCATTTGAATGTGAAATTTGCACCAAACAGTTTTCACTAAAGAATTACTTAACAAAACATATGAAGTTGCATACCGGTGAAAAACCATTTGAATGTGAAATTTGCACCAAACACTTTTCAATGAAACAAGATTTAAAAAGGCATATGGTAGTGCATACTGGTAAAAAACCTTTCTCGTGCAAAATATGCTACAAACAGTTTTCATACAGGTCTAGCTTAACAGCACATATGAAAACACACTTGTGATTAGGATAAGGTCCGTACCTCACAGGGACGCCATGACCTCCATGTATTGCCAAGAACGCTGCCCGTTTCCACCACATTCGCTCTTGTTACATATACATAGACAGAAATGGACGTTGAAGAAATCGCACTGTTATATTATTTTTAACTTGCCACTTAAGTCGCAAAAATATTAAGCAGAAGAAAAAGGAAAAAATATGGGTACATCCTTTTATACTAAAGCGAAACGAAAGTGGTGTTTTTGGCAAATTATATGAAGACTTCTTGAAATATCAGAGTAATCCTTTGAGGCACTGTTTCACAAATATAACCGACTTTCGGTCTCTACAATAAATCTTTCTGTATCAAAATTCCTTTTGCTTTCTATCTTTCCAAGTAACGACTGGTTGGCGACTGAATGAGTGACGGTACGTACACTCTCGTTTATATTGCTGGTATCGTCGCCAAGTGGCCAGGATAGCCAGTCGCCACAAGAGGAACTGTAGACAGTGGCGACGCCTCCAATTCAGACCCGTCGCCAAGTGGTTGCCAAGTGTGATACCTTCCATTCATTTTAAAAGAATTAATTGGAAGCGTCGCTGGCTACGTCGCCATGGCGTCCCGGTGGCGATTTTACAAAATATACCCGCTCTCAACACAAGCTCCGCCTCCTAAGCATACGTCGTCCACATAACTGTAAGAATCACCATCCGCTCTCAACACATCTTACAAAATATACTCGATTCCAGCACATATGAGTCAAGTTAATATTTTTCGAGCTATTTGCGAGTGAATGATATCTTTTTCAACAACAAACACTAGTTTTTCGACGGTTTTCGCAAATAACTCAAAAAGTAAGTTTTCTACCGAAAAAAAAATGTTTAGCAAAAAGATAGCTTATAAAAAAAGTGAAAAGAATGATGTATATATGAAGTCTGTATACCCAGTAGAAGCAAAGTTGTAGCTAATGAAAAGTAGGTTCTTCGTCAAATTCCAAATCGATTATTTAAACGTGAAATAACCGTTTCTATGGTCAAGTAGGTAAGTTACGCTAAAAATAATATTGGTCTCTTTTTTTTGTTTAAAAAATGATAAAAATGGTCCTCTAATTAGAATCCGAAATGAAATGAATCGTTACTGCTTCACAAGCTACTTTACTTATGGATTGTTTATATTATCTGTAAGTTTCATCGGCTCAAAATGCTCATTTAAAAAAATGGTTTTTAAAGTATTTTTTTTTAATTTTGAAAAATATTTCTTTTTTCTTCAAAATAACTTAAAAATTATACGTGACAGCAAAAATCTCAAGAAGTAAAAAATGTATGCTTTTCTTTTCTGGATGTTTTGAATTTTTTTGTTTTCGTGTAAGACAAAAATTGGTTAATATAAAATGTATTGATAGCGGGTACGGATACTGGATGACGTCTGTCTAGAAGGCGGAGCTTGTGCTGACGTGGGATTATTTTGTAAAATCGCGTCCCGGTGATGTATAGCTAGTGTGACCAACTAGCCAGAAAAATCCGGGACATGGCCCGAATTACGAAGTCATGTCCCGGCGTCCCGGACAAGGCTTCCGGGCCATCCGAATTTTCAACGTTTTGGTAAAATTCTATTTTGAAATTTTGAATACGTTATTCTTCTAAGAATTCATATCAAACTGAATTGGTAGGACGAAAAAAAATCGACAATCTCTACAGTGTAATACTAATACCACATCCAAAACGCATGCGTTTTATATCGTGGTATTATAGTTCTACGAAAACTAAAACGGTGGACTTTTTTTCGTTTCTGTATTTTAATTGTCTTCTGAAAAAAAAATGGCCCGATTTTCATTGAAATGTCCCGGATTTTAGGTATTTTTTTCAGCCTTGTCCCGGATTCGACTCAATTGGAGTTGGTCACACTATGTATGGCCCATAGATGGGCACAGTGCTACTATTGAAAAAAACGTATCAAATATCGGATGATTATATCCTATTAAATTTTTGTTATTTTATCATAAAATATCAAAATCTGATTCCAACCTGTACATACATTTTGATCCTTAATAAATATTTTCTCATGAAATAATTTTATTCCGAAATACCTCCTAAAAAAACACCGATAGAACCTAGTGTGATAAGAATCCTTTCAAAATAATGGTCTAATACTTCATACAGTGAACGGTTCATTTGAACCTTTTACTTTGACGGTAGTTTATAATAGAAAAGATAATCGACCAGAATGCGCAACAAAGTGGCGGTATCAATATTAGACATTTATAAATGTAAGAAATTCGAGTAGCCGCTTTAAAGATAACCACGTTCCGGTATTTTAACATACTATTAATCACTTTTATTATTTTAAAAATTTAAAATAACATTTTTTTGATCCAAAACTGACGTTTTGTTGGTGGGGGAGGGGGTAGGGGGTGTTGGGTTAAAATTGCGCTGAGTCCTATTTTTTAAACAAAGAACGTAAAAAAGTGAAAAAAATTGAATTCTGGGAGGGCTTTATACTTTATAGATTATATGTGTATACCGTTGGGCAACAATTTTGGACCAAATATGGGAGTGCTTCGAGTAGTTACATAGTCAAACATTCTTTTCGTTTATGAACATTTACAATTTGCATTATATAAACCAAAACCTTTCTCTCATCCAGCTTAAATTTGATTTCTCTAATCAATGCTTTGTTCATTTCTTGTTCGTTTCATTATACAGATTTTACAGATAGTTATTATTTTAGGTGTCTCTCGCGAAGACATCCACAATGATGCTCGAAATCTATTAAAGTATACTGGAAATAATTTGAACCAAAAGTTACCTGCTACTACGGATGTGAACATCGAAGAAAAACATTTCGAATGTGGAATATGCTCCAAACAATTAACAACCAGTTATTCTTTAACAGTACATATGAGAGTGCATACTGCTGAAAAACGCTTTACATGTAAAATTTGCACCAAACAGTTTTCAGCAAACACAGATTTTACTAGACATATGAGGGTGCATACTGGTGAAAAACCGTTTAAATGTGAAATATGCACCAAACAGTTTTCAAGGAAACAAGTTTTACAATGGCATATGAGAGTGCATACTGGGGAAAAACCATTTGAATGTGTAATTTGCACCAAACAGTTATCAACGAAACAAGCTTTAAAATGGCATTTGACGGTGCATACTGGTGAAAAACCATTTGAATGTGAAATTTGCAGCAAACAGTTTTCAGTGAAGGCTCGTTTAAAATTACATATGAAATTGCATACTGGTGAAAAACCATTTAAATGTGAAATTTGCACCAAACACTTTTCAATGAAACAAGATTTAAAAAGGCATATGGTAGTGCATACTGGCAAAAAACCTTTATGCAGAATATGCTCCGAACCGTTTTCACACAGTTCTAGCTTAAGAGTACATATGAAAACACACACTTATGATTAGGATAAGATACAACAATTCATTTGCAAGATATACTAACAATAGTATATTACATACCTAGCGGCAAACTACTCTATTTCAGACGAGCGGCAAGGTAGTTTACCGAGGTGCGAAGCACCGAGGTAAACTACAGACGCGAGGCTAGAATGAGTTCCCGCGAGGTTTGTATACTATTTTACCCACAATCGGTTAGTAGTTTATGGATTTCTAATACTCACAATCTACCAATAATAATTTCGTTTCAAATATCTGTATCCATTTTCATTATGTGATAAGATGAATTATTTTAAGTAACCTGTGAGATCGTTGCTAGGTAACAAAACAAGTTTGTTGAATCTGACATTTAGGCGATACACGACGCCATTAATTGTACATATAATCAAATTGTGTTTATTTTACAAAAATGTCTGATAATGAATTTGAATGTACGCCACCAGAACTGCGGGTAGCTGCAGAGAGAGCTACTGGAGGAATAATTCCTGAAAAAAGCAGGGAGAGGTATGAAAACACCTATGAACTATACAGTAAATGGTGCGTGGCTAAAGGTGTGCAGCATAACTCTGAGACGGTACATACTTCTTGCTTATTTTTGTGAAATGAGCAAACAAAGTAAAGCCTCCACATTATGGTCAATATATTCGATGTTGCGAGCAGTATTAAACTTTAGGCATAATGTTGATATTAGTAAATACGCAAAATTGCGGGCATTTTTGAAAAGGCAGAACGTGGGACATCAAGCTAAAAAGTCAAGTGTTTTTTCTGAAGCAGACATCGATACATTTTTAAACAATGCCCCGATAGAATTTCTTCCTCAAAAGGTAATTTTAATTTATTTAGTGCATTTTAAATATATGTTATATTAAATTTTTTTAGGTTGCTTTAATTATTGGCATTTCCGGAGCCTGTAGGTGCGATGAACTTTTAAAAATTAAAATAAGTGACCTGGATATTTTAGAAAATCGAATTATAATAGTGATTCCTGTCACAAAAACCTACTCTTCCCGTACATTTGTAATTACAAAATCGGAATGGATAAAAATATTAAAGCAATACTGTGACCTTCGTAATAACATTGACTCTGATAGATTACTTTTACAAATAAGATTTGGTAAAATTACACGACAGCCTTTTGGGCATAATGCTATAGGAAGTTTTCCCAAACAAAATAGAAACTTATTTAAAGTTGGAAAATGTTAACAGGTTTACAGGACATTGTTTTAGACGTACTTCAGCAACATTATTAGCAAATACAGGTGGAGACATCCTACAGTTGAAAAAGTTGGGGGGTTGGAAATCCAACACCGTAGCAGAGGGATATGTGGAGAATTCATTACATGGACAAATAAAAATTGCTAATATGTTGTCTCATGTAGAAAATCCAGAAACGTCGGCGTCATCATCTATTTCTGAAACTCATAATTTTGAGCAAAACGGTCTTACTTTAACCGTTAATAGTAATCATAATTCCAATGTAACTATTAATATTTATAATTAAAAATAGTTTTCTTTTTGTTATTGTTGTTGTTGTTTCTTAATTAAATAAATGTTGAGTGGATCCTATTCTTTCTACACCATCTTTTAATCAAAAATGACATTGACATTTGCAGGTAGGAAAGTGACAGATGCTAGCCGGGAAAGTACTTTCCCGGCTAGCTGGGAAAGTAAAGTAAGTAATAAGTCGCTTCCTGATTACTTCAAAGGTTAGAAATCCATAAATTACTAACCTATTGTGAGTAAAATTATTATTTTAATTGTTTATATTTATGTAATAATGTTTTTAACCGTCAAACTTTTGGTGAATAAAAAACTCAATTGTGTTTCTCTATGTAAGAAAAGGAACTTTATTATTTTATGTACAATATTATCGATTTACAAATACATTACCTGTAAGAAAAGAAACAACATTTAAAGCTTATATTCTAGATTCTAGTTTATGCTAAACAGGTATAGTCTGTTCGCTAAACGCCTTCTATCGTTCACGTTGGGACATAGGCCTCTCCCAACCAGTTCCATCGGTCTCTATCCTGAGCAACATATTTCCAATTTGTTCCGGCTACTCTTTTAATATCATCAACCCACCTCATCTGTGGCCTTCCTCTCGGTCGTTTACTTTGGTAAGGTCACCAATGTTGTATTGTTGCATTCCAACGTTGGTCTTTTTGCCTAGCAGTGAGGCCTGCGAAGCTCCATTTAAGTTTGGCAACTTTTGTTGTTATGCCCTCGACTTTTGTTTTTGATCTTACCCAGTCGTTCCTCTTTTTATCTGGCAGTCGTATACCTAACATTGCGCTTTCCATGACTCTTTCTGTTTTGGCTAGTTTATTCATATTTGTCTTTGTTAGGGTCCAGGTTTGGCATCCATATGTCATGATAGGAAGGATGCACCGGTTGAACACTTTACTCCCCTACTCTATTTTCCTTATTTGATGTTCTTTCAGACGCCACGTTTCAACTCCGTACAGCAGTGTGCTTTTTATCATTGTGTCATATATTCTCAATTTTCTTTGTTTTCCTATTTCAGTACTCCATAATATTCCATTCAGAGATTTAATTAATTTTCTAGCTTTATTTATTCTACTATTTAACTCTGCACCATCCGTTCCTTCTTTGTTAAAATTTATTCCCAGGTATCTACAGTCTTCACATCGTTTTATTGTTTTCCAGTTGCAGGTCAGTAGTTTCCTCTCCTACGCAGAGGTACACCGTCTTTTCCATGTTCATTATCACACCCCATTTACAAATTCCTCATTCAATTTTCGTGTCATGTCATTTGCACATATTACTTGATCATCGGCAAATTGGAGGGTTTACAAAGAAGTGTCGGCGTCCACCTGTATGCCCATTCCTTTGTATTTCAATTTCCACTGGTGGAGAGCTTTACCAATATATTATAGATTTTGAAAAGCGTCAGTGATATGCAGCACCCATGGGCGCCCATACCCAAGGGCAATGGCTTTTCAGGTGCTTTAAATTATATATGGATATCCAAAGTGTACATATAAAGTGCAACATCTTCACGTCTGTCCCCCCTGAAAATTTTTATATGGGCGCCCGTGGCAACACCCCTGTCGTAGGCCTTTATTGACTCTGAAAGGTTCCGATATTATGTTGCCTAATTTTATCTGGGCTTCCACGTTGTATACATGGTGTTTCATTAATAATTGTCCATATAGTAACTGGAGAAACCTTAGCACAAAATACGAAGATTTCACCTAAAACACTTAAATAAAATGTGGTTCCTTACTGAGTTACAGGGTGTTTTATCTAAAAATTTAAAAACTATTTTTGCTCAGCATTTTAAAACTGTTCGACGTATCCTTTTCATACTTGCCAGAAAGTGCGACTACTATACACCCTACTAAATTATGATAAACAAACGTTTCTAGCTACTACCAGAGGCGTACGACAGGGGATAGTGAATGGTTGACCCTTCTCAAATTCTACGCCACTGGAGGAATTACTAGTTTAGTGCCATTTTTAGATTCTCCAATACTTTCTACGTAAATAATATACTCTTCATTGGTAACGATAAAGTTATTAGTTTTCGAGATATTTGAAGTTAAATATGAAACGGCACAGTTATTTTGATTAATTTATGATATGATTCATATGATTAAAATTTAAAAATTATTTGTACCCAGTACTTTAAAACTATTTGGCGTATCCCTATCATACTTGGCAGAAAGTGTAGGCACTGTACACCCTACTAAATTATGATAAATAAACGTTTCTAGCTACTACCAGAGGCGTACGACAGGGGATAGTGTCTGGTTGACCCTTCCCAAATTCTACGCAACTGACGAAATTGCTATTTTAGTATAATTTTTTGATTTTCCAATACCTTTTATGTAAATAATATACTCTTCATTCGTAACGATAAAATTATTAGTTTTCGAGATATTTGAAATTAAAAATGAAGCGACACAATACATTAATCAAAATAACCGTGTCGTTTCATTTTTAACTTCAAAGATCTCGAAAACTAATGACTTTATCGTTACGAATGAAGAATACATTATTTTCATAGAAAGTATTGGAGAATCAAAAAAAGAGTCAACCATTCACTTTCCCCCGTCGTACGCTTCTGGTAATAACCAGAAACGTTTGTTTAACATAATTTAGTAGTTTGTATAGTACCTATACTTTCTGCCAAGTATGAAAAGGATACGTCGAACGTCGAATAGTTTTAAAATGCTGAGCAAAAATAGTTTTTAAATTTTTTAGATAAAACACCCTGTAACTCAGTAAGGAACCACATTTTATTTAAGTGTTTTAGGTTAAATCTTCGTATTTTGTGCTAAGGTTTCTCCAGTTGCTATATGGACAATTATTAATGAAACACCCTGTATATTCTAAACTGTGAGTTTTTTCATCCTGCTCATACAATTTTTGATAAATTTTTTTAATTGTGGGAACTTGTTGATGACTAATATGAAAATCATATACAGGTCCAGCGATTTTTAAAGGGATCATAGCCAATACATGTATTTCGGCTCTAGGCGGCTGGCCAACAAAATATGTTCAAATAATTATTATATTATACAAGTCCAATACTTCAGTCGACTGCTGGATTCTGAACTAAGCTACGCAAATGCAAAAGCCCGAATACATTGACCATTTAAGTCTGTTTTAAATCAGCCGAACGAGTCTAGAGGTGGGCTAAATTACGATACAGTGATATTTTATTCATTGTGATTTTTGTATGTAACTGAATCAGTCATTGTAAAAACAATACATGTTACAATGTGTAAACTTTTAAGGAAACGTAAAAATATTTTCATTAATAGTTGGATATTTTATATAAGTATTATGGGTTATAAATGAATCTTTCTGAAAGGCAAAAAAAGTTTAAATGTTTATGTATATATTGTTATATTTCTATTTGATCTGAAAATTAAATTTTGATAATTATAAGCAGAATTCAATTTAATATAAAATATTTTCAATTTTCTCAACCACGGGCATATAAATTTAAAACAACCTGTATACAACAAATTGTTATATTTAATTTTAAGAAGTGATTAGAAGAAGCATACGAAACTCGGGACAATGCGCTTAGAATAAACAAAGTGAATGGCGCGTACCATTATCGTTGTTCGCGGAAGGTTCGATCATTAGCCTATGCTAAATAAGACTCAGTTGAAATAGATAATAGTTCATTATCGTTTTTCGCGGAAGGTTCGATCATTAGCCTATGCTAAATAAGACTCAGTTGAAATAGAGAATAGGTCATTAAATTTTGTAAATAGTAGAAAGTAATTTTAGAATGGGAATTAACTATTTCTTTTTTGAAATCCATTAAGCATATTTAGAAAGATTAAAAAATTGGTTTTGAGGAATACTGCGAATGAGAGTTGGTGGTGGAAGGTTGATTTGTGAATCTGGAAGGGATATTTAGAAAGTAGGGGAATGAATGAAAAAGATAGATCAGAATGTTTTGAGTTGTCGAGAAAAATTAGGATAATTGTAACCAGGATATATATGGGTGGTGTCCACAAATGGCTTTGGTCCGTATTTGTAGGAAGGATGGACTGGAATCTTTCTTCTTCTTGTGTTAACTTATGAAGTTCGTCTAAGGGGATTCTGTCTAATTTTAAGGGTTTGACTATTGGATGCCCTTCTGGAAGTGTAGTTATCTTGATTTTTGGTAATGTTAGTGGTTCCTCTTTGACTGTTGTTTTGGAGTTGAGGTATACTTCATTATTGGTCCTTACTTCGCATCCTGGAGGTAGTTCTATCAGATAAGTTCCTTCGAGTATGTACTTCTATTTCGGTTGAGCCGCAATGGGTGGATACCTTGGTAGCTTTTGGGAAAACAGCGACGTAGTGTGCATCTGATATCTTCTGTATGATCGTTCTGGTCACAGTAACGGGAACACTTTGGCATTGGGCGGCATTATTGACTAACTGAAGAATTTGGATGATGCAGTCATCAGTCTGTTTACTTTCTTGTGGGAATTTCTCTTGGCAGATGAATATTTTGGATTCGCTTCGTTTACATGGTAGATCCATATATAGGAAAGTGTCTGAGTTATAGGCTAGGTATGGACCAGGAGGAATGATTATTGTACGATTGGTAGTTGGGAGTGAGTACAAATGGAAGTAGGTAAACGAACTGGAATGAAGAATAGGAAAATGTAAAATGAAAACAAGGGTGTGGTTAGTGTAGTAGCCATCAATGTCTACAATGTCATAATATTTGGATAGGTCTTCCTCTTGAATATAGGGAATCTGTGATGCAGGATGATGTTCAAGCATTTTCTGTACTGTCCATTCTATTTCTTCTGGTTTGATGAGACCATTATGTAAAGTTTTGATCCTTGCGAACGTCACTGCTGTTTGTAGATCGTCAAGTATCTGTATAATTGTTTGCAAGTTCAGGTTTATCTGATCTAAGATGTTTCGGACTTGCATATAATGACTAAAATTGAAAACAAATTGGTTCAATTCTGTTTTTATTTTGTTGGTCTCTTCGGCTATAATTTCTTGGTTGTGAGTTAATAGTGAAATAGTATTGTTGTAATTAGTCATTATTCTCTTGTTTAGGCTCAGTTGGCTGTTGATATTTGTAATGATGTTCTGTTGGCTATTTTCGAGTGATTTAATGGCAGCATTGTATCTCTCGGCATCGTCTTGATCTAAGTTACCAGAGATAGATTTTATTATGCTTCCTAATCCATTTATAAGTCCTCTTCTGCTTCTTGATGCTGGATATATTGTCTGGAGTTTATCTCTTGCAGTTTGGAGTAGGTACTGTATTGCTTTATCAAAATTTTGTAGGCTGTCAAAATATGGTTGACTAAGTCCATCTTCTATTGCTCTGCTGATTGTAACGTATTGAGATTCTATGGAGCTGATTTCTTCTGCGATGGGTTCTAGATGAAAATAGTGGATGAAATCGTGAGTGCTGGTTTGAATTCTGGCTTCTCCAATTTTACCGGGAGGATCCCTGGATTGTCCTTCAGGTTTTGGATTTGAACTTGTTGGGCTGCTACTAAGGTACATCTGTAAAGTATTTTTACCATTAGTCTTTGGCTGATGTTTGATATTCTTTTTGTGTATTGTTGTATCTTGGGTGTCGACAGTAACTGTATTGTTATTTTTCACAATTCTGGAAGAAAATCTTGGAAGTAGTTTGTTTCTCTTCAGTGTTTTTCTTGTGTATACTTTGGTGCTCGGCTTGTAGGTTATCGGTGTTTCTCTTTTTTCATTTAATTTATCAATATTTTTCTGCTTTGCTTCTTGTAGTTTTTTGTTTATTTCTTTGTAGATTTCTTTTGTTTTTAATCTGTGATTCTGTGTATAGTTATTTATTAAGGTTCTGCTAATATCAATATCAAATGGATCTTGAGGATCTATATGACCGTTGAGAATTTCTATTGGTTTTTGTTTGGTTGATGAATGGATAGAGTTGTTCTATCCCAGAATAGCATATAACATCTGTTCTTTTATATTGAGATTTTTTCTTTTTTCTCTAAGTATTCGTAGATGTTCTAATATGGTGGAGTGGAAGCGTTCTATCATTCCATTTGACTGTGGGTTATCTGGCGTTGTGTAGTGGATGGAAATTTTGTGTGTATCAACAAATTCCTGGATAAGGCCGTTCTTGAATTCTATTCCACTATCTGCGATTATCATATGTGGAAGTCCATGATGGGTGACAAAAAGCATGAAGGCGTTGAGCACATTGATTGCGTTTGATCCTTCTATTGGGTATGCTTGTCCATATTTCGAAAAGGCATCAATGATTGTCAGAAACTTCTGTCCGGCAGCTTGAAATGTGTCTATGTGGATGATTTCGAGTGGTTTTGTTGGAGTTGGAGTTACCATAAATTTCGGCTTAACTGGATTTCTGTCGTATTTATTGGTTTGGCAGGTATCACAAATATTGATGACTTCTTCTATGCCTTTCTTCAGTGTTGGCCAGTAGTAGCGTTTTCTTATTTGAGCTTCGGTTTCGTTGATTCCTCTGTGGTTGGTCTTTCCTTGGTGGTAGGTTTCTATAATTTCCTTTTGCCTCTCTTCGCTGTTTACGTCTTCTAAGAATATGTTGCATTTGACAAGATCGAATGCGGAGTTTTTGAAAGTTTCACGTAGAATATTGCACATGGATTCATAAAGTTTATCGTCTTCGAACAGAATAGCGTATTTCTTCTTTGGGTCTACGTAGTTCTTGAAAAATTGAAAAATGTCGTTATGAAGATCGTTTCTTCCAAGTTGAACGTGCATTCTCTTCTTTGTTATAAAACATTGCTCTGTAACTGGTTTGGCTGGATTGTAGTTTACTAACTTCAAAATTATCTGGTTGTTGTAGCAGTTAAGTGGTTTCTCGCTGATTGGAATTCCCATTATCGGATTCTCTGCTGTAGAGTGTTTGCTGACATCTGAATCGTTGTCTTCTTGTTGATAAAGGGAGCTTGATGGCTGATCTTTTGAATTTTTCTCGTCCTGTGTGCTGTCTTCTTGTAGGAGTTCGTCTATTATTTTCATTTCTTCGGGAGTTAACGATGTTGTTTGATGTTTTTCTATTACTTTGTCCAAGTTTCCTATAGGGGTTGCTGGATTATGATTTTGTTGAAAGTCTTGAGGTCGGTCGGCTAGAAATTCTTCTAAGTCGGATAAAGAGCTGGGATGGTTGATCATGGATACATCGTCATCGTCTTTCTTCGAGAGAAGTTCGATTATTTCTTCCATGTGTTTGTCAAGGCTGTTTACTTCTTTTGTGTGGATTTCGACGCGGGATAAGGCATCTGCATTCGTATTTGATTTGCCTTTCTTATATATGACTTCGTAGTCGAATTCTTCTAACTTCAGTCTCCATCTGACAAGTTTTGAGTTTGGATCCTTAAGGGAGAATAGCCATTGTAGTGGTCGATGGTCGGATAAAATTTTGAATTTTCGTCCAAAAAGATAGGGGCGGAAGTATTTAGTGGCCCAGACGATTGCTAGCATTTCTTTTTCAATAGTTGAATATTTCAGTTCTGTTTCGTTTAAGGTTCTGGATGCATAGGCGATGGGTTTGTCCTTTCCTATTGGACCTTGGGACAGGATGGCTCCTATGGCGAAGTTACTAGCATCTGTGGTCAGGTTGAATGGCTTGGTGAAATCGGGATATTGTAGAAGTGGTTCGTTAACCAATAATCCTTTGCATGTTTTGATACAATTCAGGAACTCTTCTGTGTGTTCAATTTTTGCATCCTTTTTGAGATATGTTGTAAGTGGTTTCGTAATTTTTGCAAAATCCTTGATAAATTTTCTGTAGTAACCAAGTAGTCCTAAAAATCCTCGGATTTGCTTAGCTGTTTTTGGAATCGGATAATCTATGATTGCTTTGATCTTATTCGGATTTGGTTTTATTCCTTCGCAGGTTACGACATGGCCTAGAAAATCGACTTCTTTTTTGAGGAACTCGCATTTGTCTACTTGTATTTTGAATTTTGTTTCTCGTAGTCTTTCGAAAATCTTCTTCAGGTTTACCATATGTTCCTGGAGGGAGGTAGAAAAAACAATAATGTCATCCATGTAAACCAGACATATTTCTCCTGTGAGTCCTTTTAATACGTTGTCCATCACTCTTTGAAATGTTGAGGGTGCGTTTTTGAGTCCGAATGGCATTCTTAGGTATTCGTAATGGCCATTTTCTACATTGAACGCCGTTTTCTGAATATCTTCTTCGGCCATTTCAATTTGGTGGAATCCGCTGGCAAGATCTAGGGTGGAAAAGTATTGGCAGCGTCCAAGTTTGTCCAAAATATCTGTTATGTTCGGGATCGGATATCTGTCGTCGATGGTCTTCTCATTTACTTTTCTGTAGTCAACAACTATTCGCCATTTGATCCTTCCTGAAGCATCTGGCTTTTTGGCCACGACCCAGATAGGACTGGACCAGGGTGATTGACTCGGTCTGATGATTTTCTGATCTAGCATTGAAGTGATTTGCTTACGTACTTCTTCCTTGTGGATGTGAGGGTACCGATATGACTTGGTATAAACTGGAACTTCGTCTGTAGTTCTTATGTGGTGCTTTATCTGGTTAGTGAATGTTAATGGATCGTCGGGATTGTGAAATATATCGGCAAATTTCCTGCATAGTCGTCTTATGTGTAGTTCTTCCTCGGGATTCATATGATCAGTTCTCAGGAGAGGATCAACATCTATAGAACTGTTATTTTCCATGGGCGGAATATCTGTTGTGTATATATGGTGTTCTTGAAGATCTATTGGCTGGGTTTTGATTGGCTCGGTTAGTGCTACTTGGATGTATTCATCAGTATTATTGATTAATTCGGTCCAGGCAAGTTGATTGCATGCGACGCTTAGAGTTTCTCGTAGGATAGCACCTTCGACTTCTTGTCTTGGTATGATGATTGTACCTGAAGTTTCTTTCACCGGCAATCTGACTTGGGTAATTGTTTGGGGCTCTAACTGGACGGAGTAGAATTGTGATTTATTCGTCACATAGTAATTTATAGGGAGGATGGAATGCTCTGTAGTGAGTGTGGCTTCGGGAAAATTAAGATTTGCTTTTAGAAGTTTAAGATTATCAAGGCCAATGAGGCCATCAAAGGTTTTATGGAATTTAAAAAGATAAAATTTTAGGCTTTTATTAGAGTTAAATTCGGGAAAAATTGGAATTTCTACGCAATAATCTTGCGAATGATTTTGAAAAATGGAAGTTACTACAAATGGTTCATATTTAATATCATTTTTGTAAAATTTATGGGCTATGTCGGGATTAAGAAAAGATTTAGTGGCTCCTGTGTCAATTAGAAGTTTTAGGGGAGGATTTTGAATTTTGATATATGGGAGCTCTCTTTTCTCGGCATAGGAATGTAATTCTATTACGTTTCTTGATTTTCCTCTAGAAGTTGAGGAAAATTTTGACTATCGTCTGTAAATTCTTCATAATCGTACCCTTCTTGTTCACAATAAGGGTAGTCTTGGTAATTATTGCCGTAAGCGGCTTCATCATAATTGTTTTCTTCCTGTTCTACATTATACAGCTCCTCTACTGTAAATCTTGGGCTAGCTGTTTGTTGAAACCGGAAATTCCTTTGGGTAGGGGGTCGAGTAATAGATCGATCGACACTCATTGGTGTTGGTCTATATGACTGAGATGGGGCTGGTTTATGAGAATTAGGTAAATTTGGTCTAGAATGTTGTTGAAATGGAGTGATCTGTTGATTTTGTGGAAATCTGTGAGTTTGTGTTGGCCATCTTGGAGTATTATTTATAAATGATTGTTGTTGAAAAGGCCCTTGATTTTGCCTAGGGAATGGCTGTTGCTGTTGCCATTGGGGCTTTGGCAACTGAGGTTGCCAGCGTGGAGGTTGAGTAGAATTTTGTCTCTGCGTATGTGGAGTGGCAGAAAATTTACTGGAGTTTGGTAAAGAATAGTTTTGCGACTTTTGCAAATATCGGATATTGTTTTCTTCTTGTATGTATTGAATAGCTAAAGCGAGGTTTGTTGGTCTCATGGATCGAATTGTCGATCCTAAAGGCTCTCTTAGTCCGGCTAAGAATGTAGTTAACGCTTGTTGTTGAAAAAATTCCTTTTTACTTTTCTTTACTTCTTCATTGTCATTATGAAGTTCAATATGGTTAGAAATGGTATTTAGAAGAGACATAACTTTTTCATGAAATTGATGAGGGTTCTCATTTGGTCCCTGACGAAGATTAACTAGATCTCTAGTTAAAGAATTTTCATTTCGCTGGTCTGCGAAATTTTGAATAAGGGCTGTTCGTATTGACGGCCAGTCTTTACAGCCGTAAACGGAAATAATTTCCCTGGCTCTTCCTTTAATTTTATTCATGATTCCTCTAGAGAGCATAATATTTTGGAAATTTTCTGGGTTAGCATGGTCCCAAAAATGGGCTAAGAGCATTGTAATGACATCGATAAAATTATGGAGTTCGTTCGGATTGCCATCGTATTCTGGTACGATGGAAAGGTCTTTATTGACATCAAAAGTGGGGGCCATAATGGAATTAGTAGTTTCAGATGCTGGAGTTATAATTATGGAAGGTATTTCAAAAGAATTGGTGGGTATTTTATTATCAGCTAATGGAGAACTAGATTCTGTGTTTAATTCAAAAATTGTTGAAAGAGAATCACTTATTCTAAGAGATGATACTTGTGAAATTATATTAGAATTAGAAATAAGGTGAAATTTGCTTACAGGTATAAGATGATGCTTCGGTGCATTCCTTCTCGGTACACTTTTCTTTTCTTCTTTTAGCTTCTTTTCAGCTTTCTTCATAAATGTTGAACTCCTGGATGGAACTGCCTTAGTTCTCCTGGAATCTGGTTCGGTAGCGGGTAAACGTTTGAGAACGACGAGGATCTTCCTGGAGACTCTCCCACTATCGTACTGCCTGCGCCAATTAAGGGTTGTCACTCCCGAAGGTACTTTTTAAAAAGGCCCTTTTAAAAGTTACAACGAACAAACTAACAGCACTTTATTTAATATGAATTATAACTGAATTGAAAATGAATTTTACAAGTATTTATACATAATTAATTGATGAGGTATATATTGTGGAAATGTTGAAACTGCTGATCGGCTGGACTATTGGACTGCAATACCGCTGACATCCGGGGTTATCGTACTGTAATTAGCTCAAGAACGCCTTAGTGTCATTGGAACATCAGTGCCTTGCGAACGGTTATTTCCAAAGCTAGTCTAATTATTTCTGATTGAAGAACTCGAGTTAATTATAAAAAGGTTAAAAGGCTGCTATTCTGAAATTTTAATTTAACCTTTGTCTAGCGGCATAATTTTACACCGGTAACAGACGGCATAGGTACAATTGTACCTATAACATATTTTCTTAAAAATTACTTTATCTAAAGGTAATATTTGTTAGTTTTAAGATAATATTATTTATTGCTAGCATAACTGGTAAAAATTGTTTAATACTGCAATAAATAAATAATAATATTCGGTAATTTGTTCTTGTATTGATTTACAAACAAAGATTGAAAGCCGCTTTTAAGTGATCCCTGTTATCCATCGTAAATTATTGAAATTACTGCAATAATAAACTTTTGGAAATAGTGGTCGTAAACAAATTCTAGGAAGAGTAGCATTGTATTGTATTTCAACTGGAAACATAGATTTCATCCACATTTAGTTGTTTGGTGTTTGTCAATAGGTATATGTACACCTGAAAATTACCATTAGTATTAATGATTCTACATCTAGTTTACCAAAATGCCGACAAAAGTGGTATAAATAGAATCAACGAAGAAAACCTGTATGGAGTCTCTGCCACTCATACGTGCAGCTATGTCTCGCGATAATGTCAAGACTATGCTAATATTTATAAGATTTGACAACGAAAATACCCGTCAGTAACGCAAAAAAGCTGATAAGGCTGCACTCTGCACTCATACGAGATATCTGAACAACGCTGAATAAAAATGTGCAACAAGACTACAAACCATCTGATTGCATAACCATAGATGAACAATTGTTTTTGCTTAAAGGACATACCTACAAAATGTACACAATATATATCTTCCAAACACACTAAACATGGTATTTTGGGTTTGTAATGCATCAAACACCTCATCCCATACAAATTCATCTTTATATTTGAAAAACAGAATATGGTTCCCGACAAGTTAACGTTGGCAAACGAACACTTTTGGATCTGGTCACGTCTTATAAAGGTTCTGGGCGAAAGTTTACCACAGATATCTTTTTACCAGTTTTAAACTCGCTAAAGTCTAGAATTCGTGTCACATGACGTTCGTGGGCTCATTTAAAAAAAAAGAGATTTTTGATCACCAATGTGAAAGCAAGCAAGGAAAGAGCTGTTTTTCCACAAATCTGGCATACAATCATGATGCTACCGTGTATTCTTATTTGCTAAAGAAAAACAAAGCAGTAGTGTTACTCTCGTCCATGCATATGACAGGACAAGTAGCCTGAAATGATTAAGAATTAGAGTAAAACTAAAGTAAGGTTGATACGATGTGTATCAAGGAGCGTACGAATGTACGCTCAAGCGTCGAACATTGAGTTGGTACTTGACCTTTTTTTGTAATATGATTGACGTCACTGGCTTAGCATCCTACATTATATCGAGACCACAATCCATTACAAAAAAGGACCAACGCAAGAAGTTTTTAAATGGATCTTTCTAAAGATCTTTGTCTTGCTGTAGATACTCCTTCTCAAGTATTCGTGGATCTACTTCAGTAACCGGAAGTTACCATGTTTGTCGAAACAAACGGAAAAAAACAGCCTAAAACGAGAAAAAGTTGTGTAGCATGTTTTCTACCTGTGTGTGACGAACATTCCTTGTCTAAAACGACGTGTATGTTGCGATAATCCACACTAACATTCATTTTTGATTTTTGTTTCAAGTAAACTATCATTTAAATACAAAATGTATTGATTTTTTATAACATTTATTAAAAAAAATACAAGGTACAAATGTACCTATGCCGTCGTTTATGGGGGTAGGAAAAATTTAAGCCCCCTGCTGGGAACTGAATAAAGATTTCTTTGTTATATTTGGCCCACATAATCTACTGGATAAATGTAGAGATGTCACAAAAGTTCAAGTCTCTATCTCTTTAACAAAAAAAGTTATCACAATTTAAAAGCTCAAAAGTTACAATTGTACCTATGCCGCCCGACGAAGGTTAAAAGTAACAAATAGTAACTAATCAGTATTTGTAGCAAATACTGGTATTTAAAGTTTACTTTTTATTTCGTTTTTAAGAGGGTAGGCGCAAAATTTCGGGAAAAATGCTTTTTAAATGCATTTATTTCTTTCGAATTATAAGAAAACTAGCAAGTATTTTTGAAAAATTTAAACGCAGAATAAAAAATTACATAATTACCGAGTGCTGAAAGTCCCTGAAAACTTCTATAATGTGTATTTTAATAAGTTACAGCTGTAAAGAGAAGAGAAAATTGAGTGTGATTTTTAATTTCAAATATCTCATTCAAATGACACTTTGTTTATTCTAATGGACTTTCGGCCCTCGATAATAATGTAATCTTTCATTCCGCGTTTATATTTTTCAAAAATACTTATTATTTTCTTAAAATTCGAAAAAAATGAATGCATTGAGAAAGTATTGGCCCGAAATTTGGCGCCTATGCTCTTGTTAGATTTTCTAATAACAATTAAGACAATGAAAAAAACATCAAATTATTTATTAATGCAATATTATTTTCATTACAAAAACTACTTTTTGAATACAATTGTTTCTCATTCTAACAGACCTAATTTCATAATCATGACCTAGACAAAATAATAACACCTGTTGAATGTTTTTGAACATTTTTAATTAGGAGTTTAAAATACAACTATTTTGTTGCTCTGTTAAATCACAATCACAGATAAAAATTACGATCGGTTACATGATTGCAAATACTTCTAGCCCACCTCTAGGTCAGAATCAGGTATTAGGACCGGTTCCTATTTAAGGGTCCGCATCGCGATCGCGCCAAGGAATAAAACCGAACCGACGTGACTACATGCAGAAGGCGATTGCAGAATTTGTAGATCCTTCTAGCTTTTTGTGCATACGCGGTACGAATAGATTATTTTATTTTTATAAGTTTATGGATACGTACCTATTTAAAACATATTTTTTTTGTCTGAAGCTATTTCTTTGTGGCGTTTATGTAATTTATTATTATTCTAAATACGAAATAAGCCACAATTTAACTTAAAAAGATATTGTATTAACTTTTATTTTGAACGTCATTGTCAAAATACAAAATATTAATAAATTAAACAAAAATATTGTTGCTTAGTAAAAAAAATCTTCTAATAATTGCCTATATGAATGAGTTAGAATAAATTATATTATTAGAAGAAATTTTTTTACTAAGTAACAACATTTTTGTTTAATTTATTAATACTGCGTATTTTGACAACGACGTCCGAAGTGGAGGTCGAAACGTTAACAAAATCAGTTTTTAAGTTAAATTGTGGCTTATTTCCCATTTAGAATAATAAATTACACAAACGCCACAAAAAATAGCTTTAGAACAATATACATAATATTATGTATAATGCCAATCATCATTATCCATAAATAGATACACATGAAATATTTAGCACTATAAATATTAAAATAAATATTTTAGGTTAAATTATATGTTTTAAATACATATCCAAAAACTTATAAAAATAATAACCCATTCGTACCGCGTATCTGCAATCGCCTTGTTTGTGCATGTAGGTAGTGGGTTCGGTTCGGTTATATTCCTTGGCGCGGTGCGGACCCTTAAGTCCGATTATCTACTTTCGGCTCATTCGGCTGGGCTCGCTATTTTAGTAAACTCCTAAAAAGAGAGATAGAAGTAGGAGGTTCTAGTTTAAAGATATTTTCTACATGCCAATGTTAATGCTGCTATGATTTATGGTTTTAATGTCTGGAACTTTTATATTGGTCCACTATCTCAAATGCAGTTCAAACACTGTGTCTTAAGAAGCTATGTTCCATATTTCTTTAATTTATACTGTATATGTCTTCGTAATATAACTTGATCACATGCATCTAACTGTATTTTTGAGAACTTTTTTGTCGTTTATTAGATGTGGATAGTCCAAGGCTTTCTCCATTTTCAACCTCAAGACCCTCTTTAGCGATTTTTTGAGTCTGGAAAAACCGACACCTAGAAATATTTAATATTACAAATTCATCCGAAACCCCTTTTTCGGAGCGTCATTAATTTTAACGTCACATAGGATTTTAAGAATGTCACAAATCATTGAATGACATTTTAGTTAAATCTGACAGTTGTCAGAATATTTATATTTGTATTTATATAGACATCAATATTTATACAAATATTTGTTAAAATATTTTAATGTAAAAATAGATAAAAAACAAATTTCACTATATAATGTCCGAATATACAAATGACATAAAATTTTATATTTACGTCGCTGAAAAATACTAACCTAGAAATTACAATTGTCTTTTTACCCGTTTGATTACTCGTTGATATTGTGTAGGGACTGTCACGATCGATTACTTTTGTGTCAAATTACTTTTATTCGCAACATTGATTGGTTGTCTATTTAGAGTATTGTAATCGCCAACCAATTATACATCGATAAGTATAAGTAGTTTTAATATGCAAATATCCGTCAAGGAATACATAATTTTCTAAGTTCTATGTATAATAATCACGGAGGTACGTTTTTTTCTATGACTTCCAACTTCAATGCGTTAGAGAGAATTCGATAATCTATGACTCACTGAAAAAAGAGTTTGGGATGAACTATACATGTATAAACTTTTTCCTCATATTCGATTATTTCATATCTTTATGAAGTTATTTTTAATAAAACAATTTTCACCCCCGAGAAGGGGTGGCATCTCCTCCAGAATAAAAGTGCAAGGTGGCACCATGCCACGTTTGTTTCTTAAGAGGATCGGTACGTATTTTCTGCTGCAATGCTATTCAAATGGGGATTCATTTTTTTCGAATCCTGAGAAAACTAATAAGTATTTTTGAAAAATTGAAACGCAGAATGAAAGATTACGTTATTAGCGAGGGCTGAAAGTCCCTGAGAACTTCTATAATGTTAATTTTAATAAGTTACAGGGGTGAAAAACTAAGAGAAAATTTAGTGTGATTTTTAATTTCAAATATATCATTCAAAATAAACTTTTTATTTATTCTAAGGGACTTTCGGCCCTCGATAATAATTTAGTCTTTCATTCTGCGTTTAAATTTTTCAAAAATATTTATTGGTTTTTTCAGGATTCGAAAAAAATGAACACAATGCCGTGGTAATATTTTCCAAATCTATCTTTGTCTTACAACGCACTCAGTCGAATATAATGTTGTCAGCATATATTGTCAGTCAGACACTGACAATCAGTGACAATTTTAAATATTTGACATTGCATCGGGAATATGTTGAGTTATTGATTAAATATTATTGATATAGGGGAAGGTGACCTGTGATGGCCCCCCTAAACATTTTTTGTTATAACTTTAAAACTAGTTGAAATATAAAAACAAGCTTTGGTGAAAAATGATGTTATAATATGTTGTTGTCATTGCTACATAATCAACTTTATTATTTACTTCTAGTTTAGAGTAAAATATAAAAATACTTTAAAAAATGAAGAGGCCGTCATAGGCACATGTTATCAAATGATGGCCCCCTTAAAAAAATTTGAAATCGGGTTTTATAAATAAAATTATTTAAAATTTTTCAATTAAAAGACAGTCAAATAAAAAAACGTATTTACGAAATAGGTAGGTATATATTTAAACGATAAAAAATAAACAGCAAAGAGCTAGAAATGCTTTTCTGGCTGACAAACATCACAAATAAAAGTCTTTGTTGACCTAGGAACACCAGCACATTCCGAGTGACACCAGCTATTGCAGTTCTGGCACTTTAGCCAAAATTCATTAGGACGGGAACGAGAATAGAGCTCGTTGTAGTATAGACATGCTGTATCTGATTCATCACTATCGTTCTGATCATACATTACTTCCTCAGGACTATCTTCTTTTATTAGTTTATCAATTTTTCTTCTGGCTGCATTTGCTGTTTTTCTTCTCTCTCTTTCTAATACTTCTTTTTTGGTTTCCTTGATTTCTTCTATATCTGGGGTGCTGTTGATAACACCTGTCTTTCCACGTTTTCTTTTCTTTTCCTTTATTATTGTTGCCTTCGGAAGAGGGGACAATTCTTCAATTTGCTCTCTGCGTATGTAGTGTTTGGATGTGCTTGGAATGTGGTCATTCTCATTTCCCTGGGAATTATGTAAGATTGTTGTAATGGAATTATTGCTCACTAGCTGACTTTCATTTAAGATAGGATCCTCGATTTCATTTTGCGGTTTTTCTTGGCTGTTTGAATTTATGAGTTGTGATTCTTCAGCTATATTTTCCAACTCCTTATCTGTTGTAGAAGCAGCAGAAAATTCCCAGTCTTGAAAAACATCTGGATTAAACGGATATATTCCAGTTTTTGTAAAAGAATTTATTGCATTTGATGGAGTCGCAGCCTTAAGATATGCATTATTAAAAAGTTTTGCCACTTGGAAGTGAGTGACAGTCCGTCCTGGGTTAACTCTCATCCATTTTTGTATTTCAGCATTATAAAAAGTTTGTAGTGGTGCATAAACGCCAACATCAAGGGGTTGGACGCGATGGGAACAATGTGGCGGAAGACAAAATAGTATAATTCCATTTGCCTTACTATATTCTAGTACTTCCAACCCCTTGTGACTACTATGTCCGTCAAGAGTTAATAGGACTTTATTTTGGTTCGATGGTTTAACGTGCAAGACAAAATGCTTTAGCCACTTGACAAATATTTCTGTAGTCATCCAGCCTTTGTCTTGGCAAAATGCTACACTGCGTACAGGTGCGTCATCCATTAACTCGGCTTTAAATCGTTTTCGAGGAAAAATGAAGGCGGGAGGAACGAATGTTCCTATGGCGTTCATACAACAAACAGCGGTATAATTTTGTCCACGTTCAGCGCTGCTAATAATTCCAATTTGTTTTCTTCCTTTGGCTGCAAGAATTTTGGGAGGTTTTGTAGGAACTGTACCCATACCAGTCTCGTCTACATTGTAGATATTTTCAGGAGAAAACTGATATTTGTCCATAACTTCTCCAATGGAACTGAAAAACTTCCTAATGTTCTCTGCAATGCCTTTTTCTTTATTAAATCGGTGGTTAATTGTATGCTTCTCCGCTATTTGAAAAACAAGCTTTCTTAATTCTGTACTGGTAAGACCAAAAAGCCTGGTTTCTAAATTAACAACATGCTTTGCTATTTCGGCTTCAACATCGACATCAAATGTAGGCTTATGTCCACCTAAATATCCTTTTACACTGCCTTGTTCATTTTTAAATCTTCTACGTAGAGTAGTTCGAGGTACTTTAAAGGTTTTTACTGCTGTTGTATAACCCATTGTTTTATTTCGTAATGCTTCTAATGCTTGCGCCATATTTTCTTCATCCCACTGCTGTCTGTTATTCTGAAATAAAAAAGTTTTATTATATCTATTCCTACGATGGTCCCTGTGCAAGTGTGCATATGCTTATGATGGCCCCAGGGCCATCGTAGGTATACTAACCTGGGGCCATCATAGGCAAAATGCAGTGTAACACAAAAACACTAAAAACTTTCCATATATGAAAACATAACCGTAAAACTACTATCGTATATGTAACAAAGAACTAACTAAAATCTCTCTCTCCAAATGATATCCCATTATCCCTTTAGATACAAACGTAACATGCATTTTCAAATATCAATTTTTAACATCATTTACTTACCGGATTCATTTTTTTTATAGCAGCCACATTAGACACTGATGCTTCAACAAAATTCGTTTACAAACTAAGCGGCCGATATCGAAAGCATACGGTAAACAAATTAGGCAACCAGAGTTACATACTAGAAAATAAAGAATCAGGGCCAACACAGGCACAGGGCCATCACAGGTCACTTTCCCCTATAGTGTATTTGATAAATAATTGATTTAAGACGTGAACTTAATAAAAAGTTATTTGTTGTGTATTATTTGTGGAAGATCCAGGCAGAGAATACATCAGGATAATATATTCTGTGATCCAAGTATTTTGTTGTTAAAGATGTTCAAAATTGTAAGCGTTCCATAACAATATATTATTAAAAAATCACTTTAACACTTTTCTCGATTGAGTATTTAGTCTTTGTTGTATACATATCCATACCAGTGTGAATTTTACTACACGTAATTTGCCGTGTAAAGACAGAAAAAGTAGGGATACACGTAAAATATTTGCGAATTATGTACCCATAGCCTTAAGGTATCTTCTACCTACTTACCAATTTTCATAAAAATCGATGGAGGTTCAACTAAATAGGAGGGGAAAACCTCCACTGTCTTATTAATAAAAATTGCTTAGTCCGAAGTTAGAATGTGCTACTATCGGGTTCACGAGTAAATTTCAGTGCACTCCTTATGACAAGCGAGGTTGCCGATACCCCTTATCTTTGTACGCGCATCTTCGCCGGCTGTGCCACGGTAAGGCAGACGACGAACTTACAACAGCGCAGCGTTTTCTGCCATTTGATTTACGTTATGCATAAGAGCCAACGCTGAAATCTATAACAGAATCCGAGTATAGTTTTAATGTGCCTTACAAGATGAATATCGTTTCGCTGATTTCTATCCTCATTTAATTCGGCTATTAATCTTAAAGCATTGATAAAATAATCTCTTTCCATTCGCAATAATCATATAATAATTTTATTATATAAAAGCAAGCAAAAGCAAATAATGCATTTAGCAAGTTTTTAGAGTTATGTGTTATGAATACAAAATGTCAGGTTAGTCACGCTACGTTATTTCACGTATAAATTATATAAAACGTATATAAAAAAAATATAAACTGAACAAATATAATAATATTGAACAACCACAACGATAACCTACCTATTAACTAGTTGCGACAAAGCAAATAGGGCTCTAGCCCTCAAAATTAACCGAAATTTATAAGCGTCGCGTGAGCTCAGGCGCAACCGCTGTAAAACAAAAACTAGTATAACAAACCAGTGTAACAAAACGCACTAGGTACTACTCACAAATAAACTAAAATTAATAAAAATACCAAGTTTTTTGTAAAAGCTATCTATTAAAATACCCTAAATAAGGGTCACAATACAAAACGTTTTCGGATTAAGGAATCCATCATCAGTCTTTAAAAGCCAAAATTTGCATGCCTGAGCCACCAAAATGTATTGGGTAAAAACCCTTTAAATGTAAATCATAAAGTTATTTTACATATTTATATAAAAATGATCTGATGTTATAGATAAACCTGGATGTTACCCAGGTCAACTGTCAGTTGACCATTGAAATCCAATATGTGAGGTTTTCTCAAAAAAAGTTCCAACCCCGTGGGGAGAGTCCTGTGTTGCCCTGGGTAACATCCAGGTTTATCTATAGCATCAGATGATTTTTATATAAATATGTAAAATAACTTTATGATTTACATTTAAAGGGTTTTTACCCAATACATTTTGGTGGTTCAGGCATGCAAATTTTGGCTTTTAAACACTGATGATGGATTCCTTAATCCGAAAACGTTTTGTATTGTGATCCTTATTTAGGGTATTTTAATATATACCTTTTACAAAAAACTTGGTATTTTTGTGATTTATGGTATACAGCCAACTACAGGAAGTTTATTTTCCTCGTGGAAAATGAATAAAGGCTAATGAACTTAAACGCATAAAAAATAAATTAATAAAAATCCTTATCTTAATTCTGTAGTGAGGTATCCAACGATGTATCCAATGAGAAGAATAACCAGTAACATACCAACCACGTAATCAAAACAATGCGAACAAAACTAAACGAAAAACTGAAAGAAGAAATTTGAAAGTAAATGAACTGGTAAACCCTAAAAAGAGAAAAATAATATTAGAATATCTCCTTTTATATTACACCATCATATAAAATTAACTCTAAAACTAATAAGTTAACCTAAACTGCCAAAATGACGTCTACTACTACAGCAACTAATAAATTAACAAAAATAAAAACTAAAAACTGACTAAAAATGACGTCAGAGAAATAATTCTATTTTAGCAGCAATGTCAAATAGAAAAAAATGAAACTGTAAATTAATGAAAATTTCTTCAAAATGACGTCAGAGCAACGATTCAAATTCTATAACAACTAATAAATAAGAAAACAGTATAAGATATTATACTAACCTTTGGCCTGAAGGGTTTTCAAGGGGATACAGACACAAATATATACTCTTCTACTTCCCACAGAGTATTTCCATCAATAAATACTAATTACCCCTATCTATTCTGTGGTTTAAGGCCCAATAACTGCAATAGAAAATAAAAACTCTCTGAGACACTAATAAATAAAAATCTCGGAAATCCACAATGCACCTATTGTAGTGCTTAAGAAATCGAATTAGACATACCTGGTATTCTTTTCCTTCAGAATGGCTTCAAGGAATCGTCACGGCATCTATCTAAAATGGTGACTTGGAAATAGGTCCCTCATCATACGGTGTGAACTTGACAACTACACAAAATGTACCTACGGCAACACCTGTACCTTATGTTCCACACCATATGCGTGTGAAATTTATATGAAATGTACCTTATGTTCCACACCAGGTGCGGGAGCACGCCAAATAGAATTCTATTTTAGTGACGTCACGTTGCCTAGCAACCGTCGATTCTCCCATTATGAAATTCTATTTTGTGACGTCAGCAAAACAGAATTCTGTTTGGCGTGCTCTGGGCACAGCACACGATTTTAGAATTGACGACTGTCAAGATGACGTACCGTAACGTATCCATGACAACCAAATTCAAAGTCTGCCATCTATTCGCATATTTATTTAAGGAAATAGGAGAAATGTGGGAAACGATATACGAGAGTGGAGTAATCTTATTAATAAAAATTATATATAGATGATTGAATTTTTAAACGTAACATCGGTCTAAACCTGCTATTACCTCTGATTAAATGTTAGTCCGAGATTAGAGAGAGCTTATCTTAGTCCATCTTTAGTCGCTGTTTATTAATAAGAAAAATAAATGTTATTGACTTAGTCCTAGGCCTATTGTTAGTCCGTGTTTATTAGTAAGAGTGTTAGTGACTTCACTATTCATAGAAAGACATGGCTCCCGGAGCGAACCATGGCCGGTGAGAGAAACCCTGTCTGCGTAAAGATTAGGTGGGTGTACGACCAACGACAGCGTTTGTCACGGGCCATAGTTCGTTCCGGGAGCTGTAATACATTTCTTACAGCGGCGGATCCAGCATCGTTAAGAGGGGGGGGGCCGATTGGGTAAAATACCTGTTCAGTAATTTTTAAAGATCTATCGAATGACACCAAATACGACCCCTCTCCAACTCCTGGAGGTGGGGTGGGGCTCAATTTAAAATCGTAAATGGAAACCCCCAGTTTTTATTGCAGATTTGGATTCCTTACGTAGAAGTAAGCAACTTTTATTCGAGACATTTTTTCTATTCTATAGAAAAATAGAATAATATAGAAATAGTCTGTCTCGAGAAATACACTTCCAAATGAAAAACTAAAAAACACGTGTTTAATATTTTTCAAAAACCTATCGAATGACACCGTGTCCTGTTTGGTGGCATTCGATTATTCGATAGGATTTTGAAAAATATTCAACTTGTGTTTTTTGATTTTTCATTTGAGAGTGTTTCTATAGATATTAAACAATTTCTATAAATTACTCATGGTATCACGATAAATCGTTTTTCCGATTCTATTTTCCACTTCCAGGGGGTCGTGTTTGGTATCATTTGATACCATATAACTATTCATAACACATATTTTCATCTTTTCGATCCGATGTTCATTTCGCGAAATATTCAACGGTTCCGCTACTTTTGGGTTGGGACACCCTATGTATAAAGTTGGTGAAATAAAAATAAATATGTTATGTAGTGAATTATCATTGAAATTTAAAAAACCTACAAAATGAGGCTTTATAAGTTAACTACTTACAGTAGTTTCGTAAATGTAATAATGAATTAACCGAATGTAATTTTCAAAAAATCAAAATACCTACTTTACTTTTTTCAAGGCAAAAAAATTCATGTCGAAATAGTTTTAATTTTATTTCGTAATGGGAAAGTACATCATGTGACACCTCATTTAAAATCGTTTGAAATACTGATTAAAAAAATGTATAATACGTACATGCGCAAAATGTTGGTCAAATGTTTTTTAAACGCATTCAGTTTTTTTGGAATCCTGAGAAAACTAATACGAGAATCTTTGAAAAATATAAACGCAGAATAAAATATTACATTATTACCGAGGGCCGATAGTCCATTAGAATAAACAAAAAGTTTCTTTTGAATGATATATTTGAAATTAACACGCTGACGGACAGAACATCTATAGACGTCTAATTTCCATTGATGTAATGTGACATAACGTCATAACGTTAATGTGACATAACATTAAATGCTCTCAGAACTTAAATTTGATCCAAGATCAGTACCTAGGTCTCATGGTATGATCTATCTGATAAGATGTACCTTGTAGGTACATATTTATTATCATCATTACTATTAATATTATCACCCAATTTACGTTGATTTTTAAAAAAATAATCAGTTATATTGCGACATTTGAACTTTTTACTTTTTAAGTTCTCGGTAGAAGCTTCTGATTCCTTTCGATCATTGTTTATTTGACATCTTATAACTTTTCGTAAATCACAAACTATATTAATATAAAAAAGAAGAATAAACTCAAAATACTATTAATCACGCTATCAATTTACAAACTAAGATGTGTACGAATCAGTATTAGAGATGTTACGTGCATCGATACCCAAAATACACTAATTACTAATAATTAATAAGGGTGTTCTTTTTTCGTGGTCAGCTATCGGCGTGTGAACATATTTATATTTTCGGCGAATTAATATAGTTTTTGCTAGGCGCGCAATTTTCGGGAGATTTTCGGCGAATCTGTTATCTGCAAACGATTTTATAATTATACGTGGAGATGCTTAAGTATGTGTTCACAGTATATAGCATGATACTATAAATAACAAGATAATATATTGCGCATCTCGAAGAGAAGGGAGTAGTGACGTAACTGGAGACCCAAGTTCGTAATGGTTCGTAATGACCGAATGATTTCCGATTAGTTTGAATTGCTCGCGGTTGTATAGTCCGGGCTGTATGGTCGCCCCTGTTAGGTAAATTATTCCGATTCGATTTTTTTTGCACAAACTTACTAAAAAAGAGTTCCTTATAACAGATCCGCAGAGTGCCGGGAGGTGCCGCGGTCAGAAAATTGTTTAAACAATTTTTTTAAACAAATTCAAATCAATAATTTTTTCGATTCGTTCAATTTTCTTAGATTTTTTGGATCATTATAATAGACCTGGATCCCGCGTATCAAAAAAAAAGTTGATTAATAGCAAGCTGAAAATCTGTTAATAGCTTAACGGTATCTAGTCGGACAAACTTTGATGCACTGGAACATTGGAACAGGGGAAGTTTTAATTGTGGAACAGTTTAAAAGTTTGGAACGTCAGATTACGAAAACGTCCCATGTATTTTGTCGGACAGAACATCCAATTGCAGGTGTATAAGCAAAAAAGGTCTCTTGTGATTTTTCTCTAAAATATATTTTTGTCGAGTTATATGCGATTTAATATTTGAAAAACGCGAAAATCGCCATTTTCAAGGCTTAATAACTCAGTTAAAAATTATTACTATGAAAGTTAGAAAGTGGCCAAATCAAAGTTTAAAGTCCACCCTACAAAATCCTGAAGAAATTTTTGTCATTATTTTATTACTAAGCTGTTATTTTTAATTATTAACAATGAGCGCTAACTGCATAAAGGCGGCCGTCAATAGTGAGTGCGAAAGAGATGCACCAGTCCGGCCGTCTAATGGTGCATCTCACTTGCACTCACATTGACGGCCGCCTCACTTACCGCTCTTGGTTAACAATTAAAAATAACAGCTCAGTAATAAAATAATGACAAAATTTCTTCAGAATCCTGTAGGGGGGGGGGGGCTTTCAACGTTGATTCAGTCACTTTTTGACTTTCATAATATAATAATAATTTTTAACCGAGTTATTAAGCCTTGAAAAAGGCGTTTTTCAAACAACAGTCAATTTTAGAGAAAAATTACAAGAGACCTTTTTGGCTCATAATGACCCAAAGAATCGAAAAAATTATACGAAGTGAAAAAATTGATTTTTTGAATTTGTTTAAAAAAATTGTTTAAAGAATTTTCAGACCGCCGCACCTCCCGGCACTATGTATATTTGTTATAAGGAACTCTTTTTAAGTAAGTTTGTGTAACAAAATCGAATCGGAATATGTTAACTAACGGGGGCGACGATAAAGCCTGGACTATAAGCTTACAACAAGAATTCAAATTTCAGTCTCCAGTTACGTCATGCGATGCGTGAACTCGAACGTATTTGCGCTACGGGAAGATACTATCTTGTTATTTATAGTATCATGGTATATAGAATTATATATATTTTTTTAAAATATGCTTATTGTGATCATTTTTAATTCTTAATTTATAAGGATTATAAATTACTCATTTCCAAATACACTGGCGTCACTGGCCCGTTTTAGCCAAGTCCCATACTAATAAAATTATATATTTACATATATTTAATTCATAATTCATATAATATTGTAATTTTAAAACATGTGTAATTATCCATTTAAAAAAATAAATTAATGTTTTTGTATATTATAATTTAAAAAAAAATCACTTGGGTTGAGAGGGGGGCCGATCGCCCCCCCCCCTGGATCCGCCTTTGATTTCTTATCGTTACATAATACTGATTTAACAGATAATTATTATTTTAGGTGCCTCTTGCGAAGACATCCAAACTGATGAATGCAATGCAATATTAAAATATCCCGGAAATAACGTGAACCAAAATTTAACTGCTACTACCGATGAGAACACCAGAGAAAAATATTTTGAATGTCAAATATGCTTCAAAAAATTAACAAGATTTTCTTTAAAAATACATATGAGAGTGCATACTGATGAAAACCCCTTTAAATGTGAATTCTGTACCGAACAGTTTTCAACGAAACAAGCTTTAAAGTGGCATATGAGAGTGCATACCGGTGAAAACCCATTTGAATGTGAAATCTGCTCCAAGAAGTTTTCAACGGAACAAGTTTTAAAGTGGCATACGAGAGTACATGATGGTGAAAACCCATACGAATGTGAAATTTGCAACAAACGGTTTTCAAGAAACAAACATTTAACTGAACATATGAGAGTGCATGTTGATGAAAACCCCTTTAAATGTGAAATTTGCATCAAACAGTTTTCAACGAAAAAAGACTTAAAATCGCATATGACAGTGCATACTAGTGAAAAATCATTTGAATGTGAAATTTGCACCAAACAGTTTTCAACAAAGGGTAGTTTAAAAAGACATATGAGAGTGCATACTGGTGAAAAACCTTTTAAATGTGAAATTTGCATAAAACAGTTTTCAAGAAATACACATTTAACCATACACATGAGATTGCATACTGGTGAGAAGCCATTTGGATGTGAAATTTGCACCAAACAGTTTTCAACAAAACAAGACTTAAAATCGCATATGACAGTGCATACTAGTGAAAAATCATTTGAATGTGAAATTTGCACCAAACAGTTTTCAACAAAGGGTACTTTAAAACTACATAATATGAGAGTGCATACTGGTGAAAAACCTTTTAAATGTGAAATTTGCATAAAACAGTTTTCAACAAATACAGATTTAACCATACACATGAGATCGCATACTGGTGAGAAGCTATTTGGATGTGAAATTTGCACCAAACAGTTTTCCAGGAAAGAAATTTTAAAATCGCACATGAGAGTGCATACCGGTGAAAAACCGTTTGAATGTGAAATTTGCACCAAACAGTTCTTACACAGTTCTACTTTAAAACTTCATATGAAAATGCACACTGGTGAAAGACCTTTTCAGTGTGAAATATGCAACAAACAGTTTCCACACAGTTCTAGGTTAAATTATCATATGAAAACGCATACTGGTGAAAAACTTTTTACATGCGAGATTTGCGGCAAAGGGTTTCTAAAAAATTTCGATTTGCAAAAACATATAAGAGTGCATACTGGTGAAAAACCTTTTGCATGTGAAATATGTAACAAACAATTTTCAGATAATGGGAATTTAAAATCACATATGTTAATACACGGCGGTGAAAAAGACTTCACTTGTGACATTTGTGCTAAACAGTATTTACGAGCTACTTGTTTAAAAATACATATGAGGGTGCATAGTGGTGAAAAACCTTTCAAATGTAAAATATGCGATAAAGAGTTTTCACACGCACAAAGTTTAAAATATCATATAACAACGCATACTGGTGAAACACTTTCTAGAAGTAAGTGAAATTTGCAGTAAACACTTTCTAAGAAGTTCCGATTTACAACAACATGTAAGAGTGCACACTTTAGAAAAACTTGTCACTGATGAAAGGCTGTATGAATGTGAAATTTGCCCTAAACAATTTTCAAGAAACTGTAATTTAAAAAAGCATAGGACAGTGCATACTGGTGAAAAACCTTTCACATGCAAAATATGCACCAAACAGTTTTCACACAATTCTAGCTTAATGGTACATATGAAAACACACTAATGAGTAGGTTGATATGGACACAGTGCTACTGTAACGTGTCAAAAATCCGGTGATTATATCCTGTTAAATTTTCGTTCTTGAAGTGAATACTTCTTATCATTCGGTGTGGAATTTTGGCGGGCGTAAAATCGTATTGGGCGTCATTCAAAAATTGTGACGCGAGAGGTTAACTTGCGGTTACCCATCGCGGTATAGGTACGTTGCTTGAACATGTAATGTACTTAAACGAATTATATAGATACGTTATATTAAAATAATATGTTTAAAATTAAATAAAAGAATTATATTTAGTTAAACAGATTGTTATATTTAAATAATAATTAATATGTTTGTATTTATATCAGCAAAGCATACCTTATTTACGTTTGAGTTTGAGACATCCGTCAGCAGAGTATGGGCCGGTTGAGACAGACGGTCAAAGTTCAACTCAGACGTCACTGGCGCCAATGTGGATTTCCCACATTCCTTCATGTACGTACATGACGCAGCTTAGAATTTTCGTATGAAATATTGTAATGTATGAAAAATATTAGTAATTGTATATATGGGGTTGATAAAAAAATTACTCGTGAAAGTTCATTTGAAAGAACAATAATGGGTAGCCTCGTGTCGAGTAGTGGACGGTGGGCTTGTGTATTTGACGCCTCATCTGTCAAAATCGAACCGATAACAACGATGTAACAGAGGGTAGCAGAGCGCAGCAGAGGTTAGCAGATCGCAGAAGAGGATAGCACGTTGAATGCCACTTAAATGTCACATCCTGTGTCGAATGTCACATAAATTTCACGTCATACGTCAAATGTCATAAATGGTACGTCCTACGTCAAATGTCATGTCTTGCATCGAATGTCACATAAATGGCATGTCACGTCGTGCGTCAACAATTTGAAAACATTGAGTTGACAGACCAACACTTGACGGCAGCGGCAAAGGAGAAGATTTGACGTTTTTGACAATGCCACATGTTTAATTTTCTCTGATAACAAAAGATTTGACGTTGAATGACCGAGAAGATGGTTGCACGCAAAGAAGAAGAATTGGCGGCTGCGGAAAAGAAGATTTGACGTTGACAAACCGCAAAGAAGAAGAAGAAGTCGACGTGACAAACGAAAAGAAGAAGAATTGACGTTGATGGTCGAAAAGAAGAAATGTTTTTTGACTTTCTGACCACATTTTGTATATTATAAGAAAACGGCCCAAGTCGGCAGACGGGGCTTTGTGACGCCGGCGGTCGTGGTTATGTTCACATTGGTCGGTGGGCGGAGCTTTGTGACATCAGCGGGCGTGGCTTCGTTCTCATTGGTAGGCGGACGTGGCTTTGTTGGGCGGGGCTTACGATGCTATAGTGATACGAAATTTTCCCACGCTCAACCGACCCATACTCTGCTTCCGTGAATGTTAAACTAAATTTTGACTTTCTGACCACATCTTGTATATTATAAGAAAAGGCGGACGAAAAGATCTTGGCGGGCGGGGCCCTTGTGACGTCGGCAGACGGGGCTTTGTGACGCCGGCGGGCGGGGTTATGTTCACATTGGTCGGTGGGCGGAGCTTTGTGACATCAGCGGGCGTGGCTTCGTTCTCATTGGTAGGCGGACGGGGCTTACGATGCTATAGTGATACGAAATTTTCCCCCGCTCAACCGACCCATACTCTGCTTCCGTGAATGTTAAAATAAATTTTAAATTAGGTATTAATAAAATATAATTGACATTTGATAGTGAATTTAATTATCATATATAATACATAAGATGTTTAAAACACAATGTAATACAATTTGAGTATATTTTAAAAGAAATAATTTATTAACAACTTTAAAAAGGTTTGTAAACTTTTGTGAACCGCCTCCTCTTTAACAGTAGTACCTAATAAAAAATGGACCCTTCCATATATTGTTGACGATTAATTAAAAAAAATGTTACTTTATGAAGAAAATAATTAAAAGCTTTATGTAACTTTATTTATATTTATTTATTTGTATGTAAGACATTTATTATTTTAAAAATTTGAAATAAAAACTCTTTTGATCCAAAAATGACGTTTTGTCGGTAGGGAAAGGGGTAGGGCGTTTATTTGAAAAACAACACATGTCCATTTTTGCAAATTCGACTTTTTGTATTCTTCTCAGAATAGTAGTTTCTTTATCCATCTGACACATTCAGTTGTGTAACAATCTCAGATTTCCGGAGTAAACTACACAGACATTTTGGTTAGTTGTATAAAAACAACAGATGTCTGGGGGAAGTTTTTATATCTTCAGATGGAATAAGTAGGACATTTCGATAATTATATTTTGACAACTAATAAAATATGAACTGACATAATATAACATTACATAACAACTCTGGGGGACCGCAGACGTTCGGATACAATTAGCGTCTCTTTGCAAAGACAATGACGTCGACTTTGCAAAGAAACAAGACACTTACTCAACACACACTACACATGACACTAGCCCTAATAACACCAAACATTCCATGTATGTTCCTAGAATGTACACACATTATATTGAAAACGTTCCTGGAATGTCCTCAAAAGCACAAGAATGCCCCAGGAAAGTCCCCTGTCAGCATTTTAGACATTCCTTGTCTTGTTGGAACATTCCATGAATGTCTACGAATGTTCTTTGGACATTCACAGTATATTTTTTATACATTCTCTGGATATAGTCGCTGATGTGACAATACCTCCGAATTGTTTTTTCATGAGTTTTGCAAGAGAGACAAAACTTTTTTTACAGTCACCTCTTATTTTCATATGATAAATTTAAACTCTATATATAAATTCAACTATCTATTTACTACAAAACATGTCAAAATTTACATGTGAAAACAGAAGATGACCCTAAAAATGGTTTTTCGTCTCCTACAAAATTCATGAAAAATCAGATAGGAGGTATTGTCACATCACCGACGATATACCAGAAGTATATGTGGTCATACCAAATAATACATCCTTGATAAATATAAACATTTTTATTGCACAAAATCTTGTCATATATTTTTTTCCATAATCATCACTACGATGATGATTCATTGTATTGAATTGTACATTACAATTACAATCTGGTCATAACTGACCAATGAGCAATTTTAATTTAACCTAAATTACTACTGTTCCTTAAAATGAAGAGCTTACCCCATAGCACAGTATATAGAGGTTCCACAGTAAAACCACTCGTCGGTCGGCGCTTTGATCTCAGGAAGTACTACCGGCAAAGTACGAAATTGATAATTCACCAGTGGAGGATGCTGGCGGAGGCCGCACGCTCCTTTGGTTAACCTTACAGAGCCGTACTAAAGCTTTCTGGGCCTACTATTATTATTTATTAAAATAAAAAATGCGGCTTCCCATATTTTAACTGTCCACATGTTCTTACTAAATGTTAATATTACAAAACTAAAGGGTTTAATAAATGAAAAACAATATTACAATTCAATGTTTATATTCCAACGGTATTTAAAATATCAACGGTATTGCACAAGTTTTAAATCTCAATAGTTTTTAATATATTGTACACGTCATATAAACGTCAAATAAAAAAGAGGTTAATCTCGAAATTCTCACGGCATTGCTATACTCTGTTTTTAAACCAGGAGGAGTAATTCAAATTTAACGCGTCGTAATTTTTGTTTGTAATTCGTCCAACGGCAAGCAAGTTTACTCCACTGTTATGAAATTTTGACACTATTGACATTTATGAAATTTTGTCAGTATTGGCATTTCATAGGTTAATTTTGTTATATCGGCGATTTTTTGTGTTTTCTGCATTATTCGTTTAGTTTCAGTTTTAGTTTAGTTTCATTTATTCTATATATTATGTAAAAGTTTTACATGGTTTTACAGTAAAACCAAATCTTAAAATCACAGTAAATGAACGGAAAAAGTTTTTTAATAGTCTCGAGAAGCCTTTTATAATTTATGGTGATTTTTAGTCACAAATTTAAATAAAAAAAAATTCTTTACGTCTTTCTTATTTTTAACAATTTCAACAATTTTTTAATAAATTAAACGAATATCAACTATTCTAATTGGGAAATAAGCCACAATTTAACGTGAAAAAATAATTTGATTAACGTTTCGACTTCCAATTCAGACGTCGTTGTCAAAATACAAAAATAAATTAATATTTTGTATTTTGACAACGACGTCCGAATTGGAAGTCGAAACGTTAATAAAATTATTTTTTGAATTAAATTGTGGCCCAGTAAAGGACCTGAGGAGTCAGCTCAACAAAGCATCTGCATTGTCAGGATGTCTGCGGGACATAGTCTAGCCAAATCCATTTTTAAACCACAAGTAAATCCAGTGACCAAAGGAGAATGGGTTAATGCGTTTTTAAGAAAATTATGTCCAGTGTTATCCACTACACAATATTATCCACTTTCAGTGTCATTTAGTTTGTATGAATTAGAAATAAGTCTTAAGAATAAGAAAAATACTTCGCCAGGAATAGGAATATACCTTATATTATGTTGGCAAATGTATATCAAAATAGAAAAAAAAACACTATTAAATTTTTTTATTCAAATATGGCTATAAGAAGATATTTCAGATAGTTGGAGAGAGTATCGGGTGATTCCTATTCTCTCCCTAAAAAAATGAGGAACTTGGACAATATATAGCAAAATAGCTCTTGAATTAAGTATAGAGCTCCAGAAAAATTTATTATATAATATTATAGAAGTAATTATTATAGGGCTATAGGTCGATACACTTTCCAAAGTTTGAGTTTGTTGATTTTTTTGTAGAACAACTTCGCTGTCGTCCGCTCCACCTAGCGGTACGGTAGCTAATTCTTCCCGTTGTTCCTCATCTTCCTTATTTACTGGATCAAAACTGTTTTCATCATCTACAACAGAAGTTTATAGGTTGCCTTATATGAAGAAAGTGTCATATTGCACATAAAATATCTACAATCTACAACATTTAATTTTTTATTACCAAGCTGAATTATTTTTTTAAAGTAAGTACAAGGAAGCCTTTTGTTATTTTGAAATCAAAAATATTCAAGAAATGCAAATCCAACAAATTTGTATTCCAACAATAGAAATAGCAAAGAGAATAGCAGGAAATGGATTATAATTTTTTAGAAAGTTGCATACCGCCTTTTATTTCGATAATATATGGTATTTCCACAGTATATAGAGGCAATTTCCCTTTATATACTGTGGTATTTCCACGTCAAAATTCCGCTTAAATCTTTTTGTATAGAGCAGATAGATTGCAAGGGGCAGCTTGGTATTTCCAGATCAAAAATTACCTTTAATTTCGAGGGGATTTAAAATGAGTTGAATGAAGGAATAATGTGGTCACACAATCAATTCCGATTTTGATGTTGATAATATTGAATTTCATAAGTTGTGGTTTATTGCACCAAAAACTAATAAACTATAACATGACACAAGAAATAGTTTCAAAATAAGTTTGGTATGTTTTTAATAACAAATAGTAAAGTTGTTTACATAGTAATAGTAAACCAGCTATAATTTATTGCAATACTACAATGCAACAAATTTGTACGCCAACAATATAAATAGCAGAAGATTCACATGGAAATTTCAGCTTTCAAACATATAAACTCACCTTGATCAACATTTGAATATTGGTTTGGACTGTCTTCTATTGAAGGAAATAAACGTGGTACTGCGTTTTTACATAACCTGTTCCGAGTTTTATTTGAAAACATAGTATTTTCTAAATGCACACTGCATAATCTGTTCAAATTTAAGTTTGTTTTATTTAACCAATCTTCTCTCTGGCACAACATTGCCCAATTTCGTGCTCTGAAAATAAATTAAATTTACTTACTATTTAGACAACACTAAATTTCCGGCTATTATTAACTTTCATAAATATATATTATAATATGCAGATGAATGTAGAAAAAACACAATATTTATGCCTAGGTGAAGATTCAACTGATATGATATTGGACAATATAATCAGAAAATAACTAACTGTGATAAATATAAGTATTTGGGAATTAATTTCAGCAAAGAAGATACGGACGATGCAGAAATTAAGAGCAAAGTAAATAAAGAAAGAACGATATAATTAGAGATATAATTAAATCATTGAACGGAGTTTTGTGGAGTACCAAGATAGGGAAACAAAGAAAAATGAGAATATACAACACCATGATTAAGAGCACATTGGTATAGGGACCCGAAACATGGAGAGTAAAGGAACACCAAAAAAGTAAAATAGAAGCTACCGAGATGGACGCCCTAAGAAGAGCAAGTAGAACATCGAGATTGGACCGGGTTAGAAATGAGTAAGTAAAGCGAAGAATGAATTTACAGGAGACGGTCATAGATGCATTGAGAAGAAGCCATTAACGTGGTACGGACATGTTCAGAGAATGGGGGAGGAGAGACTTCTAAAGAAAATTATGAAATGGATACCTACAGAAAACAGGAAAAGAAGAATGTCAAGAACGACGTGGATACAAGGAGTAAGACGATCAATGAGTGTACGAGGATTAGAAGATGAAGATATTGGCAACAAGGCATCGGATAACGTCGGAGGACGTATTGAACCCGAATTTATATATATATATATATATATATATATATATATATATATATATAAACATATAATATATATCAAAAAATCTTTAGAAAATATTTCCTCTTTGTAAACATAACTATTGTATCTTAAGTATGTATTTAAAAAAGTGCATGTAACATTTTACTATTTCCAATAATAATGATGCTATTCTGTTAAGGTGGTTAAATAAGCAAATTCAAAATTATATACGTACCTATCAGCTTCCTTGGGAAATCGGAAAAAACTGTAGTTAAAAATTTTCGAATTGTTCGTGCACATTTTTGCTGAACACCGACTAATACCACTTCGAATTTTACTCATGTTCAACTTCACAATACTAACAATTATTCACAAAACTAACTCAATTTAAGCCAAATACGGCACTGTTAACCCGTACGTTCCTACTCGACTAGCAATGGAAGAATGGTTCTCGGGCGACCAGGAAAGATGCGCAGTCGCCTTGCGCGTTGAAAGATTTTACTTCCAATTTTTCGGAGAGTGGTTCTACTGTGGGAACCTCTATATACTGTGCCCATAGCGTCTCTTATCTAATCTAACAAGATCATGCACTTTTCTAACGTACACAGGCACACAAGCACTATGCTCTGCTTTTCACTATCACCTATCACTCAAATTAGTTCAAAAGGCTTTGTCCTCTTCAATCTTCTAGTTTGCCCAGTAATATTGAGGAGCTGGATTTCCTCAATATTCTTGTAGGTACTTATGAAGTTGTTGCTCGTGACTTCCAACTTTAAAAACATCCAGCTATAAAATATTTATGTGCCTGACTGAAGGCTTTTGTATGCTTTCATCTGTCATCTGCTGCTTAGAGTAGTAACTGTGAGATTCCACCAGATATGTATAAATAGGATCTATAATAGTAATTTGGTGGAATGCACTTTACTGTAAAATCCAATTCTGACTGAATTGTATATGGATCTAAATCCCCAATTATTTTCAGCTTCACTAAATATCTAAAACAATAAAAGAAATAATGTTATTGCTTGCAAAATTCATCAATTATGATAAATATCATGGAAAAATGAACAGTAAATAAAAATTGTTTACCCTACCTTTTCTCCAACATCTGGAGTTTCCAATAATAATTTCCTTAATCACTTTGCATTGTGGTAAAGTTTATAAAGTTCACAAAATACAGCAAACGAAATCCAAATGAATCCAAAATAGACAAAATACGACGATAAACAATGAAAAATAGATATTACAAACAGAACCTCTGTAACTTTTTGTATGCCAACCAGAAGCTGGTTTGACACGCGCGGCACATTTGAAAATGAACGCAAATTGAATAGTAAATGGCCACTCTTAAAATATAGGACATTGGTAGTATATTCATAGAATGTCTTGTGGTAACATTCCACCAATAATTTAATCAGATGTTCACCGAATGTCCCTTGAATGTCCCGGGCATTCAAACCTTAATTTGATAGTACATTCCTGGAATGTTTTGTGTTGTTAGGGAGGTACCTAACTGTAAAAATTTACCGTATCTACCATGCCAATGTCCATTAGTTGTCGAGGCATTAGATAAAAAAAATTACACAACTACTATAAATAGAGGAGGATATTATAGTCTCCCAGGCTATTTTGAATTTACAAAATACAAAAGAATTAAAAACCTAAATATTGAATTGAGAAGTCGAATTCGTTCAGATCTTAACTATGGAAGAGCATTACGTTCTTCAGCAGCAGGTTCATTAATGGGTACCAGTTCATTATCAGGATGATCAGGTTCTATCATTGTAGTGTGACCAACTCCAATTCAGTCGAATCCGGGACAAGGATGAAAAAAATACCTGAAATCCGGTACTTTTCAATGAAAATCGGGCCATTTTTTCCAGAAGATGACAATTAAAATACAGAAACGAAAAAACGTCCACCGTTTTAGTTTTCGTAGAACTATATACTGGAACTATAATCATATACTAGAAAAAACAATTGAAAGAAAAAATGGGATCCCTTGGAATTACCTTCAGAACAAGAAACTAGCAGATATGGAATACGCAGATGATATCTGTTTCGTAGCGAACACAATAGATGATATGAAGAGCATGTTAAGGAAGCTAGAGGTGAAATCGGCAGGAAGGGGTCTTAAAATCGACACGAACAAGACAGTAGAGATGAGAATAGGAGTAACTAACTGTGACAAACTATACATCAACCAACCAGAAATAAAACAGGTTCAAGAATTTTGCTACCTAGGCAGTATAATCAGTACAAAAGGTGGAGCTCAAGCAGATATTAAACAGAGAATACGAAAAGCACAACAAGCCTTTGGAACCCTCGCAAATATATGGAGATCAACACAGATCAGCCAAAATACTAAAATAAGGCTATGTAATAGTAACGTGAAAACTGTGCTACTTTATGGGAGTGAAACATGGGCAATAACTGACGGAAATGTAAATAAAATAAAAGTTTTTGTAAATAGATGTCTACGTAAAATTCTAAAGGTATATTGGCCCAATACCATAACAAATGTAGCACTATGGAAAAAAACCAAACAAGAAATCATCAGAACAACAATAAAGAGGAAAAGATGGAACTGGCTGGGACACACACTGAGGAAAGAAAATGCAGACATAACAAAACAGGCACTCAAATGGAATGCAGTAGGACGAAGAAGCAGAGGACGACCGACCAGAACATGGAGGAGTACTGTTGAAGAAGACCACAAAAGGATGTAGAAAACCTGGGGAGAAATAGCAACCATGGCCAGAAATAGAGGAGAATGGAGAAGCTTCGTGGATGCCCTACGCTCCATCATGGAGTAACAGGATTGGATATATAATCCCAAGATATAAAATGCATACGTTTTGGATGTGGTATTATTACACTCTAGAAATTGTCGACTTTTTTTCGTCTCCCCAATTCAATTTGATGTGAATTCTTAAAAGGATAACGTATTCAAAATTTCAGAACAGAATTTTACCAAAACGTTGAAAATTCGGATGGCCCGGAAGCTTTCAGTGTTTCAGTTTCAGTGTTTTCGTTTCACATTGTTCAGACATGTTCAATATGCCTGCCAACATGGCGGATACGACGGACGGGGGTGGGGGTGCGCGAATACGTCGGCGCACATGTCGCGATTATATTTTGAATTGCGCTACTTGTTTTTTTGTAATTTTCTCAGTAACTATTGATTACCGAATAAATATTTTTCTATTTTCGTTTCTACCAAACGATTCTCTATCGCTTTGTCCATGAGTTTTTGTTTAGAAGTGAATATTTCTATTAATGTCTTCTAGATATACGGTCAATATTTAATTAATTTTTAATTAATTAAGTTGTAATTATCGAAAAATGAATTTAGGCTACCGATGAGTACCGTACGATTACCGAATGATTAAAATTGGCAGTATTTCATTTTATTAATTTATGTCGGCTAAGTAAACGGGGACAATGAACTGGAGGAACTAAACGTTGGATAGACGGCAAAAGATGCAGGGGGATAAGTAGGACATTTCGACAATTATATTTTGACAATTAATAAAATATGAACTGACATAATATAACATTACATAATAACTACTATAAATATAGTAGAAGTAAATTATAGAAGTTTTTCTTGATTTGCCAAAATTTTAATTTTTGGACAAGTGTTATTTTTCAAATAAACGCTTCAATTAAAAGCTTTATGTAACTTTATTTATATTTATTGAAGTTATACTTCTTTACGCGCGATATGAGGGTGAATTTTAATAGGATTAAAACCTTTGATCCCGGCGCAGTCGCATTACAACTTTGTTCTGATTGGATGTTCAAATGACATGACAAAAATTATCCAATATGGCAACTGTGGGACTGTGGTTTGGTTATGTATGGTTGTTGCGTTTTAAAATTTGTATGAAGAGAAACAACAAACAAAAAGTTAGTTAATGGTTATACTGCCTTTTTAAATAGTTTTCATATTATATTTTTGGACTTATTAACATAGAAGAGATGATTGTTGCATGCCAATGTGAAAGCCCATCAAACTGTGACTAGTATGAGTGCCGCAAAATTACTGATAAAAAACCTATTAGCTCGAAGGCGTAGAGAAGTGTGGATAACAACAATCAACCGGGACGATCTACGATCTCGGTTATTCAAAGCTAAAGAATCTTACACTGGTAAGTGTTTTAAAAATAGTTGATCAAATTTTGTTATGATATTTGAACATAGCCACTTTGCACGATGCAAGTGATTGCGAAATTTATTGTTTTCTTACTCTATGTTTTGTTGTATTTTTTTAATTCTAAATCATTTCAATTCAAAATCAAAATAATTTCATTTAATTCAAAAATATCAAAAGTTTAATCCGTTTATTTAGTCGATCTTCGCAAATATTGACACAATCGTCTCCGTGGCGAAGCGTTTAAGGCGAATGAACACCAATACCAACCGCGCTGGTAAGCTGGTTCAAACCCCAATAGAAACTTTTATTTTTTTTATACATTTTATAGATTGTAAGTATATTTATTATATAATTTTATTTTCAGAAAATACGTATTTAGTTAAAAAATTTTCCGACAGTTAATGTTCAGAAATCATTTATGGCATTTTTAATGTGTTTGTGTGTGTTTTATTCTTTTATTATTTTAATTTTTGGCACTGTTTTAATAAAAATATTTGAGAAGAACTAAGTATAAATTAGTTTAATATTTAAATAAAATATAAATAAAACGTATATTAATTTCGTTTAAATCATATATAATAGAAGTATAACTTCTTACGTGCGTACAAAGTACACACACATTCTTTTTTATTTGTATGTAAGACGTTTATTATTTTAAAAATTTGAAATAAAAACTCTTTTGATCCAAAAATGACGTTTTGTCGGTAGGGAATGGGGTAGGGAGTGTTGGGTTAAAATTGTGCTGAGTCTTATTTTTTAAACAAATAGAACGTAAAAAAGCAAAAAGTTTTAATTCTGGGAGGGCTTTATACTTTATATATTATATGTGCGTACATGCAACAATTTTCATCACAACTGTTAAATATGGGACTGCTTTGAGTAGTTACATAGTCAACTGCATTGTTTTCGTTTATGAACACTTATAATTTGCATGATATAAACCAAAACCTTTCTCTCATCCAGTTTAAATTTGATTTCTCTGACCAATGCTTTGTTCATTTTTTGTTCACTTCATTATGCTGATTTTACATATAGTTATTATTTTAGGTGTCTCTTCCGATGACATCCAAAATGTTGCACGAAACCTATTAAAGTATACTGGAAATAATTTGAACCAAAAGTTACCTGCTACTACGGATGTGAACATCGGAGAAAAACATTTTGAATGTGAGATATGCTCCAAACAATTAACAACAAGTTCTTCTTTAACAATACATATGAGAGTGCATACTGGTGAAAAACCCTTTACATGTGAAATTTGCAGAAAACAGTTTTCAACGAATACACAGTTAACTGTACATATGAGAGTGCATACTGGTGAAAAACCTTTCTCATGCAAAATATGCACCAAACAGTTTTCAAGGAAAGACAGATTAAAATCGCATATGAAATTACATACTGGTGAAAAACTATTTGACTGTGAAATTTGCTTCAAACGATTAACAACAAGTTTTTCTTTAAAAGTACATATGAGAGTGCATACTGGTGAGAAACCCTTTAATGTAAAATTTGCAGCAAACAGTTTTTATCGAAATAAATTTTAACTATACATATGAGAGTGCATACTGGTGAAAAACCTTTCACATGCAACATATGCACCAAACAGTTCTCACACGGTTCTACCTTAAAACTTCATACGAAAATGCATGCTGGCGAAAGACCTTTTGAGTGTGAAATATGCAACAAACAGTTTACAAGAAGTTCTAGGTTAAATTATCATATGAGAGTGCATACTGATGAAAAACCTTTCACATGTGAGATTTGCAGCAAACGGTTTATAAGAAAGTACGATTTACGAAAACATATGAGAGTGCATACTGGTGAAAAACCTTTTGCATGTGTGGGAAAGAATGATTAAATGTAGACTAGAATTATGGTTAGAAAAAAATTCTAAAATACCTGCAACACAATTTGGCTTTAGAAAATCATGTTCTACGATGGAAAATTTAACGCACTTAATACTGGTTATACAGGGTGTAACAAAAATACGAATAGTTTGATCGAACTTAACTTATCTTAATACAAATATGCACACAAAGAAAGTTACAGCCCTTTGAAGTTACAAAATGAAAATCGATTTTTTCCGATATATCGAAAACTATTCGAGATTTTTTAATGAAAATGAACATGTGGCATTCTTATGGCAGGAACATCTTAAAAAGAAATTATAGTGAGTGCACCCCATAAAAATTTTATGGGGGTTTTGTTCCTTTAAACCCCCTCCCCCCAACATTTGTGTACGTTTCATTAAAGTATTATTGTGGCACCATTACTTACCACATTATTTTCAAAACTTTTTTGCCTCTTAGTACTTTTTCGAAAAGCTAGTTTTTATCGAGATATTTTGAATATTTGTCAAATTCACCACATATTTGTATACTGTTACGTACGATTATTGAGACCTGGTAATAATATGAAAATTTATTTAAAATTACAGTTTGAGGTATATTTTGAACCATATTAGAAAAGAAGCCACATCTCGATAAAAGGTGCCTTATCGGAAAAATACTAAGAGGCAAAAAAGTTTTAAAAACACTGTTTAACTAATGGTACCGTAATAATAGTTTAATTGGAACGTACACAAACATTTGGGGGGTTTAAAGGCACAAAACCCCCCTAAAATTTTTATGTAAACATATTAAAAAAGAAGCCGCATCTTGATTAAAACTGATTTATCGAAAAAATACCAAAAGGCAAAAAAGTTTTAAAAGCATTGTGTTTAACTAGTGGTACCACAATCATAATTTAATTGGAACGTACATAAAATATTAGGGGGGTTTAAGGGAGCAAAACCCCATAAAATTTTTATTTGCACAAAGTTTACTATAATTTCTTTTAAAGATGTTCCTGCCATAAGAATGCCACTGTTCATTTTCATTAAAGAATGTTCAGTTTCATTAAAAAATCTCTAATAGTTTTCGATATATCGGAAAAAATCGATTTTCATTTTGTAACTTCAAAAAGCTGTAACTTTTTTGTGTGCATATTTATACTAAGGTAAGTTAGGTTCAATCGAACTATTTTTGGTCCCAGAATATGTGATTTAATTTATGACCTGTATTTTTGTTACACCCTGTATATACGTACGAAATTTAGTTCGGCAAAGTGCAAAACGTCCCTAATAGGTCTGGATCCGGCGTATGAAAAAAAAGTTGATTAATAGCAAGCTGAAAATTTGTTAATAGCTTAAGGGTGTCTAGTCGAATAAACTTTGATATGTGTGAACACTGGAACAGGGGTAGTTTTAATTGTGGAACAGGTTAAAAATTTGGAACGGCCACAGCACGAGAACGGTACATTTATTTTGTCCGACAGAACAGACTTAAACTCTTCGAACAGAGATTAAACTCTCATGCAAAAATCAGACTGCTATTTATCACCAAATGGGCGTTTTAATGAATGGAACATGTAGAATATGTCAAATGACAGGAATTATGACAGGTAATAAATAGCAGTCTGATTTTTTCATGAGAGTTTAATCTCTATTCGGAGAGTTTAAGTCTGTTCTGTCGGACAAAATAAATGTGCCGTTTTCGTGCTGTGACCGTTCCAAATTTTTAACCTGTTCCACAATTAAAACTACCCCTGTTCCAGTGTTCACACATATCAAAGTTTATTCGACTAGACACCCTTAAGCTATTAACAAATTTTCAGCTTGCTATTAATCAACTTTTTTTTCATACGCGGGATCCAGACCTATAAAAAAGTTTCAACTTCACAAATTTATTTCGTCGAAGCAATGACGGTCGCTAGTTTAAAGGCCGCGTCTCACCATCAAATAATTTGATCAAACAGTTTGAGCAAACTCCTGAAGTACGTCAAAGTGACGTCACAATTGCAGTTTTTTTGAAATCCTAAAAATTGTGCTCTCACTATCAGTCTAGTTTGATCAAATTTTTTGTATTGAGTTGTCTAACTTGTTTGTACTTTATTTAAAATTAAAATTTTTCATTATTATCCACAATGAACACTCAGGATGTGACGTCACTAACTGTCACTTTCAGTTTGCTCAAACCAGTTTGATCAAATTATTTGATGGTGGGACGCGGCCTTAATACTTTTTCCCCATCTAAAAAGTGCACAATAATAAGATTATAATAATATACGTACAAAATTTATTTCGTCGAAGCGATGACGGTCGCGATGACATGACGGTTGCGAAATCAATCCTTTTTCCCCATCCCAAAATAGATTGTACATTTAATTTAAATTTAAATACTTCTACACAATTTATATATACATACACATAATAATTATACGTACAAAATTTATTTCGCCGAAGAGATGACGGTCGCGAAATAAATCCTTTTTCCCCATCCTAAAATAGGTTTTACATTTATTTTAAATTTAAATACCTCTACACAATTTATATAGGGTAGGTGGGGGCAAAGGTACGCATTTTCTAAATTTTCATCTCTAGTGAATCTCCTAATTCTTGAATTGGCACAGAGTATAGATGAAAGTGAAATTGATACATTTTGCAATCATATTAGGCAGGCCGCTCATCAAAGAAACATGAAACGTAAATTACGTTTCATGTAAATAAAACAGTGCTAAACAAATATACGTCCGGCCATTTATGAAACTCTCCGAAAATAAAAATGTGTCATGAGCATGAATCACACTCGTTTCATTGGTAGGCGGACTTTGAGATTTGTTTAGCAGTGTTTTAATTTCATGAAACATGTTTTTCATTTCATGTTTCATGTTTTTCGTTTCATGTTTCTTTGGTGTGCGGCTTGGCTTAGGCAAATGGAAATTCTTCAATAGTATTTTTGTAGTGTTGATAACTTTTTGAAAAAAAAAATGTAAATGCGTACCTTTGCCCCACCCAATGGGGCTAAAGTGCGCATATGCGTACTTTTGTACGTACATGTGCAAAATATGCAGCAGACAGTTTTCACGCAGTGATATCTTAACAGCAAATATGAAAACACACACTAGTGAGTAGGGTGAGATGGACACAGTGCTACTGTAAAGGTCTGTGCTAATTTGATCGAAAGTTTGAATTGAGTCGGCAATGGAACGGACCGCTACAGCCCAGAATTAGATGCCTAAGCCTAGGGCTCCACGAGCGACAGATTGACCCTAGCAGTAGCAGGAAAATGAAGCCTGATAAATAAAAACAACAGCAATAATACTGGGCGGCTCCACGTAGCTGTAAATTTTCGCTCAAGATGGGGAAAAGCCGCGTCGTCAAGGTCATGTCGCAGAGGGAGAGGTCCAGACCTATTCTTTAGTAGTTATTTGAAGCTCGTTTCTGGCTCCACTGGCAATATTGTGTCGCTCGTAGGTGCAATTGCCATTCAATCAGATTTTTTGTTCTTGTACGTTTATTTGTTGTTTGCTATTTTGTTTTCTATTCATAATGGGAAAAAATAAGTTTGATAGTGAACTATTAACACTCCGATGCACGATCCCTTTTAGAATTACATAAGTACACAACGGTGTTCTGTCAGAACCAAAAATGGTGTAATTTTTTTCCAACCTTAGGTACAAAAAATTTTAATTCTTTTTTTGTAATACCTATCGGTTTACGTTTATACTATATGTCTTAACAAAATGTTAATGCTGCTGTTTTTGTATAGATATATGACGTAAAATAAAAACACTAATTTTTGGTAATCGTTTTATTGCTAAATTAGAAAACTAAAAATTTAAATGCACAACAAAAATGATGTTTTTGGAGGAAGAACATGTGAAACAATTTAGGTACTCATAAAGTCAAAACTAAATATTAACCCACTTCGCAGAAACTATAATTTTAATTACGTTAATTATTTAGGTATGATTTCCTGACCATTGTGCGCAAGTTGCTGTCGTATGTTCCATGCAGAGCCAACATTTGTAAAATTAACGAGTTTTTCGTCTTTTGCAATACTTACAGTGACCACTCCACCACATCGGTAAAAGCACTAGCGAACCGTCTATGTAATCACTGTTACCATTGGTAACAGTTAAAAATCTTGCAAATAAATATTTTATGATGATGAAATAGAAATATATTATTATATTATGTGTTAATAGTACCTATTCAGTAAATAGCCAACTACTCGTAGACACACGAAAATATTGGCGAGTTTATGTGACTCAGTTGCACTTTATTTTATTCTGTTACCAGTCTCATTTGTGGTTACAATGAATGGTTATCTCGCTGTCGCTCGGGCGGCTCGGGACCGGCTAGTGTCTGAAAATTTTAAAGGAGCGACAGGCGTAAGCGCGCTGTTTATATCAGTAGGGCTGTTACCAGATTTAAATTTGGTTACAGTACCTATAAAAAGTGTGCGTGCAGTTCACCATGGATGAGTGTCGCTGCGTAATCGATCAACTGTTTGAAAAGTAATTCTGATTGAAGAAAAAAAAATGAGATTATTGAAAATGAAAGACCTATTTTAAACAATTTAAAAAAAGGAATGAAAAAAAGTAGTTCGATATTTTAAATTTAGTTGGTACAGTGAAAATCCTTGGTTATGTGGTTGCAAGAAAAATAGACTGTATTGTTGGCCTTGTCTTCTGGTTTCTACAGAAAAATGGGTGGACCAGGTTCACGATTTAAATAGTTTTAGAGTTTTAAAAAAAGACATGCAATTTCTCCGTTACCTACATGTAAGATGTATACCGAATTTGATTCAGTTTGGTAAAACAAGAATCGAAAGTTCTCTTAACCAAGCTTTTAAAGCAAATATTGCTAAACATAATGTGTTTGTTAAAAAAAAATAGATAGGTCCGATTGAGAAGTTCTGGTTTGCCATTAAGCATAAGTATATCCTTAGCACACTTATAATATGAAGATACCGTATGTTTTTTGGCCAAACAAGAATTAGCGTTTCGTGGTCATTTTGAGGGCGACGACTCTGACAATCGAGGCAATTACAGGGAATTGTTAATATTAATTGCCAAAAAAGATCAAAAATTTTGCCAACATCTACAAACATCAACCGTTTTTTCGAGAGTTTCAAGTGATATACAACATGATATTATTGAAGCTATACATTTAGCTATATCTTCATTTTTTTAAATAAGATTTTTTGCATCTGGTTTTGGTAACACTTTAGAAAAAGTCACGCGTCGCCACTGGGTAAAAGTTAAAACTCTTACAAATAAATATTTTATGACTACTGTGAAATAATTCCATTTATAATTTTACCAATAGAAATATATTATGTGTTAATAGTAATTCAGTAAATAGCCAACTACTCGTAGACACACGAAAATATTGGCGATTTTATGTGGCTCAGTTCAAATACTGTTGACTGTTCAAATACAAAATAGGTATAATTCGATATTATTTTGTGAACACATGTGCTTATTAAACACAGCAAAGCATCTGTTAAACGACTTTCCACAACACTTTGGAGTGCTCACTATGTTGCAGTTAAACTGTTGGCAGAACATTTTGATGGTGTTGTTGCTGCAATTGAGGAATTATGTCATCAACAAGAAAATTTAGACACCAGAGTTATGCCTGCTGTGTATAGCTTCACATTTCTTTGTTATCTTTTCTTTTGGAATGATGTACTAAGAGAAATAAATTTTTGTTGGATTGAATTGAAAAGTAAAGGCTTAACCTTTGATCAATCAGCGACCAAAATAGGGGCATTTCGTCTTTATATTGAAGAAAAAGTGGTCATATTATAGATGAAGCAATAGATTTTGCCACGAAAAAATATGAGGACAACTACATTCCCACCGAAAAACGAATGGATGGTGAGACAGCTACCAAAACAGGACTTACACTTCGAGCCAAACTTCAAATTCGAAATGTTGAACTGGAAACCAGATCAAACGACATTCATGATGTGGCTTCATGGTGCGAGGTTGTGTACACACTTTGCTTTTCACGATCAGTGAACAGTTGAAATTAACTATTTCAACATGTTGTGACTTTTACCATGAATAGGTATCAGAAGCAGACCTGCTAGAAATAACAAGGCTCAGAAGAGATTTATAAGCGGCCAATATTACAGGAGCCTGTAAATGATTAGCTGTAGACATTTTAAATGTCATTGTGGAATGGGATTTCATGGAACCCCTCCCAAACTTAATTGCCGCATTAAAATTGTTTATGACCATTTGTGTATAAGTTGCCTTATGTGAGAGAAGTTTTAGTAAGCGTTTAGTAAGCGATTCTGCGTTTAAATTTTTCAAAAATATTTTTTTTTCAGGATTCGAAAAAAATGAACACAATGGCCGTGTAATATTTTCCAAATCTACCTTTGTCTTACAACGCACTCAGTCGAATAGAATATTGTCAGCATATTGTCAGTCAGACAGTGATAATTTTAAATATTTGACATGGCATCGGGAATATTTTGAGTTGTTGATTAAATAATATTGATATATAGTGTATTTGATAATTAATTGATTTAAGACGTGAACTTAATAAAAAGTTATTTATTGTGTATTATTTGTGGAAGATCCAAGTAGAGAATACATCAGGATAATATATTCTGTTATCCAAGTATTTTGTTGTTAAAGATGTTCAAAATTGTAAGCGTTCCATAGTAACAATATATTATTAAAAAATCACTTTAACACTTTTCCTTTTTTCTCGATTGAGTATTAGTTTTTGTTGTACACATAAATTATTACAATCACTGAATACATAGTTAGTGAAAAAATTATCACATTTATTAACTGAATTAATAATTTGCAATTATACAAAAATAACAGTTATCTCGGGAAAGAGAAATGTGGGACGTAGGAGGATTTCCTGGTTGCGAAATTTAAGAGAGTGGTATGGGTGCAGTTCAATACAGTTGTTCAGAGCTGCAGCCAACAAAGTTAAGATTGCTGTGATGGTAGCCAACCTCTGATAGGAGACGGTACTGCAAGAAGAAGAACAGTTATCTATCCAAGAACATTCAAAAGCCATCTCTTTAAGTCAATGATGACATTCTAGTAATGTTTACATATCCATACCAGTGTGAATTTTACTACACGTAATTTACCGTGTAAAGACAGAAAAAGTAGGGATAGCCGTAAAATATTTGCGAATTATGTACCGATGGCCTTAAGTTAATCTTAAAAGATCCACTTATAACTGAAAAATCAAATACGATTAAACAAAATAAAAAGCAATAGGTCCAGTCCTCGATGACTTATTTATTTAATTAACATCAGTCAGATTTGGCAAGATTGTCAAAGTACATTTTTAACGATGCCACGTCAATTAAGTAAGTGTGATAAAACGAGAATAATTTCTAAAATAGAAGATGGTTGGTCTGTCCGACAACTGGCTCAAGAGTTCAATGATATTTTCGTTAAACTGGCAACGATACCCTAGAAATTAGAATGACACATTTGACAAGACCAACTTACACAACATAAAAAACACGATTTTCGATTATAAGAGTTGTACCACTTTTTTATGACGCGAAGTGTACATAGTCAAACATTCTTTTCGTTTATGAACACAATTTACATTACACAAACAAAATCCTTTTCCCTCCCAGCTCAAATTTGACTTTTCCAATCATGCTTTATTTGTTTTCTTTTTGCTACATTATACTGACTGACAGGTATTTATTATTTTAGGTGTCTCTTGCGAAGACATCCCAAATTATGTAAGGAACATATCAAAATATACTGGAAGTAATTTGAACCGAAATTTAACTGCTACTACGGATGTGAACATCGCAGAAAATCATTTTGAATGTGAAATATGCTTGAGACAATTAACAACAATCTATTCTTTAAGAGATCACATGAGAATACATACTGGAGAAAAACCCTTTATATGTGAAATTTGCACCAAACAGTTTTCAACAAACAAATATTTAACAGCGCATATGAGAGTGCATACTGGTGAAAAACCATTTGGATGTGAAATTTGCACCAAACAGTTTTCAACAAAACAAGTTTTAAAATCGCATATGACAGTGCATACTGGTGAAAAACCTTTAACATGTAAACTATGCCCCAAACAGTTTTCAACAAACATACAATTAACTAGACATATGCGACTGCATACCGGTGAAAAACCTCTTGCCTGTGAAATTTATAACAAAAAAATTTCAGAATATGGCAATCCAAAATTACATATGCCAATACACAGCGGTGTAAAATCTTTTTCCTGTGAAATTTGCGCTAAAAAGTTTGTACAAGCTGCTTCTCTAAGAATACATATGAGAGTGCATACTGGTGAAAAACCTTTCACATGCAAAATATGCGCCAAAAAGTTTTCAGACGCACAAAGTTTAAAATATCATATAAAATCGCATACTGGTGAAAAACTCTTCACGTGTGAAATTTGCAGCAATCGGTTTCGAAAAAGTTCAGATTTACAAAGACATGTAAGGGTGCATACTGGTGAAAAACCTTTCATATGCCAAATATGCAACAAGAAATTTTCCCAACGTTCTAGTTTAAATCATCATATGAAAACGCATACTGGTGAAACGTCTTTCACGTGTTAAGTTGGCAGCAAACAGCAAGAACTTCCGATTTACAAAAACTTACATAAGAGTACATACTGGAGTCAAACAGTTCTAAAAATTTAAAATGGATAAACCCTGTACTTGGCTGTATACCTTCGATAAAACAACGTGTAATGAAGTAAACACTTCTGTTGTATATAGGTATATGAATTAATAATTTTTTTTTAATTCGTCCACAAGGGAGTGGAAGTACAAAACGTTTTCGGTCAAACTGACCATCTTCAGTGTAAACCTGGAAATAAGTGAACCACTTTGATTAAAAAGCAAAAGGGTGAAATTGTGACAGTTGAAAAAATAGAAAATGTGGTTACTTACGTCCAGTGTACAAGTAATTGTAACTAGCCACTTCAATAGGTGTAAAAACCTCTAAATTACATTATTGTTACATGTTACATAGTATGTTATAAAGTAGTCGACATTAAGTCTTATGTCTTAGAGATTAAGATTATAAAGATCATATGTGTATGTATTTCATCCTTGCTCGAAAATTGCACAAGGTACTTTTGTTCTGATGAAAGTTAAACGACCAACTGATTGTCAGACAGATTGGTGCCAGAAATGTATGACAAGATCTCAAAGGAAGGTAGGTGGGTTTTTCATCTGTCATCCGAAAAATTGTTAACAAAGAGAATTAGTATTTAACTTTTATTGGTATATTGAAAAAAATGCAAAAAATATTGAAAATGTTTATTGTGAGTTCAAATTTGTAAATAAAAGTTAATGAGCATACATTCATTAGTAAAAACTGAAATTAAAAGCAAAAATGTGCTCATATACTATGTGACGCACTAATCTAAATAAAAAAGATGGTGTCGTCACTTCGCTCTTAATGACACTCTATGCTAATATAATAATATAACTATAACTATGAATTTAGTAGTATTCTCTTATTTTATTTATTAGTCCCCTGAAACATATGCAACCAACCATGTATTCAACATATTACTCTATTAAAATACTATTTGTTTTTTAAATACTTTTAGACAATTTCAATAATATTCATTTATCACAAAATCACACCTTTACTGAACTAAATTTAATTTTTCTCCACTCAGTTAATTTTGAAAAACAGTTTATGACGTCACATAGTATATGAGCAGATTTTTGCTTTTAATTTCAGTTTTTACTAATGAATTTATTGTAGCTCATTAACTTTTATTTACAAATTTGAACTCACAATAAACATTTTCAATATTTGCATTTTTTCAATATACCAATTAAAGTTAAAACATTATTATTATCTCTTTAGGTTTGTTCCAAAGTTCCAACATAAACTTTTGGACGGTCCAGAAACCGTCACGAAACTACTTGTACCGTTTGTTGTACGCATGTTCGTAATTGTATCGCCCAGTTATCGTCCCATGACGGTAATTTGGAAACCGATGTTGGAACGGTTACCTGAGTGTTAACTGATTTATCTATCAATATGTATATTGTTGTTGGTATATCCAATGAAAAAAGCTAAAGACGTATGCCGTAGATATATTAATATTATGTGACACATGACATAAGCTCGAAACAAATGACAATCAATGAAAAACCCTATTTCCCGATTAATGAAATGATCATCACGAAACCGTCACTAAAAGATCACAATTCTTGTTGGAACAGTGGGAAGGACGATCCGATGACGATAATATTTTTGTTGGAACGTATTTTGTTTACTGCGCAGGAGCGTTACCGTTTCTTGACGGTTCTCGGTCGTGTTGGAACAAACCTTTTATTAAACATTTTTCGGATGACAGACGAAAAATCCACCTACCTTCCTTTGACATCTTGTCATACATTTCTGGCACCAATCTGTCTGACAATCAGTTGGTCGTTTAACTTTCACTAGAACAAAAGTACCTTGTGCAATTTTCGAGCAAGGATGAAATACATACACATGTGATCTTTATAATCTTAAGACATCGACTTAATGTCGACTACTTTATAACATATTATGTAACAATAATGTAATTTAGAGGTTTTTACACCTATTGAAGTGGCTAGTAACAATTACTTGTACACTGGACGTAAATAACCACATTTTCAACTGTCAAAATTTCACCCCTTTGCTTTTTAATCAAAATGGTTCACTTATTTCCAGGTTTACACTGAAGATGGTCAGTTTGACCGAAAACGTTTTGTACTTCCACTCCCTTGTGAATAAATTTTAAGAATTTTAATAAATTCATATACCTATATACAACAGTAGTGTTTACTTTATTCCACGTTGTCAAACAGTTTTAACAAACAAGTTCTAGTTTAAAATATATGAGAGTGCATGCTGGTGAAAAACTATCATCTGCAACTGCTGAATTCTTCGGATCCCAGGAAAGTCCTAATTAGCCTCCAGAACAGCAAGCACTTACTATCCCCTGGGATAGTTCAAATCTTACAGGACGAACCAAAATTTATGCCAGCTATCATTCCACATTTCTGCTTTAATCAAAAGTTCCACTTGATGAAATTACTTTTAAAATGAAGATTAGTAATAAAGGTTAGTATTACAAAACCTTTTTATATTGTCTTTTCAAAATTTACTACATTTTTAACCTAAATTAGAGGAACAGCTATGCAAAGCTCTTGCCTCTTCCAAAGTCTAGAACATTCTCATCTAAATTCAATTTTTTAGAAAAAAGACTAAGTTTTCACTCTAATGGCATACAGCATATCCCACCAGAATAAATGGTTATTCATTTTCAATTTTTTAGGCTTGGCGTCCTTTTACTGCCAATGAAAATTAAATAAAATTAACAATTCATGCTTTGAAAATTCAAATGCACTACCAATCAAAATAATTTGGACATTTTTGACATTTAGCCAAAATGGTAATTTTGATCTAAATTTGGAAAATAAGCCTAAATGGTGATTTTACTCAATTATCTGAGTAAAATTGAATCTGTGGATTGAATAAAATGAACTTTTTAGATTGTTTTCATATAATTTTCTTCTTTAAATATGCTTCCTTTAAAGTTTTATCGACTCTTTATGCGAAGCATGTCACTACACTTTATAGTCCTTTTGTAATTACACTTGCACATTGAAATCTAAATATTTTAACAATTAATATGAATAAAGTATTGTAATAACTTCCAAATTACTCACAAATAAATAATCAATTGAATATGCATTAGCCATTTCCAGGAAAATCATTTTATACGTTAAAATTGATATCGACTTTTGACATTTGTCAAAGTTCTGATTCTAATGAATTATTTTCAACTTTTTGGTAAAATTTCCACTAATAATCTCTAATATTGGTCTAACCATTGTTCTCAATTTTTAGATTGAAGTCTATTTTAACATAATTTCATAAATTTTCACACTTTTCATAAAATCCTCATGCCAGGGCCGCTAAATTACAGTATGGGCCATTCCACGAACATACGCCTGTTTTGGATTACTTCGACAACGAAGATTTTACTGTGCAAAATAAGAAGTACGAAAGTAAATGGCGCTAATAATTATTCCAATGAACAACAATGTAATTTGCAATTAACTTTCGTTCTTCTTATTTTGCACAGTAAAATATTTGTTGTCGGAGTAATCCAAAACAGGCGTATGTTCGTGGAATAGGGTATACCTACCTACGTTTTAAAAAATTATAGTATAGTATTTTTACTACAAAAACGTTATTACGTAGGTCAAAATTTTTGACGTAAGAGAACTGTCAAAACATTAGATTGTGACTTTTCATTATTGCTATGTTTATTATAAACACGGCAATAATGAAAAGTCACATTCTAATGTTTTGACAGTTCTCTTACGTCAAAAATTTTGACCTACGTAATAACGTTTTTGTAGTAAAAATACTATACCTAATGTGCGTCCTACGACCTTGACTTTACAGTACAGGTTCTTATGACCAACAGTGATGCCAAATTTTATCAGAAACTTTTCCATAGGATAAATAATTGACATTTTGCGGCAGTCAGGGGTTCTAAAACATTTTTTTTTTTCGAAAAATACCTTTATGTGAACAAAATAAAAATAACTTTGTATAAAACATTTATATAATCATGTATTTAAGCGCATAAATATGTTAAACCTTAATAAATACGTAGGTACCTACAGAAATAATTAAAATAGATTTAAACTATACAGAGTTGGGATAAAGTATGGAACCAAGCAAATATCTTTGAAACGAACAAAACAATATTTATGAAACTTTGCATGCAAGTACAGTACCGCAAAAGTCATTTGATGCCATATTTTTTGTTACCAATCCACTTCCGGTTTCACCGGAAATACCCTTAACTTATTTGCTTTAAATGGGACACCCTGTATATTTTTGCAGGTTTTAAAAGAACTTGTTATTTTTAATTCATACATACCAAGTTTGGAAGAAAAAAACTATTAAAACAAGAAGTAAATCTCTTTACAGTTAAAAAATAGGTTAATTTATTTACGTTTGACCAACGATATTAAAAATAAAAAAAAATCATTTCAAATGTTGAAGATGCTTCCGTTTCACCTCCTGACAACGTGCAAGCCTACAAATAAATTCGTGAGTCACTATTTGCAAGATTTATCCACGTATTAGTAGTTCACATTCATCAATTATTCTTTGTCTTAAATCCTGCAAGCATGTTGGTCGCCTAACGTAAATGCGTGATTTTAGATAACCCCAAAGAAAAAATCTAACGGGTTGAGGTCTGGAGAACGAGCGGGCCACTCTACGAATCCTCTACGTCCAATCCATCGATTTGGAAAATCCACCTCCCAAAAATGAAAATTCACCATAACCGATTTATCATTAATATTTCAATACGATATTTTTCACTTAAATGAACCATTTTTAATACTCATTTCTGTCAATTAGTTCAGTAACGGTTTTACCTACTATACTAAATTCAAATAAGTCATGCAGTGCATGTAATCAACAATTTTAGTCTACAAGTCTACAGTATAGATGGTACTCGTTTATTTCCTACTACGTTGTATTAATACAAAAAATTATCTACAGACACTTTTTAACAATTTTTTTCTTCCAAATTTGGTATGTATGAATTAAAAATAACAAGTTCTTTTAAAATCAGCAAAAATATACAGGGTGTCCCATTTAAATTAAATAAGTTAAGGGTATTTCCGGAAGGAAGGAAGTCTAGTAGTAACAAAAAATATGGCATCAGATGCCTTTTGCGTCACTGTACTTGTATGCAAAGTTTCAAAAATATTGTTCTTTTTTTTTCAAAGATATTTGCTTGGTTCCATACTTTGTCCCAACCCAGTATATTTTAGCTTCTTTCTATAGTCCCGTCTTCCTCACTTTCACTGCAACTGTCGTATGGTGTAAACACATTAAAAGGACATTAATTTCATCTTGGAAATCAGTCATTAAGAATAACAATAAACTGCAATTAGTATCCAAATATTCCAAATAAGTAATGAGTTACTCAATACTCAATCAGTAATAATTTTAAGCTTATTTAATATTCTTTGTTATAATTTAATTTAGGTGAACTGAACATCAACAATTATACTTTATTTATTCTCAACTGTAGGACCTGGTAGGACAATATAAAACTTTACTTGCACTTGACTGACAATCTATTTTATATTTTTCTTGGCATTAGTTCAGAACTGTCTATACTGTCAATACATAAATTAACAACCATAGAACAACATCCACTTTTAATGTTGAATATTCTATTCTTAACCAAAAAAAGTTATTACGCATATCGAATATAAAATTGCTGATTACTTTTCGAAAATGACTATCACTCACAAAAATACAATGAAAAATATTGTTTTACTTGATTAACATAATTATACTTAATTTAACATTTTTAGGGACCTACATTTTTAGGACCTTGGTAATATCCGATTGAAAATTCTTTTAAAGAAAATCGGCATCGCCGCGCTAAAAACTCCCATAAGGATTGTATTGCCGTATGTTCGTGTACTGTAAAGTCAAGGTGGGACAGACAATAGATGAGATACATTTTTTCGCAATAAAAATTGGTAATGGTTCTTCGTTGTTTTTATGAAACTATTACATTGACAGTTTATTCGAAATCAATAGATTATTGAAAATTCACTAATGTTTTAATAAGTTGTCATAACCAATCATTTCGAAAAAAGTAATATAATCAATATAATATCTGTTTATATTAACAGGACATATTATTATACCGAAACAATGGTTACTCTCCACCTTTTGTGCTATCCCTAAAAATACAAACGCTAAATATTGCAGTGAATACAGAACAATATCATTAATAAGTCACACTCTCAAATTATTCTTGAAAATAATACATGGTCGTATAAATAAAAAAACTGGAAGAAGGAATAGATGCTAGCCAGTTTGGGTCCAAAAACGGACTAGGAACCAGAGAGGCGTTATTTGCTTTTAATGTGTTAGCTCAAAGATGCATGGATATGAATGTGGATGTGCATGTGTGTTACTTTGATTTTGAGAAAGCATTTAACAAGCTAAGACATGAAAAATTAGTCCAAATTCTAAAGACCAAGGACATAGACAAAAGCGACTTACGAATAATAATAGCTATTTGTATAACAAGGGATATTGCTATTTGTATAACTGTAAAATTCATAACAGATCACAAACCTAATGTAAGTATCATGAGTAAGCAAATCAGTCAAATTAGTTCTCCTAGGTTGCAACGGCTAAAATTGAAGCTACTGAAATATGATATACACATTCAGTATGTACCTGGTAAATATTTACATATTGCTGATTATTTGTCTAGAAACGTAAGTGATGAAAGTGTGGAGAATGATGCTGATATAAATGAAATGGTGCATTCATTAGAAAAGCATTTAAGAAGGAGTGATACTAGAAAGATTCAGTTTAAAGCAGAAACAGTAAAAGATAATGTACTGAGTAAAGTCATTGAGTGTTGTCTGAGAGGGTGGAAGAATACAAAGTATGAAGGAGAGATGAAAGTTTTTCACAAGTTAAGAACTGAGTTGTTTGTTAATGATAATCTTTTATTTTTCAATGATAGAATTGTTGTACCTAAAGTTTTGCGAAAAGAAATGCTTCAAATTGTACATGAAGGTCATTTTGGTATAAATCGTTCAAGAGATCGAGCAAAAGATGTCTTATTTTGGCCAGGGATGAGTGTGGATATTGCGAATGAGATACAGAGTTGCAAAATTTGTGAAAAGTATAGATATGCAAATAGTAAAGAGCCATTAATATCTCATGATGTCCCGGAATTGCCATTTCAAAAATTGGGTGCTGATATTATGGAACATGGTGGCAAAGCTTATTTGGTTGTTGCTGATTATTTAACGAAGTGGCTAGAAATAATCCCTATAAGAGGTAAACAATCGTCTGATGTTATAAATGCACTCAAGCAGATATTTGCAACACATGGTATACCAGATGTAATTATAGCTGATAATATGCCTTTTGGATCGTACGAATGCAAAAAGTTTGCAGATAAATTTGAGTTTAAATTTCAAACTAGTAGCCCCCATTACCCTCGATCGAATGGTTTAGCTGAGAGGTTTGTACAAATATCTAAAAATATTATTAAAAAATCAGATGACATGTGGGTTGCTCTAATGAACTATCGTAATACTCCTGTTACTGATCTCAAGAGGTCACCAGCTGAACTTTTATTTGGCAGAAAACTTAAAACTAAATTACCATTTGTTGAAAAGCAAAATGATAATATCAAAGAAGTTAGGTCAAAATTAGAAAAAAGAAATAATACTTATAAGGAATATTATGATATGCAGACAAGAAATAGGCCCGAATATAAGCAAGGTGAAAATGTGGTATACAAGGACAATAATCAATGGAGTCCGGCTGTTATTGTCAATAAACATGAGGCTCCAAGGTCTTATTTAATTAATAATGGTAAAAATATCTTAAGAAGAAACAGCTACCACTTGCGTAAGTCAAAAATTGATCATGATATTAGGCAAACTCAGAATTTAAGTGATGACAATGATGATACACCTAGTTGTAGTAAAGATCAGAGTTCTAGCAGTTCAGAATGGGACATGAGGTTGAGACCATCACGTACTATCATACAGCCTGCTAAGTATTCTGATTATATTTTGTATTAGTAGAGTTTACTCTGATTGTATTTTGTATTAGCACAGTTTTGTTTCATTAAAGTTAGTTGTTTTGTAAAAAAAAATATGGAAAAGGGTAATGTAGTAATGTAGTAAAAATGTAGTAATAGGCCATGATAAAGAAGAAGAGGCGTGACTTGGCACAATGAAGTTAGATATAGGTTAGAAGGTTAGAACATATAAGATGTAACGTAGAGATTGTAAATCCTACTTTTATTAAATATAATATTTAATAAATACCTGAGTATTATTATTACAGAAAGTGCTACTTTTCCTCCCGAGAATGAAGTTTACTGCAGTAATTATTTTTATTATTAATTTATAAGTAAATATTATTATTTTTAAATAATTTATTTATGTAACTAACTGACAAAATTTTTTAAAGCACTAAAACTAACAAGTAGGTACAGTATAACTGTCAACTGTCAAATATAAGTCAAATTATTAATGTAAACATTGTTAAATCAAAATAACAATTTACTCTTTTTACCATTCTTTAAAATACAGGGTGCTCTATATATAAACGTTAAAATGTATACATACATACTTACGTAATAGATAATAAAATATTGCATAGGGCGTCAATAAGTTATTTCATCAATGACATACCATGACGTCACTTTCAAGCAATACAATCCCTACAATGTGCTCCCTACAATCAGGTCAGGAAAAGTATACTTTCGGTAGAGGTAGGTGGAAAAAACTTTACTGGAATTAAAGAGCACAAATCGTAATAGATAACGAACCCAGTCCAGAAAATGAAATCAGGAGAGGAGTTAGGCAGAGATGTATTATGTCTCCATTACTATTTAATGTATAGTGAAGCTATATGACCCATTGCCACTTGAGCCTTGCTATACGTAGGTCGGACATGTTGCCCGAGATAATCCCGAAAAATGGACACAGAGACTAACAAACTGGAGACTAACAAACTGGAGACCAAGAGAGAACAGGCGATTAGTAGGCAGACCGCAGAAGAGGTGGGCAGATGATATCAAACAAGTCGCGGGCAAACAGTGGATGAGAATTGCCAAGAGTAGAAATCGATGGAAGCAAATGGAAGAGGCCTATGTCCAGCAGTGGACGAACACAGGCTGAAGAAGAAGAAGAAGAAGAAGAAGCTATATGTGAAGAAGCATTATTATCTCAAAGTCAAGGAATAATAATTAACGAAAGATCTATTAACAACATAAGATGTGCAGATAACACCGTGTTATGGCAAGGTCTGCTGAACAACTCCAAGTAAGGTAGGTGTATACAATATCGCCATGTTTGCAATTCCGCCAGTTTCCTATATTTCTGTTGTCAGGCTACTTGAGTAAAGATGGCGTTGGGGGTACCTTCTCTTACTATGAACTTAGTGTTGTGGTAGAAGCACATATGATTATAACCTAAAATTTCAGTTTCATGTGCCCACATAACAATTTCATGTTCTTAGTATATTCATAGAACATATTTTTCAGAAAAAGTATATGCTGAGAATATGCGTAATTACCATTGGGAATGTGCAGAGCAGATGCTGAGTATATACTACATTACAGTACTTAAACGTTCTATGTATATACTTAGAATGTACTACCGCACTTCTTTTCAGTATATACCAAGAATATCCGTTTTAGAACATTCTAATGAGGTGCTGTAAACCTTCTATTTATATACTTAGAATGTACTACGGCACATCTTTTTAGTATATAGGAAGAATGTACTTTTTAGTATATGGGAAGAATATTCCAAGGAAGTGCTATATATTGCTCAGAAGTATGTTTTCAGCATCACCGAATCTCCATCCTAGGTTCTACTTTCTACTAAATTTACATATTACATATGGGAATGCAGTTTGTACATTCTACAATATTACTTAAAAAGTAAATATGAAATATATAAATTTTAGTTAGTTATATAAATATTATATAGGTAAGTAGGTATATATATATTTAAAATATAAAGGAAAAGATTCCTCTAGTGGATTCCTCTGGAGTCTGTCAGTTTGAGGCCAAGATGAAGACCACTTTGTAATACCGTTGCAATTTAATTTCTTGTGACATCGACTTATTGTCGACATTTTTGTAGCCTAAATGGCATAATTATTATTACACTAAGGTCTTTTGACCTAAATATGTAGCTAGTTCCAACTACTTTGGATCTGAAGTTTCTACCACCTGATGATGGACTGATTGGTCCGAAAACGTTTGTGATTTTATCCATCTTGGATCATTTTTAGAAAAAATTTTTTAATAAATTATATACCACCTACCTACATGTGAGGTTTTTACTTCATTAGTAAGTAAATATATATATTTAGTTTATTTGCATATAAAAATAAAAATGCTGAATATATAAATACCTATAATACCCAAATATATATTATGTAAAATATGTATGTAAATAACTAAAATTTATATTTTGTTTATATGTACCTATATACATACTTACTATTTAAGTAATACAGTGGAACCCCGATAAGTCGGCCCCCGATAACCCGGAAGTCCGGCTAACCCGGACCGATTTTTATCAGACAAACATTACAACAATAAAAATGTATGTCCTTTATGCTGGATTTTCCAATTTCTTTTCAACATCTTAAAATATTTTCTTTTATCTATCCTTATAAACATATTGTTCGAATACTGTAATATCTTATATTTTTCAGGCTAATTTTATTTATCATAATAAACTTTCTTCGTAAAAATTTGTCCATTTAGCGAATTCCTTAGTTCATTCGTTTCAATTTTCAATGTCAAACACATTATACAATGAGAGATAATGCGTATTTGTGTAATTTGATACATAATATACCTTAGTAAAAATGACTGGCATGGCTCTTTGTCGTGTTATCGAAACCAACTGTATTATCTGTAGTATCCTTTATTTACTTGAAACTGTCTAGCATTGTTTAGAAAAGACTATTAAAAAATTATTTTTCAAACAATGGTCCTAGTCTTCACTCTTATTAAATAACATAAGTTCGTTCTCGTTGCGAGACGGTATTGTGTGTGTGTAGTAAAGTCGCATTTTTCGTTCCGTTCTGTAATCGTTCGTAAATATATTCAGATTTTGTGTTTGCGTCTACGTAATGGCAATAAAACTTAAAATGTTGTTTTTGTTTCAAAACAAAAGACAGTTTGGACAATCGGTGCAAAGCTAAGAAAGCTAAAAATGAGACTCTCGACGACGCTTTGTATGTGTGGAACGCGAACGTGGTTTACAAGTGTCTGTGTGCCAATTATAACGGAGTTTATCTGTAAGCATACCATATTTTAATAATTTTTACCATTTTCTCCGGCTAACCCGAATTTTCGATAACCCGGATCGGCCGCGGTCCCGATTAATCCGAGTTAACGGGGTTCCACTGTATTGAAGTACCAAAATGAATTTTTTATTTGTAAGTTGACCGCAAACAAAATAAAAAGGTTAATTATGCATGTTCCTATTCCTTGTAGAAATACTGGGTCTTCCTCATAACACAGCACAGACCAAAATACACATCCCACATTCCCGAGTCCCGCATAGACAGTGATAGTGTTGACTATAGATACAAATGCCAAATGCCTAACTGTTTTTCATATTTTGTATTTTGCCTTTGTTCCCAACCCCTTACCCCTTATGCAGGTATGCAGCGGTCGTTTCCTCATTGTTTGTGGGTTTTGGCTCAGCTTTGTCAATTCCATGTAAAAATAAAATTCTAAGAATACTTATGATAAACTTATTAAATCAAAATAGTAAATGCATTTCAATGATGAAAGCGAAACGAGAATTTCTCCTTTTTCGTTAATACAATTAATTTTTAAACATTTTTACCATACAATTAAAAACAATTTTAAATAATGAATTCGGTAGTTCAATAGTACTGCCTACATAAATTTTTAAATTTTATTAATTATTCATAACTAAGTTTATAATCTATAGGCTAACATTATTCTTCTTATCCATACACATATTCCTTTTAAGATATTTTAAAAGTACTTATAAGTATGTGTCAAGTATATACTTTTATGGAATATTTGATAAAGGTATATTCTAAGAATAAACTTTTTTGAATATTCCGAGATACTACTTACACGAATGTACTCAGTATATTCGGTACGAGAATATTCCTTAAAGTATATGCAAAGAACATGAAATTTAGAATGTTTTTTATGGTACATGCTAGGCTTGTACTACGCATATACTAAAAAGAATATAAAATCAATGGGAAAGTCCCCGAAAAGAATATACTCCGACGAATGTTGGTAGTATATGCTTTGAACATGATGTGAACATCATTGTTATGTGGGTGTCGTTTAACCGCCACTGGAATATTGTGAGTTGTTTCTTATAAAAAGTTCTAGTATTTGGTTAGCTGCTCCAGACTCAAATTGCCGGTAAGTGTTTTTGTCCATTTTTACAAAATTGATAGGGATCCTTTCCGTTGCTGATAATATAAAAATAATTTTTTTCTATGTATTTTTACCGGTGCTTTTTTCACGAAAACAAATTACGTCATTGTTGCTAATACCGCCATTCTTAATGGTTTGCAATATCGCCATTGGCGATATTGTCAAATCAGTTATCACTCTTGGCGATATTACTAGCAATTACAAAGTGACTACAGAATATGATAATAAATGTTTTTATTTCAGAATAATTATGCCAAACAAACGAAATAAAGGTATTAGAGGCAAATGGAGGGAAGAAAACATGCAAAATGCAATATTAGCTTTTGGAAATGGACAATCCGTTAATTCAGCAAGTAAGGAGTTTCAGGTGGCCAGAGGTACTTTAAGGGATTATTTAAAGAAACATCTTACCTCAAAATGTTCCATGGGACGAAAATCTATTCTTACGGATAATCAAGAGGAAGATTTATGCAATAGAATAATTCGATTGGCTGAAGTAGGATATTCACTAACAGCCAAAGTTTTGCGGCATTGTGTTTTCAATTTTTGCAACACTAACAATATCGAAACTGCCTTTAACAAAGATTATATGATGGCTGGGCGATTTTGGCTCAAAGGATTCCTAATTAGACATCCACAAATAAGAAACAGACGCGCTCAAAGCATGCACCCAGCAATGGCGCAAAAACTGAACAAATTCATTGTGAATGATCATTTCAAAAAATTAGAAAATATAATGAATAACTTTATAACATGGACTTTATGGCATAGATGCAGTGCATCTATAACATGGACGAAAAAGGCTGCAGATTGTCACTGCATCACCAACAATCTGTATTAGCAAAGAAAGGTGCGAAGAGAGTACATCTGGTAGCGAACGAGCATGGTCAAAATGTTACACTAGTGTCATGTGGTAACGCTTTGGGTGCCGCCATTCCGCCTTTGATATTGTATAAAGGAAAGAGAATGAAGCCGGAATGGGCAGATTCGCTCCCACCGGGTAGTATGGCACTAATGACGGCCAAGGGAAGTATGACCATAGAAACATTTAAGCAATGGTTACAACATTTTTCGCAATATAGAACTCCTGGACCTTGCCTTTTAATATTTGATGGTGCCAAGTGCCATTTAGATTATTCCATTGTAACTGTCGCCAGTGAACTCGGCATCACCTTGATTGCTTGCCAAGTAATACAACGCACGAGCTTCAGCCGATGGATAAGGCGGTATTTCGTAGCTTCGAACATTACTGGGATGAGGAAGTTTTAAAGTATTGGGCAAGGTATAAGGAACGGTCAATCACAAAACAACGCTTTGGAATAATTTTTTCTATAGTTTGGGACAAATGTATGACTCCATCTAACATAAAGTCTGGTTTCTCGGCTACAGGCATTTATCCCTATAACTCTGACATTCTTCCTCCAGAAGCATTTGCTCCAAGTAGCGTAACAGAAGATAAGAATGTTGAAGGTCCAGGACTACAAGATATTCTGCAACATAATGAAAAGCAACCAGTTAGAGTCATCACTCCACCCCCAGGGCCATCAAATGTTAGTAGAAAACTTCCGGTAACCGAATTAAGGGACAATAGTGATTCAGAGGATGATGATGAGTCTGAAGCAAATGAAGATGAGAATAATGAATATGAAGATGACGAATATGAGCCAACTAAAGAAGTTTCCTTTAATGAAATGCTTGAAACACCTGAAATGGTACATAAGTATGGTACAAGGAAGAAAAAGACAGTATTAAATAGTCGCGCACAGGTCGTCACAAAAGACCTTTTTAATAGGAGTACTGACTTCGTGCCAGAAAAAACTTTGACACCAAAAGTGTCTGAGAAAAATTCTAAAACTAGGAAAGTCGAAATACGAAGAAACGAACACAAAAGCAAGGATGAAAGTTGGTATTGTAAAGCTTGCAAAGAAGATCGAGTGGCCGACATTCGTCTCTGCGTTACGTGCAAATGCTACATGTATGATGAATGCCTGGGACTTACAAAAGACGACATAATTGCAGCATACATATATGTCCTTATTGTTCATAAGTATCGTTAATAAAACATGTTTGGTTTGGTGTAAAATTTATTTAATTACCCATTTCCATTCCATATTCCATATTAAAAATAAACCTATGCTAAAATGTAACCCCTGGCGATATTGACAACAGTGGTTGACAATATCGCCATTTGACGTTATTTTTAAAAAGGCCCTAATTAATTAGTGATCATTAGGATAATCAAATTAAGAGGTCATCATTTGTTGGTATATAGTATAGGCCATAAAATGACGACTCGGCGTTTTCTTTGTTTTAATATTTAATCCTACAAATGTGCGATATTTCTTAACATGGCGATATTGTATACACATACCTTATTTCTAAACAAAACAAAAAGTTTCTTTGAAAAAGATGGACTAAAAATGAATATAAAAAAGACCAAATACATGATAATAACAAATAATACAAATATCGATATTTGTATTATTTAGTAATATTTAATATTATTTACCGATAGTTTGTGGCAAAACATAAGACGATCCACAGGACAATAAATTTTAGGATTTGGTATTATCTTAAGGGTTATAAATAACAAATTTTAACAGAAATTTCTCTATTTCACGTTGCGTTTAATCATGGACGTATAAACACAGATGGACTCAGTTATTAGAGAGTTATCAAGTAACCCTAGGAGAATACGGTAACGCTATTTTACTGTATACTTTACATGTTATTTATAACGTTACCGTATTCTCATAGAGTTACTTGATAACTCTCTATTTACATAAAATTGTGAAGCCAAAATTATTTGAAAAGGTCACAATCTAGGCTCCTTCACATGTTGTCACGTTTTTTATTAAAATTTCTTATTCGCGTATCGCTGGAAATGTTACTTCTTATTTTATACTCTACAGATGCTATCAAACTTAAATAATAATTTTTCAGTTATATTAATTTACATATTCACGCCTATTCTGTAACTCATTTCGATGATAGAAGTCAGTAAAATCGAATAGAAGTGGCCAAGTCGAATAGAAATAGTCCAAATCCGTATTCCATAACTACTTCGGAATCTCTACAATCGTAATGTGAATAGAAATCACTTCGACAGCATTTACCCTGTCGAGATGAGATTTCGATTATCGGAATTGTGGATGACGCAAGCGCATTTTGTTTTGTTTTGACGTTTATATTTTATATATAAAAATAATTGATTACTACTTATTTTATAATTATTTATAGTGTTTGTACCTTTTTTAGCTGCTTAATTTTTAGTCTGTCATGTTATTTGTAATTATATATTTAATTTAGACATGTTGTACGAGTATGAATTGGACCTTGGACCTAACCTTATTTATTTGCTATTTGGCTTGGCACATGAATGAACGTTTGCCTCTCGCAGTGTTGCCATAATTTTGTTGGTAATTTCTTGTACAATTTCAATCAACGGTATAATGTACAAGAATAGCATACGATAGACTTCTGATGCGTTGATGGATAAATATATTATACCAGTATCATTGTATAACTAGACTCCTTTCTTAAACAATGCCAGTATACTTGTATATTTATCAGTCAACGCTCATAGTCTGAACAAATTATAGAAAAGATGCCATTTTTTGGAAAATTTGTTTAGCAGTTATTTCAGCTCTAATTGAATCTTAAAGATTGCATATTATTAGTAATATCGATTTTAAATTATATTTTAATAATAATGAATTAGTAACATCAATTTAAATATCTTTGATTTAAAACCATTTATACTTCTTATCTTCACTTATCTTTTTTATTTATCAGTTTATCTTCTTTTTTATATCAATTTTAATTAACTTTAATACTTTATTTATTTTTCAAAACTTGAGGATAGTATGAAAACATTGAGGATATGGCAACGATGTCATATTTTAAATTTAGATCCAGTCACAGAACAATAATTTCGCTAGTTAATGCGGGGTTGCCACCACCTCAGAACCGCGTGAAATAGAAGTCAGGGATTTCGATTACGATATGAGTTACAGAATACCAATCCAAACACAAAAATGATGCGATAGATATCAAACATTCCGATTTTGGGTAATTACGATTCGACTTGGTCATTTCTATTCGATTTGTTAAAAGTTACAGAATAGGGCTGATTGAATTGTAATTAAAATATCAAGTGTTCATATCATTGAAAAATAGATATCAAAAAATTATTGTATATTATGTAGAAGCACTGAAAACTATTTATGAATGGCAACGGTGTTTACATTTCTCTGTCTTTACAAACGTCTTGTAAGTTGTCAAAAGTTTGTTTACTTTTTAAGTTAGATGAGGAAGAGTTGTTTTTCGCTATTTTGGGTCTATTTTTTTGTGAAAAGTGAAATACAATTATCATAATAATGGTGCTAGAGCAGTGGTTCCCAACCTTTTATGTCTGGCGACACACCTTCTGATGTTTTTTCATATTCACGACCCATCCCTTACCCATGATGATATATAATGTACCTAGGCTACTCAGCTACTGTAAGGGCCACGCTGCGACCCACCTGAAACCTGCCCGCGACCCACCTGAAACCTGCCCGCGACCCACTAGTGGTGTATTGGGATTCACAGCATCTGTTAGTAAGGATCCTATTAAGAGCAAGACAATTTCTTTTAATATTTAAATGTCCTTGGTAAACAAATACGCTTTGTTCCTACACATGACTGACCCAGATTACTACACAAGTGTATCAGTTATCGATACTGCAAGGTCAGCTTTTCAGTGTCACATATTATTCTTTATTTATAATCAAGCTGATTCGGCATTTATAATACAAACACTTTCACTTTTATATATACAAAACATAGACAGGGAATTCCACATTCTAAATTCGTTGCGTAAAGACTCAGCATTGATATTTGAGACCCCAGAGGGTGAACATACATTAGCCACCAACTCTTTACCGTAGTTACTCCGAATTGTGAATAAATGAATATACCGTAAGTAGTGTTTACTTCATCAACCCCTATAGTAGGGGGTAACCAACCCCCAACCAGCTGAGATGGTCCAGATGATGAGGAACCACCATAGTGGGTCGCGACCCACTGATTGGGAAACGCTGTGCATTGCATTTGCAACATTTCATTTGTAAGGACTGTTTATTTACATTATAGAGGATGAGGAAGTGTGTTTATATTTTAAAATATGTCTTTCATAGGCGTCCCATGATTGGGTTCCTTCATACTAATGCATCAAATAAGATATTAGTTCATTAAAGTACTATAGACATTTTTAAATTGTAACCCTAACAACACACAACATTCCAGGAATGTACTACCAAAGTTCTATCAATATTTGAATGTCCTGGACATTTAGGGAACATTCGGTGAACATCTGATTAAATTATTCCTGGAATGCTACCATAAGACATTCTGTGAACATACTACCAATGTTCCTATATGTTCATTTTCAAATTCACGGCGCATGTATTTGTGCATGGTGCTTAGAGAGGGCATCACGTGACTAAAAACGACCAATGACCTCACTTCGGACTTCGGCCTCGCTCGGTGCTTCGGCCATCTTAGCATGCATCTTGGCCTTGGCCGCCTTGCCGTGCGTGATCATTGTTTGTTTTTATTTGTGCTTTTTAAGAATATTTTTTTAATTGGGATACTTTTATAATAACTTTAATAGTATTATTAACATAGTGCATAAAATCAGTTGTAGTAGCAGAAGCAATGTAGATAAAAAATCTACAGGAATAACATTTCATTCAAAGGTTAGTATGCAAATATATAAACAAAGGCATGCCCCTATTTCAGAAAATATCCATTTATTATTTTAATAATTGCGAATAAGCCACAAACTTGCTTATTCCTAACTAAAATAGTAAATAGAGATAATAACAAACGGATTATTTGTAAAATTAAATTTTTTTTTTTGCGTTTTTGCTAATGTATGCGTTTATAAACAGGATGGTGTAGACCACACACTATAATAGTACCAACTAATGAATACACAGTATGAATAGTATAGTCGGTTCGCTAAACTTAGTCTCAGACACAACTGGCTAGTGATTTTTAGTAAATAATTTTGACAATTTGGTAAAATTGGCAAAAAAATAATAACTAAATATAGTATTTTTACTACAAAAACGTTATTACGTAGGTCAACATTTTTGACGTAAGAGAACTGTCAAAACATTAGATTGTGACTTTTATAAAAACATGGCAATAATGAAAAGTCACATTCTAATGTTTTGACAGTTCTCTTACGTCAAAAATTTTGACCTACGTAATAACGTTTTTGTAGTAAAAATACTGTAGTTAGTAATTTTGGCAAAATTGGCCAAAAACAAAAAAATTACCTACTAAAATCACTAGCCAGTTGTGTCTAGGGAAACGACTATACTAATAAACAATTTCTAAGCTGCTTTGTATAATATTTTGTGAGTTCATTAATCATATTTTTTATTTAAAACTAAAATTTGTTAATAATGCTCAGTAATGCATATATTTTGTATTTTTAGCTTTCCAGAAGATCCTGCGAAGAAGGCATGAAGTATTGATCAGATTTGTTAATAGAGCAGTATGTTCAAAACATTTTTTAGAAAAAGATATTGACAGAACTTCACTTTCAACTGTTCGTTTGAGAGACTGTGCTGTTCCAATAGCTTATATCACACAGGTAATATGCTTAACCCAATTAATAATACAATTACTAATATACAGTTGGAAAAATTAAAGAATAGGGCTTTTCATTTACAGTCATTTGTTTCGAGCTTCTGTCATATGTCGTATAAATCGTGTTGTATTAATATTATACACAGATTATATAACATATGATAGAAGCTTGAAGCAAATGACAATCGATGAAAAGCCCTATAGGGCTTTGTTCATTGTTATTTGTTTCGAGCTTCTGTCATGTGTCACATATATTAATATATCTACGTCATACGTCTTTGGTTTGTATCATTGGTTATATCAATAACGTATGACGTAGATATATTAATATTATGTGACACATGACAGAAGCTCGAAACAAATGACTGTGAATGAAAAGCCCTATAACCATGAACGATCACATCAATCACTTATTTTGTATTTGCTGTCTTTTGCTATAAATCACAAACGTTTGTTATAGAAAAAGATCATCATCATCATCATCATTAGCTTGACAGCCCTTTCTGGGTCTTGGCCTGTTCCAGGATTCTTCTCCACTCTGATCTGTTTAGTGCTTTTTTCTCCAGTTTTTTATTTTTAAGGTTTTTATATCATTTTCTATTTGTTCTAAAATAGAAAAAGATAGCAAATACAAAATAAGTGATTGATGTGATCGTTCATGGGTATACGCTGTGAGCTCATACGTAGAAGGGATATTTACAAATTCGCGAGTGCCAGTAGTGACAAAGTCTGTAAAGGATTACTGGAAATTTGACATAAATGTCAAAGTGATTAATTTAAAATTAAAATTAAAAACCTTAATTATAAAAAATATTAGTTTGTGAAAGCTGTGTTATATATTTTTACTTTAAATATACTTACGTTTTAAATACTGAATTTAAGTTTTTTTAATGTTCCGTAATATCTAATTATAAATTAATGTATTAATCTTACCGCCATATACACGATAATTGTGAAAGTATACGAAGTAAGAAATTCATATTTTATCAATAGAACGTCAAAATGATTAGCAAAATCTTAAAAAAATCGATTATAATGTAATTACTTTTTTGCGTTGTAAATAATAAGCGATAACAATTAATTAATAAATTTAAAAATTACCAGTGAAAGTTGATTAGTAATCCGCTAGGAGCGACACCAGCGAAGCTCACAGCGTATAGGGCTTTTCATTCACAGTCATTTGTTTCGAGCTTTTGTCATGTGTCACATAATATTAATATATCTACGACATACGTTATTGGTATATACAATAATACAAACCAAAGACATATGACGTAGATATATTAATATTATGTGACACATGACAGAAGCTCGAAACAAATGACAATCGATGAAAAGCCCTATTCTTTCATTTTTCCAACTGTAGATACCGTTGCTCTTCATTATCTACATCAGAGATCTAAGTTGACATTGTTGCCCAATTACAAAAAATTTTTGAATTCATTTTAAGTCCAATATATCACATAATTATTGCGAAGTAGATTATACAAGAAAACAGATTAATATTGAATGTAAATAAATAAAAACATCAAGACAAAAGATAAATAAAAACAAAATAGAAAACAAGAATTAAGTTATAATCTTAAGTTGAAGTAAATAATAAAAACAATAAATATAATAAAACAAAATACTTATTTGTTTGTGAAAAAGCTATTTCTTTGTGGCATTTTTGTAATTATTGTAACTATTTTAATGGGGAAATAAGCCACAATTTACTTGAAAAAATAACTTTATTATGGTTTCTACTTCCACATCAGACGTCGTTGTCAAAATACAAAATGTTTTATTATTTTCTTTATTAAAGATTATTTATTATTTATTTAAATATTATTATTATTTATGCATATTATTACCTGTAAATATTTCTTTTGATTGTTAATTGTAAAGGATAGAAAAATTACCATTCATTTTATTTTCTTTTAGAAACAGCTGAGAGAAGTGGTCTACAAAAAACCAGGAAGGAAATGGAATACGTGGCTATGAAAGGCAAAAGAAAGGTTTACAAAGCAAATGTGACACATTTTTTTATAGGAATATCAGTAAACTACATTAAAAAAATGTATGAAAAGATTTTTTGCAATAAAAATGTTTATATTTATCAAGGATGTATTATTTGGTATGGCCACATATCGTCAGTGATGTGACAATACCTCCTATCTGTTTTTTCATGAGATTTGTAAGATAGACTAAAAACTTGTTTGGGCCACCTCCTGTTTTCATATATTTTTTGACTTGTTTTGCAGTAAATTTAACTATCTATTTACTACAAAACAAGTCAGAACTTACGTATGAAAACAGGAGGTGACCTTAAAAAATGTTTTTCGTCTCCTGCAAACCTCATGAAAAAAGATATAGGAGGTATTGTCACATCACTGACGATATATTACAGAGAATGTCTAAAAAATATACTGTGAATGTTCAAAGAACGTTCGTAGACATTCATGGAATGTTCCAACAAGACATTTAGTCTAAAAAATATACTGTGAATGTCCAAAGAACATTCATGGAATGTTCCAACATTCATGGAATGTCCCAACAAGACATTCAGTCTAAAAAATATACTGTGAATGTCCAAAGAACATTCGTATACATTCATGGAATGTTCCAACAAGACATTAAGTCTAAAGCATATACTGTGAATGTCCAAAGAACATTCGTAGACATTCATGGAATGTTCCAACAGAACATTCTAAGAATATTTAAAATGCTGACACAGCACTTTCCTGGGACTTTCCAGGGACATTCGTGTGCATTTGGGGACATTCCAGGAATGTTTTCAATGTCCTGTGAGTACATTCTAGGAACATTCCTGGAATGTTTTGTGTTATTAGGGAAGTATTTAGACATAGTTATACTCTGTTTTTTTAAATTAAATTCTTTGAACGTATTTTTATAAATTATATTACTACCTACAATTATTAACGTCTGAATAATTATCCCCACGAGAAAAAATTCAAGCACGCTTATGTTCATTGAGGAAGAGTCATATTCTATCGAAGCTTCAAAACACTATATGTGTTCAAGGTATCTTATTGCTGGGTCCATCTGTGTTTGTACGTCCATGCGTTTAAACTATTTCACGTTGCGTTGAATTCCGTCTTCAGTTTTTATCTTTTTCTGTTACATTCTTCTATTTCACTCAGAATGTCGCGCCACGTTCCGTCGGAATTATTTTTGATAACCAAACCCACCTAAGGCGTAAGGGTAAACTACACCAACAACCATGATAACATAAACCAAAGGCTTTTCCCATCTAGCTCAAATTTGACTTCTTGAATCATGATTTATTAATTTTGTTATCGTTATGTTACATTATACTGATTTAACATGTATTTATTATTTTAGGTGTCTCTTGCGAAGACATGCAAAATGATGCAAGCAATCTATTAAACTATACTGGAAATAATTTGAACAAAAACTTAACTGCTACTACGGATGTGAAAACTGAAGAAAATCTTTTTAGATGTGAATTTTGCTCCAAACAATTAACAAGAAGTTCTACTTTAAAAAGACATTTGAGAGTGCATACCGGAGAAAAACCATTTAGATGTGAAATATGCACCAAACAGTTTTCAACAAACAAATATTTAACTAGACATATGAGAGTGCATACTGGTGAAAAACCATTTGAGTGTAAAATATGCGCCAAACATTTTTTAATGAAACAACATTTAAAATCGCATATGACAGTGCATACTGGTGAAAAACCATTTAGATGTGAAATTTGCAGCAAAGGGAAAATGCATACTGGGGAAAGACCTTTTTCCTGTGAAATATGCAACAAAGAGTTTTCATACAGTTCGCACATAAAAGTGCACATGAGAGTGCATACTGGTGAAAAATTTACATGTGAAATTTGCGCTAAAGAATATGCAGATAGTAAAGGTTTAAAAAGACACATGACAGTGCATACTGGTGAAAAACCTTTTACGTGTAACGTATGCAGCAAACAGTGTTCACATAGGTAGTTCTACTTTACAATTACATGTAAGAGTGCATACTGGTGAAAAACCATTTGAATGTGAAATTTGCAGCAAACAGTTTTCAATCAAACAAGATTTAAAAAGACACATGAACGTGCATACTGGTGAAAAACCATTTGAGTGTAAAATATGCGCCAAACATTTTTCAAGAAAGTCAGTTTTAAAGAGTCATTTGACAGTGCACACGGGTGAAAAGCCTTTCACCTGTAACGTATGCAGAAAACAGTTTTCACATAGTTCTACTTTACGAGCACATATGACAGTGCATACTGATGAAAAACCATTTGTTTGTGAAATTTGCGCGAAACGATTTTCATTGAAGAAACAGTTAAAATCACATATGAAGGTGCATACTGGTGAAAAACCTTTCACATGCAAAATATGCTCCAAACAGTTTTCTTACAAGTGTAGCTTAACAGCACATATGAAAACACATACTAGTAGAACGAGACAGAGTGCTATATGAAAGAAATGTCGTTTTGACACACGTTTTAAAAGACGGACTTAATACTATTAAGAGGATCGGTACGTATTTTCGGCTCCAATGCTATTCAAATGGGGATTCATTTTTTTCGAATCCTGAGAAAACTAATAAGTATTTTTGAAAAGTTTAAACGCAGAATGAAAGATTACGTTATTACCGAGGGCCGAAAGTCCCTGAGAACTTCTGTAATGTTTATTTTAATAAGTTACAGGGGTGCAAAACTAAGAGAAAATGTAGTGTGATTTTTAATTTCAAATATCTCATTCGAAAGAAACTTCTTATATATTCTAAGGAACTTTCGGCCCTCGATAATAATTTAGTCTTTAATTTTGTGTTTAAATTTTTTAAAAATATTTATTAGTTTTTTCAGGATTCGAAAAAAATGGACAATCCATGGCTCCGTGGAAATCGAACATTCGCTATCTTTGTCATACAACGCACTCATTCGAATATAATGTTATGACAAGACTCAAGACAGTGACAAGTAGAGATGTGTCCGACCTTTTTTGGATTTTGATATAGCAGTTCATTCTGCTACTGCTTTTTAACGCTTTTACGATGATAATAAAATCAATCAAAGAGTTGTTTAATAAATAGTATTGATAGTGTATTTGAATAATAATAATTGATGTAAGGCGTACAATTAATAAAAAGTTATTTATTGTTTATATATTATTTATGGAAAATCCAAGTATTTCAAGTCATTAAAGTTCAAATAAAAGTATTATTTTATAAGAGTTTGTTCCGATAACCGTAACTAGGTACGAGTTTAGCTATAAAGTAAAGTGACCGTGGTGGCATAAAATGTAGTAAATGCTAATGCTTCAAGTACGTACTACATTTTTGAAGATTTCACTACACTTAAAAAGCATTTGCTTTTCTCCGTAGTATTTGCTACTATTTACCAGCCTACATAGAAGAATGTACTACGCTTTTGAAATATGTGCTTGTTTAGTAGTATTTTGCTTCAGTTTAAGTGAAGTTGGTGGGTGGACGTCTTCGGCGTAGGTATTTTTTTGTTACAATATGGCAGCAGGAGGCAGAGGGACTTACCAAAACTACTTACTACTTATCAAAAACTAAAATATACTATAAAACTTTATTAATATATTTGTATATAATTTAGGACTTTTTATAATAAAAATAACAGCTGACTAACTAGAAATTTTTTTTATTTAGCTAATGCCTCGACAACTAATGGGCATTGGCATGGTGATGGTACAGTGGATTTTACCAATTAGGTAGCTAGTGTTATGTGTAGTGTGTGTGTTGAGTAAGTGTCTTGTTACTTTGCAAAGTCGATGTCATTGTCTTTGCAGAGACGCTAATTGTATCCGAACGTCTGCGGTCCCTCCGGTGGGTACCGATCCCACAAGGATAGAAACTATTTTCATTTATTAATTTATAATAAACGAAAAATTCTCTACCCTGGTGAGATTCGAACTCACGACCATTCGGTCCTTTCGATCCAAAGGTAGGCGCTCTTAAAACTGAGCCACAGAGGGAGTTTAACTAGAAATTAATATGACTGTAAACAAAAACCAAACTTTTTTATATTTTAACTGGGGAACAAAAATGACCAACTATTTTTAATTTTTATCAGTTTTATATTTAATATTTGTATATAATATTTTGTCATCCACTGATTTTAACATCTGCATGTCTGGATCATATTCTTCAAACAATTATTTCGCATTTTACATTAGAAACAAGCAAACACAACATTTGTTGTTTTGCAAAGTTATATATATGTATTATAATTAGACCCGGTCTTTTCACCTCCGAATAAATATTTATTAGGAAGTTTATCCGGCAGATTACATGTAAATCTGTCAAATAAACCTCCGAATAACTTTTATTCGGAGGTGAAAAGACCGGGCCTCAGATATTTTAGTTTTCCATCGTTAGCTTCTAACAGGCTCACCGAATGCCGGTGGGTACCGATCCCACAAGGATAGAAACTATTTTCATTTATTAATTTATAATAAACGAAAAATTCTCTACCCTGGTGAGATTCGAACTCACGACCATTCGGTCCTTTCGATCCAAAGGTAGGCGCTCTTAAAACTGAGCCACAGAGGGAGTTTAACTAGAAATTAATATGACTGTAAACAAAAACCAAACTTTTTTATATTTTAACTGGGGAACAAAAATGACCAACTATTTTTAATTTTAATCAGTTTTATATTTAATATTTGTATATAATATTTTGTCATCCACTGATTTTAACATCTGCATGTCTGGATCATATTCTTCAAACAATTATTTCGCATTTTACATTATAAACAAACAAACACAACATTTGTTGTTTTGCAAAGTTATATATATGTATTATAATTAGGCCCGGTCTTTTCACCTCCGAATAAATATTTATTAGGAAGTTTATCCGGCAGATTACATGTAAATCTGTCAAATAAACCTCCGAATAACTTTTATTCGGAGGTGAAAAGACTGGGCCTCAGATATTTTAGTTTTCCATCGTTAGCTTCTAACAGGCTCACCGAATGCCAGAACTCTTCAATAACACCTGAAATAGGTACTGATTGCACTGCTACTTGAAATCTGCAAGTTTGTTACACCAGAATCCAGTTTCATTTCTGTTTAATATTCATCATCTACGTCCTGGGGCTAGATTCCGTGCACTGTAGATATCTACAGTTCGCTTTCTATCGATGTCAATTGTCGTGAAAATATTTGAATTTTTAGCTTTAATTGAATTATTTTCTAGTTTTGCTAGTTGATGCTGAAGTGACACTTAGTAAAACAAGAAAATATTTGAATTAAAACTAAAAATTCAAATATATTGATATTGATAGAAAGCGGTCGGCGGTGTTAGCGATTGTACACAGAATCCCACCCCTGAATCTTATTTTCGGTAATGACATTGGGAAATTGTAACAAAATGTCTAAAAATTAATTTAGAAATGGGGTAAATACTATTAAAAAGCAAATTTTATTTTTGTCATAAGAAAATGTTGAAATATACCAAAAATGTACTAAAAAATATTGCCTACTAGAATTTTTTAAAAAATATCAAAAATCTACCAAAAAAGTAGAAATCTACTAAATGTGGCAACGCTGCACTAACAGCGCTGGCGAAAACCATCAAATTCCCTCTGCTCTACCCATGGCGCGTCATTTAAATTTATCAGATAAATGCACAAAACTGCCACTAACAGCGCTGGCGAAAGCTGTCAAATCCCCTCTACCCATCGGCTCATGGCCAATATAAAAAGTTTTTACAGAAGGGCCTGGTAGGCAATACTAGTGAATGAGCTCGGCACTTTTTATGTGTTTACTATGATTAAAAATGTTTCACAAAAGTTATAAGGATTTATGAAAAAATATTTTTATTTTACTTAAATAATACAGTTTCTATTAATTATACAGAATAATGGTGAACATCAAAAAAACATAACAAACAATAAAACTTATTACATGCATCACATGAAAATTTTGATTTTGGTCCCTTTTTCTGAGCGGTTTTTCTGCCTTCTTCAGCGCTTATTTTCGCGTAACATTCAACACATTTTCGACGATCTTTTGAAGCAACTTTATGTGAAATATGCTTTCTGTTATATCATTTTCCGGCACTTTCCGGTCATCTACTTCATCCATTTGTAACATACTTAGAGCAGTGCTCTGTCTAAAATCCGTATCTAATGGATATTTTTGCCTTTGTCACCGTTTTGTATATTATAAAAGCGTTTACTACTGCCGAGCCAAGTAATATTTCAAATGCAAGTTTTCTATGCCACTTAATCCCTTTACGCAAAGGGGAAGAATATGATTTCAACTGATCGGATAGAGCTATGAATGACTTACTTTAAAAGGGCTTTTCATCGATTGTCATTTGTTTCGAGCTTCTGTCATGTGTCACATAATATTAATATATCTACGTCATACGTCTTTGGTTTGTATCATTTATTATATCAATAACGTATGACGTAGATATATTAATATTATGTGACACATGACAGAAGCTCGAAACAAATGACTGTGAATGAAAAGCCCTATATTTATAGCCAACTGTAAGAGATGGATTTTCTAGGTCTGTTCCTCTTCTTGTATATTTAGTGGTTCTGTCAATATGAATAAGTTATGTCACATTCTCTATTTCATTTGTTTGATTTCGTACGAGTGGTCGTTAAACCAGTAACTTTGGATCTTTTGATCACTGAGGGCCGGTTGTTCGAACGCTAATCAACAATGATCATTATCAAATACTTAATTAATTACTGTCAATGTCAACTTTGTTTGGGTTGTTAAAAAGTCTGTGGAGTCTATAATCAATTAATATAACAATAATTATTAACATAATTAATAATAAATCTCATAATTGTAATTAATTATGTTTTCAGCAACCCAAACAAAGTTGACATTGACAGTTCTGGTGACAGTAATTAAATATTTGATAATGATCATTGTTGATTAGCGTTCGAACAACCGGCCCTTAGTGCGTTTCAAAGTATGAATAGTATTTAGACAAATAATATCACCTTTATCCTGCCATTTTAAAACACCTACCCCTGTATTACTTTCCTTTGCGTAAATGTGTCCTTTATTTAATTTTTGGGCCTCTACATCCTTTGGATTGTTTTTTCTACTTTTCCTTAAAGTACCGACAAGTTTGAACGAATAGATTGTAGACTTAACAAAACATCTACAATTTTAGCACGCACATACTTGTTAGAACTCGAAAAAAATGATGACCGATATTCGGGTTTCACGGCGCTCGGTCGTCAGAGGATCTGAAACCCATAAGTAGGGCGTCATTTTCAAAATACATTTTTAGAGAATTTTTTTAACCTAGCACTTTATAACAGTCAGTACATCATATCTAGTGTAAAGACCTAATATTTACTAGAAAAACTAGGTTGGGCCTGGGGGTGGGATATTTTTCGCTTCATTTGGGCGATTAACGTGTTAAGTCATTTCCTGTTGTGTGAGTCCAATCTCTGATGTTTCGGAGCCAAGATTTTTTCTTTCTTCTTTAACCCCTTTTACTTTCGATCTTGCCATCTAATATTACCTGGAGCTGCTCAAATTCCCTATGGTGCATTATGTGTCCTAGATATGACGTCTATCTAATTTTGATAATATTGAGCAGATGAGGACGTGTGTTTATTATTTTCAGTAATTTTTCATTCGTGTCATTTTCAATCCTATCATTTATACAAGTAAAGGTTATCCAAGAACATTCAAAAACTGAACGAAACCGAAATAGCCATCTCTACCTTTCTAATGACAATGTCACTGTCAACCTAATGTTTACATCTGCAGTTTCCATACCAGAGAGAATTTTACTACACGTAATTTGCTGTGTAAAGACAGAAAAAGTAGGGATAGCCTTAAAATATTTGCGAATTATGTACCCATAGCCTTAATCCGAAGATTATTTATACAGTATGGTGCAAATGAAAGGAATAAATTCGTTATTTCGTAAACCGGCGACTTTACGGAAAAATCCCGAAACAGGTCGATTTTTATTTTTAAATTACGATATTTTGGAATTGATATCACACAAGTGACGTCGTCCATTTGGGCGAGATGACGTAATCGATACTTTTTTCAAATGAGAATAGGGGTTGTGTGCTAGCTCATTTGAAAGGTTATTCAATTCTCTATTCAGTAATATAAACATCAACATCCATATTTATACAGGGTGTCCAAAAACAATTTTTTTATATTAAATTAATTGACAAAAAAAGAAGAATGTATGTAATGTATTTAATTCAAAATACATTTACTACTGTCATAAAACACAACAAAAATGTTTATTCGAAAAATTAGTATTGCTTTTCGCTTAAATTAATTGTTTAAACTTCCAAAAAGCAGGTGCCTTGCGGGAGCTGACTTGAACATTGAATTTAAGCGAAAAGCAATGTTTATTTTTGAAATAAACATTTTTTTCTGTTTTCTGATAACAGTAAAAAGTATTTTGTATTAAATAAATTACATACATTTTTTTTGTCAATTAATTTAATCTAAAAAATTATTTTTGGACACCCTGTATCCATCATTATGTTAGTGTTTACATTACCGAATAGAGAATTGAATAACCTTTCAAATAAGCTAGCACACGACCCCTATTCTCATTTTAAAAAATTATCGATTACGTCATCACGCCCAGATAGATGACGTCATGCATGTTATATATATATATATATATATATATATATATATATATATATATATATATATATATGCTAAAATATCATAATTTAAAAATAAAAATCGACCTGTTTCGGGATTTTTCCTTAATGTCGCCGGTTTACGAAATAACGAATTTATTTCTTTCATTTGCACCATACTGTATACAGGGTGAGACAGATAAAAGTCCTATTAGAAATATCTCGAGAACTCAAGGTAAGAAAATTATGAAAATCGGAATACAGGGGTTTTGAGGTGTGAACTATTTAATGAAAATATTTTGGTCTCTTTGCTACTTCCGGTTATACCGGAAGTTGGTTGTAACTTCTTTTTTTTAAATGTATATTTTTACATTTTTGGATTCTCCTTGATTTCTTCGTTCTTAAAATATAAGTTTTTGTAATATTATACAGGGTAGGTTAAAAGATAATTACCCTATATATTATGTATACTAATTATTAAGACGTAAGAAACAAATATATTTTAAACATTTTAATTGTATTTTTATTTAAATATTAAACCAATTTTAATATTTAAAATAATACCTAAAATTAAAAATAACGTTAATACGTCATTTTTTATGAACTGAAGCGTCCGTCGTCCCCGCAATAGGGAACTTGCACATTTTTTTATTACATAGTAATATGTTCAGTTTTGTATAAAAATGAGATTTCCAAAATTTCACGTTTCAAAAACTCATAATAACTTAGAAGTACAAATTTAAAGTCTTCTGTATTTTAAAATAGTTCAAACGACCCGTGACGTCACATAGTTTAACTATATGGTTTTGTTTATGGTTATATTTAGGTATATTCTTCTTCTTCTTTAGTTTATTGGCCTCCACCTACTTGGTTATTTGGCGAGCTCGTCGTCGTGGAATAAAGGAAAAATATTTATATTCTAATAACATTTATCGTATGTCATTGTAATAATATATACCAGTTTGTTGAGATTGGAGTTTGATACAGTTTTTGAAGGAAAGGAAAGAAGGTTTACTATGGAAAATAAAACTATTTTGTAAAAGTACAAGTTTTCTATGAATAACTCAAACGATCAAAGCACTTGTAACATCACATAACTGTATTTTCTACTGAGGTTTATAATGTCTAATTTAAAATTATATACAATTTTGTTTACTTTATTGGTGTAGAATGTAAACATATAACCGGGTGACGTCACGACGCGTTTTGGGCTGGCTGGTATAATTTGAATATTTAATCGTCTTTAGGGGCCACACGAAAGACAAACAAAACTTTTTTATCTTTGATGCATGTTTTAAATTATGTTCTGTTGTGATTTACATATATAACATTTTTTTTGAATTTACATTTTATGCAAGTTTTCTCGTGAGGACCGTTTTCTCGTATAAACTCTAAAAAACGTCGTTTTTCGTCAAAAAAATTTATACTATAATTTTTTCAGGGGCCTTTTTGACCCTTTCTGACTTTCTGCTGTATTTTCGTCAAATTTTAAAATCATTAAACATGGTAAATTCTCGATAAATAATGTCGATCCGTCATTTTTTTGACGAACTAGAGCGTCCCAGCAATTGCTTTCCCCTTAAGGAATCGTAGAAAATCTAAAAAACGCCAGATTTTCTACACAATTTTAATAGAAGTATAACTTCTATCGTGTGTACAAAGTACACACATATTCTTTTTTTCTATATTAATAAGTCCAAAAATATAAATGAAACCTATTTAAAAAGTCAGTACAACTATAAACTTAATTTTGTCTCTGTTCTCACAACTTTTAAAACACAACTTAACAACGAAAACCATAATAATAAAAAGGCAGTGGATAGGTAGCTGGTACCGGTGACTTGTTCTGTAGCCGGTAGTCGCTTATTATTGGTCTAAATTCTAAATCATGTCTAAATTAAGGGTATGTGTAGGTTATGTTTATGTTTGTTTCGTGTTTGAGTAGTATACCTATATTCAGTATAATATATCCTTTATATAATATATTCTTTATCTATGCTTCGTGTGCTCCTGTGTTTGTTTTGTATAAAGTTTAAAGCATTGAATTGAATTAAAGGTTGAAAGACCAAAAGGACAAGATGTAACCGTAATTGGTTTACAAAAAAAAAATGAAAAGCCAATCCGATCAAGTTGAATTTAAATAAAAAAATATAAAAAAAAATTTTTAGGAAACGCTTTTCTTTAGTTCCGAGTGACTAAAATTAAAAATATTAAATAATCAACTAAAAAGCAAAAAATAAAAAAATTGAAAAAATCCAACACATTCGTCAAAGAAAAGCGTGGCGCGTCTTCATCGAATAAACGGTTTTCGCCCCACGCTTTTCTTTAACGAATGTGTTGGATTTTTTCAATTTCTTTATTTTTTGCTTTTTAGTTGATTATTTAATATTTTTAATTTTAGTCACTCGGAATTAAAGAAAAGCGTTTCCTAAAAAATTTTTTTTTATATTTTTTTATTTTTTACTTTTTAGTCTTACACTTTTCAAACATTAAAATATATCGTCATGTTTATTAAAATATGTATATAAAACATATGATGTACAAACATAAAAAGTAGTCGGAATCGGCAAAAAATTTGAAACTTCATTGTTTATTTGTGAAGCATAACGTAAACAATTAACGTAAAAAGTGAAATTATATGTATAGTTCAAATCATTAGCTACAATCCGTAAAAATTTCAAATTTCTACATTGTAAAAAACAAGAGAATTTAAGCATTTTCCATTAAAATCTTTTTTTTTATTTAAACAATTAATAAACATAAACAATTGTTTTTTATTGACTATTCGTGTATTGTTCCCGCGAATGCATATGTCTGCAAATTTTCATTCATTTGCATTGAAGAAAAGGCAGGCAAATTAACCTCTAAAGATTGGACGCAAACTATTGAACTAAAGAAAAGCGTTTAAAAAAAGAAGAATGTGTGTAACTTATTAAATTTAAATTTAAATACATTTTACTGCTGTCAGAAACCAGGAAAAAATGATTATATCACAAATAATCATTGCTTTTCGCTTAAATTGAATGTTAAAACTTCCCAGAGGCAGGTGGCTGGCGGGAGATGGCTTGAATATTTAATTTAATCGAAAAACAATGTTTATTTCTGAAATACACATTTTTATGTTTACGGACAACTGTAAAATGTATTCTGAGTTAAATAAGTTACATACATTCTTCTTTTTTGTCAAATAATTTAATTAAAAAATTATTTTTGGACACCCTGTACAAATAATTATATAAATTTTTATATTCATGAATAAAGAATTGACTGACCTTTCAAATGAGCTATCGCATGTCCCCTATTCTTATTTAAAAAAATCATCGATTACGTCATCCCCAGATGGATGACGTCACTAGTATGACATATATGCCAAAATATCGTAATTTAAAAATAAAAATCGACCTCTTTCGGGATTTTTTCTTAAAGTCGCCTTTTTACGAAATAACGAATTTATTCCTTTCATTTGCATCGTACTGTATAAACAAATATATGAGTGTTCAAAATTTAAAACTTTATTGTTTATTTATGACGCATAACGTAAAAAGTGAAATTATGTATAGGTTATATCATTAGCTACAATCCGTAAAAGTTTCAAGTTTCTACATTGTAAAAAACAAGAGAATTAAGCCCTCTTTCCATTAAAATCGTTTTTTTTATTTAAGCAATTAATAAACATAAACAAAAATTTTTTTGTTGTCTATTCTTGTATTGTTCCCGCGAATGCATATGTTTGCAAATTTTCATTCATTTGCATGGAAGAAAAGGTAGTCAAATTAACATCCAAAGATTTGACGCAATCTGTTGAACTAAATAAAAGCGTTTAAAAACAAATAGTTTCTAATCTTGTTTCGGTATCAATTTTAAAACTATGGTAACTTGTGAAACATGGAAATCTATAGGATCTTGTTCATACAGAAAAGCAGAGTTTTGCCTGCAGAACTGCATCAATCAGGCAAATTTGATTATCTGTGATGGGGACTAAATTTTGGTTCTGCCGGGGTACAATAATAATCATAACTATTGTTACTTTTTAATTTTTTTAATAAAGTTTTACTTGATCTCTGAGTTAATTATTTGTGATCTGTTTTATTACTTTTTCATAAAAATGCACACTTCTTGAAAATAATTATTTAAAATAAAATGCACTTATTTCGCACAATCATTGAAAATGTATAATGTAAATGCAGCTGTTTTGTATAATTTTCGTGAGTAATACACATGCTAATACATCATTACCTAATGTATTACCGGTACCCGGTACCCCCGGTACCGGCAACCAACTCGTCGACCAGTAGTTCCGCCCACTTAATTGCTTAACCAATAAAAGCCAGCTACCAGCTACGGAAAAAGTCACCGGTACCGGCTACCTATCCACTGCCTAATAAAAATGACAACATATTCTTTAACCACAGCCGCCATATTGGATACCCAATCAGAGCTAACGTATATCTGCGCGTGGAACCAACTTTTTTGATGAATTCGCGCACATTTACATTCACTCCCGATCGCGCCTAAAGAAATCTAACTTCAAAAAATTATTATGGGTTCATTTGTACGCAGGTAACCTCCTTGATATTGATATTGATGTAACCATTGCAACCGATAGGCTATCCAGACGCATAAAAAATTGGGATGTCCTCGACGAACAGTTATTCACCTACCACTGTTACATAACGTACGAGGTGATGGTTAAAGGAAGGGTTCTTTTTGGGTGCAGGATACAAACAAAAACGTGGCGGTGCTCTTCAGAAATAAAGATCTTGGCGTGCGTGGCATAGTCAGGGGCGGAAATTATATTCTCATTAAGATGAAGGATTTTTGTCTCCTGGCATGCTACATATCTCCAAACATACCCATCAGAGCCTACAAACAAAAAGTAGATGAAATAATGAGCATCGCTACAAGAGAGAAGCAAATAATGATTGTCGGGGACATCAACGCAAAATCTAGGTCATGGGGCTCTCCCATGAATGATGAGAAGGGAGAGTTCTGGAATGAATGGATAGCCCAGGCTGGCCTCCATGTACTCAATAACAACAAACCCACATTCGTAAGAGGGGCTAGCAAATCACATATTGATGTAACCATTGCAACCGAAAGGCTATCCAGACGCATAAATAATTGGGATGTCCTCGACGAACAGTTATTCACCTACCACTGTTACATAACGTACGAGGTGATGGTTAAAGGGAGGGTTCTAAGAAAACCGATAGGTCGAAGAGAGAAAATATTAAACAAAAACAGGTACCTGTCGGAGATTAAAAAAATCGACGAAGATGCAATTACAGATCTCGGCCAACTCAGGAAGACACTCGCTAATGCCGTTGAGTTGGCCACAGAAAAGACAAAAAATAACGAAAGAACCCCCTATTGGTGGACGGATGAGATAAGAGAACTACGGGAAGTGTGCCTCCGAGCTCGGAGGAATTACACAAGAAGCCAGGGCAACCCCGAGCTCAATGAGATATATAAAACAGCGAAGAGGAATCTAAACAACAAAATAAAGAAAGAGAAAAAGGAAAGGTGGCAGAATCTGATAGACGCGCTAGAAAATGACATATGGGGAGACGCATACAAAATAACAATGAAGTCTCTCAAAATGATCGCCCCATACAGACTAGACGAAGACCAGCGGCGTGAATCTGCGGAACTTCTCTTTCCTGCCAAGGAGGAGCAAGCTTTCTTGAAGATTTTCCCCACGGTAGTGGAGGAGTTTACGGAGGAAGAAATAAAAGCCGCTGGTCAGGAAATCAAATCGGGTAAAGCTCCCGGCCCCGATGGTCTGCCACCCGAGGCACTGAAGATAATAGCAACAGAGAAACCAGGTTTGATCAGAAGAGTATTTAACAATCTACTGCGGAATCAAGAGTTTCCCAGGGAATTAAAGGAAGCAAATCTGGTATTGCTACTCAAGCCTGGGAAACCCCCCGACTCGGCATCCTCCTACAGGCCGATATGCCTTCTAGACTGTCTTGGCAAGTATTATGAAATTCTTGTGAAGAAGAGGCTGGAAGGGGTATTGGCAAGTGAGAGAGCTCTATCCAGTCAACAATTCGGATTTCGAAAAGGTCGATCAGCAGTAGACGCAGCGATCTGGATTAGAGACGCGGCACAAACAAGTAGAAAGAGGTGGGTGGTACTTGTTCTATTGGACATTAAAAATGCCTTCAACTCGGCGAACTGGGGCCTCATTATCGACAGGATTGTCGAGCTGGGGGCCCCGGATTACATGTCCAATATAATAAAGGACTACCTATCGGAAAGAAGCGTATGCATAACGAAGAAAAATAAGATGAATATGACTGCTGGAGTACCCCAAGGGTCAGTCCTGGGACCCACATTATGGAACATATTATACAATGGGGTACTAGAGGTAAATAGAACACAAGGAGTAAGGGCAATAGCATACGCAGACGACCTAGCCCTACTAATCGAGGACGACACGAATCGGGGCATCATACATAAAGTAAACACAGCAATAGAAAAAACCGCGAAATGGATAGAGAACAACGATTTAAAATTGGCAGTAGAAAAGACTGAGATAATTATCTTGAGGGGACGGCGGGATCGAAAAGACATTAATTTTCGGTTCAGAGGCTCCGAACTAAAACCCCAGAAAACAGTTAAGTATTTGGGAATAATCTTCGACGACAGAAGGTCATTCGGCCCACATATACATGAAGCATGTCGGAAAGCGGAGGCAAGGACCTCAGTCCTACAAAAATTAATGCCGAATATAGGAGGCCCTGGATCACACAAACGGGCAGTAATGCTACAATCCATTATGTCAATAATATTATACGGGGCTCCAGTATGGCATGAAGTTGTAAATAAAGCCAAATACAGAGACATGCTTCTCAGAGCACAAAGAAAACCCCTGATCAGAGTGTGCAGCGCGTACAGAACCGTATCAACCGTTGCTCTACAGGTAGTGGCCGGAGCTGTGCCGGTGCACATTCTGACAGAGGAGAGGGTACGAATGCATCGAAGGGGTAACGGAGCTATAAGTTCAGGACCAGAAGAAAGAAGAAGAAGCCTGGAAAGTTGGCAGGATCAGTGGTCAAGAGAAACAGGCAAAGCCCTGATGTAGTGAGGTGGTATGAATGCAGACACAGGCGCGTTAACTATTATTTCACACAATTTTTGACGGGGCATGGATCCTTTCGGGCATATACATATCGTATAAGAAAGACTGAGGACGATCTGTGTACCGAGTGTGGAGTGGTAGATGACGCGTACCACGTGATATTCGTATGCCCTGTATATCATGCAGGGCGAACCTCGCTGCAGCTGAGGATGGGGTCCCCTCTGGGTGAGCCCCAAGAATTAATGCATAAAGCCATTATGAATGAAAAAATGTTTGACTTGATCATTGGATTTGTCACTGAAACGATGAAGCATAAGGAAGAAAGAGAGAGGAGACTCCAACAAAGATAATCTGTTTGTATTTCTTTTGAACATGTGTCGTTTTGCACCGACCGGGGTGGGTAGTCAATATACAACTCCCACTTCTGCCGGGGCAGTGTCCTTTAAAATAAAAGGATTTTTAATCCTAGTGTTAGTAAATGTTAGATGTTTTGTTTTTCATGTGTTTATATCTTATCTTGTGAGTGTATAGATGAATGGGCCACTCCTACAGTGGGTGGGGAATGAAAGTTTAGTTGTTCTCACTGGCTGTTTAGTAATTCTTTGCCAGTTTACGGTGGATGGGATGATAGCGTGGTCGCGCCTCCTCACCCATTATCATGCAGATAGGTCGGTTGCCTTACGGACCCTGGCTGGCTGCATGCGTGGATGGGGTGGCGAAACCGGGTTGTCATGACAGTCACAGAGCGCACGCAGAGAGTGCTAGATGGGGGTGACGAGCAAAGCTGGTGGGTCAGAGCTATGCCCGCTAAGGTCGGTTCCTGGCCCGCCGGTTGGAGAAAGAGGAGGTGAGTTTAGTTGGTAGGCGGCTTGCTACGGTTAGGCGTAGAGAGTTGAATCCAACACACCTGGGACACCTTCCCAGAAGTCTTTAGAAGATTCTCACCTCCCAAAAAAAAAAAAAAAAAAAAGGTAACCTCCTTACTATATGCTGTCGACAGCGACAGCGACTTAACTAGTAGCATCCACCGCGACCTCCACCCCCACCGCAACCCACTTGTTCTGTTCGTACCCTTAAACGCCCATTCCTTTGCATAGGCTTCCCCTAGTAATCTCCAACCAATCTCCAATCTCTTATTTCTCCAACTACAAACAAACACAAGTAAACTAAATATCATACAGATCTATGCACCTACTGCAGATAAATCCGAGGACGAAATTGAACAATTCTACGAAGAAATCAATCAAGTATTAAAATCGACGAAACCACGAGACATTACCGTAATTCTAGGTGATTTTAACTCAAAAATTGGTAAAGGAAAAAGTGGCAAACATGTAGGTACTTATAGGAGAATACGGACTCGGTAAAAGAAATGAACGAGGTGACAGACTGCTTCAATTCTGTCAGGAGAATAACATGATTGTATCTAATACATTCTTCAACTTACCAAAGAGAAGACTTTATACGTGGAAATCACCCCAGGACAATGGCCAAAGAATAATTCGAAACCAGATTGATTTTTTACTGATAAACGAACGATACAGAAACTCCTTAAAATCCGTTAAGGCTTACCCAGGCGCAGATGTCTATTCAGACCATAACCCTCTAATAGCGCAAATGAGTATTAAACTAAAAAGATTGGAGCAGAAAAGAAGAGCAAACCAGATAGACGTCAGTCATTTATGTAACCTGGAGGTAAAGGAGGAACTGCAAAGATGTATTAATAATAATTTGAAAATACTTCATGAAAAAGAAACATCTCAGCCAACGAACAACATAGATAAAAAATGGCGATAACAAGTCCTGCGAAAAAAATTCTGACTAAAGAAAAACCAAAAATAAAGCAAAGATGGATGACTGATAAAATCCTTCTCCTCATGGACAATCGGAGAATAATGAAAGGAAAAAACGAACAAAGGTATAAACAAATACAGAAAGAAATTCAAAAAGAAATCAGAATAGCAAAGGAAGATTTTTATAAAAGAAAATGTGAAGAAATAGAGCAATTGCAGGCAAAACATATTTTTAATGTACATAAAAAAGTGAAAGAACTTGCAGGTAGAAAAAAAAGTAAGTAGCCAAATACCCTGTATAATGTCAACGGAAACATAATAACCGAACTAGAAGAACAGTTGAAGACATGGAAAAACTATGTTGAAGAACTCTTTGCAGATGATAGACAACAATCTGAACTAATTAAGTAACATACAAGGAGACGGAGGTCCAGAAATAACGGAAGAGGAAGTAATGTACGCACTAAAAAGAATGAAAAACGGTGAAGCCCCAGGTCGATGAAATACCAACGGAAATCCTTAAACTGATAGAAGAAGACTCGATCCACATTTTAGTTGAACTTTTCAATAGCATTTATACATCAGGAAAAATACCACAAGAATTTGGCTTTTATCCACCTTTGTTATTATACCAAAAAAGATGAATGCCAAACAATGTAGTGATTACCGTACAATCAGTTTGATGAGCCATGTACTGAAAATATTCCTGAAAATTATACACACTAAAGTACACAGAAAACTGTAAATGGACATCAATGATACCCAGTTTGGATTCCGAAATGGACTCGGAACAAGAGAGGCGTTGTTTGCACTGAACGTTATGTCTCAAAGATGTCTTGACATAAATCAAGATGTATTCATGTGTTTCATAGATTATAACAAGGCCTTTGATAAATTGCGGCATGATCATCTAATCAGACTCCTGGCAGAAAAGAATTTAGATAAACGAGACATCCGACTAATAGCAAAAATGTACTACAATCAGAAAGAAGTAGTGAGAGTAGAGAATAATACCACTGAAGAAATTGAAATAAAGCGAGGTGTGAGACAAGGGTGTATACTGTCACCAACCCTGTTTTAATCTCTATTCCGAAGACGTAATGAATAGAACACTCTCTGAGCAATCCATAGGTATTAAAATAAATGGTGTTAGATTAAACAATCTGAGATTTGCTGACGACACCGATCTGATCGCAGAAACACTTGAAGAGCTACAGACATTGGTGAATAAGATAACAGACTGCAGCGAAGAATATGGACTATCTTTGAACATAAAGAAAACTAAATTTATGGTAATATCGAAATCAACACAAAATGTCCAAAATTTATATTTGCACAATGAAATTATCAATCGAGTTAGCAAATACAAATATTTAGGCGCTTTTATGAATGAAGACAACGATAGCTCAGCAGAAATCAAAATAAGAATAGAAAAAGCCAGATCCATATATTCACTAAAATGAACAGAGTGTTCTGTGGAAGAGATTTGAACCTTGAAATGAAACTTCGCCTGATGAGATGTTACGTACTTTCTGTGCTGTTCTACGGAATGGAGTCATGGACGCTGAAAAAGATTGATACCAAAAAATTAGAGGCATTTGAACTGTGGATGTATCGCAGAATCTTGAGAATATCATGGACGGAGAGAGTCACAAACGTCGAGGTTTTGAGAAGAATGAATAAAGAAAAGGAAGTCATATTTACGATAAAAAAAAACGAAAACTGCAATACTTGGGACACATTACAAGAGGCGAAAGATATGAACTGCTTCGAATAATTATGCAGGGGAAGATAGCAGGAAAAAAGTCCATAGGAAGAAGACGAAACTCCTGGCTAAAGAATCTACGGGAATGGTATAGCTGTAGCAACAACGAATTGTTTCGGTCAGCAGTTTCGAAAATACGTATAGCCCTGATGATCACCAACCTTCGGAACGAAGATGGCACTTGAAGAAGAAGAAGTAATCTCCATTGGTCTCTATTCTGGGCGAATAGAGACCATTCGTTTCCTGTCGTTCTCTTAAGGTCGTCCGTCCATCTCATCTATATGGTCTTCCTCTTTTTCTTTTGTGTTCCCATGGTCACCTGTGTAGAATTCGCTTATTCCATCTTTAATTTTTTGCCGCAGAGTGGGCCGGCGATGTCCCATTTAAGTTTTGCAACCTTTCTTGATAGGTGCATTGTTCACCTCTGTTTTTTCTCTGATTCATGAGTTTCTTTTCTTGTCCTTAAGACCTATACCCAGCATCTGTCTTTCTATTGCTCTTTGTGTTTTGGATATAGCAAAATCCATAAAACAATAAGGAAAACTACAAATTTAATTTTTCAGGAGAAAAAAAAAGAGAAATCAGTAGATTTGACGGGAATTGGTAGCTGTGGCATCACTGTTGATAACACCAAATTTTTGGGCCACTGCTGGCTGCCGGGTCTATATATTAAACGTCTTACGCAGAATGATCTGAATAAATAAAGAGAAGAAGAATTTTAAAATTTGAACTACTGGCGTCCATATTGTTATGTCATGTCATATCAGTCATGTCGTTATTATTAGGTTTGTTCCAACATGACCGAGAACCGTCACGAAACGGTAACGCTCCTGCGCAGTAAAGAAAATCCGTTCCAACAAAAATATGATCGTCATCGGATCGTCCTTCCGACTGTTCCAACAAGAATTGTGATCTTTCGGTGACGGTTTCGTGATGATCATTTCAGTAATCGGGCAAATGTATAATGTGCTGGTTGGACTGACTTGAGCACTAGGATTCAATTCTTTAAATTTTTTGAGCCTTTGATCGACTAAAAGCACACAAGCTGTCACCAACAAAAATGACAAATATATGATTACCGTCATGGGACGATAACTGGGCGATACAATTACGAACATGCGCACAACAAACGGTACAAGTAGTTTCGTGACGGTTTCTGGGCCGTCCAAAAGTTCATGTTGGAACAAACCTATTGTGTACTGTGAACATTTACTGAACATTGCGATTGTTATTGTTATACTACATTCGCTCTAGCGAGATTTTTTTTGGCACATTCGGAATAGGAAACATACAACACAAAAATTCCTACCTCACACTATTAACTGCTAAAATCAACTCAAATCAACTTAATCTTTCATTAAAAAAAGAAGAATTATTAGAAATAGTGGGAGAGGAAGAGCTAAAGTTCTTATGGAAATCCATTGTTGCCACATCTTCAAATATGAGAAGAGACGTCTATCAATTACTGTCAATTGTCATTGTCTGATGATCTTTAATCTTTGTTAATGTTTGGTTATGTTGTTGACAACTTTTGATAGGATAAAGATATTTTAAACACATTTTAAAAGAAAAAGAACCTTAGTACCTAGTTAGTAGAAAGGAAAGCAATTTTAGATTCCAACCGTATTATTACTTGTGAAATATTATCATCTAGTGGGAAAACCGCAGTGATTGTGCCTTCAAACGGGCAATTTGAAAGGACAACCCCACCAAAAACCATTATAATTGTAAATTGAAATGATTGATATTAAAAATGTTTGTACCTATGTAATTGTACATGTAAAGCTGGAAATTCAGGTAAATGCAAACATATAATTGGCACATTACTATATATTTTTCGATAAATGATTATATAATGGTTTGATAAAAGAACCATTTCACTGCAATGAACTGTCAATACGGATGGAATGGCCCTGTCCCATTCAAATAGTGAAGCGAGATTACCACCAACATACAAGAAAGAGGTTCTAGAGAGAAACGGACAAGGTGCTGGAGAATTTGACAGGCCGTGTAATTTGAGTTGCCTATATAAATGGACCCGATTAAATCAGTATTGACATTTCGTTGAATGGACCTCATATTTTAACTTTCAGGGCTGATTGGCATTACATATTTCAAAATTTAAATACTTTTTGTATTTACAGAGTAAATAGAGTACAGATTAATATATTTGGTGTTTAAATCAGTTTAAATACTTTTCAGAATTGTTATTTGTATTTATCAAAACAAATACCTACTTTCCTAAAGTATTTGGGAGTTAAATAATTTTAAAACTATTTAAATACTAAATTACTGACTGTTTTATATAAAGTGAAGAAGTCCTTGATTATGTTTTTATGTTACTTTTTTTTATATTTAGAATTTTACTTTTATATTTCCCCGTTTAAGTTGATATAGGCAACTCAAATTACACGGCCTGTCAAAGTCTCCAGCACCTTGCCTGTCTCTCTCTAGGACTTCTCTCTTGTATCGTGGCTGCATTAATTGTCTTCCTGCCTATTCCATCCGTATTGACAGTTCATTGTTTCACTGCAACTTTGTTTATAATTCTTTTTTATTGCTTACAGGCATACCATGGAAAATTTGAAAAAATTAAGCACCACAGACATCAAACAACAGTGGGGATAATTTAAAAAACAATAATACAACATAGTCAACGATAAAGTCCTACCAGTCTGCTGATAAATGGGCTACTGATATTGTACTAAATTATGATTTAGCTCTATTTTACTCAAATAATGTTGAAGTAAGCTACAGTAACTCTGTTGAAATATCTTTAGCTATGCTAAACCAAACTGGAGAAGCATGAAAAAAGCTGACGTGACTGCAAGTAACTGGGATAATTTATTGCCATTTATTTACTTATGATAAAAATAAAAGCCCAAGTTGGCCACTTAAAGTCAACCAATTGTATAATTCCAATTTTAAAGAAAATACTGTACCCTTCCGTGGGAAAAAATTATGAATCAGTTGCTTTAAATATGTATGAAAAAATAACTAAGTATGTATGTATGTATTATCAGTTTTATTCCAATTATATAAGTAAAAAACTTGTTTTAAAAGATTGTTTTATTTCTTATAGGTACTTTTACTTGAAAAGAATATTCACACTTGACTACACTCATATCATCTGTGAATTCAGATAATATATACAGTAGAACCCTGATTATCCGTGCTATGGTTTTCTAATACTGAAGTTGCATTTTTGAGGTTTTATCAAAATAGCGTCACCTTAATTCACTCGACGGAAACTCTGTAAGCCAAGAAGAGGACTCGTAATGAAAGATTCATTTTTTCTATTATCTTTTTATGGTAGGTACATATGTATGTATATATGTATTATATTATTATATAAGAAATAAATTTTAATTATCCATGCCATGTCTGAACCCGAGGAGCACGGACAATCAGGGTTCTACTGTACACATAAATTAATTTTTATCATTACTAAGTATTGTTGTAAAAAGGTTAACAATACCTCAAATAATATTTATATCAGTTTATATAAGGAAACTATTTAATAGGAATAAAGTAATTTGTACTTTGATTTTTAAAGATTTTAGCCATTGTATAGTTCTTTCAATGTTTACACTGTTAAAAAGGCAATATCCTAAGTGTCTACTATATACTAGTTCATGTTGTTTTATTAGTATGCTTTGAAAATGTAAATAACTTCAATAATTGTCATTAGATTGTCTAGTTTATAAATTGATAAAATACATTTTAAATTCAAGATCCTGAACTTTATTTAACTTCTGCTGCGCAGAATAGTATTATAAGATACTAATAATACTAATAGGTTATGGGCCTCTCCAGTTAGAAGAATATTTTGCAGCAATAAAAAACTTAAAGATTTGTTTTTTGTACGATGGCTGAAAATGATCATTCGGGACTTGGAAGTGTTGAAAAACTCAGAGGCAGAGAAAATTACAGTACCTGGAAATTCCAAATGACTGCTCTCCTGAAGTATGATGGTTTATGGTATTGCGTTCAGCCAGAGATTCAACCAGCTGGTAATAATACTAATGATGGTAATAATGTTGTTAATTTAGACAATCCAGCAAAAAAGCGTCACGAGGAGAAAGCTCTTTCAAAAATAATACTTTCTCTGGATAAGAGTACATATCCTCATGTAATGCAATGCAAAACAGCTGTAGAGACATGGCTTGCACTTGAAAAAGCATTTGAGGATAAAGGTCTTCATCGTCGACTTCGTTTACTACGAAATTTATGTTCAATTAAACTATCCAATTTTAGTACAATGGAAGATTATGTAAACGAAGCGATGGACTTATCTCAGCAACTATCTTCTATTGGAAAACCGATGGATGATGAATTTTTGGGTGCAATCATGCTGCAGGGTCTCTCAGAAGCATATGACCCAATGGTAATGGCTCTGGAAAATTCAAATGTTGACATTACAGCTGATTTTGTTAAGACCAAACTCTTGCAAGACAAAAAATGGCAAAAAGGTAAACGTGAAGAAGACAATGCACTCTCGGCGCAGAAATTTAAAAAAGTACCACATTGTTGGGGTTGCGGATCCAAAGGACATTACAAAAATCAATGTACTAAGAAGAAAATGAAAAAATCGCCCGAAAGAAGTAAATCGCAAAGCAAAAGTAACAAAAAAGGTGGTACAACATGTTTCGCTTCATTAGGTATCAACATGAAAGACGATATATGGTACGTTGACAGCGGTGCATCTTCACACATGACCGGAAAATACGAAATTTTAACAGAAATTACCAACAAAAATTCTGGTCAAGAGATTGTGGTGGCAAATGACTCCAGGCTTACAGTAAAAGGAACTGGTAATGCTACAGTTACACTTAGAGAAAGTCGAGAAGAAAAATTGATACAAAACGTAAGGTATGTATCAAACCTATCGGTAAATCTCTTATCAGTGAACGCCTTAGTAAGCAATGGTTGGTCTGTAGTATTTGACATAAACGGATGCAGACTTTTTCACAATCAAAAGATAGCAGTGAAGAAGAGACCTGAAGCCACAGCAACAAATCTCGATGGATTGTATAAACTTAATACAATGGCTAAAGAAAAAGTTAACATTGCTAAACCTCAAAATTCACAGATGTTATGGCATAAAAGATTGGGTCATTTAAACCATTTTAGCATGGATCTATTAAAAAATGGTATGGCAACTGGTATACACTATGAAAAACAAGAAACACCTGAGCTTTGCGAAAGCTGTATTAAGGCAAAGCATGCCAGAAAACCATTTCCTAAAAATCCAAATAAAGAAGTTGCTAAAAATAAACTCGATTTGGTTCATTCAGATCTGGCTGGACCTATGGAGGTTCCGTCATATGCTGGTTCAAAATATTTGTTTACCCTTATCGATGACCATACAAGAAAAGCATTTTGTTATTTTTTGAAGTCAAAGGACGAAGTTCCTGAGAAGTTTCAAGAATTTTGTGCAGAATTTGAAAGTGAAACTGAAAGAAAAATTAAAGTTTTAAGAAGCGACAATGGTGGTGAGTACTGCAATGCTCGTATGAACAAGTTTTTAAAAAGCAAAGGCATCAAACATGAACTTACTGTGCCATATTGTCCTGAACAGAATGGTGTTGCCGAAAGGTTCAACCGCACTATTTTCGAAAAAGTACGTTCGATGCTGTTCGAGGTAAATGCTGAAAAACAAATGTGGGCGGAAGCTGCTAACACAGCAGTATATTTATTAAACAGATCACCAACCAAGAAACTAAAAGGTAAAACTCCAGAAGAAAAATGGTCTGGAAACAAAGTTGACCTTTCAATTCTACGTATCTTTGGATGTTATGCATATGCTCATGTTCCAAAAATAAAGCGGAAGAAACTCGACCAGAAGAGTAAAGAAAAAATCTTTGTTGGGTATTCAGAAACATCTGCCGGATACAGACTGCTAGATCCTGTTACACACAAAATTGAAATTGCACGAGATGTTGTATTTTTGGAAGAAAAAATGAATGACAAACCGTTTGAAGAAAGAAGCATGTCATTTCCTCTTGAGCAGACTGACATTGAAGTTGCAATGGTTCCAAAGTTGCCTGAAGTTGAAACAGATGAACCTGCTAATCCTGAAACTGTTACAGTCCAAGAAAACAATCAAGTTTCAATTCGTCCAAGTACTAGTAAGAGTGTGAATGAGAATGATTGTGGCGAGAATGAAGCGAATGATTGTTTGGAAGTAAGTAATGTAGAGAGTGGCAATGATTTTGAGAAAGATATGACTAAAAGTTGAGCGAAATAGAAAGCAAAACGAGTTGAAACTTAGTCAAGATCAGTATGTTGTGAAATTGCTTGAAAAATTTCAAATGACTGATTGTAAGACTGTTAGTACACCCCTTGAACAAAATCAAAAACTTTCGTTTGAGGGAGAATATCATGAAGTACCTTTTCAGCAGTTAATTGGTTCTTTAATGTATCTTGCTGTTTGTACAAGACCTGATATTGGATTTTCAGTATCTTATTTAAGTCAGTTTAATACTAAACACAGCAAAGAGCATTGGTTGGCTGCTAAAAGAGTCTTGAGGTATTTAAAGGCCACTAAAGATGTAGGCCTGATTTATAGAAAGTCAGGTGATGCAATAACTGGTTTTGTAGACTCTGATTGGGGTAATGACATTCTTGATAGAAAGTCATATTATGGCTATATTTTTACTTTATCAGGTGCTCCCATTTCTTGGGAATGTCATAAACAAAAGACGACTGCATTAAGTTCCACTGAAGCAGAGTATATTGGCATTTCTGAAGCAGCTAAGGAATCTTTGTACTTAAAATCTTTGATTTCTGAACTTTTTGAAAATAGTGAAGTTTATACATTTCTTAGCACTTCAGAACCAATGACTATCTATAATGATAACCAAAATGCTATTAAATTAGCAGAAAATCAAATGTTTCATAAAAGAACTAAACATATTGATTTAAAGTATCACTTTATACGTGAGCATGTACAGAGTGGTAATATTAAGCTTGCATATATGTCTACTAACGAAATGGTTGCAGATATTTTAACAAAAGCTTTAGGTACTCAAAAGCACAAGTTTATATGTAATAAACTTAGTTTAAAAGTATAAGTGAGCTTAGTATTGTTTTATTGTGAGCTTATTAGTTTGTTTGTATGTTTATCACACTTTAGGTATTGAGGGAGAATGTTAAAAAGGCAATATCCTAAGTGTCTACTATATACTAGTTCATGTTGTTTTATTAGTATGCTTTGAAAATGTAAATAACTTCAATAATTGTCATTAGATTGTCTAGTTTATAAATTGATAAAATACATTTTAAATTCAAGATCCTGAACTTTATTTAACTTCTGCTGCGCAGAATAGTATTATAAGATACTAATAATACTAATATACACTTGCTGAAGCAAGTCTTATTAATTCAATTTTCTTCTCAATGCATTCATTTTTTATAAAAAAGTCTATCTACCATTATAGCATCCTCATTTGGTGTCGATATGATTTTTGTTGTTCATTTGAACAAACACCTGTTCAGCAGAAACATCTGATGGGATAAAACTTGTTTAACAGCTATTAACACACCACCTCCACTGTCGAAATTAATGGATTCTTGTGTCAGGTCTTGTGTGTAGAATTCGTAATTAAATAAGCCAATTTCAGCATTGCTTGTATCAGGTGTTAACCATGTTTCAGTAAATATGATCACATCAAAGTAGCTGTTAGAAACATTTAGAGTCAGAGTTGTCAATTTAGTCCGAAGTCCTCTACCATTTTTAATAAAAATGGGGAGCTTGCCCAAGTCATTGTGGCTTAGAGGTTTTTTGAATTACCTTTGGGATATTATAATACCGTATCGACAGGTTCTGTCCCCTGCTTCCTGAGGAGACAAAAGCTCAAATTTTATATACAGATTCAAGTACCTTCCCTTTATTAGGGGTCTGATCAATGCTGATAAAGATGGTTTTAGCATGGTCAATGTGTTTCTGTTTAAGAACTGCATGTCTGCTGTCTGAACATTTTCAGTTGAAGATAAGAACACTTTAAATGGATGGTGCCCATTTTTCTTTTTCTTTCCAAAGCAAGCTATTCTAATATTGTCAGAGACTTCATCCTAAATTTCGTCTTCGTCTTAGGCCCATATTCATAGTCGGTACTCAAGTCAGCGTCGATGCTCAAGTCCGACCTTGAACAAATTGGTCGAACTTAAGCATCGACTCAAATTTGAGTCTCGACTATGAATACGGGGCTTAGACTTCATCTAAATTTTTTTATATAAAAAACCTAGTTACTCTTAGGGCCGGTTGTTCGAACGCTAATCAACAATGATCATTATCAAATAATTAATTACTGTCAATGTCAACTTTGTTTGGGTTGTTAAAAAGTCTGTGGAGTCTATAATCAATAAATATAACAATAATTATTAACATAATTAATAATAAATCTCATAATTGTAATTAATTATGTTTTCATCAACTCAAACAAAGTTGACATTGACAGTTTTGGTGACAGTAGTTAAATATTTGATAATGATCATTGTTGATTAGCGTTCGAACAACCGGCCCTAAATAACTGAAATATAACTCAAAAAGCAATATAGGTAACTCATTTATTTAAAATAAATGTAATTGAAGACGATAATTGCAAACATTGCAGGAAACAGGGTGATCTTGATCATATCTTTTTTGAATGTAGGCACTAAGTTTTAACAGCATTTAAACTGCCTCTATAAAAATTTAATCAAACTTAATATACATGCACCATTCAATATCCAGTCTGCTGGCTACGGGCTCACAACAAAAATATAAATTATAGATTTCTTGTAAGACACATGCACATTTCCATAAGATTTGTATGCGAGCATGAAATTTTTTATGATTTCAGTTTAGATTTGAATCCTTTTTTTATCCTAAATGTACATCTTATCCGATATTCATTTTATTGTCCTTTATTGTACCAGTATTGTATGGGATTATTATTATTGTATTGTATTAAGGATAGGATTGTATATTTGTTATTACAACTGACTGAATGACTAATGTCTATGCCATTAAGGGGGTAGGCGCAAAATTTCGGCTCTAATGCTTTTTAAATGCATTCATTTTTTTTAATTCTGAGAAAACTAATAAGTATTTTTGAAAAATTTAAGGGCAGAATGAAAGATTACGTTATTACCGAGGGCCGAAAGTCCCTCAAAACTTCCATAATGTTTATTTTAATAAGTTACAGTTGTGAAAAGAAAACAGAAAATGTGCGATTTTTAATTTTAAATACGTATCTCATTAAAAAATTTTGTTTATTCTAAAGGACTTTCAGCCCTCGGTAATAATGTAATCTTTCATTCGGTGTTTAAATTTTTCAAAAATATTTATTAGCTTTCTCAGTATTCGCAAAAAATTAATGTATTTAAAAAGCATTGGAGCCGAAAATTTGCGCCTAAACCCTTAATAAAAAAACTCAAAAAGCAACTAAAATAAAATACACTGGCAAGGGCAACAAAACAGAAGAGAAAACAAGGCAAGCAAAAAATAAAAAATACCTAAATCATTTTTCATAAATGACAGTAATGACACTAATGACAGATGACAGTTTTCTCAAGATCAACTGGCAACGTTGGATTTTCATAAGAAATTTAATCAGAGAGATTTAACCAACTGAGATTAATGTAGCACTCGGCTCCATTAAACACGCATGCGTTGTCTCGTGACAGGCATATGACAGACGTCAGTTTTTTATCATTATTTTTGTATTATTTATTTACATAAATGGGTATTTTGTATTACTGTTTATTATGTGAATTATTGTTTTTTATGTTGTGGTGTAATGTGAAGTGGTTTATGGCACTCTGGTTGCATCGGTTTGAGTTTATTGTAGAGTCCACAAAATATACTGTATATTTGAAATGTAATGAATAATACCTTTTTTTAACACGTTGACGGACAGTGAGTCAAACGTATAAGCAAGTGTTGTGACACTTTATGTATTTTGCATAGTAGAATAGGGAAAAATGCAACATCTGTAGACGTTGTGTCACATTACATCCATAGAAATTAGACGTCTATAGAAGTTCTGTCCGTCAACGTGTTAATATAGTTTTAAAGCAAACATAAATGTCCACTTTTATTTTTTCCATGACTTTTTCTATCACAGAAGAGATTTATCTTGTTGGTTTTATTGTAATAGAGAGTATTAGAAAAGATGTCAAAAGTACATAACATAATAAATGAGAAATAAACCATAATCAAAATAAAATTGGAGCAACACTGTTTAGCTTTGGTGTAGAAGATACTTTGTTATCAAAACAGTATAAAATATTTTGGACAATGAAATTAAGGTGATACAAGCAAGTAAAGAAAATCTTACACTACAAATCATAATAAAATCAAGAGCTTCTATTTCTAACAGCTACAGAGAAAAGATATGAGCTTAAACACGGATTTGAAAAATAAAGTTTACTTACTGACCTACATAATCCTTAAATGCTTACTTGTAAGTATGTGATAATTTATAATGTCAGTTGAAAAAGCAATTTATTTATTTGTCATCTCAGTATTCAGTATCACATCATGGTGAAAATTATAACTAATAATAATTAATAGATGTACAGAAGTAAAGTGCATAGTATTAAAATATTAAATGGATGGTGATACAAAAAAAGGAATGGTTATAAAACAACCCTAAATTTTCATCATAATTTAATTGATTTCTTCTAGAAATTTTTATTGCATCTCTAGTGGTACCTAGGTAGGTATACATAAAATTAAAAATCTAACATTTAATTAAGTATAAGCAGAATACATTTCTGAATCAACTTTACATAAAAATTGTTTATCAACTCATCACATTTCTCAGATTTTAAGTGCTATATTTTTGTGTAAAAATAGTACAGCGGAACCTCGATAAGTCTGATTAATCGGGACCGAGGCCGATCTGGGTTAGCTGAAGAATATTGTAAAAATTAATAAAATACGGTATACTTATAGATAAACTCTAATATAGTTGCAAAAACATGAAATACATATGCACAGTACATCTAAATTACGTACAGTTGTAGGTATACAGTATTGTTCATTTCTTGGTATACAATTCAGTCAAACTGAAAAAATGTTTGTTTGGTCTGATGAGAATCGGCCTGGGTTAGCCGGACTTCTGGGTTATCAGAGGCCGACTTATCGGGGTGAAAACAATTCTTTTTGCTCTCACTAGAGCAAATTTCTGTTTTTTTTCAAAACCCTAATACTTGACTGAAAAGTGATAATTTAATTACAACTTCTAGAGCTTTAATAGTATAAACTTTTTCTAAACAGTAATTATTTATATCTACTATAAAAATAATGTAGAAGTGGATCAGCCCCTTCTAATACACTAAACATATATGTTTAACTATAATATGTCTTCATTATTAAAGTGTACAAACAAGGAAAATGCTGTAATTATAATCCTTCTTAATTATTTAGGTACCTTCAAAAATATTTAAATGGCTAAATTACTTTTAATTTAACCAAAACATACATATTAATGTGGGACTTAAATTGTCTAAATTAATTTGAAATGAATTTAAATTATCTAATCATATCTGTTGGACTGTAAACCAACATATTGGACTGATGATCTGAAACGTTGTCATAGGAATTGGATGCAAGGGCTCAAGATCGAAACAAATAGAAAATTATGGACGAGATCTATGTCGAGCAGTGGATTAGGGAAGATTGAATGATGATGATGATGACGCATATCTGTGATCCTCATTTGCCTTTTTTGATATGATAGTTGAATCGCCTTCTAAGAAACGTGATATTTCTGTACATTCATCAATAGTAGGATTTTTAAGGGTCCTATCATATCGTCGTTTGTTCTGAGTAGAGAAAAATCTTTTTTGTGGCTCTATGTTCTTATTAATTGAAATATCATTTGTATCCCTAAAATTATTATCTAAAACAGTTGCTTGTGATATGTCCATTAAGTTTTCTGCGGTATTTAAGTGATGTAAAATTTGAGACAGAATATTAGGTTGTATTGCATGGACATCTGTATTGTGAAGTTTTGCTTGCAAACTTGATAGCTTTTTCATGATTTTTTCTTTGGTTTCATCTATAGTAGGATTACAACTGCTTAAAAAATTTACACACGTGTTTACAGATTCCTCACACTTCTCTATTACTGAGTCACTTTCAACCGTTCTAGAATTTGTTTTGTTGATAGCAACAAAATGTATATGTTTGCAAATTGATTTTTTTATAAAGTTATCTGGACAACTGCAAGTATATTGATGAATACAAATATTGCAAAAGGTACAAGTGAAATTACAACACTTTGATACGTCACAATGTTCTTTCACTGTATACTGTTTTGCATTATGTTCAAGGTTCCACATTCCCGGACTTTCTAAAATCATATTAAAAGTTGAGCTTATTGCTATTCTGTGGCGTTGTATTGTCTCATGATTATTAATATTATGCTTACCCTTGGTAAGCTTAATTAGCCTACCCACAATTTTATCACGTACATACTTCAATGTAGCATGCAGTCCTTTATCCAATCTTCGAACCCGCTTACCATCTAAATAAAAATATTTAATGACTTTATGCATACTTTCCAAACGCATATTTGTATTTATACCACAATTCTGTCGGTAACAATATGCCCACTTTTCACAATTACTAGAATAGTATTTTGCAAAATATTCTCCAAAACGTTTTGTATCTTCATCATTTGCTAACTGCTGAAGAATAATTTGCAATTTATTGGGAAATGTGGAAACTTCAACATGTTTCTGTAGAAGTTTTAGTGTCTTATAAACCCATTCCTTTTTTTCTTTTCCTATGATTTTTGATAAGTTACTCTGCCAAGCTCTATCAATGTGCCATGAACAATATAACTGATGCTGTGCATCACCCATAACCTCAGACCATGCATTATAAAACACACATGTAATATCAGACATAAAACTTTTACACTTAATTACACCAACTTTTTGCTTAATTGCTTGAAAAAATAACTTATGTACATGTGTGTCCTTTTTGTTGCTGAACATAAAGGCTACAGGGAAACCTTCGTTAAATTCGTCAATAACCATGACAGTAGTCATTTCAAAGTCATAGTTATTGAGTCCATGGGTACTGTCAACCGCTGTGACATTTGCTCCAAATTTCATAAGAAGAGAGGCTTGTACATCGTTCATTATTATTAGTATAAAATCACTCTCTGTAAACTGACTGGAAAGCTGTCCTTGCTGTTTATAGTACAAAACAGGATTATTGGCTAATCCCTTGCACTCCTCCACCCACAAATCAACACTAACAGCATCCTGTTTGTGCTTCACTCCTTCATTGATGTTTAAATTGTAACTTCTTTTTATATTATCCACATCCTGCCTCGATAAAAGATCGCATCTCTTGATATCACGAGAAATATTTTTTCTGCTGTCATCAAGTATTCTAAAAATCATTTTTAAGATTACCTACTTACATACGTCAGATTTTAAATATTGTGTCCTACCTTGTTGTGGAAACACCGTTAATCAATTTTGCTGCAATTTCTTGTTTATCAGCAGTACAAAGTCGTAGATGTTCTAAGTCTTTATCATGCCCATAATGATTTACAATACGAGTCATAATGTAATTTCCTTGACCTTTTGTCAGTGTCATTTGACTGATACACGAGTAATTTAGTTTCGCTGTTCCCTGCTTTTTTACACTTCTTTTTAGAGATGTGTACTCTTTTGTTCTATATTTTCCTAAAATATATGGGTACTTACTTATATTTTTTAAGAGCTACTATAAATTATTTAACAATATCTCTTTAAATAGATATATGTAGTAAGTATTCTTTTTTGTGATAGCTATTGAATATGCATTATAACCAGACAATATTAAACATACTTATGCCTGATATTTCACCCGTGTGGACAGAAAAAAAATAAAATTTTATAAAGAACTTACCACTCCTATTACAAATAAAATATTCGATTTCTTTTCCACAGGCCAATATTTTTTTTCCTCGAGGAGAGATGTAATTAGTTTTCTCTTTAGGTTTGTTCCAACTCGATACAAAACCGTTCTTGAATCGTTACGCGCATGCGCAATAACGAATAATTATGCGCAGTAACACATTTTTCGTTACTGCGCGGTTCACGAACCGTTCAAGAACGGTCTTGTATCGAGTTGGAACAAACCTTTTGACTTCAATATTATGTTTCCATAACATGAATTCTAAAATTTGCGTTTTTTAGTGTTACATTATTTTAACATACTTTTTATCAATATTAACAAACCTTCTCTTGACGAAAATATCAGTGTTTCTTCATTGATCTCATGTAGATGACTTTGCCGGAGATGGTTAATTAAGTGATTACACTTTTTAAATGAAGAGTTGCACTCCCAACACTTAAACCCATATGCACTACCATCATAAGAGATTAATTGTTCCAATTTCACAATGTACCTTCAAATGATGTTTGTTTAAATTAGATTGCTTACTAAATACCTTTTCACAAGTTACGCAAACTACAGGCATTTTGTTAATTTAAAATTTCAATAATTTAAAAAGTTATAGAAACGCCCAAGGAATACGAAATATGATACTTTTAAATTTTATCTGCCCGCCAAAAGCAAAGCTGTCATAACGGGACACATGCGCAGTTCATGGAGCCCAGTGCTGCATTTAATCTCTAGTGAAATTTAGCTCTACCTTAGTGGGAGTGTCTACCAATTTCATAAAATTTTGTGAAGTTTATTTCTACAAAATATTTTTATTTTGTACAATAAATAATTTTCTCATTTGCTATCAATACATTATAATGGTTTAAATAAATAATTATTGATTGGCGTAAGGTTTATGTTATTTTTATGTCTGTTTACTATTAATAATATTGGATATGAGCAGGTGCGTTGGTTTTGTAGTAATTTCCAGTCACTTCTGACAGTACTTTTCAAAAAAGAAATTACTAACGTCAGTGTCAAAAAAAATCTCGCGAGAGCGAATGTAGTATATTGTGTTATGTTGTTTAGTTTTCACGTTTCAATCAATTCAATTGTGCTGTTCGTGTCTTCCTCTCACTGGTTCTTGTTTAAGTTCAGTTCAATTCAACTCGACTAAAATTCGGTGACCATATGTGTTATGTGTTGTAGTTGTATTGGAAACATCGTCTACAGAAAACATTAGGTATTTATAAGGCTATTACATTAACGATGCTTTAACATTAAAACTGCTTTTTTATAAGCACTTATACAAAAATTTGTTACAATAGAATATCCTAACTATCGTTGGCTTAGTGTGAAAACCTCGTATCTAATTTTTTTTTTCGAAAATGACATTTGGTGGTTTTAGTTTGAAAACCTGGTATCTCACGATTTACAACTGTTAAAAAAATCCAAATACACCAGACTATTTTCTACAGCCAAAACTGTATATCATATCGATGGCTTAGTGTGAAAACCTCGTATCTCATTTTTTTTTTAAATGACATTTTGGTGGTTTTAGTTTGAAAACCTTGTATCTCACGATTTACAACTGTTAAAAAAAATCAAAATACACTAGACTATTTTCTACAGCCGAAAAAAGAAACCACGTATATCAATTGCTCTCTTGATTTAGTGTGAGTACCACGTATATTTATAACCAAGACTTTGGTTTTGGAGTATTTGTTTGAGAGATTCGATTTGGAGAAACGTTTTTTGTGAACAGTAAAAGGTAGTCCTGCGTACAGAAACATTTTATGAACCTTAAATCAAAAGATTTGTAATGTATCAACCTAGTATTTGGAGGTGTGCAATATGTTCTGAAAAATGAAAACCTCGTAAATAATAATGAACACAATTTAATTTAAGATGAAAAACACGTATATCAAGATATACGAGGTTATCATAGTTACTTGGGCAAGGGCTCTATATACTGCAAGGATATTTACGTGTTTTTCATAGTTAATATTTGTATTTCCAATTTAATAGCAACATTTAACACTTTTAGCTCTAGGCCAATATCAGATATTTGTCTCAATGTGCTCGAATTAAAAATATGTAGCGGTAATTTTTGTTTTTAGGTTATATTATGCAGAAAATCAGTTTTTTGCCTCTCCTGTAAAATTGTAGTTTAATGAGATACGAGGTTTTCACACTAAGCCATCGATATATCACTTGGTCTCTTGATTTAGTGTGAATACCAAGTATATTTATAACCAAGAATTTGGTACTTAATTTGGAGTGTTTGTTTGAGAGATTCGACTTGGAGAAAAGTTTTTTGTGAACAATAAAAGATAGTCCGGCATATAGACACATTTTATGAACCTTAAATCAAAAGATTTGTACTGTATCAACCTATTATTTGGAAGTGTGCTATAAGCTATGAAAAATGAAAACCTCCTAAATACTTAATCATAAACACAACCTCATTTTAGATGAAAAGCACAACGATGTTATCATAGTTACTTCTATGCGCTCTGAGCTTCGCTGGTGTCGCTCCTAGCAGATTATTAATTCAACTTTCACCAGTAATTTTTAAATTTATTATTTAATTGCTATCGCTTAATATTTACAACGCAAAAAAGTAATTAAATTGTAATCGATTTTTTTAAGTTTTTGCTAATCATTTTGACGTTCTATTGATGAAATATGAATTTCTTACTTCGGATACTTTCACAATTATCGTGTAGATGGCGCTAAGATTAACAGATTAATTTATAATTACATATTACGAAACATTAAAAAAACTAAAAAATTCAGTATTTAAAACGTAAGTATATTTAAGGTAAAAATATATACCTACCACAGCTTTGACCAACTAATATTTTTTATAATTAATGTTTTTAATTTTAATTTTAAATTAATCACTTTGACATTTATGTCAAATTTCCAGTAAATGTTTACAGACTTGTCACTACTGGCGCTTGCAAATTTGTAAATATCCCCTCTACGTACGAGCTCACAGCGTATGTACTGTAAGGATATTTATGTGTTTTCCATAGTTAATATTTGTATTTCCAATTTAATAGCAACATTTAACACTTTCAGCTCTGGGCCAATATCAGATATTTGTCTCAATGTGCTCAAATTAAAAATATGTAAGGGTATTTTTTGGTTTTAGGTTATATTATGCAGAAAATCAGTTTTTGGCCTCTCCTGTAAAATTGTAATTTAATGATATACAAGGTTTTCATACTAAGCCATCGCTATAACAAAAATACTAAATACTTATTTATTTATTTATTTATTTACGGGCAAGCCCAATTCAGAAAGGATTATTACAAAAAATATATTACAAAGAAAAAAGTAAAAAAATAAGTAAACAGTGTCAACACAAGGAACAAATATTACAATATACAAACAGAGCTATTAAGTTAAAGGAAAAAATAGAACATTATGATATAAAAAACAAACAAAGTTTAATCTTAAAAATTGCTGATAGATATTATATCATTAACATGTAGTTATATTTGTATGTTCAACAAATGGTTTTTAAATCTCTCAAGGGAATTGCAGAATATGTTTAAGTCATTTAGAGAATTCGCAAGTCTAAGTGTTCGTGGCAAAAAATTGTTGTAAGTATAGTTATATCTATGGAAGCTTATGTGGAAAGTTTGAGTTTGTCTTGTTGACCGAGTAGGAACAAAAAGACTAATTTTTGACAGATCGGGACAGCTAATATTACTATTAATAATGTTGAATAAGATTGTCAGATCTTTTCTTTTTCTATGTGTTTCTAATGAAGAAATATTCAATAATAATTCAATATCCATGTAGCTACGATATGTATGTTGTTTAAAAGCTACATATCTGAGAAAGGTATGCTGAACTCTATCAAGTTTATTTTTATGAACTAGATAATATGGAGAACACACAGACAAACAAAAATCAAGATGAGATCTAACAAGTGAACAATATAAAATTTTCATTGAATTTATATCTGTGAAATCACGAGATGTTCTTTTAATGAAACCAAGCATTTTCATAGACTTTTGGGCAACGCCACTAATGTGGTGTTTAAAACTGAGTGAAGAATCTAATATTATGCCTAAGTCTCTGATTTGTGTGCATGATTGCAATGCTTGATCGTTAATAGTATAGTCATGTGTTAGCAAATGGTGATTCCTACAGAAACGCATAATATAACACTTACCAACATTTAATTCCATGCCATTAAGAGAGCACCACTGGGATAATTTATTAATATCTGATTGAAGTCCAAGAGTATCATTATGAGATCTTATTATTGTAAAGCACTTAAGGTCATCAGCGAAAAGGAGAGCTTTTGTATGAGAAAAACAAGTGGTAATATCATTAATGAATAGATTAAATAGTAGCGGCCCCAGGTGTGAACCTTGGGGAACACCTGAAGTTACAGGAAAAATGTTGGAATAACAGTGATTTACTCTAACCATTTGAGTTCTGTTTTCTAAATAACTACATAACCACCTAAATACCAGACCATCAATACCATAAGAATGTAATTTATGTAATAGAAGGTCATGGTTTATCTTATCAAAGGCTTTAGAGAAGTCAGTGTCCACTGAATCAACCTGAAAACCCTCCTCCAGGGCTTCAGATATGTAGTCAGTATATTTAAGTAGACTTAGCTCAGCAGATTTACCGGAACAAAACCCAAACTGTGAGTTAGTAATAATACTAGAGCAGTCGTAAGTAAGAAATTCAGTTATAATGCTTTCAAATACTTTAGGTATAGTGCTTAGAATAGATATGGGGCGATAGTTCTTAATATCAGATTTAACACCTGATTTATAAATAGGAGTTACATAAGATTGTTTCCAGAAGTCGGGGAATTCACCAGATTCGAGAGAGGCATTGAAAATATGATAAAGTGGTCTAGACAGTATAAAGCTGCATTCTTTTAGAAGAATAGGAATCCCATCGGGTCCCGGTCCTTTATTAATATTCAGTTGTGACAATCTATCATATATTTTTGATATTTGAATGTGGTAGGAAGATACACTAACGTTGAAGTTGATTTGGTTATTGTAATAATTTAGTCTTTGGTTAGTATACACAGATGAAAAATGATTTGCAAATAAATTGGATATATCATTTCCATGAGAGGCAATAGAATCGTTTAGTTTCATTGTGTCAGGTATTATGTTGTTTTCTTTTTTGCTATTAACGAATTTCCAAAATTACTTAACGTTAAGTTTAATGGAGTTTTCAGTTTCATGAATATAATTAGTATAGCAATCCCTTGTTAAAAGTTTACATTGTATTCTAAACAACATGTAAGTTGACTAAATTCTACATAGCTTTCTGGTGATCTGGTAGCTTTAAACAGTTTATGAGCAATTTCTTTGTTATGTATTAATTCTTTAAGATTAGGTGTAAACCAGCAAGGAAATTTTTTAGTGCATACTTTTTTTAGTGGAACATACAGGTTAATAATATAGTACAGAGAGTCATACAATGTAGAAATCATTTCATTGAGTTGTTTATTATGTAAGAGATTGTCCCAGTCAGTAGATTCAAAACTTTGGCGAATGGCTGTGAAATTTGCACTGCGAAAGTCGTAGTAGTATTCCATAACTGATGTTGTGCTTTTTTCAACTGCAAGTTGTAAAGTGGTTACCAGCGGAGGATGGTGAACATCTTGCTGGATCAGAAAATTGTGTGCTTTGTGTATTATTAGTTCTTGTGGAGATAGAATGAGATCAAGAAGAACCCCTCTGTTGTTGAGCACAGTATTAGATTGGAAAAGATTATGAATGGCACATATATTTGAGACGACTTCAATAGCTTCAGCCTCCGCCAATGGGGAGGTCGGTTGACAGGTTGCTAATGAACAGAAATCTTCTATTTCCCATATAGCAGATGGAATATTATAATCACCAAATAGATAAAATGTAGAATTAGAAAATTGTTCACTTGTAGTTAGTAGTTGTTCAGAATGAATTTCATATTTGTTAATTTCAGACCTGGGTGGAAAATATACAGCCCCTAAAATTATGTTTTTATTTAACTGAACAAAGACTTGTTCGACTGCTGAATTAGATTGGATGAGACTTGTTGACAACTTCTTGTTAACTGCTATTAGCACGCCACCTCCTCTACTAAAACTACTGGATTCCAGTGAATGATCTCGCCTGTAGACATTAAAATTTGATAAACCTAGTTCAGCATTGTTGATATCAGCCGTTAGCCAAGTTTCTGTAAGAATGATGACATCATAAAAGCAATTTGATACATTAAGACTAAGTTCGGTTAATTTGGTCCGAAGTCCTCTGACGTTTTGATAGTATATCGAGAGCTTGCCTAAGTCAGTGAGCTTTAGCGGTTTTTTTGAACGATCTTGGGAACATTTTTAAAATATTTAATTGTTAGGTTCTGCTCACCAGCTTGTTGACGATTCAGCAGCTCTGTTTTCACAGACTAAAACTTTTCTTTGAAGCGAAGTTTGATCCAGCTGAATAAAGATCTTTTTATCTCGACAGATGTTGTGTTTGTTTTTTATTACTGCATGGGCGTCCATTGAGGAAGACATTATAACTCTAAGAGGGCGATGTCCATTCTTATTCCTATTTCCAAAGCGAGAAATTTTGATATTATTTGAGTTTATAAGATTGTTTGAAACCGTGTTTAGAATAGATTTAACTTGATTAATATCATCTGTGGCTGTATTTGGTTCTTGAAGATTGAAAATCAGTAGACTGACCTTTTTTTGACGTTCGTGCAATTCGCTTAACACTTCTTCTGCCGAGAAAGGAGAAGCATCTTTATTTTTCTTCAGTTTCTTGATTTCGGATTTTAGTGAGGAAACCTCAGATCTAAGGGTCTCTATTTCTCTGATTAATTTAGGAACACTCTTAAATGATAATCGACAGTCACTGCAGAAATAGTTGAGGGTTCTTTTCTGTATAATAACGGCACGAAGTTCTGAAGCCGCTAATCCAGTGCAGGTTTCATTAGGGTGCACTGTAATTATCGCCGGCCATATTCTAAATTTTACTGGACTATAATGACCGTGTATAAAATATCCGTGATTTTTCCCTGGACTATAAGCAGATAATTGAACTGTTAATTACAGTAACAAAAAGACTGAAGAAAAACTAGTCCTCGTTTACGGCAGTTGAAATGTTTGATATTTATTCTTGAAATACAGATGCAATTTAAACTAATTTTCATAAATTATTACTTATTGTAGGTACTTATCTGATGTATCAAATTGTAGATAAGAATTAGCTGCTTCTTTTGGTATGCAATTTATTGTAATAGCTTAAATTATTCCACTATAAAAACGTATTTGAAACAGAGCAGCATGTTGACACTACTGATACTATAATGATACTAATACAAGTTGGGTAGAGTCACTCATCTTTGATCTCTAACAGACTCAGTCAAAGAATGTTTAAATCTTAAGGTACGATTCCGACAACGACTGCAGACGGCAACTGCAGGCGGCAGTTAGAGTTGTCACCATGACGACGCCATTAGGGAGTGTTCAAGTATTACGTAACGAGATTTTTGAAGATTTTTGACCCCCCCCCCCTACGTAACGCACTCTAATGGGCGTTTAACTATTGTGTAACATAATTTTGACCCCCCACTAGTAACGTAATACTTGAACGGCCCCTTATTTACTTTGCACTATTAATTTGTATATTTATTAGCAACTGACGTTCTGCCAGACAGCGGTGGCTAATAATTATACAAATTAATAGTGCAAAGTAATGATGTCGTCATGGTGACAACTCTAAGAGCCAAAACACACGGACCACGCTGCAGCGCTACTCTGTGGATCCACAGAGTGGCTGAAACAGGCGATTTTCTAGCGCCGGCGACTACGCTGCGAAGTAAATCCTTTGGAAGGGTGCGGCGTGTAATGTAACGGGTGAGAAAAAAAAGTTTGTTCAAATGCTTAAAAACTTGCCGGCTAATATATTTTTTTAAAAAGTGTGTTCGTCAAAATCAGTGTTTGTAATGTCCATAGTTTTAAACATTTTATAAAATTTCATACTTAAATAACTTTAAGGCCCACCACATACGGTGAAACGCAAATGTAACGAAACTGAAACTGTCGGTTACTTTTGAATTTCATTTGAGTTTATGCAGTAGACGCCTATGCCTATGAGAGACCACACATGATGAAACCATATGGACCATTTCAGACCGGCCGTTTGAAACGCATATATATTTCAGTTTCATTGAAGCCGGTGTGCAGGAAACTTGTGTTTTTATCGGGTTTCGTGTTTTTGTGTCGTTGTGGGTACTTAAAAAAAACGGCCAAACTAGTTTGTCCTAACCGCCTTAGGAAAAACTAGTATGGCCTAGGCCAAACTAGTTTATCCTATCGCGCGTAGGACAAACTAGTTTATCCTGATATAAATAAACACACTTCAGGCCAAACTAGTTTATCCTGATATAATAAAGATTCACACTTCAGGATAAACTAGTACGGCCTTCTTCTTCTTCTTCTTGTAGTGCCTATCCTTTTCGGATGTTGGCGACCATCATGGCAATCTCTACTTTTCACACCGCTGCTCTGAAAAGAGCCTTTTTTAGATGCGTCTGTAAATACAATATGATGATTTTTAAAATAATTTTCTGTCTAAATTAAACATAATATTTCTCGGGTTCTTAAACATAATAAAGTGCACAAAACGCGCGCATAGAGAGCGCAAAACGCGCATAATGTGCGCAAAACGCGCACATAAAGTTTGCAAAACGCACGTAAGGCGCGCATAAAGTGCTCATAAGGCGCGCATGAAATGCGCGTAACGCGCGCATAAAGTGCGCAAAACGCGCGTAAAGTGCGCAAAACGCGCGCATAAAGTTCGCAAAATGCGCGCATTAAGTGCGCATGACGCGCGCGTAAAGTTCGCAAAACGTGCACGTAAGGCGCGCATAAAGTGCGCAAAACGCGCATATTGTGCACAAAATGTGCGCGTAAAGTGCGCAAAACGCGCGCATAAAGATCGCAAATCGCGCATAAAGTGTGCAAATGGCGCGCATAAAGTTCGCAAAACACGCATAAAGTGCGCAAAACGCGCGCGTAAAGTGCGCAAAACGCTCGCATAAAGTTCGCAAAACGCGCACGTAAAACGCGCATAAAGTGCGCATAACGCGCGCATAAAGTGCGCAAAACGCGCACGTAAGCCGCGCAAAACGCGCGCATAAGGCGTGCAAAATTCGCGCATATATCGCGCAAAACGCGCATAAGGCGCGACTGACACGCGAGAAATATGATGTTTAATTCAGACATAGAAAATTATTTTAAAAATCATCATATCATATTTACAGACGCATCTAAAAAATATCTAGAAAAATATACGTACGCGGTTCAACACAACAACTACAAGTCTTTTCAGAGCAGCAGTGTGAAAAGTGATATGGCCATGATGGTCGCCAACATCCGAAACGGATAGGCACTACAAGAAGAAGAAGAAGGCCGTACTAGTTTATCCTGAAGTGTGAATCTTTATTATATCAGGATAAACTAGTTTGGCCTGAAGTGTGTTTATTTATATCAGGATAAACTAGTTTGGCCTACGCGCGATAGGATAAACTAGTTTGGCCTAGGCCACACTAGTTTATCCTAAGGCGGTTAGGACAAACTAGTTTGGCCTAGGCCAAACTAGTTTGTCCTGAAATCGGGTTTGGCCGGTAACAGATACATCCCTACATAGTACATTGAGAAGAATATCAATTATATGTCTGTGGCTGCCAATCAATGAAACTGATCTGTATGCGTTTCAAATCGTCGGTTTGAAACGGTCAAAATGGTTTCATCATATGTGGTTTCTCATAGACGTCTATGGCATAAACTCAAAAGTAACTGAGGGTTGAAGTTTCGTTACATTTGCGTTTCACCGTATGTGCTGGCCCTTATTTGTTTTGTTCAGTTCAAATGCATCCAATGTATAATAAAATGTAGGTAAATATAAATATGTAATAGAGAAAACATTGCTTATGGGATTTATTCTTTTCGATAGGACCTTCTTTAAAATCAGAAACAAATAATTCAAAGATGACGTCCCACGGTTTTCCTTTTAATGACCTATAAATATGCCCTCGGGTTCTTGTATCACATATTATATCCTGTTTTGCACTTCAATCAAAAACTGTTCTGAATCGAGATTCATTTTAGGTGCTCACCCTATAACCTCTCGTAAACATCTGTGGCGGCTACAAAAGTGGTCCGTCTGAATTGGGTTTGCCACTAGTGGACGCCACTAGCGTCTGTGGCCGGCGACTGTGGCCGGCTACACTCGCTCGTGTGGGGTGCACCGGCCACTCTACATAAGAACCCACGGTAAATCATCGTCAGCCACTCTGTGGATCCACAGAGTAGCGCTGCAGCGTGGTCCGTGTGGTTTGGCTCTAACTGCTGTCTGCAGTCGTTGTCGGAATCGTACCTTTAAGGTACGATTCCAACAATCACTACTTTGCACTATATGACTTAATTTGTATGAGACTGATTTCGACATCTGAATGCAACTACTGTCCAGTAGAATAGTGACAACTGTAACTGCTGCGGAGCTGTACCTTGACAGATTTTACATCCACCAGATCATAAGATTGATAAAAGTCATTTCCGAGTGTCTAAATTTTGTTAATTGGAGAGAAGTTGCCATAGTTTGTGTGATAGAGTTTTATAGAAAACAATATGCCATGTCTCTAAGAATTCTAGTACTACATCTAAAGTTGATAAGATTAACCCTAGAAAGGTGGACATTCATAAATTTGACGACGCCCCTCAGTTTTCATCGCCAATCATGTAACTTATGCCCATTTGCAAATACACTCCTTAGTAGCTGTTTCTTTAGTCTTGATTTGACACCTTGGCTGCATTTAGAGATATTTATAAACTTACGTTTTGTGCGTTACAAGGCATATATGCCCTGTATATCCCATTTGCCACTGTGTGTTACGACATAGTCAATGCAGCCAACCATTAGTGTGGTATGAGGTCTATTTGTCCTGTAACATAGCCAAGGTGCTAAAAAGTGGTGGGTGTGTTTCTTTATTACTGTATTTGCGTATTAGACTTTTGAGGCTCATTGTAAATTTAATGATAGTCCACCTTTCAGTTTTGAGCACTATTAGCCTGTCCTTAAAATTTGGGAAGAAAATGAATATCAGTTACTTGAAGAAAATAAACGTAAGTTATATTTCTATTGTCCGAGTAAAAAGAGGCACATGACTACTAAATAATATTGCAACCAAATGTCATAACCTTATATGGGGCGAACACTCTATTTATATTTGTGCCACTTACTAAGAGTGCTAAGACATACATTTATTCTAATTTTTGGAATAAAAGGGTTTATAATTACATTTTTGTATTTCTTTTCCAATTTTTTGTTACATGTCATAAAAATGACGAATGTCCACCTAGACTGCCAGTAAATAATAGTCCACCTTTCTAGGGTTAATAAAACAGAACAGTCAGTGGTATGGTCAACTAGTTTATAGAGAAAAACTCTCTCTGGAATGTCTAAATATTTGAACCTGGTATTTCTCGATACAATGATTTCTGACATGAAAACTTTTACCCTACGACCATAGAATTGTAACAAATATTAATGAAAATATAGACGGATGGCCAAAAAAATGCAACACTTTGTATAAGGTTATTTTTCCTTCAGTTTAGTTTATTTGTAATTTTCAGTCATTTTCGATTGGTTTTGATCTACCCAAAAAATTTAAAATGCCAAGTTGTCAAATACTCGATGCTCAGTGGAGTAGTCTCTTCAGATAATGGAAACACCAATAGCAATTATAGAATTTATTTAGAACACCGACACTAGGGTTATCACCCCGGGAGAACGTTGAGTACTGATAATGACTTGTACCCGATTTAGTTGAAGACTCTTTCTTTAGCTGAGATATCGTAGTTTTATAGAAGCTGAAATGGGGTCATCTTTGACACGAGAACCTCGTGATTTGTGTGTCTAACGAAGGTAAATAATTTGACATTCGTCAGCACTTTTGCATCATTTCCAAATTATATTGTTTAATATTGACAAATTAGTATCTAAAATAATGCTCCACATGTATAAATATAAAAACAAATTATTTCGTGCGATCTACTAGGTGATATAATTATACTGTTCAATATCTGAGATTAATTCTGAATATTTGATATTGGACACAAGTGTTAATGGTCATGGGCAATTTCGTTATTTAAGCAACTTCGAAAAGGATGCATTGTAAGCATGAAACAGGCTTGTTTTGGTTTACAGGAAATTTCACGAAGAGTTGGAAGGTAATCCATCAACAGTGTTAAGAGTTTGGAGGAGGTGGTCCAATGATGAGACTAATCGGCATAGTAGAGGGTCTGGATTTCCTAGCCCATAATATTGCAAAGCCTTGATTTGTGCCATCTTAGACTTCTTGCTCTCGGAAATATGACGGGACAGTCTACATCAACTAAGAAATTTATGATTTGTGAAACAGTAAATCAAGATTACTTGGAATATTAATCAATCTTACCATCTACTTTTGGTGTTACCTTTGACACCACTGCGTAATGCTGGGCGCTTAGAATAGTATAGAGCTCAGCAAAACTGAACTGGCCAATGGAATTTTGTCTGCTTCAGTGATGAATCTAGGTTTTGATTGGCTGGCTACGATTGTCACATAATGGTAAGACGTTTTTGAGGTGAGAGACGAGATATAGACATGGCTGTTGACTGTCATACGGCAAGATAAACAAGCATTATGTTATGGAATGGGGTACTATATGTTTGGAAAACAGATCACTTTAAAATATTAGAAGGTGTGGCATTTTTTTGCCATCAGTATACTAAAAATTGTATACTTTACTTTACTAATATTAAGTTGTAAGCCAAAATCCTCTTTCTTTCAGGTTTGAAAATCCCTTTCAAAAAGTTGGCTGCACCCAAGCAGAATATTAAAAGAATTAGACAATAGATATAAGTATAGACACTGATCGCTGAGGCAAGACAAAAGTGTTTCCTCTAGAGTTAACGAAGGACATAATCCATAAAAAGAAGAAAATATTGTGGGGTTATGCTGTGACCTTGTTTCATGTTAATATGGTTCTGAATTGAAAATATATTCTTAGTACACCACTTTGTAGAGTTGGTTACTCTACTCTGGAGTATAAACACAATACTGAAACAGATAAAATCATGTCTGATCAAATAGAAGTAAAACAAGAATTTAGTGAAGTGTGTAAAAAAGAAGAAGACGATGGTGAGGTGGGTGATGCACTACTGGATACCTTTAAAATCGAGATCAAGGAGGAGCCTAAGAGGGAAAGTGCCAGTGATACATTTGATTCTGCAGACCTTAAGGAGTATCCTATAAAAACTGAAGAAGAACAAGATGGTAAGTAGATAAAAAGCATAATAAAGCTTCAACCCAAACCCTTTTTGCAGTGTGTCATTAATTTTTTATCAAATAGGATTTTAAGAATGTCACCAATCATTGCATGAAATTTTAATTAAACCTGATAGTTACCAGAATCGTAATCAGCCACATACAGGGTGGGGCATTGGTGCAGGAAAGTCCAATTAATCGTTTGTCATACAAGATATGAAAAAAATTATTTAGGTAAAAGTTGGGGCGTAGATAGAACCCTGATTTAAAAATATTTTCAAATATACAGGTACAGGGCTACGCAAACTTCAGTTTTCTTTAATGGAACACGTATATTTTTACATTTTTGGATTCTGCTCGATGTCTTCTTTCTTAAAATGTATAGATTTGTAATGTTATCAGGGGTAGTTTAAAATATAATTGAGTTTTTTTATGAATGTCGTAGCAACTTTCACACCCTGTAGAACTGTAGTGATTTGACATCAGAAACTCTGTTTATGTTCAGATGATTTTTAATATAGTCATATATACCTCGTCCAATTTACTTACCGTTGCACGTCATCCGCGCCATAGCCTGTGACACGATACCAACACGAAATATTTAGGCGGTAGGTGTGTTCTTTTTTAGAATCAAAATGATTCTAAAGGGGAACACACCTACCGCCTAAATATTTCGTGTTGGTATCGTGTCACAGGCTATGGCGCGGATGACGTGCAACGGTAAGTAAATTGGACGAGGTATAGTATTATAGTATACCATTGTTAAACATTATGTTTATGTTTAATTTTAGTATACAGGGTTAGTATACAGAATGAGTATTTTCTGAGTTTTCTTAAATGGAACACTCTGTATTTTAGTATTGTAATAAAATTATATTTTATTACTTTTTTATTTCTTAGGCATTCTCTACACCTAAGTTCTTTAATTTGTGAGTTATCCGCGATTCTTTAATTGCAAATATTAATTGCAACAAAAATTATGTAAAATTTTATTAGGAGGCCGTGAAAATATTCAATCAAAAATAATATTTTGAAAAAAAATTGATATTAATCTAGACTAATCCGTAATTATTTAATATTAGATAAGATATCTAAATACGAACGTAATTAAGATTAGGTATTAATGGGTAAAATGAAAAAAAAGAGAATATTCTACCTAGTTGGCTATATAACACTAAGTTTGCTTAAACATTTGACATTATACTATTTTTATAGTTCCAATTGCTTTGTTACCATTTCTAATATGAATTTTTCTAATGAGAAACTGATTAATATGGTTTTTGTGCTAGAACTGTGTAACAAAAATGTGTACTAGTCATTAGAATTTATCATCAGCAATTCCCTGATAGACTAAAAGAAGAGACACTTTTTAAAATTTACTAGAACGGTTTCAAGGGACTGGACACTCTTTTCTAGTAATCTCTCACTCTGAGTGATTACTTCTTGTAATCATTTCACTTTACTTTAAACTTAATGCGTTAGAGAGAATTCGATAAACTATGACACACCGAAAGAAAGGTTTGGTTTGAACTGTATATCGATAGCATAGAAGACAGATGTGGTATATGCATTAAAATAAATTTTTCAGTAGAGTAATATTTGAAGTTTGGGCACCTAGTTTTATAAGTCTAACTTTTATATTGATGTAGATATATACACTAATTTCTTGACTACTGTTATATTAACAATTTAAAACAATTACTTCATTTCGAATGTTAAATATACAATTAATTACCTATTCGCTCCGTGCATGACTGACGTGACACCTAGTGTAGTCGCTTGAAATTTTCGGTAAACACAATTTAACGTTAATAGGTCTGGATCCGGCGTATGAAAAAAAAGTTGATTAATAGCAAGCTGAAAATTTGTTAATAGCTTAAGGGTGTCCAGTCGGACAAACTTTTATACAGTACAACCTGCCATATCCGGACCTCCCCATATCCGGACAGTTCTGCCGTCCGGATCTACCGAGAAAGGCAGTCCTGCTGTTGGACAACGCACCCTCTCATCCCGACCCCAAAGAACTAAAAGACGGCGAAATAATGTATTATAGAATCTTAAAGCATGTCTGTCGACGAAAGTTGGAAGTCTGGAATCTATGAAGGAGATAAAGTTTCATAGTGGTCTTTCAAAGTGATCTTTTGCAAACTTAAAAGAAGTGGTCTTGATATCCGGATTTTTTCATATCCGGATCGGTCTGTCGCCACATTGATCCGGATATGGCAGGTTTTACTGTATATGGGAACACTGGAACAGGGGCAGTTTTAATTGTGGAACAGGTTAAAAATTTGGAACGGTCACACCACGAAAACGGCACATTTATTTTGTCCGACAGAACAGACTTAAACTCTTCGAACAGAGATTAAACTCTCATGTAAAAATCAGACTCCTATTTATCACCAAATGGGCGTTTTAATGAGTGGAACACGTAGAATATGTCAAATGACAGGAATTATGACAGGTGATAAATAGCAGTCTGATTTTTGCATGAGAGTTTAATCTTTGTTCGGAGAGTTTAAGTCTGTTCCGTCGGACAAAATAAATGTGCCGTTTTCGTGGTGTGACCGTTCCAAATTTTTAACCTGTTCCACAATTAAAACTGCCCCTGTTCCAGTGTTCCCATATATCAAAGTTTATGCGACTAGACACCCTTAAGCTATTAACAAATTTTCAGCTTGCTATTAATCAACTTTTTTTTCATACGCGGGATCCAGACCTATAAAAATATGATGATACACATATGACATAGTTGAAGTTAATGTAATATTTTTATTTACCATTTTTGATAATAAAACAAGTTCGAGTGTCAAATAAACGTCAAATTAAATATCCCGGATATTTGGAAGCTTTCTAAAGAAAATTTTAAGGGTTTTTTTTTCACTTTTTCGTTATACATAGTTTAGTTGGCAGTGTTAACATTAATTAAGTGAACATCGAAAGCAATTAGTCAGTGTGAATTATTATTACCAGATTTTAACATCAGCTGGGTTTATTGAACTATTAAGTTCGTGGTGTGTACATAACACAAAATGGAAATAGATGACGATAGGAATATACCACCAGATCGGGGAAGAAAAGAAAGTCAGTATGAAAATATAAATATAAATAATGAAAATCAAAACGGCAATAATAAGGTAAACGAAATATCTATGAAAAAATTGAAAAAAAGAGTTGTCATATTTCGCCGCTAGGGCGCTGATATAGTTTCATGTATCCCCACCATGGTCACGCACGGAGCGAATAGATATATGCGCTAACCATTTCTGTGCACTACTTTATTGTAGATACCACATCTGGCTGCTTATAATGTTAACTGTTTAAAAATAAAAATAAATGATAAAGAGTAAAACCAAATGAAATTGAAAAATATTTAATTATCAAAACTGTAACAAATATCACTTCTTGACTTCACAAAATAGAGTGGTGTAAAGGCTTCATTAAATAAACAAGCTGCTATTTGGGTTGCAATTTAAAACATAAATAGTATGGCATAGTTAGACCCAAACCCAGACATCCAAAGTGAAAGTTATCCTCCAACACCAAATTGTTCTATATGGTCCATATAATCTTCAGAAAAAAGTCACACCATTTTGAGCGTCGGGTTTGGGGGGAGAGGGGGGAGAAATCTGTAAATTCGTAGTTTTTATGTTTCTCGTCAATATTTCTAAAACTATGCGTTTTAGTATGAACAACCCTCTATACAAAATTGTTCTTTCAAGTCAATAACGTTTTGTTTTTGTTGTAATCTGAATTCAGCTCTACAAAAAGAAACAAAAATTTGAAATTTTGTTATAGAGGTGTAGTGTGTCGATTGTAAAGTAAACTGAGACTTACCTTTCATTATTATTTATTACTTCTTCATCAAATACATTTATTGGTTGGTTATTAAATAATTTATGAATCAACTGACTCCATATTTGTAAAGTACGCTAAAAATATATACAAATTAAAAAAAACATTAAAATCCATTGGTTGGTTCCCAAGATACAAAAAACTGTAGGATTTTGAAGTTGATATTTCAATTGTCGCACGGATTTTATGCTTCTACTTCGTCGGTTGCAAGCGGGTCGCGTTTGTACTTCATTTTTGAAGGTTTATTGACGACTCACTTAACGAGCAAATAAAACCAAATTTTTTTTATGAATACTTCGTGTCTTTGAAACCGAAAGAGCGCTATTTTCGATCCTTATTTATTATAAACAAATTAGCTGTGAATTTTTAAAAAAATGTTGCTAACTTTGGCCCTAATTGACCTAGGCTTGATTTTTTTAAGTTCGTGTAAAAATGCCGTCTTTAAAAGTATGTAAAAAAAATGTTTGTACCGGCCATAACAAGAAAGTTATTCAAATTGTTTATTTATAAAGAAAAATTGACGAGACTTTTGCATAATTATTAATTACTAATAAATGCATTCTTTATTATCTTTTTCTAAACAGGTTTGAACGTTTAGCTTATGCTCTTTCATTTGACACCTGCAGAATGGTTCTAACATTCTGTTTTTCTGACTAATGTTATTGCAAAAAAAAGCTCTCTGGGATAAACAATTTGAATAAAATATAAACAATTGAATGAATCGCTTCGAAATTTTTGTCACATTACGCACTAAAGAACCCTCATTTGACAAAAATTTCAAAGCTGTACACTAATTTTTACAATAGTTATTGCAAAATTAATTTTTTTGCAATTTAGACCTTTTTTCTCAATTATATTAACAATAAATAAGTATATCAACCCTTGTAATACGTCATTTTAAAGCTTTTTCCATGCTCTCGAAATGTTTGTACTGATGTAACCACAAGGTCCACTGTTTTCCATTGATTTGAAAAAAACGGAAAAAATGCCGTTTTTTGACATTAAATTGTTTATAAATAAAAATGGCCGCCAGATCCTACGCAGGAGATAGTTACAATTTATTCTCATAGGTATTACCTGTCGAAAAAACGCTTCAGTGTCCTGGCTGCTCGAGTGTCATGGAAAAAACCTTATTACCCTGGACTAAAATACAGGGTGTCAAAGCTAAACTTTTATTTTATTCATTCTTGAATATTTCCTGACAGGCATGGGATAACAACACGAAATTTGGTTAGCGGAGGTTTTTTGGGATGAGAAATCTAAATTCGCCACCAAAAATAATATATTACCCAGAGGGCGCCACGTACGTCTTTCACTGCTCATTTAATACGTTCAATTTTTTTATCCCCTCTCTACATACTTTTTGAATCAAAAATTTTATTCTCTTATTATTTTTACTTAAAAAATACTTCATTCATCCCGCTAAACTCAACTGTTTTCGAGATAAACGCATTTTAAATCTACGATACAACATATTCCGTTTGAAGAAATTTGCGATACGTTTTTGGAAATTTGTATGCTTTTAAGTTATTTTTCGTGTGTAACTACAAACGGTTGAGTTTAGCGAGGTTTTTTTTTTATTGTTACAAACGCCATCTGTTTATTTCAAACTATAAACACTAAGCATTTTTGTTGAACAGAATTTGAAACATTAAGAGTGATCGCCCAGTGGCTATCACTCTATTGGTTGAATGTTTCTGGATATACATTGGTATGACTTATATCTATTTACATCACTACTTAATCTAAACTTTTACTTGTTGTCTATTGTCTATAGGGTAAATCCAGTGGACTACGAATATTTAGTCTGTTGTTTTGTACACTGTTGTCAAGGAGACCGATTACAAGATTGTTGGAGTGCACTTCAAGACGCTTTAGATATTTATCACTACACTGCGCGATCACTTGTTTCACTGTAGGAATTTTTAGATCACTGTAGATGACCTGGTTTGAGATAAACCAAGGGGCAGTCGCTATAGTTCTTAATGTCTTTGACTGGAATCGTTCTAGGATCGCAATGTTGCTGTCAGATGATGTACCCCAGAGTTGTACGCCGTATGTCCAAATAGGCTTTATGATGGAACTGTAGATCAGGAGTTTATTTTTTAATGATAGAGGTGAGTTACTTCCAAGTAGCCAGTAGTGTTTTTTAAGTACAATTCCTAGTTGTTTACGTTTATTCCAGATATGTGTTTTCCAAGTTAGCCTTGTGTCTAGATGTAATCCCAAGTACTTGGCACTATCTTTTTTTGGTATTAGGTGGTTGTTGTAATATACTGATGGTGTGTCACCGTGGCATTTTGTAAAAGTTACATTGGCTGATTTTTCGTCTTTTATTTTTATTCTCCATCTACAAGCCCACTTATGTGTTTTGTGTAATCTTGCTTGTAATGTACGAGTCGCAATTTCGGGATTTTTGTCTTTCACCATAATTGCAGTGTCATCTGCAAATGTAGCTGTTAGGTGATGGTCATCGGTTGGAAAGTCAGCTGTAAACAAAGTGTAAAATATGGGACCAAGTATACTTCCTTGGGGCACACCAGCTTTTATAGGATGAATGTCTGTTATAAAGTCATCATATCTTATTTGGAAGTGCCTTTCTTCAAGATAAGATTTGAGCAAGATGTAGAGTGGATGAGATAGGTTATTCTTTAGTTTATAAAGCAATCCGGGGTGCCAAACCTTGTCGAATGCTTGACTTATATCCAGAAATACAGCATTGCAGTAGCTCTTTTCCTGAAATGTAGTTTGTATCATATCAACGACTCTGTGCACTTGTTCAATGGTCGAGTGTTTAAGGCGAAATCCAAATTGATGCGATGGGACTAGTTTGTGTTTCTATTTCTATTAATAATCGTTTTTTTATAATTTTCTCTGCAATTTTAGACATAACAGGTAACAAGCTTATTGGTCTGTATGATTTTATCTCTTTAGCAGGTTTTCCTGGTTTTTGTATTAGTATAATGTCTGCTAACTTCCATTGTGCTGGAAAATATCCTAGCCTTATAGTCGCATTTATTAGTTGTGTTATCATTGTAATCCCTTTTTTGGTAGTTGTTTGATTATCTCGCCAGTAAGGAGATCGTGCCCAGGTGCTTTTTTGGTACGAATTTCGTATTTAATAATTTGTGCTACTTCTTTGGGTGTTGTTAGTTTGGGAGGTGGAGACAGTTGATATATACTACCTAAAAATTCATGTATTCTTTCATCGATATTATTCTCATCTGCAGGTAAAGGCTGAAATACTTCTTCGAAATAGTTTGCAAATGCTTTTGCCTTTTCCTGGTTTGTTCGTAACCATTTGTTATCATGCCTGATAGGCGGGATTTGTTGTTTTGGATTTTTCAAATTTTTTGTGGCCTTCCATAAAGAATAGTCGGAATCCGCAGTTGGTGTTAAATTCTGCATATAACTTTGAAAATATTCATTTTTAAGATTTTGTATTAATTCTTTTAGTTGTCGACATTTTCGATTGTAGTTGGTTTTGTCATCTGGGTGTCTCGTTATTTGCCACCTTTTTCTAAGCCTCCGCTTTTCTAGTATTTCAGTTCTAATGATTTGTGGGCAGTGTCTTCGGTGCCTTTTGTTTTTAGTCTCATGGGGCGTAGCTTCCCATGCTGCTTGTTGAACCAACTTAGTAAAATATTCAACTGCTAATTCAATATCATTTGGTGTTTTCAGTGGTATTTGTAGATTTATATTTTGATCTAGTATTGATTTAAAATATTCCCAGTCAGTTTTTTTGGAGATCAGATGCGGTGTCGCCTCCTGTTCTTGAGGTATTGTTGATATGGATAGCGAGATGAATGTAGTATATCTTTTTTAAGGTACTAGTACACTTTAGAAGACTAAAAATAAGCATTTTTTCAAGATTTTTTTTCTCTCAGAACCCTTATTAAAAATGAACATAAAACTTTTTACGTATTAATATCTAACTCTTAGATAATACAAAAAATATATCTTTTTTCATTTATGCACGTACACTAATATTGTAGAGGGCACCAAAGTCGAGGCCTCGAAAAAAAGTAGTTCCGATGGCGGACAATTAATCTGAGGATTGGGATCTCTGAAACAAAAAAGTGATATGGCATTTGAAAAAGGAAGGTCTCTTATGTGACAATTTACCACCGTTAGTGAAAAATTCCCCAAGAAAAAGATTTTACGGAAATTTGAAAAAATTTTGTGAAAAAATCGCCAGTTTTTCTTCAGTTTTTCATGGTTAAAAAATATTTACCACCATCATTTTTCGAGGCTTCGACTTTTGCGCCCTCTACAATATTAGTGCACATGCATAAATGAAAAAAGAGATATTTTTTGTACTCTCTAAGAGTTAGATATTAATATGTAAACAGTTTCATGTTCATTTTTAATAAAGGTTCTGAGAAAAAAATTCTTGAAAAAAATGATTATTTTTGGTCTTCTAAAGTGTACTAGTACCTTAAGTAAAAATATTAAGAGAATAAAAGTTTTGATTCAAAAAGTATGTAGAGTGGGGTATAAAAAAATTGAACGAATTAAATGAGCGCTGAAAGACGTATGTGGCGCCCTCTGGGTAATACATAATTTTTGATGGCAAATTTAGATTTCTCGTCCCAAAAAACCCTCGCTTACCAAATTTCGTGTAGTTATCTTGCCCATGCTGGTCAGGAAATATTCAAGAATAAATAAAATAAAACTTTGGCACCCTGTATTTCGGTTATCATCATTTTTTGTACTAAAGTAAGTTAGCTAATAGCCTATTTTAACCTCAGGAATCTAAGGTTAAGCTATTGCCCATTCGTTACCAAACACTCTATACATTATACTAATTTAACAGATAATTATTTTAGGTGTCTCTTGCGAAGACATCCAAAATGATTAATGCAATGCAATATTAAAATATATTCTGGAAATAACTTCCACCAAAATTTAACTGCTACTACGGATGTGAACATCGGAGAAAAACATTTTGAATGTGAAATATGCTCCAAACAATTAACAACAAATTATTCTTTAAAATCACATATGAGAGTGCATACTGGTGAAAAACCATTTGAATGTGAAATTTGCAAGAAACAGTTTCCATTGAAATCATATTTGAAATCGCATATTGTGAGTGTGCATACTGGTGAAAAACCGTTTAATTGTGAAATTTGCACCAAAACGTTTTCACTGAAGCAAGGTTTAAAGTTCCATATGAGAACGGATACTGGTGAAAAACCTTTCACATGCAAAATATGCACTAAACAGTTTTCAAGGAAACGAGTTTTAAAATCGCATATGAGACTGATGAAAAAGGTCCGGCTTTAACAAATTAGTTCGTTTGGGTCTTAGAAAAAATTTGACCCTGTATACGCTTTTTGAAAACTCTAATATGAATTTTAGAAATTGGACAAATAGGCAATTAAAATGGCATATTTATTTTTTCCCCACACGATTACTTAATTTTTTATAAAAAAATCAAATTTGACTAATAATTAAAAATTTGGTAAAGTGAACCATATATTTAAAAAAATTAACTTTTATTACAAAAATTAATTTTTTTTAACAAATATTTAATTTATGTTACCACCCAATCAACTTATTTATTCAAAATAAAAAAAAATCAGGCCCGGATTTAAAAAATTTGTTCGTTTTGGTCTTAGAAAAAATTTCACCCTGTATACGCTTTTTGAAAACTAATATAATTTTACAAATTAGACAAATAGGCAATTAAAATGACATATTTATTTTTTTCCCACACGATTACTTAATTTTTTATTAAAAAATAAAATTTGTCAAAATCGGAATTTTAACCTAAAAATGAAAAAAAAAATGAAATCACGGTTTAACTCACTACAACTCTGTTCCATTTTATTATATTTTTTCTGAAATTTTTACAGCACGTATCTCTTACCATTGTGAAGACTGTGAAAATTGTTGACTTTCAGTCTTCTTCTCGTAAAAGTTATGAATTTGTCAAAATCATATTTGTGAAAATCGCAATTTTACCATAAAAATAAAAAAAAATTAAACAACGTTTTTCGTAAAATTAAAAGTTTCACCATTTTTTTTTTCTATAACATAACACCCCATAACACCTCTCTTTGGACTCTATAGTTTAACATAGACGTGATCAAATAGATAAATTTTTAATTTTTTCACTTAATTTTTGCGATTTAACTATGCAATTCACGGATCTGCACCTTTTATTTTTAAAAATTCATAACTTTTACGAGAAGAAGACTGACAGTCTACAACAATTTTCAGAGTCTTCACAATAGTAAGAGTAAGTACTTTATTAAATAACATTATGATTAAATGGCCAATTAAAGTATATCTTTCTGAAATTTCTTATAAAGTCTAAAAATGTCTCCACCCTGGCCTGTCCTCTTGCGCGCTTCAGTTTAATTTGAAGACGATACATTACTTCTTTATATCAGTTGCTAAACTAGAATATGTTAAACACGAACTTCATTAAATATATTTAATTATTATTAATAAAAAATTCAACAATATTTATTTATTTCCGATAATTTTTAAATTTAAAGTTTGTCCCACTTTGTTTTGTGTATCTACCCTGGCAAATTTCATTTAGCTACTAAAAACATATACTCTGGGCTAATTAGCAAAATACAAGGAAAAGTTATTTACCAGCAATTTTATTGCTGGAATCGAATCTTATTATTGTATGTATTAATAATATAGATATGCAAAGTCCGCAGATAGTGTGCTACTTTTTTTATAAACAAAATGGCGCCCGAAAATCGTGTTTTTTTCAATTTTTGCTCCATAACTCCAAAGATTTTAACTTTAGACCAAAAACACCCAAATAAAAATTCACCGCAATTAAATTCTGCATAGAGATGTGTTTTTTCCGATTTACTTCGACGAAAACTTTCCCCGGAAAAAGCGGGTTTTTCCAACAAAATCTTTAATTTTCAACTAAACTTTTAGATAAGTAGTTGTTAATCAATAATTAAATAACTTGGTAACGTAAAAGCCCTTTCTGTATATATTATAATTCCAGAAGTCTATGGAAATTGAATGAACAGTTTAGCAACAATTAAAATTGTTCTGAAGCTATTTTCTTGTGGCATTTTTACAATTTTAACTATTTGGAATGGGAAATAAGCCACACTATTATTAAAAAATGATTTTTATTAACGTTTCGACGAGATTATTTATGAATTTATTATGAGATCTCTAACGCGAGAATTTTAATGTCACCGTTGCATGTGGTTGTCTTTTTAAAGACAGATCACATGCTATGAATTTTTTTTGTGACGGATATTCTTGAGTTGGGGTTGATTTCATGTAATCGAATGAACTATCTTTCAGTAAAGTCGTCCCAGGAACGCAACTCATAAATATTGGCAATATCATTTTAAAGTCTTCTACTTTAAAATGTATCATATGTATCTGAATTGCCGATATAAATGAGTCAAATTAAATAAATTATTAGAAGAATTTTTTTACTAAGCAACAACATTTTTGTTTATATTAATAGTATTTTGTATTTTGACAACGGCACCCGATTTGGGCGTCGAAACGTTAATAAAAATCATTTTTTAATAATATTGTGGCTTATTTCCCATTCTAAATAGTTAAAATTAAAACAATTAAAATGTTAATTAAAAATTTACGGTCGCCATAATAACGACAATAATTATGATGCATAAGAATAGCTATGATTTTTTCATAAAAAGACACTATACCTATCTAATGTATTTCACAGAATTGAAATTGGACTATTTAAGCGGCCTCAGGAATATTTTAAAATTATAAACAATTTTTTGGTTTATAAACAAATAGAATATCTCGGTAAATATTAAACTAAATTAAATCATGAAAACGGTATTCGAAAAACAGCGGCAGGACGCTTCTTCTAAAAGGAAAAACGTTTAATTATGACGAGCGGTTCCTGAGATACAACCGGTCAAAGTTGACCGGAATTTACGGCAAAGATATAAACAATAGGATCATAATTTTCAAACCATCACCTTTTTATTTTTGTCCTCTTTCTCCACACCAATTTTCATATCTTTAAAATCCTCATAACATATATTATTATAATAAAAACTATCGATAATACGTGTGAAAATTGCCAAAAATAGCAAAATTCCAATCAAAAATTAAGTTGGAGAAAATGTAACCCTCAAAGTTCAAAATCGGTATACGTTAACAAAATGCATTTTCTCGGCCTCCCATGGAGAAATTTCCTTCATTCTTTTTTGTTCCCTAATAACTCGAGTAGAGCCATCGAACCAACGCATTATTAAATGTCAAACTTACTTTTGTTTTGTTATAATAGATTAATTTATTTATAATAACAGAAAATTGCATATTTTTTCCAGTCGTAGGCTTTTTTTAGATAAACTTACTACAAGTGTACCTTTTAAAGTTAAAAACATAAATATTCTCATTTGAAAGCTGTATAATTATTTAAACAATTTTTATTTAAACAAATTAAAATTTTGTGTTATAATAAATAAATTAATTTGTTATAACAAAACAAAAGCAAGTTTGACATTTAGTAATGCGTTAGTTCGATGGCTCTACTCGAGTTACTTGGGAACAAAAAAAGAATGAAGGAAATTGCTCCATGGGAAGCCGAGAAAATGCATTTTTTTAACGTATACCGATTTTGAACTTTGAGGGTTACATTTTCTCCAACTTAATTTTTGATTGGAATTTTGCTATTTTTGGCAATTTTCACACGTGTTATTGATAGTTTTTATTATAATAATATATGTTATGAGGATTTTAAAGATATGAAAATTGGTGTGGAGAAAGAGGACAGAAATAAAAAGGTGATGGTTTGAAAATTATAATCCTATTGTTTATATCTTTGCCGTAAATTTCGGTCAACTTTGACCGGTTGTATCTCAGGAACCACTCGTCATAATTAAACGTTTTTCTTTTGAAAGAAGCGTCCTGCCGCTGTCTTTCGAATACCGTTTTCAAAATTTAATTTAGTTTAATATTTCCCGAGATATTCTATTTGTTTATAGGCCAAAAAATTGTTTATAATTTTAAAATATTCCTGAGGCCGCTTAAATAGTCCAATTTCAATTCTGTAAAGTACATTAGATAGGTATTGTGTCTTTTTATGAAAAAATCATAGTTATTCTTATGCATCATAATTTTTGTCGTTATTATAGCAACCGTAAATTTTTAATTAACATTTCAATTGTTGCTAAACTGTTTATTCAATTTCCATCAGCTTCTGGAATTATAATATAAACGGAAAGGGCTTTTACGTTACCAAGTAATTTAATTATTGATTAACAACTACTTATCTAAAAGTTTAGTTGAAAATTAAAGATTTTGTTGGAAAACCCCGCTTTTTCCGGGGAAAGTTTTCGTTGAAGTAAATCGGAAAAAACACGTCTCTATGCAGAATTTAATTGCGGTGAATTTTTATTTGGGTGTTTTTGGTCTAAAGTTAAAATCTTTGGAGTTATAAAGCAAAAATTGAAAAAAACACGATTTTCGGGCGCCATTTTGTTTATAAAAAAAAGTAGCACACTATCTGCGGACTTTGCATATCTATATTATTAATATATACAATCATAAGATTCAATTCCAGCAATAAAATTGCTGGTAAATAACTTTTCCCAAAAATGGCCCATTCTCCGATAATCAGCCCAGACTAATAATATAAAACAGATATATTCGAAATAGTGCTCAAGATCATCTATCGATGCGTAGTTAGCAATGCAAAACACACGAGCCATGAGAGAGTCGCTATTTTTTAGTTGTTGCAACAAGTTCCAGGAGTTTGGTGGCTTCGCGAGGTGATTGTGTCTCTCCACTGGTAAGTCACAAAAGTTATATTATTCATCTAATTTATTTGCATTTACTGCTCTAATTTAATAATAATGTAAGAGTTAAAATGTGATACATAATGTACCGAAACATTTCTTATGTCAATTAGAACATAAGAAATTATCATGAAAACGTCTCTCCCCTGCCATATTTCCCCTGGCAAAATAACTGCCAGGGGAGAGACTTGTTGACCAGGGGAGATAATGTTAATGCAAACTAAGTCAGATATAGCTTATTTTCATCAATGTTACTATTTTAAATACATAATTGAAATAATTCTGGTAAATAGTTAAAGACTAAAAAGTAAAGGTGGTTCTTATTTCATATTGTTATTAAATTATTGTCTAATATTGTTACAGATCATGGCAACACGGAAAAAGTTAACATGTGAAGAAAGATTACAGAAGAAACGTGAAGCAGAGAAACTACGATATCAAAAGATTAAAAATGATCCAGAAAAATATGAATTTCAAAAGCAAAAATATTTAAATAACAAGGAGAAAGGACTTATAAAGACTGTCGATCAAATGACTCATTTAGAGAGCAACGTAAGGCACAAAAGATATGGAAAAAGAAAGCAAGAGAGCGAAGGCAATGACTTGCGCTTCAAAATATAACTAATCTTTCGGCAACACCATCGATGTCAGATGTTAATAATTATCAAAGTTTTAATTGTCATAGAAGGGCCAAACTTAAATCAGACCAAGCTAGAGGACAAAGATATTTAATTAATAAGAAAAAAGCTGAGACCATACTTAAACTTAAAACTAAAATGGTTACCTACAAAGATTACGAAAGCCTGAAAAACTGACACCTAACAGCAAAGTAGAACAGGTGTTGAATTCTCCAAGTTCCAGAGAAAAAGTGAAGAAAAATTTATTGTTTGCAGATGTGCTCAACCAACAATTAAAAGAAAATTATTCCTCTCTTCCAAATAATAAAGAAAAAATAATTTTCAAAAGAATGATAAGCAGAAAACTGGTGAGAAAATACGGCATATTACAGAACGAAAAAATATGAAACCTTTAAGAAAAATTGGATACGAACAATTCCTGGAAAATAAATGGAACGCCAAAGCCAGTTAGGAAATAATGAAGACAAAAATTATAAATTTTCTCCAAGATGACTCAAACACAAGGTTATGTGCCGGCCAAAGGGATTATGTGACGAAGAAAGGAGATAACAAACAACAGAGAGTTCTTGTGGATACTCTAAGAAATCTCCTCATATCTTTCATCCTTTCATGAAGACCTGCAACATCAAAATATCATCTTCTGTAGCCTTAAGCCATTTTGGATAGTATAACCGAATTGCGACAAATGTGACACTTGTTTGTATGTTGCACACGAAAATATTGATCTGATGCTCACAGCTCTATTTCAAGCTAAGATTATCTCTGTACAAAGCATCAAAATCTGCTTCATATAATTTGTCCCTTCATCAATGATGTGCTTGCTGACCACTCCAGAAGATACATGAATCGCAGAGTGGACCATCCAAATCACCTCATAGACGATATATTCAACCCTCCACTAATTGACAGACGCCTCAAAAGACTTTGGCCAGAAGACCTAGCTGCTAGGTAAATTCCAGAGAGTCGTCAATGGATGACACCTGCCACAAGCCAAGAACATACATCATATTTACTTATTACTTTATTGAAGTAGTTTGTAAATTAGCAATAAATAAATAAATAAAAAATATAATTTGTTGCAATAGGTATAACGAACAGTGCTTTTCCTGAGAATGCTTAACTTGTAAAAATAAAGGACTCAAATACAAAGAATTTGGCTGAAATAAATCTGATTAATGTTTAATGTGATTGGTAAAAATGATAGTCTGATTCTATGTTAAATACCATGTTTAATTAAAGTTGATATTACTAATTTTGTTACTTTTACTGCCACAAATTCTCTCCCCTGGCCAAATAATTATCTACCCTGATCTTGATGTCTCTACCCTGCCCAATATATTTACCCTGGCTTTGTAAAAAGTAATAAAATATGCATAAATTGACTTGCTCTTTTGTGAAAAGATAGTTAAGTAGGACAAAAATCGTAATATAAGGGTTTAATGTCAAAACGGCAACTTTTTTCCTTGGCCGTATCCTCTATGTACTTGAAATATATATATAATATATATATATATATATATATATATATACAGTGGAACCCCGATAAGTCGGCCTCCGATAACCCGGAAGTCCGGCTAACCCGGACCGATTTTCATCAGATAAACATTTTGATTTTCAGTATTTTGTATTTTGACGACACCGATTTGGGCGTCGAAATGTTAATAACATTATTTTTCAATTTAATTGTGGCTTATTTCCTATCAAAATACATAGTTAATTATCAGATAAACATTTCAGCAATAAAAATATATGTAATATAATATTTGAGAGATAATGTGTATTTGTGTAATTTGAACTATACGATAGTAAAAATGACTCATGGGACACGCCGCGCCGGCAGAAACAACAGACACCTGTCTGTACATAGTATTCCTTTATATATTTCAAACAGCATTGTTTATAAAGACTAAAAGACTACCTATTTAAAAAATTCTTTTTCAAACAATGGTCTTTAGTTTTCACTGTTCTTAAATAACATCACATCGATTGTGACTGTATTGTGTGTAGTACAGTTTTGTATATTGTTCGCTTCCGTTTGCTTACGTTTGTGTTTGTGTGTTTTTAGTAATTTAGATGTGTAGGTACTGTGCATACCTATTTATATATATTTCATGTTATTTCAATTCTAACGGAGTTTATCTGTAAGTATATCGTATTTTATTAATTTTTACCATATTCTCCGGATAACCCGGATTTTCGATAACCCGGATCGGCCGCGGTCCCGATTAATCCGAGTTATCGAGGTTCCACTGTATATATATATATATATATATATATATATATATATATATATATATATATATATATATATATATATATATATATATATATATATACGTCTTCATATCAAGGCGAGATCCGACTAAATCGAGGACAACCCGAGATCCACCAATAGGAAATTAATTATTGGAGTATATTGTTCATAAGTATCTTTATAATTAACATATTAATCATGGCACACTTAGAGGGGAAAAGATTTTTGTACGTAAATTTTTCTGATAAATTTACAGCGAAACGAGATCCGTCGCTGAAAAGTAAAGGGGAGGAACTTATATACGAAATTTTAGATATTTACCGTTCAACGCGAGATCACACACTGATGCCAGCTCTAAAGAGTATTAGTCGAGCGGTTGGAGCTCGTGTTGTATTGTATATTTCCCACGATATAAAGATATATATTGGGCGTAACTTTTAAGTATCGCTTCTTTTGTGTCTTTAACGTCTACGATTGACCTTTCAGAAAGTCCCTTAGTTTTATTACATACATAAGGGTGTGAAAAAAGAAAAATAATACTTGACAAATAATAACCATTTAATAATGATAATTATTTGCAATACAATATTTTAAAACTATACATTAATATTCTTAAAAAACACTTACTACGAAACCAAAATGTAATTATTATATTCTTAAATAATACAAATTGTTACAAAATAATTATTTAAATGATTGCTTGTTTTAAAAATACATTACAAGAAAGTAAAATTTTTTATAAATATTATTAAAGTTTAAAAAATAAAATAACTCAATATGTAGAAATTATTATTTGATAGTTAAAAAATGATTTTAAGTAAAATGATTTAAAAGATAAAAAGAAACACACATAATTTTAAGGGTCAACTCCTAATTTCATGAAAATTTGGATTTAGATTCTACCCATCCCCCACTTCAAAGTTGAATTTGTGCCGTTGATTGCTTTTACTTGGAGGGTGAAAAAATATACGTTTAAAATAAGTCCGGAAACAGATCTGACTAAGTTTAAGCAATTTTTGTTCTATAGAGTTTTTTTAACTTAGGTACTAGGTTAATTTAGTAGTAGGTACTAGAGTCACTTGCGACTAAAAATATTTACTTTTCAACAAAAAAAAACACGTTTTTCGGCGGTTTTTCGCAAATACTCAAAAAGTAAGTATTATATCGAAAAAATATTCTTGGAAAAAATGTAGCATATAAAAAAAACGAAATTTTTTTATATTTTTAGTATATTTTTAGTCTATAGAACCAGTAAAAGTAAATTTGTAGCTCATAAAAAAGACGATATTATCCTTCAAATTCCAAATCAAATATTTTAACGTGATACATAGTACCAAAAAATGAAGCTCTTTTCGGGGAAAACCCATTAAAAATTTTTTTAAAGTGTTAACAAAAAGCTTTATTTTATTTTATAAAAGTTATATACGGGTAGGAGAGACAACGGAACGAATTTTCGAACGTTTAAACAGACGACATCCCAGATTTACCAATTTCTGGACAATTGATCCAAAGGCTGGATTTTAACAACGAAACAGTTGTGGATTTTCAAGTTTTCAATGAGAGTTATAATGAAAAAACATTAGTGACCTCGAGTATGATGGTTTGGAGAATTTGGCTGGTTATATCTGCCATAAATTGAAGGACTCCAGTATTCAATCCGTAGATGTTTCAACGTACACGTGGGTTGATCATTTGAGTAAGTGTGGTTTATGTAAACCATCAGACACTCTCTTGTCATATATTAAGTAACTGGAGGCAATTTTTCCTTCCACATGAATGGTGATTCCATTTTGGTAACTAAAAATTATTTAGAAAACCTTATGTCCAAAAGTGTAACTGTAGACTGTTCTAACAAAGCGAACAAGTTATTTTTTAGGTCTCGGATGTACTTCCGAATTAAAGAATTAAACAAGTCTCTTAACAACCTGACATTGCGTAAAAGAAAAACTATGAAAACTGCTACATAGTTGCTGTATGTACGTCTATTTCACATGCACAAAATTTAAATAAAGTGCATGGCATGAAAACTGTAAAACTTATTTTTGTCTTTTCCAAGCCTCTTACTTAAATCTGATGAAATACATTATTTAAAAAGTAAAAAATTTTGTTTTTTTATCAATCCATTAAATTTATGGTTTTATTTTGGGGCTTTTCTTCCCCTTGGTAAAAATTATATTTACTAATGTGTAGGCCACTAATCAATTTTTGCCAACTAACGAAATATAATAATTTTAGTAGATATCGATTATATGAATATTTTTATTTTCCGGATACCAATATAATCAAGAAACTGGGTACTTTACAAATAACTGAAAATCAATTTAAATAAAAGTAAATAGTTTAATAATTTTCCTCTAAACTATAAAAATCACTTAGTTTCTTTTAGTCATAATTCATTCATTTGTACTATTCTCAAATTTCATTCGCGTTCGTATTACGAACGCATAGACGGGACTATGCTTTACTCTGTTGTTAACGTCATGCACCAATCGGACGAGCTTACGTAACTAGAATATCAGGGTGTGCATATTTCCGGGTCCCGGTGAATTCGTATCTATTTTAATCCCCATCCTAATTACAGACCAACTGGCAACTCTGGTGCGCAGTTAATTTTTAAATAACCCATTAACTACCGGTGAATTGGTAACTTTCATTTTTTAAGTATTGTTGATAATCTAATATCGGTATTCCAGGTATTTAGCGCTGCACTCCTAGAAAATGGAAAAAATGTCACAGGAAGTGAAACCGATGATGAAACGAAACGCAAAAGAGAAAACTTGGATGATTGTTTTAATAGAAGTAAAATTAAAAAACGGTCACCAAGCAAAGCAGGCAACGAAAACAAGGAAGACATGGAAAATGTTATGATTACAATAATGAAAGAGCTAATGAATAAAAACGATGAAATGCTTCAGGAAATAAAACAAATAAAGAAAGAATAACAACAAACCAATAAAGAGTTAATGGGTGTAAAAGCAGAGAAACAAAAACTAAAAAAAGAAGTAAAACAGCTACATGAATGAATGGAGCAACTGGAGAAATTTAGCAAAAAGAAAAGCTTGATCGTAACTGGGTTGAAAGTAGAAACAAATGATTATAAGAAATTAAAAGAAGAAATGGAAAATTTCAGAGCCCAAGAGTTGCAAATACAAATAAAACTAAGGAGTGCAAAAAAAAATAGGAGAAACAGTATGCGCAATAGAAACAGAAGCCCTCACGGATAAAATGGAAATCCTAAACAAGAAACGTAAACTAAAACAGCATAAAGATCGTATCTATATAAACAACGATTGGACATCGAAAGAAAAAGAAATACAAAAAGAAATAACTAAAATAGCAAAGGACGAAAGAAGCAAAGGTAAGCAAACCAAAATCGGCTACAAGAAATTAATAGTGAATGGCAAAATCTAGATATGGGACGAAGAGAGAGAACAGCTGATAGAAAATTCAAAAAACTAATAAACCAAGAACAGCGGCTGAAATTTGATATTGACATGGCAAAAAAGACTCGGAAATGCAAACGGTTAACGAAAACAAAATAACGCACACAAAATAAAGAAAGAATCTCAATAAGAAGAAAAGAACAAAACCCATTAGAATGGGCTCTTGGAATATTAGAACCATGCTGGCAGCAGGTAAGATGCAAGAAATAGCTCTTGAAATGAAAAAATACCAACTAGAAATCCTAGCCCTACAGGAAATACGATGGAAGAAAGAAGGAAAAATTGAGAAGAAAAACTTTAGCATGTATTATTCGGGAGAAAACAAACAGGGAACGAATGGTACGGCATTTATGGTGAACAAAAAAATGAGGGAAAAACTGATACAATTCAAAGCAGTTAATGAAAGGATATCTTACATAAGAAAATAAACAAGCCAACATCTCGATAGTCAATTGCTATGCACCCACCGAAGAAGCAAACCAAGAAGATAAAACAGAATTCTATGACATCCTGTAAGAAACCTGTGAAAATATTCCGAGGAATGACAGATTAATAATATTGGGTGATTTCAATGCAAAGATCTGAAAGGAGGACTATAATCGTAATGTAGCTGCCAAAGAAACCATTCATGAAACTACGAATGATAATGGAGGAGAAATCTGCAACCTAGCAGCAGCAACAAAATACAAATATAGTTAGTACTGGGCATAAACATAAAAAAGAAAACAAAATAACATGGATGATACCAGGAAGAATGGATGGAAACCAAATAAATCATACTCTAATTTCGAAAAAGTGGACACAAATAGTACAAGACGTAAGGTCATATAGAGGGGCAAATTGAGGCACTGACCACATATTGTTGATAGAAAAACTTAAGATGAAAATAATCAAAGCAAATAATCATAAGGAAGGAAAAAGGAGGAAATGGAATATAGCCAATCTGAAAACGCAAGAAACAAAGCAACAATATACAGAACAACTGGAACAGAAATTGGGTCAGTACGAGCACATAGAAATAGAAGGAGAATGGAAAAACATAAAGAACAGCATAATAGAGACAGCAGAACAAATAATAGGATTCCAAAAAAACAAAGAATCGAAAGAATGGTTTGATGAGGAATGTCACCAAAAAAGTCAACTGAAGCACCTCGCAAGAAACAAATGGCTACAAAGTGCCGAACAGGAACAACTGGACCAATATAGAAAAGAAAAACAAGAAGCATTGAAACTCTATAGAAGAAAGAAGAACACATGGATCTCTGAACAAATGCAAGAATTAGAAACGAATAATAAAGACAACAAGAAATTGTTCGAATAGATAAAACAACAACACAGTACCAAAAAATCTGTCACAAAAATAAACAAAAAAGATTGGGAAAAACATCTCACGGACCTATACAAAAACGACAATAAGGCATATTCAGAGGATGAGGATATAAGAGATAACAGAGATGAAGAGGAAGTCGCACCTACTTATCAGGAATTCATGGAGGTATTAAAACAACTAAAAGTAAACAAAACGCCAGGGCCAGATGAAATCAACAACGAACTGATCATCAACGGCGGAGAGGAGCTCACGAAGCGAATGCACAAGTTAATGGTTACAATTTGGAAGGACGAAAGCATGCCCATAGAATGGAAAAACGGACACATCGCACCAATCTTTAAGAAAGGAGATCCAACTAAGTGCTGCAACTACAGACCAATTATGCTACTAAATACAACGTATAAGATATTGATCACAATTATAAGAAACCGCCTAAATCAATACACAGAAAAAATTATAGGACCATATCAACAGGGTTTTAGAACAATAGATCAAAGGATGATCAACAATAGATGCAATACACGTACTGACACAAACAATTGAAAAAAGCTATGAACATGACATAGAATTACACATACTATTCATCGATTTCCAACAGGCCTTCCACAGCATATACAGATAACAATTATTAAAAGAAATGAAAAAAATGGAGATACCGGCAAAACTAATAAGACTAACTAGAATGACAATAAAAGACTCAACAGCAAAAGTTAAAACAAATGAGGGCGATACAAATGACATCAAAATAGAACTTGAAGTAAGACCAGGAGACAGTCTGTCAACGACAAACGACACTATTTAATATCGCTCTAGAAGGAGTAATTAGGGACACAGGGCTGAAAAAGAAAATTATTCAAAGCTCAACACAGATCATAGGATATGCAGATGAACTGGGACTGGTAGCACGAGATAAAAAAAGACTAGAAGAGGCACTTTTAACCCTGGTAAGAGAAGCAAAGACGAGAGGACTAATAATCAATCAGAATAAAACAAAATATCTTATAAGCACACGAGACAATGTAAACAGAATAGCAGAAATAAAGATAGGTGAAAATACATTCCAGAGAGTAGATTGCTTCAAATACCTGGGGGTGATGGTGGACGGCAAAAACGGAAGGAGTATAGAGATAAACGTCAGAATTAAAGCAGGTAATAGAGTATATTGGAAATATCACCAACTACTCAAGGACAAAAACCTGAGCAAAAAAACAATCAAAAATATACACAGCAGCAATCAGATCAGTGATAGCCTATGAAGCAGAAGTAATGTGCCTTACGAAAAAGACGAAGAAAAGTTAAAAATAATTGAGAGAAAAATTATAAAGATACATGGCCCAGTAAAGACAAAAACAGGGGAATATAGAAAGCTGATGAACCATGAAATAATAAATATAAATAAAGGAGAAGATATAGTAAAATTCATTAAAGCACAAAGCCTCAGATGGTTTGGGCACACAGAAAGAAGAGGGGTAGAAGAACTGATCAGGAAGATAATGAACTGGAAACCAGTAAAAAATAGACCAAGAGGAAGACCAAAAATTAGATGGGAAGATCAACTGCTAGACGATATATCAAATATGGAAATTGCAAACTGGAGAGAAAAGATTCAGGACCGGAGAGAGTGGAAGAAGATAGTAGAGAGGGCAAAAAAACATCACAGCCTATGAACTAAGACCTAAAGGAAAAGCGGACTAATTTACCGCGTGAAATGGATTAAAAGAGCTCATATTTGAGCGAACTATACTCTAACAAGAGTGAACGGTCCATATAATAATTCCAGGTATGTACCTGTATAAATTACCCTCCTTGAAGTTGGTGTAAAAGGTATTCACCATTTATGTATTGTCTTTTGGAAGGATTACTAGAGAAAATCCAAATAAATTTTGAAAAAATGGCTGAAATCGCTGAAATTCTTGTAACAGATTCCGTAATGAGTGTACATGGGTGGTAAATGATTTTAAATTTCACTTAAAGAAAGTGCTAAAAAGTCTAAAACATTTATGGTACTGTTCTGCATCTGGTTTCCAGGCAACCTGTTATAACGACGGTTAGTTTTTTTAATATTTTGAGTAGTAACTATGTTGGTTATCAACAATTTGATGTCAAAAATGCACATTTTGCCATTTTTTGTCTACCAGTAAGAAGAAAAACATTCAAAACAAAATTTAAGATAACCGCATTATAGAGCATGTAAAACAATTTAAATAAGGTTTTATAAATTTCGCTATACTTAATTGTTGCTTATAAAACTATAAATTAAGTCAGTCTAACGTTAATATAACTTACGTTAAAAATACAACTTATATCTCGATATTACGTGAAATAGCTCAAAGGAATGAGTAAAAATACACGGTTTTTATGACACTCAGTGTAACTACGTAACAATTGTTTTAGTTTCTATATGGACGGAATAACAAAATTTATGTAAATCTGACCAATTTTTTCTCAATTTAATTATTTATTGACAATTTAAATGAAAAATAGCCGATTTTAAGAATTTTCGTCTATAAGTTACAATGTTTTACCAAAAAACTGAAAAAAGAACCGATTAGTTTATTGAAATAGCCTTAAAATGAGTTGAAGTAAAATAGAATTGGAGCTTTGTTTATCAATAAACATTAACTATTCAAATTTATTTCTTACGTTTTAAGCTAACTACCTGAGGTACCCCTAAACCCTAAAAATGTCATCAAAACGACGATTTTGAAGCTCTTCCGACTAGATTAAAGAAGCTATTATCGATTCAAACAAAAGTTGTGTATTTTTAATTCTAAATTTCAACTATTTAATTAAAAATAAAGTGTTTCAGTTGAAAATTCAAAGTTGCTACCCCCACCGCTTTCGCAGGCAGAATAAGAACCCTGCTATTGCATAAGTATATAGATTTTGAAAAACCATTCAAAAAGCATTCCAAAGTTTTTTCGATATGCCGTCTAGTTCTCGAGATATTTGACAATCGCCTTTCTGGACAGAGCCCTTAAATAATGTAAACATTCTTATTCAAGCTAGACATAAGCCGAGTGAGAGAGCTGACCGTGAAATTCATTTGCGATGTTTCCAAATTTACCGGATCTCGGGTTGTCCGCAAAATATATATTTACCATATACACAACGGATCGCGCGCGCTGCCCTCTACAGCGGATTTAGTGGAACCACTGCAATATAAAATTCACCAAAAGGGGTGCAAAATGAGGTCCAGACAAAAATCGATTTCCTTGTACCCTAACCATTGTTACATCGAGATGTCACTATATACACGTGAATACAAGGTGAGATCCAAAATCGGATCTCGCCTTGCAAAACGGATCTCATCTTGTATAGCTTATGATACAAACGGATCTCGCCGTGATATGAAGACATATATATATATATATATATATATATATATATATATATATATATATATATATATATATATATATATATATATATATATATATATATATATATATATATATATGTTACACTTGAAGTTTCCGCGGGAGCTATATGTGCTTTCTGTTGTTTTCCGGGTTTGACTCCGCGTTGAATAATTTTGGTTTTGAGAAAAACCATTATTTTGACGACGTTTCGGCAAGATCTCACTTGCCATTGTCAAGTCAGGTAGTTCCGCTTCTCGCTGCTGCTTGAAGTAAACTGAATTTTTTACTCACGATACCGTCGCTTATGTAGTTGATCCTGCTGCTGCTTGCCCTGCGCGAACTCTGGCTCTTGTTATTGGTCCGGTGTAGGTTGCAGTCGTCGGCGGGATGTTACGCGTGGATGTTGCGGCCTGATTTATTTTGGTCTTTTTCTTCAGTATTGTTTTCCATGTTGTAGGAAGCCGTTGCGCATCATCTCTTTGGTTTAAGCCGTTGGGATTTCTTTCAATTTCTATCGATTCTCTGATTCCCCGTTTTCTTTTTACTTCGATGTTAGCTAACATCGTTGTTTGGTTCAGGTTTATTGTGTGTCCTGTATTTGCGACATGTTGAGCCAGGGATGACGTGGTTTCTCCCCTTTCGATAGCATTTCGGTGTTCTTCTCGTCTTACCTGGATTCTTCGGTTGGTCTGTCCAATGTACGACTTTCCACAATCCCCACACGGAATCTCGTATACACCTTGGCTTTCTAACGATATTTTGGTCTTTGGTGTTGGTAAAATAGTTGAGATCTTTCTGTCCGTATTAAATATCGTTTCTACGTTGTGTTTTCTCAGCACTCTCCCTATTTTCTCTGTCGTACCCTTCACATATGGCAGAATGGTTTTGCCGATCGGTTTATTGTCTTCTGTAGGGTCCTTATCTCTTCTTCGAGCATTTTGAGCTTTTTCGATGTTGTATGTTGAGAAGCCGTTTTTTCTTAATGCTGTTTTCACGTTATGCATTTCTTCATTTTGATGTTCTTGGTCTGTCAGTCTTTCGGATCTTGTAATCAAGGTTTTGATGACTGAATGCAATTGTGCAGGATGGTGGTGTGAAGCAGCATTTAGATATCTATCGGTATGTGTCGGTTTCCGATACACTGTATGGCCTATGTGGCCGTCTTGTTTCTTTATTATTAACACATCTAAGAATGGAATTTGATCGTTTTCTTCCAGTTCCATGGTAAACTGAATTTTATGGTGGATATTGTTGATGTGTTCTAAAAAAGCCTTTAGTTTTTCTTCTCCGTGGGTCCAGATGATAAAAGTGTCATCCACGTACCTAAGCCACAGTTTGGGTTTGTATTCAGCTGTTTCTATTGCCCGCTGTTCTATTTCCTTCATAAACAAGTTCGCTATTACTGGTGACAGTGGGGAACCCATCGGTGCTCCCTCAACTTGTTTATATCTTTGTTCCTTATAGATGAAATAAGTGTTATTTAAACAGTGTTTGGTTAGGTTTAGTGTATCCGGTGATATTGGATACTTTTTGCTTATGATGTCCAGTGATTCATCTATAGGAACATTCGTGAAAAGTGAGACAACATCGAAGCTGACTAGCAAATGTCCCGGCCCAAGAGTCACACCTTTTATACGCTCGATGAAGTGGCTCGCGTTCTTGACGTAAGAATCCGCTTCTTCCGCGTATGGTTGCAGCTGTTGGGCCAGAAATTTCGCCAGCGGTTGTAAGGGAGATCCGATGGAGCTCACAATTGGTCGCAGTGGTAATCCTGCCTTGTGTACCTTGGGTAGGCCGTAAAATTTTGGGCATCTAGATGACTTCTCTCTAGGTATGAGATGGACCTGTTGTTCTTTATTGATATTTGAGGCTTTGATCTTGGCTTTTGTTATTTTCTCTAGATAGGTTGTCGGGTCTGACGAGATGCTTTGATATGTTGTATCATTTAAGATGTCGTTTATTTTTGTTTCGTAGTCTTGAATATTCATCACTACCGTAGCGTTGCCTTTGTCAGCTGGAAGCACGATGATTTCTTTGTTGTTCTTCAAATTATGTAAGGCTTCTTTCTCTTCCCGTGTTAAATTTCTTTTTGGTGGTTTAGCTGTTCTTAATATTTTTGATACGTCTTGGCGTATGATCTCGGCTGTTTCTGCTGGGAGATTAGTAATTGTAGTCTCTACCTCAGTAATGATGTTTTCTAAGGGAATGTATGTAGGTGCAACAGCAAAATTGAAACCTTTTTCAAGAACACTATTCGTGGCTTCATCCAGTGTCAGATTTGAAAAGTTATATACTAAATTGTTTGTTTCTATTTGTGGATTTTCTTTCTTTTTTGGCCGCTGTTGTAGTAACAAATTTTCAAACTTTTTAATTTGTTTGGTCTTAGTGAGATCAGCATCTGTTTCTGCTCGAAAGTTTGTCAGTTGTTCAAAGAAATTCCATAATGTTGGATGGATTGTGTTACTTAGTTTAAGATGCAGCTGTAATGATTCTGCATTCATTTTGTCGATGTCTCGTCTGGTATCATGGATTGCCTCTCTAATAAGCGCCAGGCTTGCTCTTCTTAAGATGTTTTTAGTTTTATAGTTGTTTTTGTGAAAAGTGAGCTTCATACAAGTCGGTATAATGCTTTCGTCACGGCAGCGTTCTAAAAACGTAAGGTTGCATAACAACGTCCTTCGTTTCGATCGTAGTTGTTCGTATCTTCTGATGTCTGGTAGAATTTCCTCCCCGTAGAGGTTAATTATGTTACACTTGAAGTTTCCGCGGGAGCTATATGTGCTTTCTGTTGTTTTCCGGGTTTGACTCCGCGTTGAATAATTTTGGTTTTGAGAAAAACCATTATTTTGACGACGTTTCGGCAAGATCTCACTTGCCATTGTCAAGTCAGGTAGTTCCGCTTCTCGCTGCTGCTTGAAGTAAACTGATTTTTTACTCACGATACCGTCGCTTATGTAGTTGATCCTGCTGCTGCTTGCCCTGCGCGAACTCTGGCTCTTGTTATTGGTCCGGTGTAGGTTGCAGTCGTCGGCGGGATGTTACGCGTGGATGTTGCGGCCTGATTTATTTTGGTCTTTTTCTTCAGTACTGTTTTCCATGTTGTAGGAAGCCGTTGCGCATCATCTCTTTGGTTTAAGCCGTTGGAATTTCTTTCAATTTCTATCTATTCTCTGATTTCCCGTTTTCTTTTTACTTCGATGTTAGCTAACATCGTTGTTTGGTTCAGGTTTATTGTGTGTCCTGTATTTGCGACATGTTGAGCCAGGGATGACGTGGTTTCTCCCCTTTCGATAGCATTTCGGTGTTCTTCTCGTCTTACCTGGATTCTTCGGTTGGTCTGTCCAATGTACGACTTTCCACAATCCCCACACGGAATCTCGTATACACCTTGGCTTTCTAACGATATTTTGGTCTTTGGTGTTGGTAAAATAGTTGAGATCTTTCTGTCCGTATTAAATATCGTTTCTATGTTGTGTTTTCTCAGCACTCTCCCTATTTTCTCTGTCGTACCCTTCACATATGGCAGAATGGTTTTGCCGATCGGTTTATTGTCTTCTGTAGGGTCCTTATCTCTTCTTCGAGCATTTTGAGCTTTTTCGATGTTGTATGTTGAGAAGCCGTTTTTTCTTAATGCTGTTTTCACGTTATGCATTTCTTCATTTTGATGTTCTTGGTCTGTCAGTCTTTCGGATCTTGTAATCAAGGTTTTGATGACTGAATGCAATTGTGCAGGATGGTGGTGTGAAGCAGCATTTAGATATCTATCGGTATGTGTCGGTTTCCGATACACTGTATGGCCTATGTGGCCGTCTTGTTTCTTTATTATTAACACATCTAAGAATGGAATTTGATCGTTTTCTTCCAGTTCCATGGTAAACTGAATTTTATGGTGGATATTGTTGATGTGTTCTAAAAAAGCCTTTAGTTTTTCTTCTCCGTGGGTCCAGATGATAAAAGTGTCATCCACGTACCTAAGCCACAGTTTGGGTTTGTATTCAGCTGTTTCTATTGCCCGCTGTTCTATTTCCTTCATAAACAAGTTCGCTATTACTGGTGACAGTGGGGAACCCATCGGTGCTCCCTCAACTTGTTTATATCTTTGTTCCTTATAGATGAAATAAGTGTTATTTAAACAGTGTTTGGTTAGGTTTAGTGTATCCGGTGATATTGGATACTTTTTGCTTATGATGTCCAGTGATTCATCTATAGGAACATTCGTGAAAAGTGAGACAACATCGAAGCTGACTAGCAAATGTCCCGGCCCAAGAGTCACACCTTTTATACGCTCGATGAAGTGGCTCGCGTTCTTGACGTAAGAATCCGCTTCTTCCGCTTCATACGCTTCCGCGTATGGAAACGTCGTCAAAATAATGGTTTTTCTCAAAACCAAAATTATTCAACGCGGAGTCAAACCCGGAAAACAACAGAAAGCATATATATATATATATATATATATATATATATATATATATATATATACCTCTTATATAGGAATCACCCATACATAAAATATTTCTAAGAATAAAAAAACACAATTCACTTCAGACTGCTTCAAATGCACTACGCTTCGTAGAAAAACAAAATACTGAAAATTCTAAAAAATTCAGTCCGTTTCAATGGTCAATGGTTCGGGCTGCAAGGTATTAGAACATAAATCTCATTTTACAATGTATTAACACTGGCTGGGCAATAAAAAGGTATCTACGTACCGCTGTTTAGTACACTAACGCTTCGAATAAAAACAGTTTTAAAACTTTTCAACAAAATTCAATGTATCAATTGTCAATTCTTCATCCATAGATGAAGAACTAACTGACCCAATTGAAGCTGGCAATGGGATAAGACAGGGAGATTCCCTGAGTCCTTTGTTGTTCAACCTGATCATGGACGAAATAATAAAAAAAATAAGAACAAAAAAAGGATACCAAATGGGAGAAAAACAAATTAAAATAATCTGCTATGCAGACGACGCAATACTAATCTCTCAAAGTGAAGATGATTTACAACGTATGCTGCACGAATTTAATATAACCGCTAGAAAATTTAACATGTTAATTGTCCCAAAAAAAGCAGATCTAATAAGGTGTAAATTAGAGCTGGAGGGTCAAATAATAGAATAAGTCATGGAGTTTAAATATCTATGCATCACACTATGCAGCTACGGAAAGCTCGAAACAGAAGTGGAAGATCTGGTGAATAAAGCAAACAGAGCCGCAGGTTGCCTGAATAAAACAATATGGAGAAATAAAAACATCGGAAAAGAAGTGAAAGGCAGAATTTACAAAAAAGTCATCAGACCAATAATGGCATTCAGCTGAAACACCACCTGATACAGAAAGAACAAAAAGAATGCTAGAAACAGCAGAGATGAAATGATTGCGAAAAATCGATGGTAAGACGCTGTGGGATAGAGCTAGAAGTGCAGGTATACGACGGAGATGCAAGGTGGACAACATTAATAACTGGGTGAAAAGCAGAAGAGTAGAATGGAACGACCACATAAGCCGAATGACAACATATAGTGTAGTAAGGACGGCGAGAGACGGTTCCCCAATAGGAATACGATCAGTGGGAAGACCACGAAAAAGATGGAATGACAATGATGGAGGCACATTGAAAAACAGACAGAGTAATGTCTACATAAAAAGAAGAAGAAGAGAAGAATTGTCAATGGTTCCTACAGTTATTAGATAAATAAATATCATTTTACAATGACAACAGAGTCTTGGCAATAAAAAAAAGGTGTAGATGTAAAAGAAGAAGAAGAAATCTAGAAAAGATTTTACCGTTATACGCTTTTACATCATTACCAACTTCGCAAGTGTTTAAAAAATTGAAAGATTAAAATTTAATGGTCGCTCGTGTCAGAGTCTAGCGCATACATTAATGGGTTAATAAACATGGACTAAGCTTCAAACAATGTTCTGTTTTTAAACCAGGAGAATTAACTCATAATAACTATTAACTCAACTTAACATAACTAATTGGCTTAGTCCATCATTAGTCGCTATTTTTTAAAAAAATAAATGTGATTGACTTAGTTCTAAATAGGTCTGTAGTTAGTCCGTGTTTATTAGTAAGAGTCTTAGTGACTGCACTATTCATAGGAAGACAGAATACATTTCTTATCGTTATATTATACTGATTTAACAGATAATTATTATTTTAGGTGTCTCTTGCGAAGATATCAAAAACGATGAATGCAATCCAATACTAAAATATCCCGGAAAAAACTTAAACCAAAATTTAACTGCTACTAAGGATATGAACATCGTAGAAAACCATTTTGAATGTGAAATATGCTTCAAAAAATTATCAACAAGATTTTCTTTAAAAGAACATATGAGAGTGCATACTGGCGAAAAACCCTTTACATGTAAAATTTGCACCAAACAGTTTTCACTAAATAATTACTTAACAAAACATATGAAGTTGCATACCGGTGAAAAACCATTTGAATGTGAAATTTGTACCAAACAGTTTTCAACGAAACAAGTTTTAAAAGGGCATATGAGAGTGCATACTGGTGAAAAACTATTTGAATGTGAAATTTGCACCAAACAGTTTTCAACGATACAAGTTTTAAAATGGCATATGAGAGTGCATACTGGTGAAAAACCATTTGAATGTGAAATTTGCACCAAACAGTTTTCAATGAAGGCTAATTTAAGAGTACATTTAAAGTTGCATACCGGTGAAAAACCATTTGAATGTGCAATTTGCACTAAACGGTTGTCAAGCAAAGAAGTTTTAAAACGGCATATGGTAGTGCATACTGGTGAAAAAACATTTGAATGTGCAATTTGCACTAAACAGTTTTCAAGCAAAGAAGTTTTAAAACAGCATGTGGTAGTGCATACTGGTGAAAAACCCTTTACATGTAAAATTTGCACCAAACAGTTTTCACTAAAGAATTACTTAACAAAACATATGAAGTTGCATACCGGTGAAAAACCATTTGAATGTGAAATTTGCACCAAACAGTTTTCAACGAAACAAGGTTTAAAAGGGCATATGAGAGTGCATACTGGTGAAAAACCATTTGAATGTGAAATTTGCACCAAACAGTTTTCAACGATACAAGTTTTAAAATGGCATATGAGAGTGCATACTGGTGAAAAACCATTTGAATGTGAAATTTGCACCAAACAGTTTTCAATGAAGGCTAATTTAAGAGTACATTTAAAGTTGCATACCGGTGAAAAACCATTTGAATGTGAAATTTGCACCAAACAGTTTTCAATGAAGGCTAATTTAACAGTACATTTAAAGTTGCATACCGGTGAAAAACCATTTGAATGTGCAATTTGCACTAAACAGTTTTCAAGCAAAGAAGTTTTAAAACGGCATATGGTAGTGCATACTGGTGAAAAACCATTTGAATGTGCAATTTGCACTAAACAGTTTTCAAGCAAAGAAGGTTTAAGACGCCATGTGGTAGTGCATACTGGTGAAAAACCCTTTACATGTAAAATTTGCACCAAACAGTTTTTACTAAAGAATTACTTAACAAAACATATGAAGTTGCATACCGCTGAAAAACCATTTAAATGTGAAATTTGCACCAAACAGTTTTCAATAAAACAAGTTTTAAAAAGACATATGAGAGTGCATACTGGTGAAAAACCTTTCTCGTGCAAAATATGCTCCAAACAGTTTTCATACAGGTCTAGCTTAACAGCACACATGAAAACACACTTGTGATTAGGATAAGGTCCGTACCTCACCGGGACGCCATGGCCACCATGGATTGCCAAGAACGCTGCCCGTTTCCACCACATTCGCTCTCGTTACATATACATAGACAGAAATGGACGTGGAAGAAATCGCACTGTTATATTATTTTTAACTTGCGACTTAAGTCGCAAAAATATTAAGCAGAAGAAAAAGGAAAAAATATGGGTACATCCTTTTATACTAAAGCGAAACGAAAGTGGTGTTTTTGGCAAATTATATGAAGACTTCTTGAAATATCAGAGTAATCCTTTGAGGCACTGTTTCACAAATATAACCGACTTTCGGTCTCTACAATAAATCTTTCTGTATCAAAATTCATTTTGCTTTCTATCTTTGAAAGTAACGACTGGTTGGCGACTGAATGAGTGACGGTACGTACACTCTCGTTTATATTGCTGGTATCGTCGCCAAGTGGCCAGGATAGCCAGTCGCCACAAGAGGAACTGTAGACAGTGGCGACGCCTCCAATCCAGACCCGTCGCCAAGTGATTGCCAAGTGTGATACCGGTCATTCATTTTAAAAGAATTAATTGGAAGTGTCACCATGGCGTCCCGGTGGCGATTTTACAAAATATACCCGCTCTCAACACAAGCTCCGCCTCCTACGCATACGTCGTCCACATAACTGTAAGAATCACCATCCGCTCTTAACACATCTTACAAAATATACTCGATTCCAGCACATATGAGTCAAGTTAATATTTTTCGGACTATTTGCGAGTGAATGATATGTTTTTCAACAACAAACACTAGTTTTTCGATGGTTTTCGCAAATAATTCAAAAAGTAAGTTTTCTACCGAAAAAAAAAATGTTTAGCAAAAAGATAGCTTATAAAAAAAGTGAAAAAAATGATGTATATATGAAGTCTGTATACCCAGTAGAAGCAAAGTTGTAGCTAATGAAAAGTAGGTTCTTCGTCAAATTCCAAATCGATTATTTAAACGTGAAATAACCGTTTCTATGGTCAAGTAGGTAAGTTACGCTAAAAATAATATTGGTCGCTTTTTTTGTTTAAAAAATGATAAAAATGGTCCTCTAATTAGAATCCGAAATGAAATGAATCGTTACTGCTTCACAAGCTACTTTACTTATGTATTGTTTATATTATCTGTAAGTTTCATCGGCTCAAAATGCTCATTTAAAAAAAATGGTTTTAAAGTAATTTTTTTTTTAATTTTGAAAAATATTTCTTTTTTTCTTCAAAATAGCTTAAAAATTATATGTGACAGCAAAAATCTCAAGGAGTAAAAAATGTATGCTTTTCTATTATGGATGTTTTGAATTTTTTGTTTTCGTGTAAGACAAAAATTGGTTAATATAAAGTGTATTGATAGCGGGTACGGATACTGGATGACGTTTGTCTAGAAGGCGGAGCTTGTGCTGACAGTGGGTTTATTTTGTAAAATCGCGTCCCGGTGATGTATGGCCCATAGATGGGCACAGTGCTACTCTTGAAAAAAAAACGTATCAAATATCGGATGATTATATCCTATTAAATTTTTGTTATTTGATCATAAAATATCAAAATTTGATTCCCACCTGTACATACATTTTGATCCTTAATAAATATTTTCTCATGAAATAGTTTTAGGCCGAAATACCTCCTAGGAAACCACGGATAGAACCTAGTGTGATAAGAATCCTTTCAAAATACATACTGGTCTAATACTTCATGCAGTGAACGGTTCATTTGAACCTTTTCCTTTGGCGGTAGTTTATAATAGAAAAGATAATCGGCCAGAATGCGAAACAAAGTGGCGGTATCAATATTAGACATTTATAAATGTAAGAAATTCGGGTAGCCGCTTTAAAGATGACCACGTTCCGGTATTTTAACATACTATTAATCACTTTTATTATTTTAAAAATTTAAAATAACAATTTTTTTGATCCAAAACTGACGTTTTGTTGGTGGGGGAGGGGGTAGGGGGTGTTGGGTTAAAATTGCGCTGAGTCCTATTTTTTAAACAAAGAACGTAAAAAAGTGAAAAAAATTGAATTCTGGGAGGGCTTTATACTTTGTAGATTGTATGTGTATACCGTTGGGCAACAATTTTGGACCAAATATGGGAGTGCTTTGAGTAGTTACATAGTCAAACATTCTTTTCGTTTATGAACACTTACAATTTGCATTATATAAACCAAAACCTTCCTCTCATCCAGCTTAAATTTGATTTCTCTAATCAATGCTTTGTTCATCTCTTGTTCGTTGCAGTATACAGATTTTACAAATAGTTATTATTTTAGGTGTCTCTCGCGAAGACATCCACAATGATGCACGAAACCTATTAAAGTATACTGGAAATAATTTGAACCAAAAGTTACCTGCTACTACGGATGTGAACATCGAAGAAAAACATTTCGAATGTGGAATATGCTCCAAACAATTAACAACCAGTTATTCTTTAACAGTACATATGAGAGTGCATACTGGTGAAAAACCGTTTAATTATGAAATTTGCACCAAAACGTTTTCACTGAAGCAAGGTTTAAAGTTCCATATGAGAACGCATACTGGTGAAAAACCTTTCGCATGCAAAATATGCACCAAACAGTTTTCAATGAAACAAATTTTAAAGTCGCATATGAGAATGCATACTATTGAAAAATCATTTGAATGTGTAATTTGCACCAAACAGTTGTCAACGAAACAAGCTTTAAAATGGCATTTGACGGTACATACTGGTGAAAAACCATTTGAATGTGAAATTTGCACCAATCAGTTTTCAATGAAGGCTAATTTAAGAGTACATTTAAAGTTGCATACCGGTGAAAAACCATTTGAATGTGCAATTTGCACTAAACAGTTTTCAAGGAAAGAAGTTTTAAAACGGCATATGGTAGTGCATACTGGTGAAAAACCATTTGAATGTGCAATTTGCACTAAACAGTTTTCAAGCAAAGAAGTTTTAAAACGGCATGAGGTAGTGCATACTGGTGAAAAATCCTTTACATGTAAAATTTGCACCAAACAGTTTTTACTAAAGAATTACTTAACAAAACATATGAAGTTGCATACCGCTGAAAAACCATTTAAATGTGAAATTTGTACCAAACAGGTTTCAACAAAACAAGTTTTAAAACGGCATAATATGGTAGTGCATACTGGTGAAAAAACTTTCTCGTGCAAAGTATGCTCCAAACAGTTTTCATACAGGCCTAGCTTAACAGCACATATGAAAACACACTTGTGATTAGGATAAGGTCCGTACCTCACCGGGACGCCATGGCCACCATGGATTGCCAAGAACGCTGCCCGTTTCCACCACATTCGCTCTTGTTACATATACATAGACAGAAATGGACGTAGAGGAAATCACACTGTTATATTATTTTTAACTTGCTACTTAAGTCGCAAAAATATTAAGCAGAAGAAAAAGGAAAAAATATGGGTACATCCTTTTATACTAAAGCGAAACGAAATTGGTGTTTTTGGCAAATTATATGAAGAGTTCTTGAAATAACAGAGTAATCCTTTGTGGCACTGTTTCACAAATATAACCGACTTTCGGTCTCTACAATAAACCGTTCGGAATCAAAATTCCTTTTGCTTTATATCTTTCCAAGTAACGACTGGTTGGCGACTGAATGAGTGACGGTACGTACACTCTCGTTTATATTGCTGGTATCGTCGCCAAGTGGCCAGGATAGCCAGTCACCACAAGAGAAACTGTAGACAGTGGCGACGCCTCTAATTCAGATCCGTCGCCAAGTGGTTGCCAAGTGTGATACCTGCCATTCATTTTAAAAGAATTAATTGGAAGCGTCGCCATGGCGTCCCGGTGGCGATTTTACAAAATATACCCGCTCTCAACACAAGCTCCGCCTCCTACGCATACGTCGTCCACATAACTGTAAGAATCACCATCCGCTCTCAACACATCTTACAAAATATACTCGATTCCAGCACATATGAGTCAAGTTAATATTTTTCGAGCTATTTGCGAGTGAATGATATGTTTTTCAACAACAAACACTAGTTTTTAGACGGTTTTCGCAAATAACTCAAAAAGTAAGTTTTCTACCGAAAAAAAATGTTTAGCAAAAAGATAGCATAGAAAAAAAGTGAAAAAAATGATGTATATATGAAGTCTGTATACCCAGTAGAAGCAAAGTTGTAGCTAATGAAAAGTAGGTTCTTCGTCAAATTCCAAATCGATTATTTAAACGTGAAATAACCGTTTCTATGGTCAAGTAGGTAAGTTACGCTAAAAATAATATTGGTCTCTTTTTTTTGTTTAAAAAATGATAAAGATGGTTCTCTAATTAGAATCCGAAATGAAATGAATCGTTCCTGCTTCACAAGCTACTTTACTTATGTATTGTTTATATCATCTGTAAGTTTCATCGGCTCAAAATGCTCATTAAAAAAAAATGATTTTAAAGTAATTTTTTTTTAATTTTGAAAAATATTTCTTTTTTCTTCAAAATAGCTTAAAAATTATACGTGACAGCAAAAATCTCAAGGAGTAAAAAATGTATGCTTTTCTTTTCTGAATGTTTTGAATTTTTTTGTTTTCATGTAAGACAAAAATTGGTTAATATAAAATGTATTGATAGCGGGTACGGATACTGGATGACTTTTGTCTAGAAGGCGGAGCTTGTGCTGACAGTGGGTATATTTTGTAAAATCGCGCCCCGGTGATGTATGGCCCTTAGATCGGCACAGTGCTACTCTTGAAAAAAAAAACGTATCAAATATCGGATGATTATATCCTATTAAATTTTTGTTATTTTATCATAAAATATCAAAATCTGATTCCAACCTGTACATACATTTTGATCCTTAATAAATATTTTCTCATGAAATAGTTTTAGGCCGAAATACCTAAAAAAACGTCGATAGGACCTAGTGTGATAAGAATCCTTTCAAAATAACGGTCCAATACTTCATGCAGTGAACGGTTCATTTGAACCTTTTCCTTTGTGTGCTAGTTTATAATAGAAAAGATAATCGGCCAGAATGCGCAACAAAGTGGCGGTATCAATATTGGATATTTATAAATGTAAGAAATTCGAGTAGCCGCTTTAAAGATGAGCACGTTCCGGTATTTTAACATACTATTAATCACTTTTATTATTTTAAAAATTTAAAATAACATTTTTTTGATCCAAAACTGACGTTTTGTTGGTGGGGGAGGGGGGTAGGGGTGTTGGGTTAAAATTGCGCTGAGTCCTATTTTTTAAACAAAGAACGCAAAAAAGTGAAAAAAATTGAATTCTGGGAGGGCTTTATACTTTATAGATTATATGTGTATACCGTTCGGCAACAATTTTGGAAAAAATATGGGAGTGCTTTGAGTAGTTACATAGTCAACTGCATTGTTTTCGTTTATGAACACTTACAATTTGCATTATATAAACCAAAACCTTTCTCTCATCCATCTTAAATTTGATTTCTCTACTCAATGCTTTGTTCATTTTTTGTTCGTTCCATTATACAGATTTTACAGATAGTTATTATTTTATTTTTCTCTTGCGAAGACGTCCAAAATGATGCACGAAACCTATTAAAGTATACTGGAAATAATTTAAAGTTACCTGCTACTACGGATGTGAACATTGAAGAAAAACATTTTGAATGTGGAATATGCTCCAAACAGTTAACAACAAATTATTCTTTAACAATACATATGAGAGTGCATACTGGTGAAAAACCGTTTAAATGTGAAATTTGCACCAAACAGTTTTCAGCAAGCACAGGTTTAACTAGGCATATGAGAGTGCATACTGGTGAAAAACCTTTCTCATGCAAAATATGCACCAAACAGTTTTCAAGAAAACACGTTTTAAAACGGCATATGAGAGTGCATACTGGTGAAAAACCATTTGAATGTGAAATTTGCACCAAACAGTTTTCAACGAAACAAGTCTTAAAATGGCATATGAGAGTGCACACTGGTGAAAAACTATTTAAATGTGAAATTTGCACCAAACAGTTTTCAACGAAACAAGTCTTAAATATACATATCAGAGTGCATACTGGTGAAAAACCATTTGAATGTGAAATTTGCAGCAAACTGTTTTCAAGAAACACACATTTAACTAGACATATGAGAGTGCATACTGGTGAAAAACCGTTTAAATGTGAAATTTGCACCAAACAGTTTTCAGCAAACACAGATTTTACTAGACATATGAGGGTGCATACTGGTGAAAAACCTTTCTCATGCAAAATATGCACCAAACAGTTTTCAAGGAAACACGTTTTAAAATGGTATATGAGAGTGCATACTGGTGAAAAACCATTTGAATGTGAAATTTGCACCAAACAGTTTTCAACGAAACACACATTTAACTAGACATATGAGAGTGCATACTGGTGAAAACCCATTTGAATGTCAAATTTGCAGCAAACAGTTTTCAGTGAAGGCTAATTTAAAATTACATATGAAATTGCATACTGGTGAAAAACCATTTAAATGTGAAATTTGCACCAAACACTTTTGAATGAAACAAGATTTAAAAAGGCATATGGTAGTGCATACTGGTAAAAAACCTTTCTCGTGCAAAATATGCTCCAAAAAGTTTTCACAAAGTTCTAGTTTAAGAGTACATATGAAAACACACACTTGTGATTAGGATAAGATGGGCACACTCTAGAAAAAAAAAGAATGTGTGTGTACTATGTACTGTACGCACTTAAGAAGATATTCTTCTATTATATAATAGGTAATTTAAACGAAGTAAATATACTTAAAAGGTTATTTGTATTTTATTTAAAAATCAAACTAACTTTCTTATCTACCACTTTCAAAAAATTTTTATTAAAACAACCAAAAATAAAAAAAAATATGAATCCCCCGGGAATTGAACCCGCAACCTTCCAATCTCAGTGCTAACGCATTTCTAACTACTCCGTCGAGGCACTAGAAATAATCATGTAAGTTTCGGATATAATTACACAACACGGCGACATATAGTGTAAAAATGTTATGCTTACATAATATTTTATTAATCCAAAAACACAAGAATTATAATAAATAATACATTTCCTAAAACCACTAATATATTCTTTTAATGACTTATTTGCACGGTTACAGATACATACCTATCTTGAAAGATTAGCAATGAACTACATACTGTCAGTGTGCGCAGGCGCGCGGTAAATGTACAATTTTACCCTCAATCGATTCGCCGCTAAAGTAGAATATCTTCAAAAAACTTGTCAAAATTGAGATGATTATATATCTTATAAAATTTTTGTTATTTTATCATGAAATATCGAAATCTGATTCCAACCTGTACATACATTTTGATCCTAAATAAATATTTTCTCATGAAATAATTTTAGTCCTCAATACTTCCTAAAAAAACACCGATAGGTTCCAGTGTGATAATAGTTATTTATGAAACAGTTCGTGAAGTATGCTTTTTGCGCACGCACGTGTAGCAAGTGAATCCACTGCTATACATCGCGTAAGTGCGCAAAAAGTACTTCACGCACAATTTCATACAATATTCTATCTACAATAAACAAATAAAAAAACTACAAGGAATAAGTAATTTATTAACAATTCATTTGCAAGATATACTAACAAAATTAAACGATATTCTGTAAAAAACGATTATTTTAATTGTTTATATTTATGTAATAATGTTTTTAACCGTCAAACTTTTGGTGAATAAAAACTTGTGTTTCCCTCTGTAAGAAAAGGAACTTTATTATTTTATGTACAATATTAACGATTTACAAATACATTACCTGTAAGAAAAGAAACAACATTTAAAGCTTATATTCTAGATTCTAGTTTGTGCTAAACAGGTATTATAACAAATATTATTTCAATAATGGAAAATAATTAATTGTCACTGTCAAAACACCTCACAAGTCATAAGTCAACATAAAAATAAGAAGAAGAACTTAATGTTTTGACAATGGCGTAACAAAATGAGAATATAAATAAATATTAAAAAAAATAAACAATAGTTTTTCTTTACATTTATAGTTTAATTGGTGCAGTTATTTATATTTCCTAAAGATATGTTGAGAACGGAATCTTTTTTTTTTTTTAGTTTATTATGTGTTACATTGTAGCTACTTGAAGCCCGAGGTTCGACTTCAGTACTTGGTCTACGCGGGTTAAAATAGTTATTTTCCTAACTGGTGCGAAAAGTGATACTTTCCCACACGCGACTGTCGAGCCGGTGAGAACAACTAGACATTTTTAAAAATGTCTATAGGACCCTTGTCGACTCAGCCTGAATAGAATGAGTACTTTGGGTAAAACCAGGGGTATTAATAGGCAGTTCAAACGTAGCACTGGCCCTGTTACCTTATATACCGTATGCCCTAGATATAGCAGACTTTCTTCTTCCTAGCCTTCTATCGTTCACGTTGGGACATAGGCCTCTCCCAACCCGTTTTATCGGTCTCTATCCTGAGCTCTAGCTTAAGAGTACATATGAAAACACACACTTATGATTAGGATAAGATGGGCACAGTGCTACTCTAGAAAAAAAAACTTGTCAAAATTGAGATGATTATATCTTATTAAAGTTTTGTTATTTTATCATAAAATATCGAAATCTGATTCCAACCTGTACATACATTTTGATCCTTAATAAATATTTTCTCATGAAATAATTTTAGTCCTCAATACTTCCTAAAAAACACCTATAGGTTCTAGTGTGATAATAGTTATTTATGAAACAGTTCGTGAAGTAGGTATGCTTTTTGTGCACACACGTGTAGCAAGTGAAGCGAGTACTATACATCGCATAAGTGTGCAAAAAGTACTTCACGCACAATTTCATACAATATTTTATCTACAATAAACAAATAAAAAAACTACAAGGAATAAGTAATTTAGAAACAATTCATTTGCAAGATATACTAACAAAATTAAACGATATTCTGTAAAAAACGATTATTTTAATTGTTTATATTTATGTAATAATGTTTTTAACCGTCAAACTTTTGGTGAATATAAAAAACGCTGTACTCAAACTGCCGTCAAACGGTCGTGCACTATAATACCGTTAACAGCTATGACGTCATTCTTATGATGCGTTTGACGGCATTTTCTTCGGCTGCCGTTCGCTTGAAGGCTGGCCATCTTAGTATCAATTTCTGATAAAGAATGTATTAATATAAAAATATATAACAGGGGTGGTAAAGCTTCTTAATAGTCCGAGCCACTTTTCACAAGTTGAAGTTTTTCGCGAGCCGCAATAAAATACTTATTCAAAAAGTATCTATGTATAGAAGGTATTTACAATTTTTTTAACAGAACTTTTACTTACTGAAAACCGAAATACAATTACGAAATATTAAAACTTAATTACATTTTTGTTTTCCTTCTTTTGATAATTCTTTAGAATTTGGTGATTAATATGCGACTTCTCAGTAATTCTTTTAGATGCTGGTTAGGTAATATTGATCGGTGTTAGGATTTCACGAATTATAAAAAATGGTCCACGCAAGTACGTTGTTCCTAATATGGAAATAATTCGACAAGCATTCTTTTTTAGGGTACCTTCTTGGATTCTGGTACAAATTTCCAAAATTCGGTATTCGGCGTCGACTTATAGTTTTATCACAGTATAAAGAGGTTCCACAGTAAAATCACTCCTCTGTCGGCGCTTTGATCTCTGAAAGTAATACCGGCAAAGTACGAAATTGATAATTCACCAGTGGTGGATGAGGGCGGAGGCCGCACGCTCCTTTGGTTAACCTTACAGAGCCGTACTAAAACTTTCTGGGCCTAGTACTATTACTTATTAAAATAAAAAATGCGGCTTCTCATATTTTAACTGTCCAGATGTTCTTACTAAATGTTAATATTACAAAACTAAAGGGTTTAATAAATGAAAAACAATATTACGATTCAATGTTTATATTTCAACGGTATTTAAAATATATCAGCGGTATTGCGCAAGTTTTAAATCTCAATGGTTTTTAATATATTGTACACGTCATATAAACGTCAAATAAAAGGAGGTTAATCTCGAAGCTCTGACGGCATTACTATACTCTGTTTTTAAACCAGGAGGAGTACTTCTAATTTACCGCGTCGTAAAGCTTGTTTGTAATTCGTCCAACGGCAGGCAAGTTTACTCCACTGTTATGAAATTTTGACACTATTGACATTTATGAAATTTTGTCAATATTGGAATTTCATAGGTTAATTTGGTTATATCGGCGATTTTTTTGTGTTTTCTGCATTATTCGTTTAGTTTCAGTTGTAGTCTGCAAAAAATTAATAAAATTTTACAATAGTCTTATTTTTCATCAAATCAATCGCGTAATGTGCAAGAATGTATCAATTAAAATTCAAACTGCTAAAAAGTTTACCATTTATTCTATATATTTTATGTAAAAGTTTTACATGATTTTAAACCAAAAGTAAAACTATGTAAAGTTTAAACCAAGTAAAACCAAATCTTAAAATCACAGTAAATGAACGGAAAAAGTTTTTTAATAGTCTCGAGAAGCCTTTTATAATTTATGGTGATTTTTAGCCACAAATTTAAATAAAAAAAATTCTCTTCGTATTTCTTATTTTTAACAATTTCAACATTTTTTTAATAAATTAAACGAATATCAACTATTCTAATTGGGAAATAAGCCACAATTTAACTTGAAAAAATAATTTTATTAACGTTTCGACTTCCAATTTAGACGTCGTTGTCAAAATACAAAAATAAATTAATATTTTTTATTTTGACAACGACGTCAGAATTGGAAGTCGAAACGTTAATAAAATTATTTTTTTTTTAAGTTAAATTGTGGCCCAGTAAAGGACCTGAGGAGTCAGCTCAACAAAGCATCTGCATTGTTAGGATGTCTGCGGGACATAGTCTAGTCAAATCCATTTTTAAACCACAAGTAAATCCAGTTACCAAAGGAGAATAGGTTGATGCGTTTTTAAGAAATTTATGTCCAGTGTTATCCACTACACAATATTATCCACTTTCAGTGTCATTTAGTTTGTATGAATTAGAAATAAGTCTTAAGAATAAGAAAAATACTTCGCCAGGAATAGGAATATACCTCATATTATGTTGGCAAATTTATATCAAAATAGAAAAAAAAACTAATTTTTTTATTCAAATATTGCTATCAGAAGATATTTCAGATAGTTGGAGAAAGTACCGGGTGATTCCTATTCTATTCTCCCCCTAAAAAAATTAAGAACTTGAACAATATATAGCAAAATATAGCAGAACTTGAACAATATAGAAGAAGTAATTATCAAAAAAATACATTATAATAATACCAAGCTGAATTATTTTTTTAAAGTACAAGGAAGCCTTTTGTTATTTTGAAATCAAAAATATTCAACAATTGCAAATCCAACAAATTTTCATTCCAACAATAGAAATAGCAAAGAGAATAGCAGGAAATGGATTATAATTTCTTAGAAAGTTGCGTACCGTATTTTATTTCGACAATATATGGTATTTTCACGTCAAAATTCCGCTTACATATTTTTGTATAGAGCAGATAGATTGCAAGGGACAGCTTGGTATTTCCAGATAAAAAATTACCTTTAATTTCGAGGGGATTTAAAATGAGTTGAATGAAGGAATAATGTGGTCACACAATCAATTCCGATTTTGATGTTGATAATATTGAATTTCATAAGTTGTGGTTTATTACACCAAAAACTAATAAACTTTAACATGACACTAGAAATAGTTTCAAAATAAGTTTGATATGTTTTTAATAACAAATAATAAAATTGCAGAAATTAAGAGCGGAGTAAATAAAGAAAGAACGATAATTAGAGATATAATTAAATCATTGAACGGAGTTTTGTGGAGTACCAAGATAGGGAAACAAGGAAAAATGAGAATATAGGTACAACACCATGATTAAGAGCACATTGTGAGTAAGTAAAGCGAAGAATGAAATTACAGGAAACGGTCATAGATGCATTGAGAAGAAACAATTAACGTGGTACGGACATGTTCAGAGAATGGGGGAGGAGAGACTGCTAAAGAAAATTATGAAATGGATACCTACAGAAAACAGGAAAAGAAGAAGGCCAAGAACGACGTGGATACAAGGAGTAAGACGATCAATGAGTGTACGAGGATTAGAAGATGAAAATTGCAATGGTAGAAGATATTGGCAACAAGGCATCGGACAACGTCGGAGGACGTTTTGAACCCGAATTAATATATATACATATATAATATATATCAAAAAATCTTTAGAAAATATTTCCTCTTTGTAAACATAATTATTGTATCTTAAGTATTTAAAAAACTGCACGTAACATTTTACTATTTCCAATAATAATGATGTTATTCTGTTAAGGTGGTTAAATAAGCAAATTCAAAATTATATACGTACCTATCAGCTTCCTTAGGAAATCGGAAAAAACTGTAGTTACAATTTTTTGAATTGTTCGTGCACATTTTCGCTGAACACCGACTAATACCACTTCGAATTTTACTCATGTTCAACTTCACAATACTAACAATTATTCACAAAACTAACTCAATTTAAGCAAAATACGGCACTGTTAACCCGTACGTTCCTACTCGACTAGCATTGGAAGAATGGTTCTCGGGCGGCCAAGCAATATGCGCAGTCGCCCTGCGCGTTGAAAGATTTTACTTCCAATTTTTCGGAGAGTGGTTCTACTGTGGAACCTTTTTATACTGTGGTTTTATTTTCGAGCTTGATCTTCTTGCGTCTGTATTAATTTTAATTCTCCAGACATTGTTTGGGTCATATATTGGTAATAATAAAAAATTCACCTTATGAACTATGTTCATTTCAAATGAATTCGGAAAAAAATGAAGAGACGATTTAACATATTTTAAGTCTTCAAATCTATTTTGGAGTTCGGTTAATATTCCTCCCGGCTTTTTTATATACCTACTCGTTAAGTTTTTCTAGTACCTATAATATGGTAAAAATTTTTTTCTAAGTCGAGTAAAATGACTTAAATGCAAAATGTGTACCTCATACAAACTACAAATTACATCTGTAGCAAGAGTTATACAAAAATCGGTCTGGATTCGGTTGATTACTGACTTTTACATTGCGCCACTCTTATGTAATGTTCGTTAGCGCAGTTTTCGATGTGTCATATCATTCTTATCTTGGATGGAAATGGAATTTGTTACAAAGTCTTTCATGTTTGTTGTCAGTAAATTAAAAGACATTTTGAAACGCATATTATGGAACGATAATAATTTTTTTAAATCATATCTAATACAAAATTGAAAAATAACTCGGGTACAATCGAGAGCCACAAGTAATCCTTCAAGGAGCCGCATGTGGCTCGCGAGCCGCAGTTTGGCCACCCCTGATATATAACATTAACATAAAAAAAAGACAAATACAAACGTATTTTAATTATGGGTAATGGTAAATACATAATTAAAATAGTCTTTATTTATTGTAAAACCTGTTGTAAACTAAGAAAAATTAATTATAGAAATTTAATCCTTTCTTTGGAACCCTGGATTTATTTGGAAATCTTTTGGGTTTCCTTTTCTTTTTCTTTAATAGTCCTATTGCTGTCTGGCCTTGTCCTTTTAGGCGTCCTCGTTTCTTTACTGCCACTGGCATTTTAATTGTCGACAAAGCAACATCGTTCACTTTAAAAGTTTGGTGAGTAATAGCAAGTTCATTTTCTGGACTTGACTCTTGTACATATATTCCCCTCCAGTATAGGTACTGGTGAAAAACCTTTCTCGTGCAAAATATGCTCCAAACAGTTTTTACATAGTTCTAGCTTAACAACACATATAAAAACACACACTTGTGATTAGGATAAGATGTGGCGATATCAATATTATGTATAAATGTAAGAATTTCTAGGAGCCGCTTTAAAGATAAGCATTTTCCGGTATTTTAACATCCTATTAATCATTGTAAATTAGTCATTTTAGAACTTGCAGTAAAAAGGGTAAAATTGCACTTTTACCCTGAAACTCCTCCAGGTTAACCGCGAGTAATCGCGCGGTGAGATAGAATCTCAATTTTTATCCTTTTTCGAGATAACTTGATGAAAAATTTTGCAATTTTGAAAAAATTTCGTAAGTGCCTCGAGGAAGGGTGTAGTAATGCGTATAATTTTTTTTCTTCTTTTTGTGAAATTTATGGCTTTGGGGAGAGCCAATTAATTTTAACCCGCGAGTGTTCGCGCCGTTAGATAGAATCTCACATTTCATCCTTTTTCGTAATACAGTAAAACCTGTCAGTAACGGCCACTAAAAATGAAAGAACTAATTGGTTTTGGAAATTTTTAAACTGGCCGTTAGGACAGGTGGCCGATGTTGGCAGGTGGCCGTTAACACAGGTTTTTTTAATAAAATTGTTACAAATATATATTTTCAATATAAAAAGTTGATAAAAATAGTACAAAATAAAAATTTGTTTTAAATTCGTATTTTGAGATGGAATCTCACACGCGACTATCGACGTTATAGTCCATTCTTTCACGGTTTTTGCTCTAAATTTTAAAGAACCGCTTGGATTGACATGAAATTTGGCATACGCATAACTTACATGTCAAAGAAAAAAAGTGATATTGTGCCGACGTGTGCTTTTGCCCTGGGGGTGACTTTCACCCCCTCTTGGGGGTGAAAAAATATATGTCCAAAACAACTCCGGAAATGGGTAAACTGACTAATTTTAAGTAACTTTTGTTCTATAGAGTTTTTTCACTAAGTCAATACTTTTCGAGTTATTTGGCAGTGAATATGTTCATTTTTTCAACAAAATAACCACGCTTTTAGACGGTTTTTCGCAAATAACTCAAAAAGTAAGATTTTGTCGAAAAAACCGTTCTTAGCAAAAATATAGCCTATAAAAAAGTAAAAAAAATGGTGTACGCGTTAGGTCTCTGGATCTCGTAGAACCAGAGTTACAGCCAATGAAATATAGATTCATATTCACCAAATTTCAAATAGAATATTTCGACGTGAAATATCCAAAAAATTAAGCACTTTTTGGGGAAAACCCATTTTAACTTTTTTAAAGTGTTTAAAAAAAACTTTATTTCTGTTTTTACGAAAAGTTTCTAGCATTAAATTTAAGCAAGTTACGCTCAAAATAAAGTTGGTCCCTTTTGTTTTTGCAAAAAAAAATCGGGAAGACCACCCCCTAATTAGCAACTTAAATGAAATTAATCGTTGCCGCTCCATAAATTATTTTACTTATATTGTGTTTATATGATCTGCAAGTTTCATCGATTCAAACTGTTTATTTTTGAAAAAATTTGGTTTCAAAGTAAAATTTTTAAAAATTTAAATTTTGAAGAATATGCTTTTTTTCAAAATAACTTAAAAATTGTTAGAGATACCAAAAGTCTCGAAATACAAAAAAAGTCAGATTTGCTTTTCTGAATATCATGTATTTTTTTGTTTTTCTGTTAGACAAAAATTGATCAAGATTTGGTGTTTCTAAATTTGCATACATTCGTGATCAGTGACTCGTTCAACCCCTTTTAACTACAGCCGTTTCAATAATAAGGACTTTGAACCGATGAAACTTACAGATCATATAAACAATATATACATCAAGAAACTTGTGAAGTCGTTACGATTAAGTTCATTTAAGATACTAATTAGGGGATGATTTTCTCGATTTTTTTACCAAAACCAAAAGGGACTAACTTTATTTTGAGCGTAACTTGTTTAATTTTGATGCTAGAAATTTTTTTTATAAAACAAAAATGAAGCTTTTTTTAAACACTTTAAATAAGTTTAAATGAGTTTTCCCCGAAATGTGCTTCATTTTTGGTTATTTCACGTTACAGTATTCCACTTGGAATTTGACGAATATGAACCTATATTTCATTAGCTATAACTCTGCTTCTACTAAATAAAAAAACGTGATATATTCACTATTTTTTTAAATTTTTTATAGGCTATATTTTTGCTAAGAATACTTTTTCGACAAAATACTTACAATTTGAGTTATTTGCGAAAAACCGTCTAAAAGCGTGGTTATTTTGTTGAAAAAATGAACATATTCACTGCCAAATAACTCGAAAAGTATTGACTTAGTGAAAAAACTCTATAGAACAAAAGTTAATTTAAATTAGCCAGATTACCCATTTCCTGACTTTGTTTGGACGAATATTTTTTAACCCCTCAAGAGGGGGTGAAAACCACTCCCAGGGCAAAAGCACATATCGGCACATCACTTTTTTTCTTTGACTTGTTAGCTGTGTGTATGCCAAATTTCATGTCAATCCAAGCGGTTCTTTAAAATTTAAAGGTTTTGCAATATTTTACCGTTAATGAATGAACTATTACAGAAGTGAGCGCGACTACTCCCGGCTTAAAAGCGCAAGTTGGCACCATGTCACTTTTGTTTCTTGAGGTATCTTCTAACTACTCACAAATTTTCATGAAAATCTATGGTGGTTCAATGAAATAGGAGGTAAACCTTCACTGTCTTATTAATAAAAATTGCATAGTCCGTAGTTTTAAGAAAATCATTAACCCCTTAATGTACACATTAATTTTGCAGTTTCGGTCAAAAAATGATCGAATTTGTTTAAAGGGAAAATGTTGTGTTTATATATAATTAAAAAAGTATTTTCAGTGTCGTATCACCTTTACTTTGCCTGGGGGTGAGGCGAGTTAATAAGTTATATTTTCTTCATAATATATGCAAATAATCTAAATAAAATCTCTATATATAAGGCATAAAATAGTTCTAAGAATAAAAAACACGATTCACTTCAGACTGCTTCAAATGCACTAACGCTTTGTAGAAAAACAAAATACTGAAAATTCTAAAAAATTCAATCAGTTTCAATGGTTAATGGTTCGGGCTGCAAGTTATTAGAACATAAATCTCATTTTACAATGTCTCAACACTGGCTGGGCAATAAAAAGATATCTATGTACCGCTGTTTAGTACACTAACGCTTCGAATAAAAATAGTTTTGAAAACTTTTCAACAAAATTCAATGTATCAATTGTCAAATCTTCATCAATAGAAGAACTAACTGACCCAATTGAAGCTGGCAATGGGATAAGACAGGGAGATTCTCTGAGTCCTTTGTTGTTCAACCTGATCATGGACGAAATAATAAAAAAAATAAGAACAAAAAACGATACCAAATGGGAGAAAAACAAATTAAAATAATCTGCTATGCAGACGACGCAATACTAATCTCTCAAAGTGAAGATGATTTACAACGTATGCTGCACGAATTTAATATAACGCTGGAAAATTTAACATGTTAATTTCCCAAAAAAGACTAAATGCATGGTTATAACAGCAGATCTAATAAGGTGTAAATTAGAGCTGGAGGGTCAAATAGAACAAGTCATGGAGTTTAAATATCTAGGCATCACACTATGCAGCTACGGAAATCTCGAAACAGAAGTGGAAGATCAGATGAATAAAGCAAACAGAGACGCAGGTTGCCTGAATGAAACAATATGGATAAATAAAAACATCGGAAAAGAAGTGAAAGGCAGAATTTACAAAACAGTCATCAGACCAATAATGGCATTCGCGGCAGAAACACGACCTGATACAGAAAGAACAAAAATAATGCTAGAAACAGCAGAGATGAAAACATTGCGAAAAATCGATGGTAAGACCCTGTGGGATAGAGCTAGAAGTGCAGATATACGACGGAGATGCAAGGTGGACAACAATAATAACTGGGTGAAAAGCAGAAGAGTAGAATGGAACGACCACATAAGCCGATTGACAAAAAATAGAGTAGTAAGGACGGCGAGAGACGGTTCCCCAATAGGAAGAATATCAGTGGGAAGACCACGAAAAAGATGGAATGACAACTTACTGGAGGCACATTGAATAACAGACAGAGTAATGTCGACATAAAAAGAAGAAGACGAGAAGAATTGTCAATGGTTACTACAGTTATTAGATAAATAAATATCATTTTACAATGACAACAGAGTCTTGGCAATAAAAAAAGGTATAGATGTAAAAGAAGAAGAAGAAATGTAGAAAATATTTTACCGCTATACGCTTTTATATCAATACCAACTTCGCAAGTGTTTAAAAAATTGAAAGATTAAAATTTAATGGTCGCTCGTGTCAGAGTCTAGCGTGTACAAAATTGCCAGTAAGGCACGCTCGTGTCAGAGTTGAGCGTGTACATTAAGGGGTTAATAAACATGGACTAAGCTTCAGACAATGCTCTATTTTTAAACCAGGAGAATTGACTCATAATAACTATAACTCAACTTAACATAACTAATTGGCTTAGTCCATCGTTAGTCGCTATTTATTAAAAAAATAAATGTCATTGAGTTAGTTCTAGGTCTATAGTTAGTCCGTGTTTATTAGTAAGAGTCTTAGTGACTGCACTATTCATAGGAAGACATAATAAATTTCTTATCGTTACATTATACTGATTTAACAGATAATTATTATTTTAGGTGTCTCTTGTGAAGACATGCAAAATGATGAAGGCAATCTATTAAACGGTATTGGAAACACTTTGAACCAAAACGTTGCTGCTACTACGGATGTGAAAACAGAAGAAAATCCTTTTAGATGTGAATTTTGCTCCAAACAATTAACAAGAAGTTCTTCTTTAAAAAGACATTTGAGAGTGCACACCGGAGAAAAACCATTTAGATGTGAAATTTGCACAAAACAGTTTTCAAGGAACTCAAATTTAACTATACATATGAGAGTGCATACTGGTGAAAATCCATTTGAGTGTAAAATATGCGCCAAACAGTTTTCACTAAAGAATTACTTAACAAAACATATGAAGTTGCATACCGGTGAAAAATCATTTGAATGTGATATTTGCACCAAACAGTTTTCAACGAAACAAGTTTTAAAGTGCCATATGAGAGTGCATACTGGTGAAAAACTATTTGAATGTGAAATTTGCACCAAGCAGTTTTCAACGAAACAAGTTTTAAAATGGCATATGAGAGTGCATACTGGTGAAAAACCATTTGAATGTGAAATTTGCACCAAACCGTTTTCAACGAATCAAGTTTTAAAATGGCATATGAGAGTGCATACTGGTGAAAAACCATTTGAATGTGAAATTTGCACCAAACAGTTTCCAACAAACACACATTTAACTAGACATATGAGAGTGCATACTGGTGAAAAACCATTTGAATGTGAAATTTGCACCAAACAGTTTTCACTAAAGAATAACTTAACAAAACATATGAAGTTGCATACCGGTGAAAAACCATTTGAATGTGATATTTGCACCAAACAGTTTTCAACGAAACAAGTTTTAAAACGGCATATGGTAGTGCATACTGGTGAAAAACCATTTGAATGTAAAATTTGCACCAAACAGTTTTCAACGAAACAAATTTTAAAACGGCATATTATGGTAGTGCATACTGGTGAAAAACCATTTGAATGTGAAATTTGCACCAAACAGTTTTCAATACAGGCTAATTTAAGAGTACATTTAAAGTTGCATACCGGTGAAAAACCATTTGAATGTGAAATTTGCACTAAACAGTTTTCAAGCAAAGATGTTTTAAAACGGCATAGTATGGTAGTGCATACTGGTGAAAAAACTTTCTCGTGCAAAGTATGCTCCAAACAGTTTTCATACAGGACTAGCTTAACAGCACATATGAAAACACAATTGTGATTAGGATAAGGTCCGTACCTCACCGGGACGCCATGGCCACCATGGATTGCCAAGAACGCTGCCCGTTTCCACCACATTCGCTCTTGTTACATATACATAGACAGAAATGGACGTGGAAGAAATCGCACTGTTTTAGTAGTGTGTGGAGTGTATCGCCAGTGGCCAGTGGTGGAGGTGGAGCAATTAAGAAGACGGGACCGGCAAGAGTGGAGTATGAAAGCAGCAGCGAAGAGAACGGGAATAAGAGAAGTAGGGATGGGTACGATGCGGATGATTTATTCAGAAAAAGCAAGGTAACGAGGAGAACACCGACTAAGAGTGATAACCAAAATGAACAAATGAAACATGATGCAGACAATTATGTCAAGAAATGAAGATATGATGATTGAAATAAAAAACTTGCGCAGAGAGCAACAAGAAACCTTGGATTGTGTCAGACAGCTGGAGAAAAAGAATAAGGAGTTAGAAAAACGACTCAATGAAGCAAATGACAGAATAGAACGAATTGAGAAGGATAAAAGAAAAAAGAACATAATAATTAAAGGATTAACTTTCGATAGCAATGATAACAGGTCTACTAAACAAAAACTAGAACAGTTTATTGAAACAAATCTGCAACTAAAGGTTAAACTGAGGGAAGGAAATAAAATTGGTCATAAATCATTTCTGGCAAAAATGGAAAATATGACGGATAAAATCTCGGTATTAAGGAACAAAAGTAAACTTAGAAACATAACAGGACAAGGAGTATATATAGAGTCTGACATGACAAAAATGGAAAGAGAAATACAGGCTATAATTAGGAAAATAGCGAAGGGGGAAAAGATAAGGGTAATACAGCAAAAATAGGGTATATGAAGCTAAATATTAATGGAAAAGATATGAAATGGGATAAGGATAATGGTAAACTGACAGAAAGCACACAGAACAGCCAGAGAGGACTCCCAAAAAACTAAAAAGGAATGCAGAAACGACTCCAATAATTATAACGACTAAAGCAACGGACAAGTACATGAGATTGGAAAATGATAATACGAAGTATAAACAAGGTAACGAGGCAAAACAAAACCATAAGACAGAAAAGTCAAAAGTCTGACTCCGTAGAGAATGATGAAAAAGGTAAAGAAATGGGTAAAGAAAAAAGAAGAGTGGAAAAAAGGAAAAAAGAGAAAATAAGAATGGCAACATGGAATGTACGCGGCACCTATGAGGAAGGAGCCATGAAGGAATTAGTAGAAGAAGTAGGAAGATATAAATTGGATATTGTAGCGGTACAAGAAACAAAACAATTGAGGTCAAATATCGGAATTAGAAAATGTGGTTTTTTTCAAAAGTGGAGGAGCAGATAATATGTTGGGAACAGGTTTTATTATAAGAAAAGGTCTAAAAGAAAAGATTATGAGTTTTAATCCCATATCGGAGAGGATGTGTTATATACGACTAAAAGGGAAAAAAAGAAATATAAGCATTTTAAATGTACACGCTCCTACCGAAGAAAAAGATGAAGAGATAAAAGACATATACTATGAAAAAATGGAGATGGAATATGAAAGGATACCGAAACATGACGTCAAAATTATAATGGGAGACGTAAATGTAAAAGTGGGGAAAGAGGCAATCTACAGAAATACAGTAGGAAAGCATAGCAAACACGACGAGTCAAATGACAACGGACAGAGACTGATAAGTTTCGCAATGGAAAAAAATATGGTGGTAAGAAGTACACAGCTACAGCGGAAAGAGATACATAAGGGTACGTGGACATCTCCGGACGGAAAAACCGTTAACCAAATGGATCATGTAATGATAGAAAAACGACACGCGGAATTTATTACAAATGTCAGAAGTATGAGAGGAGCAGACTGACCATTTTTTAGTAAAAATTGAATGTAAAAGTGAAGTAGAAGAAAAAATAGTTGTAAAAAAGGATGCAAAAAGAACAAAATCATACGAAGTAGCTGAACTGAAAAAAGAAACAACCAGGCAAAAGTATCAAGAAGAAATAGAAAAATTGTTTTTGGAAACAAAGAATGAAGCCACAGATGTAGAAGAAAGATGGGAACAAATAAAACACGTTACAAAAGAAGTAAGCAGAAAATTGATACCCAGAATTAAAAAACAGACAAGAACTAAGGAGTGGTTTGATAGGGAGTGTGTAGAGCTGTCAGAAGAGAAGAAAAAGTTAAGAATACGTATGTTGACCAACCCTAATGACAAAAACAGAGAAGAGTATAATCACGTACGAAAACAGTTAAAGAAAAGTTGCAGGAGGAAAAAGAGAAAATTCAATGAAAAAAAGTTGCAGGAGATAGAAGAAAAATTTAGGAATAGTGAAATAAGATCATTTTATCAAGAGGTAAAAAAAGTAGAAAAAGGTTACCAAAGCAAAACAAGCTACGTAAAGACCATAGAAGGAGAGCTAGTAAGTGAGCCGGGAAAAGTTATGAAAGAATGGAAAATGTATTTCGAAACGTTACTAAACAGTGATGATGAAGATCAGGGAGAGGACGAAGACAGAACAGAGGGTGCAGATATAAGAATAGCCGAACCAACCAAAGACGAAGTGCAAATTGTAAGCAAATTGAAAAACAATAAAAGTCCAGGTCCAAATGAAATAAGTGCAGAAATTCTGAAAGCAGGGGGAAGAAAACTACTAGAAAAGGTGTATGAACTGATAAGACTTACATGGAAAGAAGAAAAGATGCCTGAAGAGTGGGCCAGAGCCTGGATAATCCCATTACATAAAAAAGGGGATGCAACGATGGTGCAAAATTACAGGGGTATTGCTTTGCTGGACGTGTGCTATAAAATATTTGCTAGGATTGAAGAGAAAGATTAGAGGTATACGCAGAGAAACTAATAGGAGAATACCAAGCAGGATTTAGAAACAATAGATCGACGACAGAGCAAATATTTAACATAAAAGAAATCCAAACAAGCTGCTACGATCATAAAATGGTTTTATATGCACTATTCATAGATTTTAAGCAGGCCTATGACAAAATTAATAGAAAAAAAATGTATGAAGCCCTACGGCAAATGGAAATACCAGAAAAACTAATCAAGTTAATAAGAATTACCTTAAATATCACATCTAACGAAATAGTGTGGAACAGTCACAAATCGGAAGAGTTTATAGTCAAAAAAGGACTTAGACAAGGTGACCCTCTATCAACTGTGCTATTTAACCTAGTTTTGGAAACAATTGTAAGGAACAGCAGAATAGAAACACAAGAAACGATCTACCGTAACGAACATCAATGCATGGCCTACGCCGACGACCTTGCACTGCTAGCAAAAACTAATACCGAATTAAAGAAAATCATGAGAAGATTAGTCAGAGAGGCAAAAAAATTCGGCCTAGAAATAAATGAAGAAAAGACGAAGTATATGGTGGTAGGCAACACAGAAAGAGAACCTGTAGATATGCTAAAGTTAACAGCGTTCGATGGAAAAGAATATAAATTTAAACGAGTAAATCACTTTACATATCTAGGTGCCATATAGATGAAAAAGGACACGAGCAAAACGAACTAAAGCACAGGATAGCTAAAGGTAACCGAAAGGTCGGCAGTTTAAAAAAATTATTTAAGTCAAATTACGTATCAAGAAAGACGAAAATTAGAATATACCAAACTGTAATAAGAGCAACAGTCACCTACGGATGTGAAACATGGGTACTAAACAAAACAGAAGAAGAAATGATAGAGAGATGGGAACGCAAGGTACTGAGGACTATTTTCGGGGGAAAAAATACGGCAGATGGTTGGCAAAGAAGGACTAATCAAGAATTGAGGATGCTTTACAAGGAACCAACTATAACAAGATACACAAAGAATCAGGTGGGCAGGTCATGTCGAGAGGATGGATAGGTCAAGAATGCCAAAGAAGATACTACTAAGAAGACCAGTTGGGACAAGGAGAAGAGGTAGACCAAGAAAAAGATGGCACGAAAAGTTTCAAGAAGATATAGGATCGATGGAAATTACAGACTGGAAAGAGAAAGCGAAAAACAGGATACAGTGGAGAAACATAGTGCAACAATTTTTACATAGACATTAAATCAAATTATATAACAAATATAAGACATTAGTACATATTGTCATTTGTATTATGTAAAATTGTTATTGTTAAGTTGTACAGCCCTAGGCCTCCAAGGCCTGTAGAGCAGGTTAAATAAAAATAAAAGAAGAAGGAAAAAATATGGGTACATCCTTCTATACTAAAGCGAAACGAAAGTGGTGTTTTTGGCAAATTATATGAAGACTTCCTGAAATATCAGAGTAATCCTTTGAGGCACTGTTTCACAAATATAACCGACTTTCGGTCTCAACGATAAATCTTTCTGTATCAAAATTGCTTTTGCTTTCTATCTTTCCCAGTAGCGACTGAATGAGTGACGGTACGTACACTCTCGTTTTTATTGCTGGTATCGTCGCCAAACTCGTATTGAAAAGGCTAGAAGCTATTAACAGTCTTAGGAAACTTCTGTGCAACTTATCTTTAAGTATCAATATTCGCATAAGAATTCTTAGATGCTACGTCTTTAATGTTCTCCTCTACGGAGTAGAAAGCTGGAGTCTTACAGAAGATGCCATAAAACGATTAGAGGCATTTGAAATGTGGTGCTACCGACGTATGTTAAGGGTCTCATATATACACCACACAACTAATATAACTATTCTCCAGAGGCTAAGAAAAGACAAAGAAATAATTAACACCGTAAAAAACAGAAAATTGGCTTACTTCGGCCACATTATGCGTAATGAAAAATACCGACTGCTACAGTTGATTCTACAGGGCAAGATTGAGGGCAGGAGAGGCCCTGGACGTAGACGTATATCCTGGCTGGCCAATCTTAGAAAATGGACTGGTCTAACGTTAACTGATCTATTTCGAGCTGCCGTAAATAGAATAAGATGGGTCAATCTGATCGCCAACATCTCCAGAAGATAGGCACTTTTAGAGGAAATTCGTCGCCAAGTGGCCAGGGTAGCCAGTCGCCACAAGAGGAACTGTAGACAGTGGCGACGCCTCCAATTCAGGCCCGTCGCCAAGTGGTTGCCAAATGTGGTACCTGCCATTTATTTTAAAAGAATTAATTGGAAGCGTCGCTGGCTACGTCGCCATGGTGTGCTGGTGGCGATTTTACAAAATATACCTGCTCTCAACACAAGCTCCGCCTCCTACGCATACGTCGTCCACATAACTGTAACCCGCTCTCAACACATCTTACAAAATATACCCGATTCCAGCACATATGAGTCAAGTTAATATTTTTCGAGCTATTTGCGAGTGAATGATATAGCCCAGTCGGGATACCATTTGACCTTGCATTAGGAGCTGCCCCAAATTTTATTTTTCTAATCTTTAGGGGGGGGGGGTCAATAGTAGTATAAATTTAAAATCTCGACTGAATTTGACCGTTGCGTTAGCCGCCATCTTGATTTTAAACGAGAACCGTTTTTGCTCAATATCTCTGCCATTTTCAACTTTTTGACAAAAAATATATAAACTGAAAGTGTTGGAAATGCAATTGCGATTTTCTGTAATTTCGTTTATTATAATTTTTTCGTGCGGTCCATATTTTCCGAGTTATGGGGAAAAACAGTGACAGTTAAAGCATAATTATTGATTTATTGAATTATCTCGTTTATTATTACTTTAACAACAAATTTTAACCTATACAAAAATGAAGAGAATTAAATTTTGTACAATTTTGATTTCTTTCATTTTTTGATAACATCAATATTTAAGGTAGTACGTATGCGGTAAAGGCGCGAGCGTAAGACCCGATTGATTTTAAAGCAATTGTTTTTGTTCAACATCTTCCCCGTTTTCAACTTTTCGACAAAAAATGTAAAGACTGAAATTGTTGCAATTACGATTTACTACAATTTTTCGAGAGAACCAGTGGCAGGTCTAAGAGGGGGGGAATAAGTTATTATTTATGTCTTTTATGTACTTAATTTGGTTGGTGTTTCATTGGAAGTTTCAAAAATTGTATAAAATATAATTCTCTTTATTTTTGTTTATGTACAATTATGTCGTAAAGTTAATAATAAATGAGAGAATTCAATAATTATGCTTCCCCTCCGCTTCCACTATTTTCCTCCTTAACTCGGAGAATATTGATCGCAAAAAATTTTGTGGAAAAGAAATTGTAGAAAATTGCGTTTCCAACAATTTTAGTTCCTACCGTTTTTGTCGAAAAGTTGAAAATGGCGGAGATGTTAAGCAACAACGGTTCTCCTTTAAAATCAATGTGGCGGCTAATGCAACCGCAGAATTCAGTCGAGATTTTAAATTTACACTACTATTGATCTCCCCTAAAGGATAGAATTATAAAATTTGGGGCAGCTCGGAAAAAAGATTCAATTCAGTAATTATGCTCCCCCCACCACTTTTTACTATTTTCCCACTTAACTCGGAAAATATCAACCGCATGAAAAAAATTGTTAAAAAGAAATTGTAGAAAAACATATTTGGAACAATTTAAGTTGAAAATGGCGTAGATATTGAACAAAAACAATTGCCACAAAATCAATCAGGTCTTACGCTCGCGCCATTATCGCATACGTACTGCCTTTATTAACTTTAGCAAAAAAATGAAAGAAACTAAAATTGTGTAGAATTCAATTCTCCCTATTTTTGTACAGGAACATTTTTGTCGTAAAACTAACAATAAACGAGATAATTCAATAATTATGCTCTATTTATATACAGGGTGAGTCACCACTAACGCGACGGAAGATTACAGCGAAATGGTAAAAGATTTGAAAAAAAATTTTAATTAGTGGTTTGTAAGTTGATAAAATCTACATTTTAAAATTATTTTGAAATATACAGGGTGTCCCAATAAATGGCGGCGTATCAAAGTTATATTTTTTCTTATGGAACACCCTGTATTTTATTGCATTTTTTAATTGTCGGCAAAAAATAAGGTATAGTTTCATAAGGCTTCCCTATACCTATGTACAGAGTGTTCTGAGTTATGTTAACATTTCTTAAAATGTAAAGTTTTAAAAGAAGGCTTATTCTCAAGTTATTTAAGAAATTATAAAAAAAAATACTTTTACATCTAAATAGTTGGATATTGGTTGAATGTATTCCATGATTGATTATTACACATTTATTTACAGGGTGTTCAACATTTACAGTTTCATTATTGGATTATTCAATGTGTCATATGATGCTTATTTTAAATGGAACACCATGTATATTAATTATATTAAACGAAGTCACCTCTTTCGAATGGTATATGGATGTCCTATACCTAGGTCTAATAGTTTTTGCATAATTTACAATTATTTAAATTCTTAATCTGTAAATCGATTTTAAAACAAAAGATGTATCTCATTGTATGACATCGTCATTTTATGACAGTACGGTCTGGTAATTATCAAAAATATAAACATCCATGTATGATATTCAAATTTAATTGTTCCTAAAAATGAATAACAACGTTATCTACGAAAGAGTAGACATGGTACTTTGCATTGGGGAGTGTTTGCAAAATTGTATCTTACTTTCTAAAGTTTATGCTCAAAAGTAGGTATCCTGATAGAAGACACCCAAAAAAGGACGTTTTTGAGAAATTTCGGAAAGTTAAATAAAAATAAACCAGTTATTTGTGATCACGTCAAGGAACTTGATGTCCTGCTTTCTGTTACGGAAAACCCAAATACTAGTAAAGAAAAAATTTCGGGTAAATCAGTCAAACGACTGTTAGAATACTTAAGAGAAACCACTATTATCTGTATAAAACTCAACTACACCAATATTAGACCGATCAGGATTATGATAAATATTTAACTTATCGCTTATGGACTTTAGACTTTGGAGCAGATCCTGATTTTTTTTTAAATGTATTCTATACAGACCAATCTACCTACTTTTCATAATAATGGTCTAGTAAATAGACATAATTTTCATTTCATTATGATACAGTAAACATTTATTTCGTGCAGTTTAAAAATCGAGAGTGCATAAATATTATTTTTAAAATCAATTTACCGATTAAGAAAATTGTAAGTTACGCAAAAACTATGACTCCTAGTTATGGAACATCCCTATACCATTCGAAAGAGGAACCTGTGTTTAGTATAATAATTTATTAACATACATGGTGTTTTATTTAAAATAAGTATCATATGACACATTAAATAATTCAATAATGAAACTGTAAATTTTGAGCACCCTGTAGATAAATGTGTAATAATCATGGAATACATTAATTATAAAATAATTACCAGACGGTACTGTCATAAAATGACAATATCATACAATGCCATTAATTAACTACATCTTTTGTTTTAAAATCGATTTACAGATTAAGAATTTTAATAATTGTAAATTACGCAAAAACTACGACACCTAGGTATAGGACATCCATATACCATTCGAAAGAGGTAGATTTGTTTAGTATAATTATTTATTAATATACATGGTGTTCCATTTAAAATAAGAATCATATGACACATTGAATAATCCAATAATAAAACTGTAAAATTTTGAACACCCTGTAAATAAATGTGTAACAATTAATCATGAAATACACTCAACCGATATCCAAATATTTAGATGTAAAAGTATTTTTTTTATAATTTCTTAAATAACTTGAGAATAAGCCTTCTTTTAAAACTTTATATTTTAAGAAAAGTCACCATAACTCAGAACACTCTGTACATAGGTATAGGGAAGCCTTATGAAACTATACCTTATTTTTTGCGGACAATTAAAAAATGAAATAAAATATAGGGTGTTCCATAAGAAAAAATATAACTTTGATACGCCGCCATTTATTGGGACACCCTGTATATTTCAAAATAATTTTAAAATGTAGATTTTATCAACTTACAAACCACTAATTAAATTTTTTTTTCAAATCTTTTACCATTTCGCTGTAATCTTCCGTCGCGTTAGTGGTGACTCACCCTGTATAACTGTCAATATTTTCCGCTATAACTCCGAAAATATCGATGGCACGAAAAAATTGTAAAAATAGAAATGATAGAAAATTACATTTTCAACAATTGTGGTTGTTGTACTTTTTGTCGAAAAGTTGAAAATGGCGGAGATATTGAGCAAAAACGGTTCTCGTTTAAAATCAAGATGGCGGCTAACGCAATGGCAGAATTCAGTCGAGATTTTAAATTTACACTACTATTGACCCCCCTAAAGATTAAAAAAAAAAAAAAATTGGGGCAGCTCCTAATGCAAGGTTAGGCCTGTTATTCGTCTAATCCGACTGGACTAATATGTTTTTCAACAACAAACACTCGTTTTTCGATGGTTTTCGCAAATAACTAAAAAAGTAAGTTTCCTACCGAAAAAAATATGTTTAGCAAAATAATAGCTTATAAAAAAGTGAAAAAAAAAATGAAGTATGTACACCCAGTAGAAGCAGAGTTGCAGCTAATGAAAAGTAGGTTCTTCTTCGTCAAATTCCAAATCGATTATTTAAACGTGAAATAACCGTTTCGATGATCAAAAGTAAGTTACGCTAAAAATAATATTAGTCTCTTTTTTTGTTAAAAAATGATAAAAATCGCCCTCTAATTAGAATCCGAAATGAAATGAATCGTTACTGCTTCACAAGGTACTTTACTTATGTATTGTTTATATTATCTGTAAGTTTCATCGGCTCAAAATGCTCATTTAAAAAAATGGTTTACAGTGTTTTTTTTTTTATTTTGAACAATATTCCTTTTTCTTCAAAATGACTTAAAAATTATATGTGATACCAAAAATCTCAAAGAGTAAAAAATGTATGCTTTTCTTTTCTGGATGTTTTGAATTTTTTTGTTTTCGTGTAAGACAAAAACTGGTTAATATAAAATGTATTGATAGCGGGTACGGATACTTTCAGTTCTGGATGACGTCTGTCTAGAAGGCGGAGCTTGTGCTGACAGTGGGTATATTTTGTAAAATCGCGTCCCGGTGAGGTATGGCCCTCAGATGGGCACAGTGCTACTCTTGAAAAGAAAAACGTATCAAATATCGGATAATTATATCCTATTAAATTTTTGTTATTTTATCATAAAATATCGAAATCTGATTTTAACCTGTATGTACAGTTTGATCGTTAATATAAATATTTTCTCATGAAATAGTTTTAGGCCGAAATACCTCCTAAAAAAACTCCGATAGGACCTAGTGTGATAAGAATGCTTTCAAAATAATGATATAATACTTCATGCAGTGAACGGTTCATTTGAACCTTTTCCTTTGTGTAGTAGTTTATAATAGAAACGGTAATCGGCCAGAATGCGCAACAAAGTGGCGGTATCAATATTAGATATTTATAAGTGTAAAAAATTTGAGTAGCCGCTTTAAAGATGAGCACGTTCCGGTATTTTAACATACTATTAATCACATCTATTTTAAATATTTAAAATAAAATTTTTTTTGATCCAAAACTGATGTTTTGTCGGTGGGGGAGGGGTTAGAGGGTATTTGGTTAAAATTGCACCGAGTCCTATTTTTTAAACACAGAACGTAAAAAAATGAAAAAAAATGAATTCTGGAAGGGCTTTATACTTTATAGATTGTATGTGCATACCGTTGGGCAACAATTTTGGAGCAAATATGGGAGTGATTTGAGTAGTTACATAGTCAACTGCATTGTTTTCGTTTATGAACACTTACAATTTGCATTATATATACCAAAACCTTTCTCTCATCCATCTTAAATTTGATTTCTCTACTCAATGCTTTGTTCATTTTTTGTTCGTTTCATTATACAGATTTTACAGATAGTTATTATTTTAGGTGTCTCTCGCGAAGACATCCACAATGATGCACAAAACCTATTAAAGTATACTGGAAATAATTTGAACCAAAGTTACCTGCTACTACGGATGTGAACATCGAAGAAAAACATTTTGAATGTGGAATATGCTCCAAACAATTAACAACAAGTTATTCTTTAACAGTACATATGAGAGTGCATACTGGTAAAAAACAGTTTAAATGTGAAATTTGCACCAAACAGTTTTCAGCAAACACAGATTTTACTAGACATATGAGGGTGCATACTGGTGAAAAACCTTTCGCATGCAAAATATGCACCAAACAGTTTTCAAGGAAACACGTTTTAAACTGGCATATGAGAGTGCATACTGGTGAAAAACCATTTGAATGTGAAATTTGCATCAAACAGTTTTCAACGAAACAAGTCTTAAAATGGCATATGAGAGTGCATACTGGTGAAAAACCATCTGAATGTGAAATTTGCATCAAACAGTTTTCAAGAAACATACATTTAACTAGACATATGAGAGTGCATACTGGTGAAAAACCATTTGAATGTGAAATTTGCACCAAACAGTTTTCAACGAAACAAGTATTAAAATGGCATATGAGAGTGCATACTGGTGAAAAACCATTTAAATGTGAAATTTGCACCAAACACTTTTCAATGAAACAAGATTTAAAAAGGCATATGGTAGTGCATACTGGCAAAAAACCTTTCTCGTGCAAAATATGCTCCAAACAGTTTTTACACAGTTCTAGCTTAAGTGTACATATGAAAACACACACTTATGATTAGCATAAGATTGGCACAGTGCTATTCTAGAAAAAAAACTTGTCAAAATTGAGATGATTATATATTATTAAATTTTTGTTATTTTATCATTAAATATCGAAATATGATTCCAACCTGTATATAGATTTTGATCCTTAATAAATATTTTCTCATGAAATAATTTTAGTCCTCTATACTTCCTAAAAAAACACCGATAGGTTCTAGTGTGATAATAGTTATTTATGAAACAGTTCGTGGAGTATGCTTTTTACGCACACACGTGTAGCAAGTGAAGCGAGAGCTATACATCGCGTAAGTGCGCAAAAAGTACTTCACGCACAATTTCATACAATATTTTATATACAATAAACAAATAAGAAACTACAAGGAATAAGTAATTAATTAACAATTCATTCGCAAGATATACTAACAAAATTAAACGATATTCTGTAAAAAACGATTATTAAATGCTTTTATTTAGTTCAATAGTTTGCATCAAATCTTTAGACGTTAATTTGACTGCCTTTTCTCCGATGCAAATGAATGAAAATTTGCAGACATATGTATTTGCGGGAACAATACACGAATAATTCAGGCCCGGCCCTAGGGATTTTGCCACCCTGGGCAAGATCAGCAACCGCCGCCCCCTTCCCCTTCCCTTGGTAGACCCAAAAACAAAAATTTCACCATCGCTCTTAGTTTTCTGAAATCTATCAATTAATGCGTGAAAGGTTGTGTCTATAATTTTTAAATAGAAGTAAACTTTACATCGTGTCTCTATATCTATGTACGTCTATACTTTCATCTTCAGCCTTATAGCCAAATTGTCTTTTCACTTTCGCCTTTCTTGCAATTGCTGTGCCTCCGATTTTCATATTCTCAATTTATAACTTTGATACTGGCTCTTTTGCGGCTGTCAAAAAGCCCTGGAATTTTAAATCACTTCTGAGAGACTTAAAATTGATTTCCGGTTTTTAAATAAACTTACAGCTTGATACGCTCGCATATCAATACTCTGCAGTGATTTGCTGACTACGTTGATGTGAAGTAAAATGGCATGCCATATTACCACTGAACAAAGTAGAGTAAAATCACGGATTTGCTTTGCCAAACAGCTTGCCTCATGAGCAACCATTTTATCGTTGTTTTTATTGACAGTGATTTCTACAAGAGCATTGTAGATTTCTTCAATTTTGTATCTAATGGGAGTAATTGCATCAATTCAACTTTCCCATCTAGTTTCGAACAAAGGTTAGAAATATGATTTTTCAGTATAGCCCCACGATGAATAGATGCTGATGAAAAGTTGTAAATTTTTGTCAGTAAAGAAAAGAGAAAAACTGCGATCTGTGAGGCTTTAGCAGCATCATTTATGACTAAGTTGAGTGAATGGCTAGAACATGGGACAAAAAATGCTCTAGGATTCATTTTCAAAATTCTGTTTTAAACTCCCAAGTTCTTCCCTTTCATGTTTGCTCCATTATCATACATCATAACCTTGTCCGCTCATATTTCGTTCAATATTCCAGTTCATTCAGTTTTTTTTAAAATAACTTCTGTAAGTCCCAAGCCAGTGGTTTTCAGTACAGGCACAAATCCAAGAAAATGTGCTGTAATAATAACATTTTGTGAACAAATCTAAATCTACAAAACGTATAACAGTAGTTATCTTTTTCTCTCCATTAATATTAGGTGTATAATCTAAAATTATGCTATAATATTTTGTTGATTTCAAAAAGTTTGAAATTTTATTTTTGATTTATTCATGGAAAAGCTGAATAATTACGTTTTGGATACGTTTTCCCAAGTAGTGATGCTGCCTGTTACTACCATTCGTTGTTCTCCTAATGTGCTCTTGTAAAACAGAATCAAATTTTCCAAAGAGCTCAACAAGCTTTAAAAATTACCATGGTTGTGATTAAGTTTTCAGAATCGCCCCTCAATGGAAGACAGCCTAAGAACTTGGTGTGCTAAGAACTTTATTATTGATACAAGTCGTTCTATTACATTTTGGAACTTTTTGTGTTTCTTCGTCTATAAATTTGCCCAATTCTAGTCTAATAAAATTGCTAGTTCTACCCACTCTCGCGGTGACTGTAGATGAGCTGAAGACTTATCGTGATCTGGCTTAGCGAGTAGTTTTGATCCCACTATTCTTATACGATGAAGAAGAAGGCGGTGTTGTCGATTTCCGGTCGAATGAACAATTGATATTGTTTCACTTTTTTAACTCTCGTTTTTACAGAAGCATTTTTACCGCTCTTGTTTATAATGTTGATTTTTTATAATATTAAAAACATAATTTATTATTTTTTCAATTTCAAAAATTGGCTCTTCAAAAATTTGCCGCCCTGGGCAGCCGCCCAGTTCGCCCACCCCTGGGGCCGGGCCTGCGAATAATCAATAAAAAAATGTTTTTATGTTTTTTAATTGTTTAAATAAAAAAAAGACGATTTTAATGGAAAATGCTTAAATTCTCCTGTTTTTTACAATGTAAAAACTGGAAAGTTTTGCGGATTGTAGCTAATGATATGAACTATACATAATTTCACTTTTTACGTTAATTGTTTACGTTATGCTTCATAAATAAACAATAAAGTTTCAAATTTTTTGCCGACTCCGACTACTTTTCATGTTAGTACATCATACGCTTTATACATATTTTAATAAACATGGCGATATATTTTAATGTTTGAAAAGTGTAAGACCAAAAACTAAAAAATAAATTTTTTTTAAGAAACGCTTTTCTTTAGAAGAGTGACTAAAATTAAAAATATTATAAAAAAATCAACTAAAAAGCAAAAAATAAAAAAAGCGTTTCTTAAAAAATTTTTTTCAATTTTTTTTATTTTAATTGTTTATATTTATAGTTTAATTGTTGCAGTTATTTATATTTCCTAAAGATATGTTGAGAACGGAATCTTTTTTTTTTTAATTTATTATGTGTTACATTGTAGCTACTTGAAGCCGGAGGTTCGACTTCAGTACTTGGTCTACGCGGGTTAAAATAGTTATTTTCCTAACTGGTGAGAAAAGTGATACTTTCCCACACGCGACTGTCGCGCCGGTGAGAACAACTACACATTTTTAAAAATGTCTATAGGCCCCTTGTCGACTCAGCCTGAATATAATGAGTAATTTGGGTAAAACCAGGGGTATTAATAGGCGGTTCAAGCGTAGTACTGGCCCTGCTACCTTGTATACCGTATGCCCTAGATATAGCAGACTTTCTTCTTCCTAGCCTTCTATCGTTCACGTTGGGACATATTCCTCTCCCAACCAGTTTTATCGGTCTCTATCCTGAGCAACATATTTCTAATTTGTTCCGGTTACTCTTTTAATATCTTTACCGGCTCTAACCAGTTTAACAACTGGTTATAGCAAATGATACAGACTCTAGTCTCAAAAACATTGTATGTGGGGTACCTCAAGGTTCAGTATTGGGTCCTCTACTTTTCCTTATCTTTATTAATGACATCACTAGTTTAAAAATCGATGGAAAAATCTTTCTTTTTGCTGATGATACCAGTATCACTTGGAGCAACTCAAATATTGCAACTCTTCATGCTACTATAACTTCTGATCTACTTACAATAAAAACCTGGTCTGACTCTAATTTACTCTCGTTTAACGTAGATAAAACAGTAGCATTGTCTTATAAAGGAGTCCTTCAACCCTTACCTCTTAATAACAGCCAGATCAGTACCGTTGATTCTGTAAAATTTATTGGTATTTTTTTAGACAGCAACCTTAAATGGTCCCACCATATCGATTTGTTAAGGAAGAAACTATCCTCAGCTTGTTATGCTATAAGATCTGTTTCGAATGAACTCAATTTAGCATCTTCCAAAATAACATATTTTTTTTTTGTTCGAGTCACATCTTCGTTATGGTCTTCCTTTTTGGGGTTCTGGTACAGCTGCCCAATTCGATGTTATTTTCAAATTACAAAAAAGAGCAATTAGATATCTGTTTGGCCTCAGAAGAACAACACAGTGCAGAAGTTACTTTAAAGATCACGAAATTTTAACTCTTCCATCTTTGTATATTTTAGAAACTGTTTGCTTAATTCGTAAACATCTACATGTCTTTCCACTAAGACCTAATCATGACTACTTCACGAGAAATTCTACGTTTGACGTCTATATGCCGACCCCGTCCTCTGAGTTAGTAAAGAAATCTATATTATATTCCGCAAAAAAACTTTACAACCATCTCCCTCTACAACTTAAATCTGCAGCATCTTTCCCCAAATTCCGTAAACTGACAAAAGCCTACCTATCTGAAAGACCATATTATTCAGTAGAAGATTTTCTTAATCAATAACTAAGAAATTACAGTACCCTCTGCACAAGTAGTATTTTTATTATCATTTTTTTTTTCTATATTTGTTTGTCATATGCAGCAGCTTAACTTTTAAACTTATTAATTACTAGGTAGACTATGCATTTGCTTAAATTTTGCAATTGTTTACTTCTGTTTTTCATTATTATTGTTATTATTGTAAATATATTGACGATTTATGTAATTTTAGTAAATTAGATTGTTATTGTTTTGTTTTCTTGACTTTTTATTAGCTTTGTCGATAAAATTGTACAATTTTTCATGACAATAAAGCATATTTCTATTCTATTCTATTCTATAATATCATCAACCCACCTCATCTGTGGTCTTCCTCTCGGTAGTTTACTTTGGTAAGGTCACCAATGTTGTATTGTTGCATTCCAACGTTGGTCTTTTTGTCTAACAGTGTGGCCTGCGAAGCTCCATTTAAGTTTGGCAACTTTTGTTGTTATGTCCTCGACGTTTGTTTTTGATCTTACCCAGTCGTTCCTCTTTTTACTGGCAGTCGTATACCTAACATTGCTCTTTCCATGGCTCTTTCTGTTTTGGCTAGTTTATTCATATTTGCCTTTGTTAGGGTCCAGGTTTGACATCCATATTAGTCTAGTAAAATAAAATTACACTACATGTAAATCAAAATGTAAATTCGTACAGGTTGAAACAAATTTTATATCAAAGTTTAGGTGGGTACAAAAGATATTTTCAAGAAAGTATCCAAATCATACAGGGGGATCATTGTTTAAATAATTAAAAAGTGGTCATTTTTGCAAAAAAAATTACTTTTTTAACTGCTGAGGTCATTCAATTACTAATGAAAGTATAGAGGATTATTTTCTACAAAGTTGAAGGGTAAATCTTTCACATAAGAATTACTAAATTAAATTTGACCCCCTATTTATTTAAATAATAATACATAAATCTTTAAAAACAAATTTGCAAAATATAATTTTTAGCGTTTTAAATAAGCACTATAAATATCTTATTTTACAGACTAAGTTGCGCTATGTTACCAGTATTAAGCAAAAAAAAATTGGTCAAAAAATATTTAATATTTTTTGAGATAATGAATTTGTTTATTAAATGTTACTATATTTTCAATTGCAAAAACGCGGTTGTTACGAAAGACTTATGCACCTGTATTAAATCTTTTTATTTTTATGTATTTTTTCGATAAATGTATTGATAAATTCAAATTTCAATTAAACTTCCCCCTAAAATGGCATTTGAAAATTATTCAAATTTGTTTAAATTTTGTTTTTTAAATAACGTCGCGGGGATTAAATATTTTGAAATGCCGTTTCGATAATTGGGTTCCTGGGAATTTTTCACTAATTAACAAATTTTTTTCTTTTTTTCCTCTTCTTTTTTTTCCTTGGAGTTATATTACTACGGGCCCTTTTAGGGTTAAGTTTCATTAAGAATGTCGACTCTCTAAGTTGTAGATTCTAGACCTAAAAATATTAAGATTTAACTAAAATCTCTTAAATAAAATGTGGCTACTTACTGAGTTACAGGGTGTTTCATTTAAAAATTTAAAAATTATTGTTACCAAGTACTCTAAAACTATTTGACGTATCCTTATCATACTTGGCAGAAAGTGTGGGTACTATACAGTCTACTAAATTGTGATAAATGAAAGTTTATAGCTACTACCAGAGGTGTACGACAAGGGATAGTGAATGATTGACCCTTCCCAAATTCTACGCCACTGAGGGTATTACTATTTTAGCGAAATTTTTCGATTCTCCAATACTTTCTATCTAAATAATATACTCTTTACTGGTAACGATTAAGTCATTAGTTTTCGAGATATTGGACGTTAAAAATGAAATGGCATAGTTATTTTGATCTATTCATTCATTCATTTTAAACTTCCAATATCTCTCAAACTGATGACTTTATCGATACCAATAAAGTTATTTACATAGAAAGTGTAGTGTGTATTTTGATTCCGAGCAGTAAAGACGTACCATATCGATCTCGAGATCCACGTTCCAAGTTTTTGTGCCGGTCTCGGCTATCGGCCGGGACTAGTTTATGGTAATTAGTGAAATAATAATTAAAAAACGATTTGAGTGATTAATTCTAAATTACTATTTATGTGATTAAATTTTAACTCAGTGGCGTACTATATTAAGGAAATGTACCACCAAAATCAAGTGCCAAATGGGGGGTTGTATCATCATCCAGCCTCAAAAGTCCACTGCTGAACATAGGCCTCCTCCCCTCGTTTCCAACCCCATCTATCCTGCGCCGCCCTCATCCAGTTTTTATTTACCTTTCTTAAGTCGTCAGTCCATCTTGTAGGCGGTCGACCGACGCTTCTCTTGTCTTCTCTTGGCCTCCATTCCAATAACCTCTTCGTCCATCGCCCATCTGTCATTCTGGCTACGTGTCCTGCCCATCTCCACTTCAACCTGGCTATCCTCTCGATGACGTCAGTCACCTTTGTTCTTCTCCTGATTTCTTCGTTTCTGATTTTGTCTCGCAGAGTTATTCCTAACATTGACCGCTCCATTCTTCTCTGCGTGACTCTTAGTTTGGTAGCCGAGGCTTTAGTTAAGGTAAGTGTTTCTGATCCGTACGTCAAGACTGGGAGGACGCACTGATCGAATACCTTTCTCTTTAGACATAATGTGCCCCAAATATATACACAGCCTCAACAACCTCCAGTAATATCGCCCCCATTTTATGGATTCCCGAGCAGCCAACAGACAACAAACCAATACATCCCGCCTACTCCATTCCCAAACAATAATCACCAATATAACCAAAACCTCCCTGCACCTCAAATGGATCAACCAAATACATCAAATGCTTCCCAATACATCCTCAGTGGAGAGGAACTTGTCATGGAAAACTCAAGCGATGAAGACGACGAAACCATAGAAAATGTCCATGATTGGCAAACAGTCAAAAAAATTACAAAAAAAAGAAAAGCAAACCCCAAAGATGATAACACAACAACAATGCAAGTGAGTACAAACAACAGATTTGAACCATTAGAAAACCTAACTGATAATAATAACACACCAGTAACACCTAAACCTCCACCTATATTTATCTATGGGGTAAATGATATCAAAAAGATGACTGAAAACCTATCGACAGTCATTAAAGCAGAAGACTACCAGTCGAAAGCTCTCCCAAATGACACAATAAAAATAAACACAAAAACTATTGAGTCATACAGAAAACTTATACAGCATTTAAATAGTAGCAAAATAGTTCACCACACATACCAAGCAAAACAAGATAGAGCTTATAGGGTAGTTATAAGAAATTTACACCACTCGATGCCAGTTGAAGAAATAAAAAGTGAACTAGCTAAATCAGGGCATACTGTCCGTAATATCATTAACGTATTACACAGAGTCAATAAATCACCACTGTCAATGTTCTATGTGGACCTAGAACCGAAAGAAAAAACACATCTATACACTGGATTCTATCGGCAATATGAAAGTCAGCTTTGAACCTCCTCACAGAAAGAAAAATATAACACAGTGTCAGCGCTGTCAACGTTATGGACACACAAAAGCGTATTGTACAAGACCTTACGCATGCGTGAAATGTGGAGGAAGTCATCCAACGCCAGAATGTACAAAACCCAGAAATACACCAGCAAAATGTGCCCTGTGCAACGGAGAACACACTGCAAACTATAAAGGCTGCGTAATTTACAAGGACTTGCAAAATGTAAGAAATAATAGACAACGCGGAAATCAGTCAACCCATAATAATCAGAACCCACATCAAAATGTTAACCCAGCACCAACTTCACAGTATCAGAGTCAACAATCACAGTACCAACAACAGAATGGAACCCAATCCTATGCCCAAGCAGTAAGAGCAGGAAATCAAGTAGCTGACATAGGGTCTCAGATGAACTTATTCTTAAACGAATTTAAAGCAATGTTCACCCAACTAATGAATCAAAACAGCATGATCAACATTAATTAATAAAATTCATTAGATCTGTTCGAATAGCCGAATGGAACGCAAATGGTTTAGCAAACCATAAAGCAGAAGTAATCCAATTCCTAGAGGACAACATAATAGACATCCTCTTTGTATCCGAAACGCATTTCACAGAAAGAAGCGTAATTAAAATACCTCAATACTCAGTCTACCACACTAGTCACCCAGATGGAACAGCCCATGGAGGATCTGCAATAATTATAAGGAACAATATACAACATCATCAAATGCCGGAACATAAAACAGATAAGCTACAAGCAACAATACTTAATATAAATGCCAGGCCTTGGAACTTCGAAATTGCTGCAATATATAGCCCTCCTAGACATAGAATCACAACTGAAGAATACGAAGAACTATTCAACAAGCTAGGTAACAAATTCATTGTTGGAGGTGATTGGAATGCTAAGCATACGAATTGGGGTTCACGACTCATTACACCAAAAGGCAGAAGCCTACTAGATGCCATCAACAACACAAACTGCACCTACTTATCGACGGGACAACCAACGTACTGGCCGTCCGATACAAATAGACTACCAGATCTACTCGACTTCTTTATCCTAAAAGGAATTGCAGCAAACTACACAAACATAGAAGCAAGTTGGGATCTCTCGTCTGACCACACACCAATCATAGCAACAATCAGCACCCACATAATCAAACGACCTGAAATACCCAAGTTGACTTCCCCTAAAACTAATTGGTGTGAATTCAAGTACCAGCTTGACACGAATATAAATCTTGGAATCAGACTCAAAGAAAAAGATGACATAGATAAGGCTATAAACCACTTCACCTGTCAAATTCAGCAAGCTGCATATCGAGCTACACCATCAACTCCAAAGCAAGAAAACAAAAATACCACTTCGAATTATATTAGACAACTAATAGTCGAAAAACGAAGAGCAAGAGGTAGATGGCAAAGAAGCCGCAACATTAATGACAAACACGAATATAATCGATTAACCAGACAATTAAAAACAGCGCTAAATGAAGCACGCAATGCCACATTTGAACACTACATTAGTACCTTGTCTAAAGAAGATCACTCAATATGGAAGGCAACAAAACACTTAAAGAGACCTACAGAACACAACTCGCCAATTAAGAAAGATGATGGTACTTGGGGAAGATCAGACAAGGAAAAAGCTTCAGCATTTGCAGAATACTTAGCTGGTATTTTTAAAGAACACCAAGTAGAGAATAATGATGATGGAAACTTAATAAGAGACTTCCTGGATAGTGCTTGCCCTATGACGCTTCCAATAACACCATTCAATACATCAGAAGTTAAACTAGAAATAGAAAAATGCAATAACCACAAAGCACCTGGATTTGACCTAATAACAGGATTAATACTGAAACATCTTCCGAGAAGAGCATTGGTCATGCTAACTACAATATACAATAGTGCAATCAGACTGACATATTTCCCAATCACATGGAAATTTGCGCAAATAATAATGATTCACAAACCGGGCAAACCTCCAAATAAAACATCATCCTATCGGCCAATCAGCTTGTTGCCGATAATGTCTAAGATCTTCGAAAGACTACTACTTGGTAGACTGAAGAATGACATTAACCTAGATGTAGAAATACCCACACACCAGTTTGGTTTTAGAGAGAGACACTCCACAACACAACAGACTCATAGAATTATAACAAAAATCCTTACTGCTATTGAGGAAAAAAAATATTGCACAGCGGCATTCTTAGATGTAGAAAAGGCATTTGATAGAGTATGGCATACTGGACTTTTATACAAACTCAAATGTATTCTTCCAACCCCCTACTACCTAATCATGAAATCCTACATTGAAGATCGTTACTTCCAAGTAAAATATAACACAGCAACTTCCACATATTTTCCCATTAAATCAGGTGTACCACAGGGTAGTGTCCTGGGCCCTCTCCTTTACCTATTATTTACCGCAGATATCCCAACCACTGAAACAACCCAAATCTCAACATTCGCTGATGACACCACCATAATCGCTGTCAATGAGGACCCTATTATCGCGTCTGCACAACTGCAAAACCACCTTGACCAATTGGGAACATGGCTCAACAAATGGAAGGTGAAAGTAAATGAAACGAAGTCAACCCAAGTTACATTTACAAACCGAAGAGATGTATGCCCAACAATAACACTAAATGATACACAATTACCAGTCAGCACACAAGTCAAATATTTGGGACTAACCCTTGACAAAAGATTAACATGGAAGCCGCACATCCAAGCCAAGAAAACCCAGATCAACATCAAAATACGACAAATGAGCTGGCTTATTGGTCGAAAATCAAAACTCAATATTGAAAATAAACTGCTCCTGTATAAAACTATGATAAAACCAATTTGGACCTATGGTGTTCAACTCTGGGGATGCTCAAAGCCATCAAATATCAAGATAATACAAAGAGTCCAATCAAAAATATTGAGGATGATATTCAACGCACCCTGGTATGTAAGCAATAAAACCCTACACGAGGACTCAGCTACACCCTTGGTAGAGGAAGAAATTCCAAGGATCACAAAGAGCTACCTTGATGGACTGAGAAGTCATCCAAATGATGAAGCAAGACTGCTGAACACTCCTCCCGAATTCGCAAGACGACTGAAGAAACTATGGCCAACAGATTTAATAAATTAAATATATACATATTGTGATCAAATGTAAAAAATTATAATAGGAGGGTTGCCACAGGGCAGCTTCTCCCTCATGTATTTAACATTCAAACTATTTGCTTATAGCTTCGATGAAGCAGATTGTAAATGAAAATATGTAATAAAAAAAAAACATAGAAAGTGTTGGAGAATCGAAAAATTTCGCTAAAATACTAATTCACTCAGTGGCGTAGAATTTGGGAAGGGTCAATCATTCACTATCCCCTGTCGTATGCCTCTGGCCCTAGCTAGAAACGTTTATTAATAACAATTTAGGATGATAAGGATACGTCAAATAGCTTTCAAGTACTTGATAACAATAATTTTTAAATAAAGCACCCTGTAACTCAGTAAGTAGCCACATTTTATTTAAGAGATTTTAGTTAAATCTTAATATTTTTAGGTCTAGAATCTACAACTCAGAGATTCGGCATTCTTAATAAAATTTAACCCTAAAAGGACCCGTAGTAATATAACTCCAAGAAAAAAAGAAGAAAAAAACGACAAAAAAATTTGTTACTTAGTAAAAAATTCCCAGGAACGCAATTATCGAAACGGCATTTCAAAATACTTAATCCCCGCGACGTTATTAAAAAAAAACAAATTATAAACAAATTTGAATAATTTTTAAATGCCATTTTAGGGTGGAGTTTAATTGAAATTTGAATTTATTAATACATTTATCGAAAATATACATAAAAATAAAAATAATGAGATCTTAAGCAGGTGAATATTTCTTTGGCAACAACCGCATTTTTGCAATTAAAAATATAGTAACATTTAATAAACAAATTCAATATCTAAAAAAATATTAAATATTTTTCGACCAGTTTTTTTTTACTTAATACTGGTAACATAGCGCAACTTAGTCTGTAAAATAAGATATTTTATAGTGCTTATTTAAAACGCTAAAAATAATTTTTGGCAAATTTGTTTTTAAAGTTTTATATACAATTATTTAAATAAGTAGGGGGCCAAATTTAATTTAGTAAGTCTTATGTGAAAGATTTACCCTTAAACTTTGCAGGAAAAAATCCCATAGACCTTCATTAATAAGTGAATTACCTCAGCAGTTTAAAAAGTATTTTTTTTTTGCAAAAATGACAACTTTTTATATATTTAAACAATGATCCCCTTGTATGATTTGGATACTTTCTTGAAAATATCTTTTGCACCCACCTAAACTTTGATATAAAATTTGTTTTAACCTGTACGAATTTCCATTTTGACTTTTTTTTTATTTTCTTAGGCTATATGTCATGATAGGAAGGATGCACTTGTTGATCACTTTACTCCTCAAGTATTGGGGTATTTTGTGGTTCTTAAGTATCCAACTAAGTTTTCCAAACCTTGCCCATGCTGGTACTCCTAGTAATTTCCGCAATTTGGTTCTCTTTGTCAAGTTTCAGGATTTGGCCTAGGTAGATAATTCCTGGACTTTTTCTATCTCACTGCCCTTTATAGTTATACGTCTAGGGTCATCTACTGAAAACTGTTTTGTGCATTATAGCAGACTACCCTGCCATAATACCAATGTCGCGTTAGTGGTATAAATCGGTGAACTATGCAAGAATAAAAAACCGCTAAACGCCGTAAAAATGAGTGGCGCATAAAATATTCCAGCTACAAAAGATCTGATATGAATATTACGTGGCGCGAAAATGTATTTTCATTTTGATGCAAAACAAAATTCTACCTAGTTTTATTTTAAAAGATTTTTTCATAATATTTGCCCAGTTTGAAGTAAAACGTGCCACAAAAGAGTAACTTTGATACAGTTTGAATTCTGAAACTCTTTTGTGGCGCGTCTACTTCAAATGTAGCAAATATTATGGAAAAATCTTTTAAAATAAAACTAGAATTTTGTTTTGCATCAAAATGAAAATACATTTTCGCGCCACGCAAAATTCATATCAGATCTTTTGTAGCTGGAATATTGTATGCGCCACTCATTTTTACGGCGTTTAGCGGTTTTTTATTCTTGTATCAGGAGTTTTTCAAAGTTATGTATAAATTAAATGTATAAAGTTGAATGCAATGTTTCTCGATTACACGTTAAGCTTTATAAATGGCCTCTAAAAGTGTCGCATTATCTCCCAAATGATCTAGTGTCCATCGAATGTACACTAGATTTTTTTTCTATTCGAAATAGATTGAAAAAAAATTGGAATGGCCGGTAAATAAACTCGAATTGCCCATTGCCAGATCAAATTAGCGTCGTAACCACTACACCTACCTAAACCATTTAGGGAATAATCGTTAATTGGATTATACTTTTGTAACTTAATAACTTCTAAATGGCTTAACCGACTTTGTTCACTAAACATGAGTTTGAAACGTATTGACAAGTAGTATCTTATGCATCTAAGGTCAAGTATGATAACTGAAGCTATTACAGGAATTATTGAGCTTGAAAAACCGTTTTTCCCATGGAAAATAGATTTGATCATACTTATGAAGCCTATAACTTAAAAATTCGAATTTTCCCGGATATAAGGTATACACCGTTAGATTCATCTAGAGTCGTTCTATAAACGCTCAGTTATTGGCGTAATTCGTAGGTTGAAATTTTGAGTAATTGTCGAAAAACCAAAATTTTCAAAGTTTAGTTTTTCAGTTTTTCGGCTGTACTGAGACGTGTGTAAGTCTAATCCTGACAGCTTAGACACCATTTGAAAGCTTAACTCAACGCTATTGATTTGGTGTATTTACTGTTCTCCTGTCTCTTCTTGAACCGAATATGTATACCGCCAAAAAATATGCCGTTTTGTACCTACCAAGTCCTATAGCTGGCTTATGGGTAGTCAAACAGAAAAAAAATTCAGATCGGTTTAACTTTTCCACACACATACATACATACATATCCACAAACATTTTCCCTCGGTAACTTTTGAACGGTATAACCGGTTTTCAAAATTAGACATGCGTTGGAAATGTACCTAATGATCAGTACTATTAGAAGCCGTAAAGGTAGGACTTAAATTTTCGAAGTTTTTGGGAGTTTTGGGGACGAGAACGAAAAACAGACCCTAAATAGGAAGGGCCGTAAAATCCACACCCTTGGACCAAAATGGATGGTTGACATATGAATGGGTGAGTCTTTTCCTGAACTTTAAGATGGGAGTTGGCCCAATTTTCAATTCAGTCAGATTTAGAAAATCGAAAATTTCGTGTATATATAGTGTCGCGTGTAGGGGGTGTAGGTGTGCGCCACTGGCGAGAACTGCCGTTCTCTGGTAATTGTTAAATGTCTAATTTCATGTTTCTCTATCAACATTTTTTTTATTGTAGACTGTTTTTCAGCGAAACCCAAGTTTGCGTAAATTCCCTTCTAACTTTCTTTGTTTCTTGCATAATTAATTTCGTTTACAAATTTTTGATCTGTATATAGATTCGGGTTAGAACGTCCTGCGACGTTGTCCGATGCCCAATTGCCATCGTGTCCTATCATTACAATCTTCTTCTGTCAATCCTCATTCGCTCATTGATCTTCGAACTACTTCAATCCACGATTTCTTTGGTCTTCCTTGTTTCCTGTGTTCCGGTGGTATCCATTCTGCTACTTTCGTCGGTAGTCTTTCTTCTGGCATTCTTTGAACATGCCCATATCATGTAAGCTGTTTTCTATCTGTGCAGTCGGTCACAGTTTCTTTTAGACCCATTTCTTCCTTAATTGTGTTGTTTCGAACCCTATTAAGTTTCGTTTTTCTAGCTGCTCTTCCTAATGCATCAATTTCTGTGGCTTCTATTTTCCTTATTTGATGTTCTTTGAGACGCCACGTTTCAGATCCGTACAGCAGTGTGCTTTTTATTATTCATCATCATCATCATCATCATTTGGCTCTACAACTCTATGTGAGTCTTGGCCGCGTTTACTATTTTCCTCCATTGTTGTCGGTCCTGAGCAGCTATTTCCCATTGCTGTACTCCCATTTTGCGTAGATCTCTGGCTACTGCGTCCTTCCATCTCTTTCTTGGGCGACCAACTGACCTTTTTCCATCGGGCCTTTCCCAGAATGTGGCGTTTAGAAGTCTTTGGTCACTTGATCTTAGTACGTGACCCGCCCATCGTATTCCGTTTGATTTAATGTAGCGTACTATGTTTTCATCTCCGTATATTGTCTGGAGTTCATAATTGTGTCTTCTTCTCCATTCTCCTGTTGTCTCTTCTCTGCAAGGCCCATAGATAGTCCGCAGTATCTTTCTTTCAAGTACCAGTAATTTTGTTGTTTCCCGCTGTTTCAGAGTCCATGTTTCGCTTCCATACGTTATTGTGGGACGAATTATTGTCTTATATACTCTTATTTTTGCTGGTCTTGAAAGTATTTCTCATTTAAGTAGGGTCCTTAATGAGTAATATGCCCTGTTTCCTGCAATAATCCTGGCTGCCACGTCCTTTTCACAGTTATTTTCAGATGTTATGATCGCTCCCAGGTACTTAAATTCTTTGACGACTTCAAAATTGTATTCATTAATTGTTACGTTTTGTCTAACCCTTGGTCTTGGGTTCTTCGTAACCACCATGTACTTGGTCTTGTCCTCGTTGACCTTAAGACCAACTTCCTTGGCTCCGTTCTCGAATAGGGTGAAAACCTCTTTTGCATCTCTGGTGGATTGTGCAATTGTGTCCACGTCATCCGCAAAGGCTAATAGTATTTTTGCTCAGTTGTGGCTGAGCTTTCCTTACTGCATGTTCCAGTGCGAAGTTAAACAGCAGGGGGGCGAGCGGATCTCCTTGTCTAAGTCCGGTGTCAATGATGAATTCCTCCGACATGGTGCTGCCAATTCTGATTCGTGCGGAAGCGTTCTCCGTGCTCACCTTTGCTAATCGTACCAGTTTTCCAGGTACTCCCATTTCTACCATAGTCTCCCACAATGCTTCTCTGTTAACGGAATCGTAAGCTTGTTTGAAGTCCACGAATATTTGGTGTACATCGCGGTTGAATTCCCAGTTTTTTTCCAACACCTGGCGTAGGACGAAGATCTGGTCTATAGTCGACCTTCCCGGTCTGAATCAGCTTTGGTAGACGCCTATTATTTCCTCTGCGTATGGAGTTAGTCTTCTAAACAGTATAATGGACATAATCTTGTATGTTGTATCAATTAACGATATTCCTCTATAGTTCCGACATATTATATGTTTGTCTCCCTTCTTGTGAATAGGCATTATATGGCTTTCATACCAGTGTTTCGGTATTTCTTCTCTTTCCCAGACTTCTCTTATAAGATGATATATCTCAAGATGTAGTTTGTCTCCCCCTTTTTTTAGTAGTCCCGCCTGTATGCCGTCTGGGCTTGGGGCTTTATGGTTTTTTAGGGACGAAATTGCGGACTTTACTTCAGCTAGTGTGGGCCCTGGTATTTCAGGTTCGGCTAACTGGTACTGTCTTTGTTGCCCTGTCGTTGTGGGGTTTTCTGTATTTAAGAGTTGCTCAAAATACTTTCTCCATTGGCGGCTTATCTCTTCGTCGTCTGTGAGCAATTGTCCTGCATCGTCTTTTATAAATCTTGGGCTGTTGATCGTGTTGCCCGTCATTGTTTTTATGTCCCTATAAAACTGTCTAGACTGACCGGTTCTATGTTCCTCCTCGAGTTGCTGTATTCGTGCTTCTAGGTACTGTTTCTTTTTTCTTCTCAAAAGTCTTCTCGTTTGAGTCCTTACTCTGTTGTAGTCTTCCCTGTTCTCTTCTGTAGGTCGCGTTAGTAACTCCAGCCTCTTGATTGCTTTCTGCTGTAAGCTTTGTTCGCACTCCTGGTCAAACCACTGGTTTTTCTTCTTGTTATTCTTTTGTTTCCCTATAGTTTCCGCTGCTGCGCTTTCTATGGCGTTTGTTATATTTTGCAATTTCTGGTCTATGGTCAATTCTGGTGTTGATGTTTCTTCTTCTTCCAGTGTCTGCAATTTATTTTGGATCAGTGACTGATATTGGCGTTCATTATCAGGTAGATCGAGCCTTGAAATGTCCCATCTGTTTCCTTGTTGGCGTTGCTTTGGATGTCTCGTGTTTAGCCTTGTTCTCATTTTTATTCTGACCAGGAAGTGGTCAGAGTCACTTTCTGCTCCCCTTAAACTGTGTGCGCCGATGATATTGCTAGAGTGTCTTCCGTCGATGAGCACGTGGTCTACCTGGTTTCGTGTGATTCCGTCGTTTGACACCCAGGATACTGTATGTATATTTTTCCTTTGGAACTGTGTAGTTTTCTCTACCATATTGTTGGCTACAGCGAACTCTGCCAATCTTGATCCGTTATCGTTGGTGTTATCTTGTAAGCTATGCGTACCGGTCACCGCTCTAAGATGGTCCTCTTTACCTAGTTTGGCATTGAAGTCTCCCAGTATGATTTTGACGTCGTGTCTGGGTGCCATTCTGTACTGTTGCTTTTTATTATTGTGTCATATATTCTTAATTTTCTTTGTTTTCCTATTTCAGTACTCCATAATATTCCATTCGGAGATTTAATTTTCTAGCTATATTTATTCTACTGTTTATCTCTGCATCATCCGTTCCTTCTTTGTTAAAATTTATTCCCAGGTAACTACAGTCTTCACATCGTTTTATTGTTTTCCAGTTGCAGGTCAGTAGTTTCCTCTCCTACGCAGAGGTACACCGTCTTTTCCATGTTCATTATCAGACCCCATTTACCAATTCCTCATTTGTCATTTGCACTTATTACTTGATCATCGCCAAATTGGAGGGTTTACAAAGAAGTGTCATCGTCCACCTGTATGCCCATTCCTTTGTATTTCGATTTCCACTGGTGGAGAGCTTTACCAATATAGATTTTAAAAAGTGTTGCTGATATGCAGCACCCAAGGGCAATGGGGGGCCGTGCCCCCCTGGCTTTTCGGGTGCTTTAAATTATATATGGTTATCCAAAGTGTACATATAAAGAGCAACATCTTCACGTCTGCCCCCCTGAAAATATTTATATGGCCGCCCGTGGCAGCACCCCTGTCGTAGGCCATGGTACAAAGACGCCATTAGACAAATAGCTGCCAAACCAAGAAATCAATGGTTCATCAACACCAATCATTCTGAGCTTATGGAGCAACATACCATGAGAGACCCTGTCGAACGCCTTGGAGAAATCAGTGTAAATTGTATCCACTTGATACCCCCTCTCAAGGGAGTCAAACAAAAAATTTACATATGTTAATAGGTTAAGCTCAGTAGATCTATGGGGTCTAAACCCAAATTGTTGATCGATAAGTTTAGGCTCAAGTAAAGGAGTTAAAAAGTCACAAACCAGACTCTCAAACACTTTGGGTATCACACCAAGGACGCTAATAGGACGATAATTATTTTTTTTTTGAGTGAATTTGATGGCCTTGGCCGAGCGAATTAGCCAGACATTTTGTTATTTTAAAAACAAACAAATTTGATTTTTCAATCAGAGGAATTTTTTCTGCATTTCTAACTCTAAATACATAACAAACTAACATTATTATCTAAATAATACTCTGTTTTGGTTGTTCATTTTTTTTGTAAATTTTTATCTTTTTGTATTTTTTTTGCATTTTTTTTATATTGTTAATTTGTTTTTTATTGTTATTTTTTATAAATTGTTTTTTTTTACTACGCTAAGACCTAAACCCGATTCAACCTTGCGGAGGTTTACATCTTCTTAGTTTTTTTTTGCTTTTTTTATTTTTTCTGTTTTTTTTTTCTTTTCTTTTTCTCTTTTTTTTTTGTTCTTTTCTTTTTTCAATTATAATACACAATAATTACTTAAATCTACAGGATTTAAAACAAAATAACAACAAAACAAACATGTTTGTTTTGTTTTAACAAACATGCCTGCTTTGTTTTAACAAAATTTCTTAAATACAGGGTAAATTTTATTGCTACAATCTATATTTACAGTTTTTGATATGTTCGTAAATTGTTTTTAATATATTAATATCTTCAGAAAATATCAAATTGTTCAGGTAGACGGGAAGTAGAATTTTTAATATATTAAGATTATCATAAAATTTGTTTATATTTACTGATTGATGTGAACATTCGAGGAGAATATGTAGTAGATTACCTTCTTTTCCACACTCACAGTTAGGTGACTCTGTGAGACCCAAACTGTACATATGAATACGATAATTATTGACGAGAGATTTATCCCCGTCTTTAAATATAGGCTTAAGAAAACTTTCTTTCCAGTAATCTGAAAAAACACCAGTTTGAAGGGAACAATTAAATATGTAATACAATGGCCTGGAAAGGTTAAAACTGCATTCCTTTAAGAACAAAGGAGGTATACCGTCAGTGCCTGGGCCCTTATTGATATCAAGAGAAGAGAGTTTGGTGTATATTTCTGATATTAAAATTTTATGATTAGTGATATGAGTAATGGATGAAAATAGTTCATGATTGGGCATATTGTGATTACTCTGAGAATAAACTGTGGAAAAATAATCAGCAAACAAATTTGCAATATCTTTGTCTGAGGTACAATATTTGTCGAGATATTTAAGACCATTAGGAAAAGCACTATTTTTTCTTTTGTTATTAACAAAAGACCAGAATTTCTTGATATTAGAAGATATATCTATTTCAGTAGACTGAACATATTGTGAGTAGCATTCCCATTCATATTTTATATTGAAGACCAAAGTAATACCTAATTACCTATTCATCAAATTTTGCCCTATCGCAAAACAAAATTCTGACATAAATTTGTATCAGTTATCAATAGTTCCGACTGAACGTTATTAGAAAAAAATTAATATCATCTTACAGTGACTCAACCCCGGCTGGGCATTGGGCAATAAAAAAAGGTACCTATTTAGATACTGCCACATGTATATATTTACTGCCATTTAGGTATTTATATTATACGTTTCTAGACCTTCTTCGCAAGTGCTTGAAAATTTTTAGGATTAATAAGAATATTTTCTCAGATTTATCTGACGATGCAGAAAAAGAAGAAGTGGATGCAGATGTCGAAGAATTAAACCAATTGCAATATGATGCATTGGAATATGTCAGTGGGTATATCTGCAAGAAGTTAGATTTGCCTGAAAGTACGGATACTTCCACTTACACGTGGATTGACCAAGTCTCCGAAGGGGGCTTAAAGAAACCTCCAGAAGAATTGGTGGTAAAAATGCATCAACTGGATACTATATTTAATAATTTCAATGGGTCTGGACTTCAGTTAAAATCAGGGAAAAAATATTTGCAAAGACTGATTGATTTGTCTAAAAAGATTGAATGTGATTACAAAACCAAACACCTGTTCTTTCGGTCGCTCATGTATTTTAGGATTAAGAAATTAAACTTAACACTTAATGAAAATATGAGAAATAAGAGAAGAATATTTTAGTAAGAGACTAGAGAGGTTTGGCTTAGTCCATCGTTAGTCCGTGTTTATTAGTAAGAGTGTTAATGACTGCACCATTCACAGAAAGACATACAGCTCCCGGAGCGAACCATGGCCGGTGAGAGAAACCCTGTCTGCGTAAAGATTAGGTGGGGGTGTACGACCGACGACAGCGTTTGCCACCGGCCGTGGTTCGTTCCGGGAGCTGTAATACATTTCTTATCGTTACATAATACTGATTTAACAGATAATTATTATTTTAGGTGCCTCTTGCGAAGATATCCAAAATGATGAATGCAATGCAATATTAAAATATCCCGGAAATAATTTGAACCAAAATTTAACTGCTACTACGGATGTGAACATCGGAGAAAAATATTTTGAATGTGAAATATGCTCCAAACAATTAACAAGTTTTTCTTTAAAAGAACATATGACAGCGCATACTGGTGAAAACCCCTTTACATGTGAAATTTGCACCACAGAGTTTTCACTTAAGAATCACTTAACAAAACATATGAAGTTGCATACCGGTGGAAAACTATTTGAATGTGAAATTTGCACCAAACAGTTTTCAACGAAACAAGTTTTAAAATGGCATATAAAAGTGCATACTGGTGAAAAACCATTTGAATGTGAAATTTGCACCAAACAGTTTCCAACAAACGCACATTTAACTAGACATATGAGAGTGCATACTGGTGAAAAACCTTTTGAATGTGGAATTTGCACCAAACAGTTTTCAATGAAACAAGATTTAAAATGTCATATGAGAGTGCATACTGGTGAAAAACCGTTTGAATGTGAAATTTGCACCAAACAGTTTTCAACGAAGCAACATTTAATATCGCATATCAGAGTGCATACTGGTGAAAAACCATTTGAATGTGAAATTTGCACCAAACAGTTTTCAACTAAACAAGTTTTAAAATGGCATATGAGAGTGCATACTGGTGAAAAACCTTTTGAATGTGGAATTTGCACCAAACAGTTTTCAATGAAACAAGCTTTAAAATGTCATATGAGAGTGCATACTGGTGAAAAACCGTTTGAATGTGAAATTTGCACCAAACAGTTTTCAACGAAGCAACATTTAATATCGCATATCAGAGTGCATACTGGTGAAAAACCATTTGAATGTGAAATTTGCACCAAACAGTTTTCAACTAAACAAGTTTTAAAATGGCATATGAGAGTGCATACTGGTGAAAAACCTTTTGAATGTGGAATTTGCACCAAACAGTTTTCAATGAAAAAAGCTTTAAAATGTCATATTATGAGAGTGCATACTGGTGAAAAACCCTTTACATGTGAAATTTGCACCACAGAGTTTTCACTTAAGAATCACTTAACAAAACATATGAAGTTGCACACTGGTGAAAACCCATTTGAGTGTGAAATTTGCACCAAACAGTTTCCAACAAACGCACGTTTAACTAGACATATGAGAGTGCATACTGGTGAAAACGCATTTGAGTGTGAAATTTGCACCAAACAGTTTCCAACAAACGCACATTTAACTAGACATATGAGAGTGCATACTGGTGAAAAACCTTTTGAATGTGGAATTTGCACCAAACAGTTTTCAATGAAACAAGCTTTAAAATGTCATATGAGAGTGCATACTGGTGAAAAACCGTTTGAATGTGAAATTTGCACCAAACAGTTTTCAACGAAGCAACATTTAATATCGCATATCAGAGTGCATACTGGTGAAAAACCATTTGAATGTGAAATTTGCACCAAACAGTTTTCAACTAAACAAGTTTTAAAATGGCATATGAGAGTGCATACTGGTGAAAAACCTTTTGAATGTGGAATTTGCACCAAACAGTTTTCAATGAAAAAAGCTTTAAAATGTCATATTATGAGAGTGCATACTGGTGAAAAACCCTTTACATGTGAAATTTGCACCACAGAGTTTTCACTTAAGAATCACTTAACAAAACATATGAAGTTGCACACTGGTGAAAACCCATTTGAGTGTGAAATTTGCACCAAACAGTTTCCAACAAACGCACGTTTAACTAGACATATGAGAGTGCATACTGGTGAAAAACCTTTTAAATGTGAAATTTGCACCAAACAATTTTCAGTGAAAGTAAATTTAAAATCGCATATGAGAGTGCATACTGGTGAAAAACCATTTGAATGTGAAATTTGCACTAAACAGTTATCAACGAAACAAGCTTTAAAATGGCATTTGACGGTGCATACTGGTGAAAAACCATTTGAATGTGAAATTTGCACCAAACAGTTTTCAAAGAAACAAGTTTTAAAATGGCATATGAGAGTGCACACTGGTGAAAACCCATTTGAGTGTGAAATTTGCACCAAACAGTTTCCAACAAACGCACATTTAACTAGACATATGAGAGTGCATACTGGTGAAAAACCTTTTGAATGTGGAATTTGCACCAAACAGTTTTCAATGAAACAGCTTTAAAATGTCATATGAGAGTGCATACTGGTAAAAAACCGTTTGAATGTGAAATTTGCACCAAACAGTTTTCAACGAAGCAACTTTCAATATCGCATATCAGAGTGAATACTGGTGAAAAAGCCTTTACATGTGAAATTTGCACCACAGAGTTTTCACTTAAGAATCACTGAAAAAACATATGAAGTTGCATACTGGTGAAAAACCCTTTCCATGTGAAATTTGCACCACAGAGTTTTCACTTAAGAATCACTGAACAAAACATATGAAGTTCCATACTGGTGAAAACCTATTTGAGTGTGAAATTTGCACCAAACAGTTTCCAACAAACACACATTTAACTAGACATATGAGAGTGCATACTGGTGAAAAACCATTTGAATGTGAAATTTGCACTAAGCAGTTCTCAACGAAACAAGTGTTAAAATGGCATATGCGTGTGCATACTGGTGAAAAACCATTTGTGTGTGAAATTTGCACCAAACAGTTTCCAACAAACACACATTTAACTAGACATATGAAAGTGCATACTGGTGAAAAATCATTTGAATGGGAAATTTGCACCAAACAGTTCTCAACGAAACAAGTTTTAAAATGGCATATGAGAGTGCATACTGGTGAAAAACCATTTGAATGTGAAATTTGCACCAAACCGTTTTCAACGAAACAAGTTTTAAAATACCATATGAGAGTGCATACTGGTGAAAAATCATTTGAGGGAAATTTGCACCAAACAGTTTCCAACAAACACACATTTAACTAGACATATGAGGGTGCATACTGGTGAAAAATCATTTGAATGTAAAATTTACACTAAACAGTTCTCAACGAAACAAGTTTTAAAATACCATATGAGAGTGCATACTGGTGAAAAATCATTTGATTGTGAAATTTGCACTAAACAGTTCTCAACGAAACAAGTTTTAAAGTGGCATATGAGAGTGCATACTGGTGAATAACCATTTGAATGTGAAATTTGCACCAAATAGTTTTCAACGAAGCAACTCTTAAATTCGCATATCAGAGTGCATACTGATGAGAAACCCTTTACATGTGAAATTTGCACCAAACAATTTTCAACAAAGATTAATTTAATATCACATATGTCAGTGCATATTGGCGAAAAACCTTTCTCGTGCAAATAATGCTCCAAACAGTTTTCACGCGGTTTTAGCTTAACAGCACATATGAAATCACACACTTGTAATAAGATACACTGCTACTCTAGAAAAAAAACGTGTTTAAATTGAGATGATTATATCCTATTAAATTTTTGTTATTTTATCATAAAATATCGAAATCTGATTCCAACCTGTACATACATTTTGATCCTAAATAACAAAAACAGGTCCAACCACAAGCAATAAATATAGTCCATTGAGTAATGTAGACGAAGAGGAAAACCTGCAACAAACACTTTTAGACAATGCTAATAAGATCAGCAGCTAATCAGTATACTTCGAAATTTACATACAAACTCTTACAAGAAGAAAAACTGAAAATTCAAGTAACAACAAGTGAGGATTACAAAGTGCTCAGAAAAGCGTTTGAATAAAAAACATAGTGTTCCATACTTTTGTACTCTCTGATCCTTTAGGGTCGTTTTAAGAAATATCCACCACAGTACTCCAATTCATGAAATCCAAAAATCCCTTGCAAACGACGGACATACAGCAACAAAAATCAGGAATGTTCATAACAGGGAAAATAAGCAACATAAAAATCTATTCTTTATCGATCTAAAACGTAATCAAAACAACAAGGACATTTTTGGAATAACAAAATTACTACGCTGTAGTACGTTTCGAAGCACCACATAAAAAACCCATATAATTCAGTGTAAACGTTGCCAAAACTACGGTCACTCAAGAAACCAATGCACATTACCACACAGATGTGTCAAATGTGCTGGAAATCATGATTACCGGAATTGCGAAAAACATGAAAAACCAGCAAAGTGTACCTTATGCGGAGGTGCCCATCCATCCAATTATAAAAATTCCAGGCTTATCTAGAGATACAAGCTAGAAGATACCCAAATAGAAATGTGAAATTATTACAAACAAACGATACCTCTCAAATGCCCGTCTCAATCAGCAACACCAACCACAATGAAAACACGCACCAAACAACTAACCGCACATATTCACAAGCATTTCAAAACCAGCAACCTGTATCTATGCCATTACCAACAACAAATGGAAATCAACAAGACAGTCAAATTCACTTTATCGCCATTATCTCGAGTTTACAAAAAACAATAGAAACCCAACAACAAACAATAAACCTATTGACACTAGAAATACAACAGTTAAGAGAACTCATTACTAAAAAGAATTGATGGCAGTATAACTAATAAGAATTGCTGAATGGAACGCAAATGGACTTCTAAAACGTAGACAAGAAATCGAAATATTCTTAGCCAATAATAAAGTAGACATTCTATTAGTATCTGAGATGCACTTATTCGTTATTGCACAATTTAAAATCACCTCGTATAAGGTCTACAACGCAGCACACCCTGACGCAGAAAGAAATCTCAGAGACGGAGCAGCAATCATAATTAGGAATAATCTAAAACATCATGAACTACCGAAAATCGAAAAAGACTTCCTGCAAGCAGCTTCAATTTGCATAAAAGACAATTTTGGCCCACTATGCATTTCAGCAGTTTATTGTCCGCCAAATTATCAACCTAAAAGGAACGGATTTGAAACACTTTTTAAATCATTAGGTCCCAGGTTCTTAGCGGGTGGGGACTACAATTCGAAACACAAGTGCTGGGGCTCAAGATTATCCCCCCTGGGAAGAGGTAGAGTCCTATACGATGTGGTAAAAGAAATGCAACTACAATATCTCTCGACCTACAAACCAACTTACTGGCCAACCGATCGAAATAGACTGCCTGATCTGCTTGACTTCTTTATATATAAAAAAAGGAATACCAAAAGAATACCTTCACATAGAACCTAATGAAGACCTATCGTCAGATCGTTCACCAATTATTGCAGCAATATTGACAAATCCATCAGAAAAATGTGCACCTCCAAGACTAACGAATAAAACAAAAGGCTGGAATATTTTCAGAGAAATTCTACAGGACAATAGACCTAAAAGTCCCACTAAGACGACCACAAGATATAGAAAAAGCAATAGAAACACTATCAAAACAGATACACGAAGCTGCATGCGAATCTACAAAACAAAATTTTGAACGAAAACAGTTCCATAAGGATTGCCCAACAATAATAAGAACAAAAATATTAGAAAAATGAAAACTTCGTAAAAAATGGCAGCAAACTCGTTCACCTCAAGACAAAACAGAATTAAACAGAATGTGTAGAGAAATAAAAGAACTACTAAAACAACTTAGTAACGCCAATTTCCAATATTACCTAGAAAATCTGACACCTAATTCAGACAGCGATTACTCATTATGGAAGGCCACAAATAAGCTAAAGCGGCCACAAAACCAAATTCCACCTATCAGAACAGAAGATTTATAATGGTTAAAGACAGATAAGGAAAAAGCAGACGCTTTCGCAAAACATCTAGAAAAGGTATTTAAGCCACTAACAGAGCCAATGAAGATGACGACATCTACGAATATTTAGATAGTCCTAATCAAATGAATCTACCACCCAAATGGGCAACTCCTAATGAAGTAAAAGGTCTAATAAAAAACCTCAATAAAAAGAAGTCGCCTGGACATGATCTGATAACGGCCAACATATTAAATGACCTACCTAGAAAAGGAATAGTAAGTTTAACACAGATCATTAACTCGATACTAAGAATAGGCTACTTTCCTGCACAATGGAAGTTAGCAGAAATCATAACGATTCCAAAACCAGGAAAACCTCCACATGAGATTACATCCTACCGGCCCATTAGCTTATTACCAATTATGTCCAAAGTTGCAGAGAAAATCATTGCAAGTAGACTAATTATTGATATACAGACAAACAATATTATACCAAATCATCAGTTCGGTTTTCGCCAAAACCACGGCACAACTGAACAAGTGCATAAGGTGGTAGAAAATATACAATCAGCTTTCCGGGAAAAGAGCTATTGCAATGCCATTTTCCTGGATGTAAGTTAAGCATTTGACAAGGTCTGGCTTCCAGGATTGTTATTCAAAGAAAGAAAGAAATCAAAAGTGAAGATAGAAATCTCTCAGCCGCTATATACAATATTAAAATCATATCTCGAAGAAAAGCTATTTTACACAAGATATGAAGAAAGTGTGTCTGAAATTCACAACATAAATGCTGGGGTCCCGCAAGGCAGCGTCTTGGGACCAATTCTCTACACAATTCTGGTAAAAAAAACCAGATAACATACAGGCAGCTGAAATATTGCAACAAAACATACATCTAGTTCAAATATGGGCTAAGAAATAGAAGATAAAAATCAACGAAGCAAAATCAGTTAACGTAGCATTCACTAAATGTCACAAAGAAACACCGAATATCCTAATGCATAACAAGAATATTCCTAAAAATGATACTGTAAAATATCTCGGATTACACCTTGACAAGGGGCTAACATGGAGAACACACATCTGGACGAAGAGGAAGTAATTAGGAATAAAATACAAAAAACACTACTGGTTACTCGCCCGAAAATCCACCTTATCTCTATCTAACAAAATATTAGTGTATAAAGCAATCATCCGGCCCATCTGGACATACGGGATTGAATTGTGGGGAACTGCAGCAGACAGCAACCTAGCAATACTGGAGCGGTTTCAATTCAAGGTTCTTCGTGCTATCACAAATGCACCGTGGTTAATTCCAAATGCAGACATTTACATGGACTTGAAGATCGAGACAGTGAAGCAGATGATCATCAAATGCAGTGATAAATATTTCAAACGACTGGAAAAGCACCCCAACGAATTAGCAGTGAATTTATTGGCCAACTCTACACAAATAAATAGACTGAAAATTAGAACTCCTCTTGAGTTGCCATTTAGAACATAAGTGTTAAAAGTGTTTTAAGGTTTCAAGTGAAAATAAGTGACTTAGTGTAGTTATTAGTAAAAAACCTACTAGGAGTTGATAGTCATTGGACTAAAACTCCTCTCACATTTGTTCTGCTTAGTGTTACTTTTTTTATGGTGTAACAGATTGTATTTAAAAACAAATAAAAAAAAATATTTTCTCATAAAATAATTTTAGTCCTCAATATTTCCTAAAAAACACCGATAGGTTCTATTGTGATAATAGTTATTCATGAAACAGTTCGTGAAGTATGCTTTTTGCGCACACACGCGATGTTTAGAGTACGAGTGGAGTGAGTGCTATACATTGCGTAAGTGCGCAAAAGTACTTCACGGACAATGTCATCCAATATTTTATCTATAATAAACAAATAAAAAAACTACAAGGAATAAGTAATTTATTAACTATTCATTTATGAGATATGACAAAATTAAACAGTATTTATTCTGTAAAAAACGATTATTTTAATTGTTTATATTTATAGTTAAATTGTTGCAGTTATTTTTATTTCCTAAGGAAATGTTGGGAACGGATTTTTTAATGTATTATGTGTTACATTGTAACTGCTTGAAGCCTGAGGTTCGACTTCAGTACTTGGTCTACGTGGGTTAAAATAGTTACATATTTTACTAACTAGTGCGGAAATTCATACTTTCCCGCACGCGACTGTTGCGCCGGTGAGAACAGCTAGAAATTTTAAAATATGTCCAGTCACCAGGTCGACTCAGCCTGAATAGAATGAGTACTTTGGGTAAATCCAGGGGTAATAATAGGCGGTTCAAGCGTACCACTGGCCCTGTTACACTTACCTTCCTTGTATACCGTATGCCCTAGATATAGCAGATTACTCTGCTATAATCCTAAGTATAAATCGGTAGACTATATTGTTAAATATCTAATTTCATGTTTCTCTATCAAATTTTTTTAAACAAATTCACAAAAATAATTTTTTCATTTTGAACAATTTTTTTAGATAATTTGAGTCATTCTGAGCAAAAAAGGTATCTTGTCATTTTTCTCTTAAGAGGATCGGTACGTTTTTTCGGCTGCAATGCTATTCAAATGGGGATTCATTTTTTTCGAATCCTGAGAAAACTAATATACTGAAGTATTTTTAAAAAATTTAAACGCAGAATGAAAGATTACGTTCTTACCGAGGGCCGAAAGTCCCTGAGAACTTCTATAATATTTATTTTAATAAGTTACAGGGGTGAAAAACTAATAGTCCTGTCGCCAGGGGGGTTACAACGGCCTTCTTAATTCAGATGGACTTTCAAAAAATCGAAAAATTGCAATTTTTGAACCCGAATAACTTTTGAATAAAAAATAAAATAGCAATTCTGCTTACCGCCTTTAAAAGTTTGAGTCAAATTATATCTGTTTTGAATATTTGCATTGCTAAAAATTTATTTTTTGATTGTTAAAAAAAGCTATAAACACATAGTGTTTCCCGTGCCTAATACATGCGTTTTAATGCATGCTACGTAGAAATAGCCCCGCTTGCACTTTTACCTCTTCTACCTACTCGTTCGATTTTAAATGAGAGATCATTGAAAACATCACTCAAGCACTAGGTGTTTATAGCTTTTTTTAGCAATACAAATAATTAAAACCGATATAATTTGACTTGAACTTTCAAATGCGGTAAGCAGAATTGCTATTTTATTTTTTAATCAAAAGTTATTCGGGTTCAAAAATTGCAATTTTTGGATTTTTTGAAAGTTCAACCGCGTTTATCTCGAAAACTATGCATCATACGAAAAAATTTGTAGGAACATTTTTTGGTTAGAATGGCCCAAAAAATACAAAAAAATGTTTTGTTTTGCGAGAAATCGCTGTTATGTGATTCCTCAACTTCTTGGTTTATAACAATCTTATCGACATGCGGATCAACTGTTACCCAAAAAATTCGTGTTCTACAGGTCAAAATACATAAAAAAAACTTGGGTAAGTCCATCTGAATACAGGAGGCCGTTGTACCCCCCCTGGCGACAGGACTATAAGAGAAAATTTAGTGTTATTTTTAATTTCAAATATCTCATTCAAACTAAACTTTTTATTTATTCTAAGGGACTTTCGGCCATCGGTAATAATTTAGTCTTTCATTCTGCGTTTAGATTTTTCAAAAATATTTATTAATTTTTTCAGGATTCGAAAAAAATGAACACAATGTCCGTGGTAATATTTTCCAAAATCTATCTTTGTCATACAACGCACTTAGTCGAATAGAATATTGCCAGTCAGACACTGACAATCAGTGACAATTTTAAATAATTATTTGACATGAATCGGGAATATTTTTTAGTTGTTGATTAAATAATATTGATATATGTATACGCTGTGAGCTCGTACGTAGAGGGGATATTTACAAATTCGCGAGCGCCAGTAGTGACAAGTCTGTAAACCTTTACCGGAAATTTGACATAAATGTCAAAGTGATTAATTTAAAATTAAAATTAAAAACATTAATTATAAAACATATTAGTTGGTCAAAGCTGTGGTATATATTTTTACCTTAAATATACTTACGTTTTAGATACTGAATTTAAGTTTTTTTAATGTTCTATTAATCTATTATAATCTTAGCGCCATCTACACGATAATTGTGAAAGTATCCGAAGTAAGAAATTCATATTTTGTCAATCGAACGTCAAAATGATTAGCAAAATCTTAAAAAAATCGATTACAATTTAATTACTTTTTTGCGTTGTAAATATTAAGCGATACCAATTAAATAATAAATTTAAAAATTACCGGTGAAAGTTGAATTAGTAGTCCGCTAGGAGCGACACCAGCGAAGCTCACAGCTTATAGTGTATTTGATAAATAATTGATTTAAGAGGTGAACTTTATAAAAAGTTATTTATTGTGTATTATTTATGGAAGATACAAGCAGAGAATACATTAAGATATATTCTGTGATCCAAGTATTTTGTTGTTAAAGATGTCCAAAATTGTAAGCGTTCCATAGTAACAATATATTATTAAAAAATCACTTTAACACTTTTCCTCTTTTCTCGATTGAGTATTAGTTTTTGTTGTAGGTACATATAAATTATTACAATCACTGAATACATAGCTAGTGAAAAAATTATCACATTTACGAGTATTAACTGAATTAATAATTTGCAACTATACAAAAAATAACAGTTATCCAAGAACATTCAAAAGCCATCTCTTTAAGCTAGTTATGACATTGTCAAGTAGAATAACATTCTAGTAATATCTATCTATTCTAGTAATACATATCCATACCAGTGTGAATTTTACTACACGTAATTTGCCATGTAAAGACAGAAAAGGTAGGGATAGCCGTAAAATATGTGCGAATTATGTACCCATAGCCTTAAATTCATGGTTGTCGAGTTGTATGCGAACAAAAATTTGAAAAATGTGATAATGGCCATTTTTAAGGCTTTAACTCGATTAAAAATTATTACTTAGTATGAAATTCAAAAAGTGACCAAATCAAGTTTTAAACTCCTTCAAGGTCCTGGCGAGATTTTTGTCATTATTTTGAATTTTATATAAATATGTAAAATAACTTTATGATTTACATTTAAAGGGTTTTTACCCTATACATTTTGGTGGCTCAGGCATGCAAATTTTGGCTTTTAAACACTGATGATGGATTCCTTAATCCGAAAACGTTTTGTATTGTGACCCTTGTTTAGGGTATTTTAATATACACTATAGTATCCTCCTCTATTTATAGCAGTTGTTATGTAATGTTATATGTAGTTATGTCAGTTCATATTTTATTAGTTGTCAAAATATATTTATCGAAATGTTCTACTTATTCAATCTGCAGATATAACAAATTGGCGACGAGGTAAATCATTGAATAACCAGATTTTTAAACTACATATCAAACATGGATCCAGATCAATTTAAACAATTTATGATGGTAAACCAGGAAACTTTAAATCAACTGCATAAAAGTTTGGCAAGTACTTCAAATTCAAATAATACTAATAATTTTATACCTCTATTCGAAAATTTTGATGAACAAAAAGAAAACTTCAAAATTTACATAGAACGTTACGAAAACTACCTTAAAATCAAACACGTTTTCGATGACAAGAAATTTGCTTTAGACTTACTATTGAATTCTATTGGCTCTGCAACTTTTTCAATGCTTTCATCTTTAGTTGCACCTCACAAAATTAGAGATTTTGATTACAACACCATTGTAAAGAAACTTGATAATCGCCTGAATCCAAAGAAAAATATTTTAGTGTTGCAGCATAAATTTCTTTCCTTATATCAACAAGAAAATCAGTCAATTTCCGAATATACTACTGCTCTAAAACAAGCTACTCTTGAATGTGAATTTATCTCTACGTGCGAATGTCAGGCAAACATTTCTGAACATTTTTTACGAGCTCAGTTTATTCGAGGCATCAATGATAACTTAATTAGAGAACGTCTGCTGGAATCCAATGAAAAATCATTTGAAAAATTAGAAGAAAAGGCTTTAATCTTAGAATCTTCAATTATCGACAGTAAAGAATTTTCATCAAGTAACAATTCTTTAAATATCAACCAAATCAATAAATCTAGACAGAGACCAAATTCAGCGTCTTATAATAGGAAGCGTTCCCAGTCTGGATCAAGAATCAATTTTCAAGAGTTGGGGATAGACAATCGATGTTTACGATGTGGTCAGCAACATCTTGTTAAAAACTGTAAAATCAATCCTAAACGACTTTTTTGCAAAGGTTGTAAAAAATATGGTCACGTCATTTTAGTCTGTATTTCAACGCTTTTAGCAAACAAAGATAAAACTAACTCGACCCATCATCTAATTAATGAATATCAACCATCAACCAGCGAAACAGAACCAGAGGATACTTTTGGCATTAATAAAATTGTAGATATTTATGAAAATCAATCTTACACGGATGCTCAAAAGTTTTATGTGACAGTCCTTATTAAAAACAAACCGGCAACATTTGAAGTTGATTCTGGAGCAGGATTTACACTCATCTCAGAATCAAAATTTAAAGAACTAGATCTTGATTTACCACTTCAAAAATCCGATATTGCCTTTAGATCATATACAAAAAACGTATTTTATCCCCTAGGGAAAGCAAAAACATCAATACAATATCAAAATAAAATTTCAACAGAAGAATTTTACGTAGTTCCTGATGAATTAGACTCCTTATTAGGGCGTGTATGGATAAGACATTTAAACATTAACCTTCAAGACATCGATAGCTCAACAGGAATCAGACAAATCAAAAATATACCGGCTAATGAAGAAGAATTTGTTCAAAAATATTCAGACATATTTGAAGAATCAATTGGACTTGTATCAAATTTTAAAGTAAATTTGCAACTGCGTAAAAATGCCAAGCCAGTCTATTTTAAAGAACGAGATGTACCGTATGCTCTTAGAGAGAAAGTTGAGAAAGAACTTGACAACTTAGAAGCTCAAGGAATTATATCGAAAGTCAACCATAGTGATTGGGGTTCACCACTGGTTGTTATTCGAAAAGCTGATGGAGGTGTGAGACTTTGTGTAGATTACAAAATTGATGTTAATGAGAGAATTGTGTCCGCAAACTATCCAATCAGAAAAATCGAAGATATATTGAACAGCTTAAAAGATTCACGATATTTTTGTCGATTGGATCTGTTCAAAGCATATCTTCATCTAGCAGTAGACGAAGAGAGCAGTATTATCCAAACTATATCAACACATCGAGGAACATATCGAATGCATCGACTGTCTTTTGGAATTAAAACTGCCCCTTCAGAGTTCAATCGAATTATTGATCAAATTCAATCTGGTCTATCAAAAACTCACTCATACTTTGATGACATTATTGTTCATGGATCCAGTAAACAAGAATGTCGACAAAATCTTGACGCATGCCTTCAACGACTAAAAATGTTCAATCTACACCTTAATCGCAAAAAGTGTGCTTTTTTCGAAACCAGTACAGAATATCTTGGTCATCTTATCAAGCACAACGAAATATTAAAGTCTCCAAAAAAGATTCAAGCTATTCTCGACATGCCACGTCCCACAGATGTGGATGGAGTTCGAAGGTTTCTTGGTATGGTAATGTATTATACCCGATTCATTCCTAATGCTTCAACTAAAACGTACCCTCTACGGAAACTTTTACAGAAAAGAGCAAAATTTATTTGGAATAATTCATGTGAAACAGCTTTCAACAAATTAAAAGAGGAAATTGCGAGTGATCAAGTTCTAATTCCATATGACCCAAGTTTTCCCGTAGTATTAGCTTGTGATGCAAGTCCAACCGGTGTTGCAGGGGTACTATCTCATGTTATTGATGGAATCGAAAGGCCTATCGCATTTGCTTCAAGATCTCTTACCAAATGTGAACAAAATTATAGTCAGTTAGACAGAAAAGCACTTGCAATTATGTTTTCAGTAAATCACTTCTTCATGTATCTTTTTGGGCGTAAGTTTAAACTCATCACTGATAACAGCCCTCTAACGAGAATTTTTCATCAAAATTCAAAATTACCTTCAATGACTTCTGCTAGACTACTTCGATATGCATCATTTTTATCAGGATTTGATTACGAAGTCGAATACAGAAAATCTTCTGATCACGTTAACGTCGACTGTTTTTCTAGAGCTTCTATCAATCAACCTTCATCTTCTTTAGAAAAAATTCTCAACGAAGAAATTAAATCTATCTGTCATGAGTCAATAAAAGAAATTTCAACATACGATCTAACCTATCAAAATATCAAAGATGCCACAGACGAAGATCCTATTTTATCAAGAATTAAATCTGATTTAAAATCACAAAATCAAAATGAACATGATTTTATTTTAGAAGACGAGATCCTTTTTAAAGGTCAGAGAATTGTTATTCCAACTCAACTCCAACGACTGGTCCTATCGGAACTCCACAGAACTCACATAGGTATTACAAAGATGAAACAACTTGCAAGAAAGTATTGCTATTGGAAAAACATTGACAAAGACATTGAAATTATGGTCAAGTCATGTCAACCTTGCGCTGAAATTCGAAAATCACCTTCAAAAGCTCCACTGCACCACTGGGATACTCCAACAGAAAATTGGGACCGCATCCATATTGATTATGCGGGTCCATTCCAAGGTTTTTATTTTTTTGTTGTGGTTGACGCTAAATCACGCTGGGCTGAAATCAAAATTCTTAGGGATGCGCCAACATCAGAAAAAACCATCGATCTTCTGTTAGAGATATGTTCTACTCACGGATATCCTCAGGTTATGGTGTCAGACAACGCTACAATTTTTGTAAGTGATCAATTTAAAAATTTTTCAAAAACTCATGGTATTTTTCAAAAGTTTATTGCTCCTGGTCATCCTGCTACAAACGGCTTAGCTGAACGAAACGTTCAAACCCTAAAAATGCGACTAAAAGCTATGTCTACTGATCGTTTACCCATGAGTAAGAAAGTACAAGAAATTCTTTTAAAATATAGAGCGACACCACTTTCCTGTGGAAAATCACCAGCTGAAATGTACCTGAACAGATGTTTAAGAATCAAACTCGACGCACTACGTCCACCAAAACTTAGAAGATCAGAAAATCAACCCAATGGTGCAAGACAATTAAATGTGGGGGAGAGAGTACAAGTACGGTATTACCAAGGTAACCAGGAACTTTAGAAATTTGGCACAATTGTTAAAAAGTATGGATTGTTACATTACGAAGTCCAACTTGATGATGGCTATTGTTTAAAACGTCACATTGACCAAATTCGTAAAACCATGGTACCTAAAAAGAATGTAACCTTTGTAAACGAACCAGAAGTAATTCATTATCAGCCACAGTATCAAGAAATTCACAAAAATAATTTTTTCACTTAGAACAATTTTTTTTTGGATAATTTGGGACATTCTGAGCATAACCGGTCTCTTGTGATTTTTCTCTAAAATTGATTGTTGTCGAGTTACGAGTACGCGATTTAAAATTTAAAAAATGCGAAAATGGCCATATAACTCGACAATAGTCAATTTTAGAGAAAAATCGCAAGAGACCTTTTTTGCTCAGAATAACCTAAATTATCTAAAAAAAAATCATTCGCAATGAAAAAAATTTTTTTTGTGAATTTACTTAAAAAAATTGTTTAAACAATTTTTCGACCACGGCACCGCCCGGCACCCTGTGGATATGTTATAAGGACCTCTTTTTGAGTAAGTTTGTGCAAAAAAATTTAATCGAAATAGTTCCGCTAACGGTAATTTGGTCACTTTTTGAATTTCATAATAATAATTTTTAATCGAGTTTTAAAAGCCTTGAAAATGCCAATTTTCGCATTTTTCAAATTTTTAATCGCATATAACTCGACAGCAATCAATTTTAAAGAAAAATAACAAGAGACCTTTTTGCTCAGAGTGATCCAAATTGTTTAAACAATTTTTCGACCACGGCTCCGCCCGGTACTCTGTGGATATGTTATAAGGACCTCTTTTTGAGTAAGTTTGTGCACAAAAATCTAATCGGAATAATTTTTCTAGCGGGGGCGGCGTTACAGCCCGGTCTAAAAAGCGTTTCTAAATAAATTAACGATAGAAAGAAAAAAAATTATGTTATTTAAAAAGTAACAATATCAAATTAAAGAAATAACTAAATTTGTATTTTTATTTAACCTATATAAAAACATACACTCACCGGCACAAAATTTGTTTTGTTTTGCTTGTTTTAAAACTCCATAAAAGGAAATAAAATTCAAATTTTTCAAAACCTGCTTAATTTTTTAGCCAATTTTATGTAAATTCCTATAAATTTTTGCACTAAATTTGAAATCGTAACAATAATCTAGTGTTGCTAAGCTACAATGTAGCTTAGTAAATGTCAACTCCGATAAATAATTTTCCAATTGTCATTTTTTTCGACAATGTTAAGCGTTCAACAAAGAATTTATCTGTCATTTTTTAATCAAAAATTTAAAATTTTAGTCGATTATTTTTTAATAATTTTAATTTCTAATCGTATAGTGAGATATTTGATCACGTGTTTAATTCTGTCCAATCAGATTAAAATTATACTGAGAATTATCTACTGTAGAAAATTACCGATAGAATTTTTTTAAGTATAGTCTTTCTAGAAAGTATCCGGAAAAAGGAAAGCAGAATTATAATTTTGCGGTATTTATTTCTGTCACTTCAAATATAAACTTTCAACAACTAATTCATTTCATTTACTTATACAACCTCCATTTAAACCTAAACACTTAACTAAACATCCAGGTACATCCGAAACTAGGCCAAGGCCATAATTTTCGGTAATGGTGTTCCAGGCCTGCAAAACTGACCGAATCAAACCTTCTTTATCTCGTGGCGCTGCTCGTTCACTCGTTCCACTTCAATCTTCATCAGTTTCCATATGTTTTCAATGGGGCTAAGATCTGGAGATGCTGCTGGCCATGGAATTGTTGCCAATTCGTGTTCTTGCATCCAAGCTTGAGTATGGCATCTTGCATTATCATGCTGAAAACGCCACCCCTCTGGATATAAAACATGAGCCGTTTCAAGAAGAACACCATTTAGGATGTCACAATATTTCGCACTATCAACAGTACCATTAACTATACAGAGAGGTGTAGCACCACTCTGAGATATTGCTCCCCAAACCATTATTTTAGTGGGAAATTTGTAAATTTGAACGGTAACATTTTTTCTTGATAGGACTTTTAGATGATTTGCACCAAGCTGGAAACAACTTTCATCAGATATAAAGACATTATTAAAATTATCTTCTCGAAAACGTTGACAAAAATCTATTCTTCGTTGCCTTTGCAGAGGTGTCATTGTAGAGATTTTTTTTTGGATTCTTTGATATGTAGCCTTGCTTTTTCAGTGACATGCGGACAGTTTCTGAGCACACTTTTATTCTTCGTTGATTTCCAAATCTGTTCGCTAATTTTCGAAACCCTAGGCGCGGATTTTGTCGTCCTAAAGCCACTAAAGCATTTAAAAATGTTTCCGCGAATCTTACGCGGTCTAGCCGAAACTGGTATATGTCTCATATCTATGCCATTTTTTATCCTCTTTATTGTCTCATACACTGCACTTTTTCCGAGTTCAGTCAATTGCACTAATTTTTTAACGTTTCGGACACCCTTCTATACAAATATTCCACCACTTTTCTTTTTTCTACTTGCGACATTATTTCATAAATCTTAAGTTTGTTTACAAACAACAATATTTGACAGGTAGTGTTGTCATGCGATTTTGTGCATAACCTACTATCGGCACGACCTACTTGATGCGTTACTTTTGTCTTAAAATGTTACAAAAAGGAAATTATTAAAATTAAGAAAAATATAAAATTCCGGATACTTTCTAGACGGACTATAGATTGTTTCTGTTTAATGGCAACCAGTTTCCTAGTTTTGACAACTGTCACATTTAAGAAAATATTCATAATATACGTATTAAAAAATAATATTACGAATATCACACGACAGTAAGAATAAATAAGAAAATAATGCTTCATTTTTACTCAAATTTGTTGTCATTGGGCAATAGCCACTCGAGCCTTGCGGGCTCTCGTGTCTATTGCCAGACAACAAATTTTCGAAAAACGGTCGCATTATTTTCAATTTATTCTCACTCTCTTGTGATATTATACTCGAAAATTATTTATCTGAGTTGACAGTTACTAAACTATATTGTAGCTTAGCAACACTAGTTTATTGTTACGATTTCGAACTTGAAAAATTTCGAACCCCAAAAATGTATAGGGATTTACATAAAATTGGTTACAAAATTAAGCAGGTTCTGAAAAGCTTGAATTTTATTTCGTTTTATGGGGTTTTAAAACAAGCAAAACTTTTTGAAGAAAATTGAAAATAAAGAAGTCTTTCCTCTTGGGCAACCCATCCGTGGACACACTGTATAGCATAAAAGTCACACAATAAATTCCAAAATAGTTTTTTGCGAAATTGATACATGATAAAGGTCCATTAAATTTGACTTTTCCTAAATGATACTTTATTTAGTTTCTTTTCGCTACATTATACTGATTTGTCAGGTATTTATTATTTTAGGTGTCTCTTGTAACCTATCAAAATGTACTGGAAATACTTTGAACCAAAATTTCACTGCCACCACGGATGTGAACATCGCAGAAAATCAATTTGAATGTGGAATATGCTCCAAACAATTAACAACAAAAGGTTCTTTAAAAGTACACATGAGAATACACACTGGGGAAAAACCGTTTAAATGTGAAATTTGCACCAAACAGTTTTCAACAAACACAGATTTAACTTTACACATGACAGTGTATACTGGTGAAAAATCTTTCACATGTAAAATATGCAACAGATTTCAAAAAGTTCTACTTTAAAATATCATATGAGAGTGCATGCTGTTGAAAGACATTTCACATGCAAAAATTACACAAACAGTGTTCACAAAGTTCTACTTTACAATCACATATGAGAGTGCATACTGGTGAAAAACCTTTCACATGCCAAATATGCTCCAAACGGAAGATCTGGTTTAGAATATCATATGAAAGTGCATACTAGTGAAAAACCATTTGAATGTGAAATTTGTACCAAACAGTTTTCAACGAAACAAATTTTAAATACACAGATGCGAGTGCATAGTGGTGAAAAACCATTCACATGCCGAATATGCAACAAACAGTTTTCACAAAGTTCTAATTTAAATAATCATATGAAAACACACAACTCTGTATTCAATGTCGTTTTGACACACCTTTTAAAACGCAGACATATTACGAATCTGAAAAGATGACTGCGTAGTGCTAGTGTAGGTTAAATACAAGTGTAACAGTGTATCCGAGTAATTACATTGTTTAGACTGTTAATATACTGAACAATAAAGAAATTATTGATATTTTTTTTAATAGAATTTACTTATTGAAAGTTTATTCTTGATTTATTGAGCCAAAACTAATTCAGGAGAGCAAAAACCAGTTAGTCGCCTTATTTCCGATTCAGCCTTCTCCCAACCATTCTCCATTCAAAAATCCAAACTTGCTGTTGTTCTTAGCCTTAAATATGTCCCTGATTTCCTTAATAGTCTGAACACGACTACTTTGTGCACATTCTCAACTTTTCACATCTTCATCGCCACATAGCTCATCAGGCATTTTTATTCTTTGACTTGTTTCTAGGAACTTACATTAGTCCAACCATTTTTAATTGAAGGCGACTCATTTACAAATTGAGCTGAGAACAATCGGCAACAATGTTAAATTTTAAAACTAAATTTATACCGGGGGCATTTTTATTGGGTATGCCTTGCCAATGTGCATAAGGGAAAAAGGAAGATGATCTCATAAAATTTGCCTCGGTAACAATATACCTCCGGTCTATGGGTCATATTTACGAGCGACTAAGTTGAACAAATTCCTTGAACACTGTGAATCACTTCGCTGGTCTATATATTTACGTCCAAGGAAGGGTGAGAATCCAAGAAATATTTTACTCATCAACAGGTGTCCTTATCTGCATGGACGTAGACGTGAGGTGTTTTTTTCTTGTGACATGGGATCAAGCCACATTTTAAGTTTTAAATTAAACGTATTTGACGTTTCAATTTCCAACTTGGAAATCGCTATCAAAATACAAAACTTTAATAATTTAATCAAATTTTGTTTTTGATGCTTGGTAAAAAATTCTTCTCTAATAATTTAATTTTATCTCACTCATTAATATTGACCATTCAGACATAAGATATTATATGTATGTATATTTTAAAGTAGATTTATTTAGTAAATCTTGATCTTCGATTCATTGTCTTCACTCTTGTTCGTATTCTCGTTTTTTCTTTCGTTTACTTGATTAAAAAAAACTCCACCATGTTTTTATTTTTAATAAGCGTGTAAATTGGAAATATTTTCTGATCTTTTTAAAACTTGCAAAACCTACAAACCTTGCAAAACACCTGGAGCAAAAATTGCAGCGAGTTTGTTCTTAGTTCATTAAAATGAAACCAAACATTGCTTTTTGTTGTTGCCATTTGCCATTATTCTTTCACGTTTTAATATCTGCAAAAGAATATTCACGCGGTTCCCAAAGATCAAGGATAGTAAATGAAACTCAATACTTATTATAAACACACATCATAATGATAAATTTGAAGTGAAAAATGACCTTGAAATACTGTATAGATAGGTACTCTCTATTAATAAAATTTTACTTTATTTACTATTTTACTTCGAAAATAAGCCACACTTTAAGTTGAAAATTCAATTTATTTGATGTTTTGACTTCCACTTCGGAAATCGTTATCAAAATACAAAATATTAATAGGTACCTATCACTTTCACAAGTGGAAGTCGAAACGTCAAATGAATTGTTTTTTCAACTTATATTGTGGCTTATTTTCCAAGTAAAATAGTGTATAATCATTAATATAACTAATATTGGATACAGTATGGTGCAAATGATTGGAATAAATTCGTCCTTTCGTAAACCAGCGACATTCAGGATAAATCCTAAGACAGGCCGACTTTTATTTTTGAATTATGATTTATATCATACTAATGACGTCATCCATTTGAACGTGATGACGTAATCGGTGAATTTTTTAAATGAGAATGGGAGTCGTGTACTAGCTCATTTGAAGGGTTATTTATTCAATTATCTATTCAGTAATATAAACATTGATATAATTACTCATACAGTGTGTCTAAGAAAAATTATTTTTAATAAATTAATCGACGCAAAAAGAAGAATGTGTGTAATTTATTTAATTCAAAAAACATTCTAATGATTTCAGAAAATAGAAAAAATGTGTTTATTTCACAAATAACATTGTTTTTCGCTTAAATTAAATAATGTTTAAACTGTCAAGGGGCAGATGGGTGACAGCTCGAACATTAAAATTAAGCGAAAAGCAATGTTCATTTATCAAAAACCATTTTTTTTCTGTCTTCTGACAGCAATAGAATGTATTTTAAATTAAATAAATTTCATGCATTCTTCTTTTTTGAACCAATTTAATTTAAAAAATAATTTCTTGAGCACCCTATATAAATAATTATGTTAATGTTTATATTGCTGAATATATATATATATATATATATATATATATATATATATATATATATATATATATATATATATATATATATATATATAAAATAGATGAAATAGAGAATGTGGAAAAATCCAAAAAAAAAAAATTTACATAAAAAAAAAAAAATGAAAAAATATATATATATATATACATTAGCACTTCGAGCCAAGCAGGCTCATGGCTTGGTTTACAATCTTCCTCCATTCTTGCTTGTTCTTCGCTTTTTCTTTCCAATTGGTTGCATTGAGATACTTCAGGTCATCATTAACTTCATGGCTCCATCTGGTCCTAGGTCTTCCTTTTCTCTTTTTACCACCTATTGTAGCGCTTAACATGATTTTAGGCATTCTAACTTGGGCCATTCTTTGGACATGTCCTAACCATCTAAGTCTTTGTGATCTTACAACTGCAATTATATTAGGCTCCTTATACAATTCTTCTAACTCCTTGTTTGTTCTTCGTGTCCACTGATTGTTGATTATTTTTCCCCCAAATATCCTTCTAAGTATTTTTCTTTCCCATACTTGTAACATTGATTGCTCGGTTTTTGTCATAGTCCAAGTTTCTGAGGCATACGTAACTATTGGTCGTATCACAGTTTTATACGTTCTTAATTTAGCTGCTTTGGATATATTTTTGCTTCTGAGTATTTTATTGAGTGCATATATGCAACGATTCCCTGACATTAGTCTTTTGTGTATTTCATTCCGGATATTTGGTTTACTAGAAAATAAGGTCCCTAAATATTCAAATCTGTCTACCTTTTCAAATTTATACATTGTTCCTTCATTCGTTGTTATCATTAAATATTGCCCTTGTTTAAATTTTTTGTCGGTCCATTCCATATACTTAGTTTTTGTTTCATTTATATAAAGTCCTTTTTCTCGAGCTGCCTTTTCTAGTCGTTCTACTACCTCTTTTAGTTGTTCCTTGCTTCTGGATAGAATTACTACATCATCCGCGAATGCCAAACATTGATGTTTTTTGTGATATATATGTCCTGATCTGTTAATATTAGCCTCTTTTATTATCATTTCCAATACTACATTAAATAGCAGTGATGACAACGGATCCCCTTGTCGTACTCCTTCTTTCACTTCGAAATTTTCTGTTAGTTTGTTATTAACTTTTACTTTATTTTCTGTTTTCGTAAGTGTAAGCTTTATCATTCTTATTATTTTTGGTGAAACTTCTAGATTTTTTAACGCTTTATATATTTCTTTTCTTTTTATTCTATCAAAAGCTTGCTTAAAATCTAAGAAGAGTGCCATTGTTGGTTTATTATATTCATAGCTCTCAGCTTGTATTTCTCTTAAAGTAAAGATGTTGTCTATAGTACTTCTTCCTTTTCTAAAGCCACACTGGTATTCACCTATGCTATTGTTAAGACTTCTTGCTAGCTTGTTTTTGATGTGGACTGCTAATATCTTATATATTACATTTAATAGTGCCACGCCCCTATAATTTTGACATTCTGCTTTGTCCCCCTTTTTATAAAGAGGACATATCACTGCTTGCTTCCACTCCATTGGTAGTTCTTCCTTTTCCCATATGTTTTTTAGTAATTTGTGTATTTTGTCTGTCAGCTGCGCTCCTCCATATTTTAACATTTCCGCTGTTATAGAATCACTTCCAGGACATTTATAGTTTTTTAGATTCTTAATAATAATTTCAACTTCATTTAGGGATGGTGCTATATCTTCCGTACTGTCTCTTTGCATACTCATTATGGCGTCTGTGTATCCTTCATTATCGTGATTTATGTGTTCTTCATTTCCATGATCTGTGTCTTCTTCATTGTGATTATTTGTGTACTCCCCGTTTAACAATTCATCAAAATATTGTTTCCATCGTTTTAATATTTCTTGGTCATCAAATATCATTTTTCCTTCTTTATCTTTGTAATAAATGGGCTGTGGTTTATATTCTCTTTTTTGATTTTTAATGCCTTGATATAAATTTCTAATAAGATTATTTTTGTAATTCTCTTCAATGTCTTTCAACTTATCTTCGTAAAATTTTCTCTTTTTATTTCGTAAAATTGCGCTGGTTTTTCTTCTTTGCTCTATGTAAAGTGTTTCCGCTGTTTTTGATTTCAGTCTTAGACTTTCTAATCGTAGCTTGTTCCGTTTCTCTATTTCTAGTTTGCATTCATCGTCGAACCATGCCTTTTGTTGTTTCTTGATTGGCTTGTCAGTATCATCTGCTACGGCTTTTAAAGTATTTTTAATTAAGTCCCATGTTTGTTCTACATTGTCATTTTCTGTAATAAGTTCCAGTTTCTTGTTAAGTGTCAACTGGTATACCTTTTTTTCTTCTTCTGTTTGTAACCTGACTAGCTTGTTCATCATGCGTTTTTCTCTGTTTCTGTTTCTATTTATAGGTATTATTTGTTTCATTTTTATTCCCACTAAAAAGTGGTCTGAATCTATATCTGGCCCTCTATATGTACGTATATGCATTATGCTTTTTTCTACATCCTTCTCTATTAAAACATGGTCTATTTGGTTTACCGTTTGACCGTCCGGCGATCTCCAAGTGCCCTTGTGTATTTCCTTTCTCTGGAAGTAGGTACTTTTTATTAAAAGGTTTTTTTCTCTTGCAAAGTCGATGAGCATGTGTCCATTGTGATTCGTTGTTGGATGCAAGCTGTATTTTCCTATAGTAGGCTTAAATATGTCCTCTCTACCTATTTTGGCATTGGTATCTCCAAGGACTATTTTGAGATCATATTTGGGGATGGTTTCATATACTTGGTCCAGTAGGTTATAAAACTCTTCCTTTACCTCTATTTCTTTTTCTTCCGAAGGTGCATGAATATTTACAAATGAAATTTTTTGGAATTTTCCCTTTACTCTAAGAACACTCAGTCTATCGGATATTGCTCTGAATTCGACAATTGATGCTCTAAAGTTTTTATGTATTAAAAAGCCTGTACCCAGCATTCTATTTTGCCCTCCACTATTAAAGAATAAGTAATCTTCTATTTCCTGACTGTATTGCCCTAATTGCTTTGTTTCTTGTAATGCGACAATCTGAAAACTGTATCTTTTAAGTTCAAGTACCATTTGTTTTAATTTTCCTTCTTTGTGACTTCCTCTTATATTCCATGTCGCCATACGTATTACTTCGTTTGATTTTATTGTTTTCTTTTTTGTTTCGTCGTTTCCCTCTTGTCTCCTTTTTCTTTGCCGTGTCGTCTTTATAGTATTGTTCTGTCCGTTATTGCTTATTAGTTTTTTGAGCGGTTATAATTTACTCTTTCCAACTTTTCTCTTTCTCTGTTCCATTTCCATACTTCATTATCCAAAATTAACTTTTAATATCCCACCTTAGCAATTTTCCCTTTGGTCTTCTCTTCTTTAGCAGTTGCTCTAATTTTGGATTGTATTTCTCTTTCACGTTTTGTTAGATCATCATTTATGTATATGCGGTTCGGCAGTTCTTTGAGTTTATGTATGTTTTTCATTATTTTCATCTTTTCGTATTTGCTATCCAGTTCGACTAAGTATATTTTATCTCCCAATTTCCTTGCTTCATTTATTTTTACTTCTATACCCATTTCCTTGTCGATAAAATTTTTTACTGAATCTCTTAATACCTTTGGATTATTTGTAGTTATCGGGATGCCTTGTATAACTATATTTTTCCTTCTTTTGTCGCTTTCAAGGTATTGAATTCTCTCGTTGCAACTCATTATTTCTTTCTGCAAATTATTAATTTCTTTTAACATTTTTTCATTATTATTCTTCATTGCTGATATTTCGTTTTTATTTTCAATCTGTTCTTTTTGAGTTCTTTTAGTTCCTCGAAAATCTCCTTCATTTTCTTATCTTGTTCTTTTTGTTGTTTTCTTATTTCTTCTGTGTCCTCTTTAAGATTTTTTAACATAGACATAATTTGCGTTAGCATTTCTTTGTTGGAACCGTCATCTTCTTTGGAGATCTGGTGGTTTTTTTAGATTGTTGAAAAGCATCCAAGATATCTGTAGCTTTTCTTTTTCCTGATTCATCTGCTGTAGTTGAGTCATCGGAATCATACATTTTGATTAGGTATACCGCGATAGAAACTGGTATCTAGGTCGACCCTTTAAAAAATTGCCGTTTCTCACAGTGTAGCAATTTCTGTGTATTTTTAGTAATTAAAAAAAAATTATTATTCTATTTTTAATAATTAATTATATCAATTCTTATTGTAGTTATTTTGTAACTTTTAAAATTATTCGTTCCCACCTCTACAGGTCTACCAATATTTACAAATTTTAACAGTTTTTGTTAACTTTCGTTCTTTTAATTATTGATAATTAGTTTCAACATTAATGGAGTTTATAAAAATATAAAGCTAAATTCAATTTAAAACGAATGCTACTGTAATACTGGATGCCTAATCTTTAGAAAGTACTCTCACAATTTGTACTTACTAGTTCCCACGTCACTGGGTTCGGTGTGAATTACTGGTTGCCTACACAGCTTCGCACAGCTAGCGCCAGAAGTTAGTTACAATTCAACCTTGCGGATAACTAACCTCTACCCACTGGTCCCACTGTTAAAAAATCACGTTATTCGTCGTAGAACAGTTTCTTTTACAACCAATAATAATTCTGAGTCTACCTTACCCGTTAAATACCACTTTCACTACAATTTTTCACCAATTTAGTTCGATATTACCCGATAACGAATTAAATATCGGAACACCTATTTTTGTGTTGTTGTCTGGACAGTCATATTGCTGAATAGAGAATTGAATAACCTTTCAAGTAACTATCACACGACCCCTATTGTCATTTAAAAAAATGATCGATCATGTCATCACGCCCAAATGGATGACGTCACTAGTACGATATATGTCTCAAAAATCATAATTTAAAAGTAAAAATCGACGTGTTTCAGGACTTTTCCTTAAAGTCGGTGGCTTACGAAATAACGAATTTATTCCAAACATGCATCATACTGTACGTAATTGCATAAGATGCCACAAAGAAATAAATTCAGAAGAATATTTACTTTATTTTGTTAGAAAACTAGAAAATACCTGTCAAAACATACATGATAATTTAATAATTACATAGATCTTAGATTTAACGTAATTACTTACCTACCTGTTTATATAAATAATAAATAATTAAAATATTATTTTGGTACGCCACTGCAAAGCTGACAAGAGAACTATTGGTGACTCGTTTTAAGTGCGATGTTGCCAATGAAACACCTTCAATTAAAAATAGTTGAAGATTGGTTAATACTACAATTTTGTAGCAGTCACAAGAAATTCGCCAGTTTGAATTTATAAGATGTTGAAAATTGATATAAAAAATGTTTTTGCGAATTTTAAGAGTTCATTTATTAAGACAAAAAATCAGAATCTTATATAGCATAAAAGTCCCACAATAAATTCCAAAATAGTTTTTTTCGAAATTGATACATGATTCATAATCTAGACGGAGAGGCAGCGCTGAAAAATCTATTTGAATTTACTAAAGCTAGAGTTTTCACAGTTGATTACTGTGAGTGTGTAGAGAAACATACTGCGGTCGGTCAAGCGAAACGTAGAACAGGGGTTACTGAGAGGGTATAAAAGTTGCTTTCCTACGAAGGTAATTATTTCCATTTACTAAGGCTGAAAATCAGTACACACATTCTAAATTAAATATAAATAAAAGTTATTATAGTCGGTCAGCTGTATGACGGGACAGAGCCGGTCGGTCGGCCCCAATAGTCGATTGAGGAAATGAAGCATTTTGGCTCGCAATTTTTTTGTCCAGCATGGATTTACTTGAAACTTTCACAGAAGGTAGGGAATAGCCCAAGTATCATTTTCTATATCATGACGCTATCATACGCTAAAACCTTGGGGGGTGGTTGCCACCTTATCTCGGGGGGTGGGAATTTTTTATTACATTTTAACCATGTAATTCGATGCAAAAAGTGATTCTAAGAAAAAAATTATTTTTACATTTTCTTCGTAAAACTAAAATTTTTCGAGTTATTCGCGCTTGAAAATAACAGTTTTTCGACGAAAAAATCGACTTTTTTAGAGGGTTTTTTGAGAATACCTCGAAAAATATGCATTTAATAAAAAAAACTGTAGAAATCAAAATTGTATCTTTTAGTAATACAAATCAAATTCTTTTCCAATAATATCTTTAAGACCAATACAAACCGAGATACGGCATGTTAAATGTTAGCTTTTTTTTCGTCAAATGTATAATTTGAAATATTCAAAGCCAAATAATGGGAAAACTTTGAATTTTTCGAGAAAAACTTAATAATCTTTTTTCAAGAATACAATTAGACCTTTCAAAAAAATAATAAAAAGTTTCTAGCATGAAAATTAAGCGACTTATAATCAAAAAAAATGTCCGTACCTGTTTTTCTCTACGAAAAAAATCATTGAAAACAACCCCTTAACTACCTTCTTAATTCAAAATTGGTATTCACCTGTCTGTAGTTCCTTTATATTTATATTATTGATACACTCGAGTCTGACCCTTTAAAATGCGTAATTTTGGAAAAATATTATATCTCACTGTGTACTGATTTTCAGCCTTAGTAAATGGATTTAATTACCTTCGTAGGAAAGCAACTTTGATACCCTCTCAGTAATGAGACCCCTCAAAAATGATTTTGTAGGATTTTTAAAGGGCTATAAGACTGTGTAAATTAAATTCCGTAAGATGCCTTAGTTTTTAATTGAGTCGGGTTTAAGGGCTCGAATAAGGGGGTGTTTGCTCTGGCAAATAGAGGTTTTAAACAGCTATATCTGGCTAACTATTCACTGTAATGAAAATATATGCACAGCGTAATTTTAGTCATTAAAAAGCTACAATTTAGTAGTTTATAATTTTTTTCTAATCTTCAGTATTTTCGGAGGTATTTCGAAGTAAAAGGTGAAAAGTACCAAATTGCAAAAAATCAATTTTTCTTTAAACTCCAATTTTTCCAAAATTAGGCATTTTAAATAGGTCAAACTCCTTAAGTGTATTGATAATATAAATATAAAAGGAACTAAAGAAAGGTGAAGACCAATTTTGAATTAGGAAGGTAGTTAGGGGGTTGTTTTCACTGATTTTTTCGTAGAGAAAAGCAGGTATCGACATTTTTTTGTAAGTCGCTTAATTTTCATGCTAGAAACTTTCTATTATTTTTTTTGAAAGATCTAATTGTATACTTAAGGTTATTTAAGTAAAAAAGATTATTTAAGTTTTCCTCGAAAAATACAAATTTTTCCCATTATTTGGTTTTTAATATTTCAAATTATGCATTTGACGAAAAAAGCTAACCTTTAACATGCCGTATCTCGGTTTGTATTGGTCTTAAAGATATTATAGGAAAAGAATTTGGTTTGTGTTACTAAAAGATACAATTTCGATATCTACAGTTTTTTTGATTAAATGCATATTTTTCGAGGTATTTTCAAAAAACCCTCTAAAAAAGTCGATTTTTTCGTCGAAAAACTATTATTTTCAAGCGCGAATAACTCGAAAAATATTAGTTTTGCGAAGAAAATGTAAAAAATATTTTTTTCTTAGAATCACCTTTTCCATGGAATTGCATGGTTAAAATGTAATAAAAAATTCCCACCCCCGAGATGGGGTGGCAAACACCCCAAGGTTTTAGCGTATGATAGCGGCATGATATATAAAATGATCCTTGGACTATTCCCTACCTTCTGTAACAGTTTCAAGTAAATACATGCTGGACGAAAAAATTGCGAGCCAAAATGCTTTATTTTCTCAATCGACTATTGGGGCCGACCGACCGGCTCTGTCCCGTCATACAGCCGACCGACTATAATAACTTTTATTTATATTTAATTTAGAATGTGTATACTGATTTTCAGCCTTAGTAAATGGAAATAATTACCTTCGTAGGAAAGCAACTTTGATACCCTCTCAGTAGCCCCTGTTCTACGTTTCGCTTAACCGACCGCAGTGTTTCTCTACACACTCACAGTAATCAACTGTGAAAAATCTAGCTTTAGTAAATTCAAATAGATTTTTCAGCGCTGCCTCTTGGTCTATCTCCAAGTGGAGCAAAAGGCACCTTGCGGTGTTTCAAGTAGCATGAGGTATGATGGTGAGGTAGCTAGTCCCACGCATCTCGTATATGATAAAGGTCCATTAAATTTGACTTTTCCTAAATCATACTTTATTTATTTGCTTTTCGCTACATTATACTGATTTGACAGTTATTTATTATTTTAGGTGTCTCTTGCGAAGACATCCAAAATGATGAATGTAACCTATCAAAATATACTGGAAATACTTTGAACCAAAATTTCACTGCCACCATGGATGTGAAAATCCCAGAAAATCAATTTGAATGTGAAATATGCTCCAAACATTTAGCAACAAGCCTTTCTTTAAAAGTACACATGAGAATACACACTGAGGAAAAACCGTTTAAATGTGAAATTTGCACCAAACAGTTTTCAAGAAACACACATTTAACTGTACACATGATAGTGCATACTGGTGAAAAACCTTTCACTTGTAAAATATGCACCAAACAATTTTCAACAAACACAAATTTAACTAGACATATCAAAGTGCATACTGGTAAAAAACCTTTTGCATGTGAAATATGTAACAAACAGTTTTCAGAAAGTTGCAATTTAAAATCACATATGGTAGTACACAGCGGTGAAAAAGCTTTTTCCTGTGACATTTGCGCTAAACAGTATTTACAAAGTTCATCTTTACAATCACATATGAGTGTGCATACTGGTGAAAAACCTTTCACATGTAAAATATGCACCAAACAGTTTTCAACAAACCCACATTTAACTAGACATATGCGAGTGCATACCGGTGAGAAACCATTTGCATGTGAAGTATGTAACAAACTGTTTTCAGAAAGTTGGCATTTAAAATCACATATGGTAGTACACAGTGGTGAAAAAGCCTTTTCCTGTGAAATTTGCGCTAAAAAGTATTCACAAAGTTCTACTTTACAGTCACATATGAGAGTGCATACTGGTGAAAAACCTTTCACATGCCAAATATGCAACAAACAGTTTTCACAAAGATCTGGTTTAGAATATCATATGAAAGTGCATACTGGTGAAAAACCGTTTGAATGTGAAATTTGCACCAAACAGTTTTCAATGAAACAAACTTTAAAAACACATATGAGAGTGCATACTGGTGAAAAACCTTTCAAATGCCGAATATGCAACAAACACTTTTCACAAAGTTCTAATTTAAATAATCATATGAAAGCACACACATGAATGTATTCAATGCCGTTTTGACACACCTTTTAAAACATAGACATATTGCGAATCGGGAAAAATGACTGCGTAGCGGTAGCAAATACTATAGACTATAATTCCGACAGAAAACTGGCAGCACGTTGATACTAGCGCCTATACCGGCTGGAGTTGATAACTAGGTTTTCTCAACGTAAACATACAAATTTAATTTCGTTAATTTTTGGATAACTAGCTAATCTTTCTAAATTGTGTTTGTATTTTTACACAAAATGTCTTATAGAATGGGTTCGGTAAAATGGATTCTCAGCAAATACCTAGGATGGCAACAAAATTACCTAAAAAGTGTATTCTTTTACCCCCATTCACCCCGAAGAGAGTGTTTAGCTGCAATTTTTTGTTACAAGGAGGCTAACCCAAGACTGCATTGAAAATTTATTTTCTATTATTAGGGCTAAGGGTTTTAATAATACATCTGATAGTGTGAAATTTAGGTGTAGATACTTTTAAAGGGAGCTTCAGATAAAATTAATGATATTTAAAAGGTATTTTTAATAAAATTGTATACAAGAGAGTGGTGAAAATGTTAAATATAAATTAAAATTAAAATGTTACTTACAAGAATCTCTCCAAAACAGTGGCGTAGCTAGCCCCACAGGGGCCCCATATCAAAGTTTGTCACGGGGCCCTTTTCAACCACTGATTGGCATAGTGCTGAATTGGCATAATGTTCAACAAAAGAAGCGAAAACGTTTGTATAGAATAGAATAAAAAAATTTTTTAAAGTCACTGAAAATTTTTCAATTTTATGGACAAAGCTTACAAAGATTAGGAAAAGAACAATAACAAATACAGTTTACTGAAATTACATAAATTGTCAATATTATTACAAAATAAAAGATAATGAAATAATAATTGGAAATATTTTAACTGTAGATTCCTGGGCTCAAAAGTGTCAAAAATACTTCAAAATGAAGACACAAAATATGATGCGATGAAATAACCGTTGACCTACCCAAAACGGACGCATATTACCTGTACTAGAAATTCGCAATTGATAAAATCGATTCATCTTTGGAATAAACGTATCAGTTTTCGTTTTTTTTTGTTTTCATAGTTTTTTTTTTTGAAAATTATTCTCAAATTAAAAACACAAAATTTTCAAATCAACATTTCTAGAAATCGGTGTATCCTACCGGCTTAAATCAAGACTACCTTTTATTACTAGAATACCTTGCAATTTAATACTCCAGTGTCAAAAAGGCTTAAAAGTTAAAGACAACAAAGTTATGCGATAAAATAACCGTTGCCCTACCCAAAACGGACGCCTATGACCGGTACTAGAAATTCCCAATTTATGGAGACGAATATCTGGAATATAAATCGGCGTAGCAGTTTTCGTTTCTCTAAATAGAAGCGTTCTGGAGGTATTTAAAAAAAACCTAATTACAAGGCCTTCTTCAAAGAGCTCTATAGCTCCTTTAAGAAGCATTTTCGGACAAGGTGATTTGGGTTAAATATTAATATTTTGATCCCAGGAATCTACAGTTAAATTATTTCCAATTATTAATGAAACACCCTGTATATTGCAAAATTTAAATAAATTGGAAATTCCATAATACAACCTTAGGAACTAACAAGTTCTGCGTATAACACCCAAATATAGATAATAATAATAAACCTAATAAACTCTAATAAACCAAGTCGAAAAATAGATTGGAATTGTTGAGACTCATTGTTTTAAAACAGATTCAGTTTTTTCAAGCCAAGGGTAAATGGACATTGAAAATGAACGTAAACAAAGAAGCTCTGTACTTTAACGGCGAGCGACCGGCAAATACATATATATACCTAAATACAACTTATAGATAAAAACAGATTACACGAACATATAAGCAAACAATACACAGTGTTTCAATGTTTCAAATATTCAAAGTTAAAGCGATTACAAATATTGCAATTTGGCATTATACATTATACAATGTCTCACACACAGCAACGATGAATAGATAATAAAAAGTAGCTTGAAAACAAAAAAGCTCTGTAGTTATAGAAAGCCGAGAGGCAGAAAATAGATACCTGTACATAAATATAGTTTATATTATAGATAAAGAATCCATTTCACGAAAATGTCGATATTCAAACAATACACACCGTTGAAAGCGTTTTAATAGTGAAGTAATTTTAGAATATTTTGTTCAATTTTTTGAATGGAATTTTATTTCGACATGCCGCTCTGGGGCCCTTGAATGTCGGGGGCCCCGTATAATAGGGAACTTGCATAAATTTTTAAATATTAAAATAATATTAAAAAACATAAGGTAACATGATATTAAAACGCTTGCATGCGAAAAAAACAAATATTTTTAACCCGTACGCTAATTACGGCGCTTTGAAAATGCTATAAAATTCAAATATCTTAGGAGGCTCTTGAACGTCCTTCTATTGGTCTGACGTCAGAGGGCACAGTCATCTACGTCTACGATTAGGTATTACGGGTGTATTACATTTTAATCGTATTTAAATGGATATTACCAGCTATTATTTGTATTCTTGCATAGTTCTACAATCAGTTTATTTACTTTACAAGTGAAATTTATAAATCTTTAGAAATTACTAATGTGTTTATAACGTATAAGTATTATTACTCACGAGGGGTTTTCAAAAGAAAGCGATTAAGTACAACAGTTCATTTTAATCGTCTTTAATTGAAAATTCCTACGTATTATTTATGTTCATCTTATATATTATAAGTAGTTCCCCAATGAGCTTAGTTTCAAACTGAAATTGGTACCATTATATGTATTATAGTAAACGGTTTTCCCCGTGGGTTTCATCTACCTAACTCTAATCGAAGGATTTCGTATATCCTGGAAAAGATTACGGTGTAATTTGCATAATAATAAAGAAACTAAATTTTTATGAAGTTTATTATATTTGATTGTAATGTTTATTAGTACCTACTGGAGCCTTTCATTATTGTGTTCAAAGCCTTCTGAGAAAAGATTATGGTGATTAGCAGACGTACCGATAGCCAACAAAACCCTTCTTTACAAAGTTAATAATACGCATAAATAAGAAGAATCATTATTGTAATTTTACAAGTTAATATCTTTATCATCTCAGCTTATATGGGCCATTCCACGAACATACGCCTGTTTTGGATTACTTCGACAACGAATATTTTACTGTACAACATAAGAAGTACGAAAGTAAATGGCGCTAATAATTATTCCAATAAACAACAATGTAATTTGCAATTTACTTTCGTTCTTCTTATTTTGCACAGTAAAATATTCGTTGTCGAAGTAATCCAAAACAGGCGTATGTTCGTGGAATAGGGTATACTCACACAGCATCCCTCGGTAGACCACAAGCTATAGTAGAAACATGACTGTAGACCGCATACTATAGTATCACCAATAGTTTTTAGTTACTCTTACTTTTATTACTAAGTTTTGTTTATTTTTAAGTTACTTGTTTCTTTTTTCAACACAAGAAACGACAAAAGTAATTTCATAAAAAAGAACTTTTTGATGCATCCAGGCACTATACAGTACATACTTATATTGCGCAGATTTGTTTTCCATTTTGATAAAGTATATTACACACTAAATACACTAAACTACACTAAATACAATATCATAAATACCGAGCAAACGTCACAGTTATTCGACACGCACAACTGGCAATGGCAAACTGCATTCAAAGCAAACGGGCGAAAACGATAAATGTGGCCTGTGACGTCAGACCCAAGCTCGCGCTTTTGAAGTTGTTTGAAACGGAAATTTTAGGCGCGGAACTTTGATCAGATGTTGTACGTACACTATTCATTGTTAAGACGTAATATTTTGAATATAACATTTTTAAACATAAATTAACAATTTTATGCAAAAAAATTTTTTAGTGCAAGTTCCCTGGTAGCTACGCCTCTGCTCCAAAATGTATGTACAAATTGTCACAAAAAAATTTTTTTAGGTAAATATTTTAATGTTTTAATAAAAGCGTATCTAAATAGAATTAACGATAGTAAGAAGGAAATATTATGTAAATTAAAAAGTAACAATATTTGTATTTTAAATTTAAATTTGTATTTTTATTTAATCTATATAAAAACTAATATATAATATTGTATAAAATTATAAAAATTACTTTATTTTAAATGCATAGTTTGTGGTTATCAACTCATACCACTAGATGGCGGTATTTTATTTGCTGCCACAAAATTAATGGGAAATGTCAAGAATTGTACGTACCTATTAGTCTATACCTAGTATTTGGTGGTAGTCAGTAAATTGTAACATTGTCTCCAGTAACTACATTGTTATACACTATTAATGTACCGAATAATAAAGAAATTATTGATAATTTTTAGTACAATTTATTTATTAAAAGTTTACAGCGGGTGTAATTTCCTCACCAAAATAATCTTATACCTGAGTTTGGAAGGGTATGTCATAATCCGACAGGTATTTTCCTCACCAAAACTGAAATGGTTGTTTCAGGTAGATTTTACTAAAAGGCATTCAAGGAAATTATTTATCTACTATAAAATTACAGTAGGTACCTAAAATAATAAATAATTAATTTTATAGTATTTTATTTTTAGTCATAATTGGAATTTTCACAAAAATGGCATGTTTAATACTTTTAATAGAAAGTAATCGCGGTATTTGAAAATTTTATTTTTTATAAAGTGAAAGTTTTAGAAAGTGAAGAAGTGTTCTGGAGGCAATAAAATAACTTTTAGTGCGAAATTGAATACTATTGGGGCAAATTTTACAATAACTAGAAGTAGCCTACAACATAATCATGAATCAGATCTGCAGAAAATAGATCGAAAAATTGTTTCTAACTCTTGTAAACGTAAAGCCGAAGAGAATATACTGAAAAACCGCCAAAAATCATTCGCCAAGAGCTTGCAGCTAATTTGTCTGAAACAATTACTACGATTGATGTCTGTTACATAAGAAAAAATATATATAATTATCGACGAAAATGATGCCTGGTCGACTTCCTTCCAATATTGATGAGGTTCAAGAATTTGTGAAGAGCTGTGATCAAAAAACAACCAAGGAGGAAAATTTTCTCTTTATAAACTGTGTCAAAAGTAAGATAACTGTATTTAGTTGTGAATGTGAAACAAATATAAGATTTTTAGCAACATTGAATTTTATACAGAGAGGGGCAAAATTATGGAATATATTCATTTTCTCTAAAATGGACGATTTTGGACAAAAAACCCCGAACCACGTCGATTTTTATTTTTAAATCACAATTTTTTGGCATATCTATATTTCATATTAGTGACGTCATCAATCAATCAATAATTACGTTAATGTTTATATTACTGAATAGAGAATATAACACCCTTTCAAATAAGCTACCACACGACCCCTATTCCCATTTAAAAAAATCATTGATTACGTGATCACGCACAGTTAGATGACGTTACTATGAAAATATAGGCCAAAAAATTGTAATTTAAAAATAAAAATCGACCTGTTTCGGGGTTTTTCTCCAAAATCGTCCGTTTTAGAGAAAATTAATTTATTCCATAATTTTGCCCCTCTCGTATATTATATGTATGGCACAATTACCGTACCACAGATTATTTGCAATTATTCACTATTCATGGGCCAATTAATGGGCATTATATTTATTTATTATACTGTTTACTGTCAAACAAAAAAAAAAACAAAAACTTAAAACAATCTTTTCTATTTGTTAAAATCAGAAATTTTTAAAGCTCTCGAAATTGAGTTTAATCCTAGTAAAGTTTTTGTAGATTTTGAAAAGGCTATATTTATACATAATGAAATCATTCAAATGTGTCCAAACACTGAAATACATGATTGAAGATTTCACCTAAGTACACCAAACTTGGTATAGAAAATTCAGTCTCTTGATTTAACATCAGAATATACAGTTGAGTCCGCGAGTCTTTACACGTGCGTCATCATTTAAAGCATACGAAATAAGCCAGAAATTTACTAAACGCAATAGCAAGTGACAGAAAGTGGGTATTATATCGATCACGGGTTATAGTATAGAATTTGACGTTATCAAATGAATATAATGTCAAATTTAAGTTTTGCTTTAAAATTTTGGTGCATAATTTCAGCTACTCCGCCCAAAGTTTATTATTGATTTATTGAGCCCAACAAGCAGGGTTGGAAATTAGAGATTTTTCAGAAGAGGACAAAGATTAGTTTTTCGTCCCATTTCCGATCCCCCTCTCAGCCCCATCATTCTCAATTGAAAAATCTAAACTTGTTTATGTTGTTCTTACTCGTAAACCTCTCCCTGAGTTCCCTAATCATCTGCTCAAAAACCTATAACATGGATACTTGGGCCACATTTTCTGCAATTTTCAAATCTTCGTCACCGCACAGCTCATCAAGCATTTTCTTCTTTGACTTGTTTCTAAGAACTTGATGGCAGATCAGGCTTGTTAAGAATTTACCCTCAGGAATAGTCTGAGATGGAGAAAATTTTGCAATACTCCAAGAACGTTAAAAGGCTTTGCAGATTTCGGGCAACCAATTCTACTGTCAGATCTTTTCTTTGTAATCGGATTAGAGTAGACTGAAATGCGTCTTCTTCCTGGTCCACTTTTGCTATTGATTTTGCCTTGTCTCAGCATCCGTATGGCTTGCAAATTGTAGAAGCCTCGGAGGTGTAACCAGAGAAGGTTCCCATTGTTTTCATTCTGGTGGGATGTAGAATAGCATTATGTGCCATTAGAGTGAAAACTTAGTCTTTTTACTAGCAGTTGCCGCTAGGGCATCTATGCCATTTCGTTCGTTGCAATCCGGGACTGCACGCTGGGGTTTGTCTTTGTTGGATCAGGGAGAGCAGCATATGTGCCTCCTGATGAGAGACTAATAAGTTTCGAAACCGGTAGGGGTGCTTGCAGTACTCTCTGATTGGACTAGAATATGGTTCGGCTGTGTTTTCGTTTTGCAACGAAATTGAAAATGGTTATTCATTTTTGATTTACATTTACTCTGTGTGGAGTATGAAGGGAATCATTCTCGTTGGAACTTTACCGCGCTGAGCAGATGGGGCGTGAATTGTAAATTGTAGAATTCCCTCATCTTCCTTAGTCTCAGCATCCGTATGGCTTGCAAATTGTAGAAGCCTCGGAGGTGTAACCAGAGAAGGTTCCCATTGTTTTCATTCTGGTGGGATGTAGAATAGGCCTTTGAGCATGGGATCACACATGTTCATTAACTCGGCCCATGGAGAGTTAGAGCCACCTTCTCTAACACTCACATGGGTAATTCCTACCTGGCACGTCCATGTCGCGGGGGTGGGCACCTCTCACTTCAGTAGGCCGGAGTGAACAGGTGGCGAAGTTCAGGTAGGGACCCAGTTCTGTGGGGTATAACGCGGACCCCTGCCCAGGGATACGGGTGAAGACCACAACGGCGGAGATGGCGTAGAAGAGGATCTTCGGTTCGGCGTCAATGGCGGAAGTGGCAGGCCTGTTTTTTCGACATACCACTGCAGAGTCTGATCTAAAATGGGCAGTTGTGGATTCTGGTTGGCGAAGAAACATCGACGGCGAAAAAAAAGGAGCAGATTGGGCTCTTTAGTCCTGTAAGACAACCAATCTAAAGGAAGAAAACCTTGATTACAAATTACCCGGTCCTCCAGGTAGGGGATTAAGACGTCAGGCCGGTTCCCTGTCACTTGTAAAAATTAGAAAAATACCAAAAAGCCTAAAGATTGCCTCGGAATCTCGGACGGGTTAAATAATAAACGACTTCGGCGACGGAAAAGGATTATGAACATTGGCACCTGGAATGTGCAGAGTATCAGCGGAAAGATGGAAGAAATAACTGAAGAAATTAAAAACTAGATATGGATATAGTTGTCTTAACCGAAAAAAAGAAGAAAGGAATAGGTATAGAAAAAATAAACAATTATGTACATATATTCAGCGGAGTGTCAAAACACGAGAGAGCGAAAAGAGGAGTATCCGTTCTAATACACAAAAAACATAAACATAAAATCACTGACTTTGAAGCAATAGACGAAAATATAATAAGAGTAAAAATTATGCAATGGGTACCACCAAACCGTAGAAAGAGAGGAAGACCCAAGAAATCTTGGAGAGATGGAGTAACGAAGGCGATGAGCGCAAGACATCTTAGAGAGGGCCAATGGGATGATAGAGTGTCATGGAAATTAAGCGCATCGGACAACGTCGCAAGACGTTTTAAAACCGATTGATATATATATATATATATATATATATATATATATATATAAATTATTCATTTATATATATATATATATATATATATATATATATATATATATATATAGATACAAGTTTTTATTGAGGTTGCAGTCAGTGTAAGGGGCAGGATGAGAGAAACTCTTTGTTACAATCGAGCTTTCGTAAAATTTATTTGCTTCGTCAAGATTAGCTAAAATGAGTATATAATTATAAATACAATGAAATTAAAGATAAAAAACATTGTATAAAATTCTTTTATCTTTAATTTCATTGTATTTATAATTATATACTCATTTTAGCTAATCTTGACGAAGCAAATAAATTTTGCGAAAGCTCGATTGTAACAAAGAGTTTCTCTCATCCTGCCCCTTACACTGACTGCAACCTCAATAAAAACTTGTATCTACATATTGTCAGTCAATAATACCAAACTACTTTATATATATATATATATATATATATATATATATATATATATATATATATATATATATATATATAGGAGTACGACTGTTTAATATTAACAATACATCAAGTGAGTGAGAGGAAGTCTCACTGTAATTGAGGTTATCAGTCAAGGAGAAATAAAAAATGAAAAAACTATTTCAATCTTTTAATAGAAGACGTTTCGTGCAGTCTTCCTGCACTTCATCAGTTCTACTGATTGTGAAGTTACATATAAGATGTACACAACAATGTCATCACAATGGGTTGTGTTGTTAAAAACTTAATAGCTAAAAAATACATAAAATTTCTTAAGCTAAAAATACATAAACGCAAAAAATGTCACAAAGGTCCTTAGTGGTTAAAATCCTAAGGTTATTGAACAGTTACATAAAATTTTGTTTTGAAACATGAGGCCAGGAGAAGAAATATTCTGTTAGAGGCAAAAGAATTATTTTAAATCCATTTCTTATTCTAACCAAAAAAAGCGCACAAAAAACCTAAGCAAAAAACCAACTGTTCGGTGTCTGTCATTAAATGGATTTAAAAAAAGGGGGATGTGAAAATCTTAACCAAATTAATGTAAATTATTGTAAACCTAGATTTTCATCCAAAAACCTCCCTGTGACACACAAAAGATAAACAGAAATAAAGATATACGATCGCCGTGACAACGGCAGCAATGTATAGTGTCACAAAAAAGCTTTCAAACGAAAACCCGGTTTACAGGTTGACGATGCACCCTGAATTATATCAATTTCTCTTTAATCGAAAAAATGCCATAGATTTATTGGTTGTTAATAATAAATTTGAAATCCAGGAACCTAGAAATAGGTGTGGATTAGTTAAAAATTAATTACAAAAGACTGATTTACTTGCCTCATGAGTGTTGGAAAAAAGTCACTAAAGCTGGAGTGTTAAGCCATGTTATCAGACAGGAGCTGGGTGGAAATGAGATTTAAAACTTTTATGTTGCTACCAAGCATTGGTGGTTTGTAGGTTGGAAACTTTTTGGATGAAGGTAAAAACAAATGAAATTAGGCCATGTGTTGATCGGATTTGTGTGGAAAATAAATTTGAAATTTAACAACTGAATGAATTTAAGGATTGTTTATAAGCAAGGAGTGATAAATGATGTTAAGATTGTCAATATCAGTACGTTTGTTCATAGAGTTTTGTTCCCTTAGAATGTGGGCCATTTCTTGGAAAGATCTTTTATAGAAATTAGGTTCTGTGACTAAGGTTTTGATGTTATCAAAATCAATCTGATGATTAAGTGTGATGGAATGTGTGCTGAGGGCACAAGAATGCTTGTTGCATCTGATATCGCTTCTGTGTGAAACTACCCTTCCTTTAAGGGTTCTTTTTGTTTGTCCAACATATTTCAAATGACAGTCTTTGCATGGAATGTTGTGTACATCTTATATGTAACTTCACAATCAGTAGAACTGATGAAGTGCAGGAAGACTGCACGAAACGTCTTCTATTAAAAGATTGAAATAGTTTTTTCATTTTTTATTTCTCCTTGACTGATAACCTCAATTACAGTGACACTTCTTCTCACTCACTTGATATATTGTATATATATATATTGTTATATTTCTATTTGATATGAAAATTAAATTTTGATAATTATAAACAGAATTCAATTTAATATAAAATATTTTCAATTTTCTCAACCACGGGCATATAAATTTAGAACAACCTGTATACAACAAATTGTTATATTTAATTTTAAGAAGTGATTAGAAAAAGCTTACGGAACTCGGGACAATGCGCCGAGAATAAACAAAGTGAATGGCGCGTACCATTATCGTTGTTCGCGGAAGGTTCGATCATTAGCCTATGCTAAATAAGACTCAGTTGAAAGAGATAATAGGTCATTATCGTTGTTCGCGGAAGGTTCGATCATTAGCCTATGCTAACTAAGACTCAGTTGAAGTAGATAATAGGTCATTAAATTTTGTAAATAGTAGAAAGTAATTTTAGAATGGGAATTAACTATATTTTTTTGAAATCCATTAAGCATATTTAGAAAGATTAAAAATTGGTTTTTGAGGAATACTGCGAATGAGAGTTGGTGGTGGAAGGTTGATTTGTGAATCTGGAAGGGATATTTAGAAGTAGGTGAATGACTGAAAATGGAGATCAGAATGTTTTGAGCTGTCGAGAAGTGAAGTCCAGTAGTAGACGGTAGTGTACGGAGAGTGAGAAAGCCGGTGTAGTTCCGTGAGTGTGGAGATCTATCGTTGAACGAGAGGTAGGCCAGGTTGAGAGTAAAGAACCTCCTTGAGCCAAGAGTGTCCCGGTAGCTGATTGCAGTTTCGAAAAAGGTAGAACACAGCATCACGACAGAAGCAGGAACGAGAGCTATACGAGCTAATCTTCAAAGGAGAACATTACTGAAAGCCAGGACGAGGTTTTGATCGCAGCCAAGGATAGCAGGAAACGGGTCTTGTGTGAAGACATCCTCAGTTCACCAGAAAAAGGTCAGTCTCATTTGTTTGGACATGAATGTATGGGTTTTTCGTATTAAATACCACATTATAAATTGAAGAACATAATCAATAATATCAGAAAAGCTTCATCAAACTTAAATAGAATTGTTGCTAATAAATCCTAATAGTTAAATGTTAATAAAAACTTTCAATTGGAAACCAAAAGGAAATAAGATTCCCATTTGTAAATGTTATGTTTAAGAATAATAAGATCTAGCACATATTAAGCAGTGATTGCCATTTAAATAAAATAAACAATATTTTGATTATAATTGTAACCCATATGTGTGTATTATTTTACTCTTTTCTTTCCTATCCCGATTAGGAACCATTGAGAAATACTGAGAAGCCACGTAAGTAAGTAATTAATTTTATAATTCGCCCTGAGATTGAAAACATATTGATATGTGATCTGGTTAATTAATTAAATTATTATTAATGCATTGATTAAATTAAATGACAAATAAGAATATTATCTCATATCAATAATCAAGATCACATCAATATATATATATATATATATAATGATGTTGGATAATATCGAGTACAAATATAAAAATAAATAAGCAAAATCATTGGCTAATACTCGTAAAGTGAATGCGAATTTAGTTGGAAATATATAAAATGATGAAGGGTCATCATTCCATACATTTCTGTGCAACTATATACACCGGTGTTTCGGCCTATTTGGGCTTCGTCAGTATAGTCTAGCAAGTTAAAAAAGTTGTTTGTTAACTTGTAAAAGGATTACTTATTACTGCGGGTCTTCTAACAACCTGACCAAAATTGGTAACCTTGCTCCTGTAGTAATCCTTTTACAAGTTAACAAACAACTTTTTTAACTTGCTACACTATACTGACGAAGCCCAAATAGGCCGAAACACCGGTGTATATAGTTGCACAGAAATGTATGGAATGATGACCCTTCATCATTTTATATATTTCCAATTAAATTCGCATTCACTTTACGAGTATTAGCCAATGATTTTGCTTATTTATTTTTATATTTGTACTCGATTATCCAACATCATTTTATTTAATAATGTTATGGCTTTTCATTTCCTCAGGTAGCTTTACCTCCTTGGCAATGTTAGTTGTAGCCTTGCGACTGCGGGTCTTCTAACAACCTGACCAAAATTGGTAACCTTGCTCCTGTAGTAATCCTTTTACAAGTTAACAAACAACTTTTTTAACTTGCTACACTATACTGACGAAGCCCAAATAGGCCGAAACACCGGTGTATATAGTTGCACAGAAATGTATGGAATGATGACCCTTCATCATTTTATACATTTCCAACTAAATTCGCATTCACTTTACGAGCATTAGCCAATGATTTTGCTTATTTATTTATATATATATATATATATATATATATATATATATATATATATATATATATATATATATATATATATATATATATATATATATATATATATATATATATATATATATATATATATATATATATATATATATATATGGGATGTAGAATAGCATTATGTTGTTTTATGTGCCATTAGAGTGCAAACAGTCTTTTTATTATTATTATTATTATTATTATTATTATTATTACCTACTGTCTCAGCCATCTCGCGAACCTTCAGTCGACGGTCGTGGATTTCTTCCACATTATCCTCTGTGGTAACTATTTTTGGGACATCTAGGAGTGACTTATTAAACGACATGCGACCACTTTGAAATTCGGTAAACCTTCTTCCACTTAAGCTTCCACTTCGGACGTCGAAACTTCATTAGAATCATTTTTTAAGTTAAATTGTGGCTTATTTCCCAATTAGAATAGTAAATTCCATATTGTTCCATTAAGGCAACTTGTGGCACTGTTGCTTTGTTCACTTGATCTTCCACTTTTGTTTCGAGCTTTCCGTAGCCAGTCAGTGTAATGCCTAGATATTTAAATTCCATGACTAGTTCTATTATCTGACCATCCAGCTCTAATTTACAATTATTGTTGTAAGGACAAAAGTTGGGTGTCTTGTCAAAATGAAGTAAGACACGAAAAATTGGCTGGTTAGTAATAAATCATCAAAATGGGCCTTGGATATCAACCTAGATAATTAAATTTTCATAAACAAAAGCCTTTTCTTCAAATATTTGAATATTTTCTTCAAATTCAAATATTTCAAAAGGTATTCTCTTTAGTGATTCTATGAGTGCAATATATAAGTTGAAACAAATTGGATTAAGTGCTAAAACAGATAATGTCACATTATTAACCAGAAGATTAATAGTGGAATCCAACAATAGTGGCAATAAATTCAAATTATCTTGGATCCCAGGACATAGCGGCATTGAGGAAAATTAATATGTTGATAAACTAGCAAAAATTGGAAGTAGTCTCAAAATCCCTGCTAATATAAAAATAAATTATAATGACATACTCCCAAAATTGAAAACCAGAATCAAAGAAAAACATAACAATTTCTGGAAGAACTACATTCAATTAAAAGGGAAATGGTATGGAGAAATGCAAAAATCATTCCCGGATACACCATGGTTTAAAAAGTTTCCATATATTGATAGAAGACACTTAACGAACATAATAAAAATGAGAACAGGACATGGTATATTTGGAACTCATTTACATCGAATCAACATTAAAACACATCCATACTGTGAGTGTGGACAGGAAGAAGATCTAGACCACGTTTTTCTTCATTGTCCAATTAATAAAGTAAATTTATGAGATATACATAAAGAGCTACAAGCTACAGGAGCATCTGACACTTCTAATATCAAAGTAATATTACAAAATATTAACAAAAAACAAATAGAAGTTTTAAATAAATTATTAAGCATCAACAAGATGAACATATAAATAAAAGAAGAACTAAAAGAAGCTAACCCAAAGTTATAACTTTTCTGTTAAATTGCTGTCTAAACTCCTTTGTTGTGTTATAGTTATTGTGTTATCTGTGTTTTACTGACATTCACCAATACCATTAAATTCATAGAAACAGTATTGCATATTGCCATGAGCAAGACCAAATGCAATGCTAAGAAATGTGCTGGCAAATGCACTAGTATGCACGCCAAAAGTGAAGAAAGAATAAGAAGAAGCCTTTTCTTATCCAGCTCAAATTTGACTTAAGGAATCATGCTTTATTAATTTTCTTATCGTTATATTAAACTGATTTAACAGCTAATTATTATTTTAGGTGGCTCTTGTGACAACATCCAAAATGATGCAAGCAATCTATTAAACTATACTGGAAATAATTTGGACAAAAACTTAACTGCTACTACGGATATGAAAACTGAACAATTAACAAGAAGTTCTACTTTAAAAAGACATTTGAGATTGCACCCCGAAGAAAAAAAATTTAGATGTGAAATTTGCACAAAACAGTTTTCAGCAAACTCAAATTTAACTATACATATGAGAGTGCATACTGGTGAAAAACCATTTGAGTCTAAAATATGCGCCAAACATTTTTCAAGAAAGCCGGATTTAAAAAGACGTATTATGACATTGCACCGTCATGAAAAGCCTTTTACCTGTAACATATGCAGCAAACAGTTTTCACATAGTTTTACTTTACAAAGACATATAAGAGTGCATACTGGTGAAACACAGGTATGTGAAACATTTGAATGTGGAATTTGCACCAAGCAATTTTCACAAAAGGGTAGTTTAATAGTACATATGAGAGTGCATACTGGTGAAAAACCTTTCCAATGCAAACTATGCAATAAATCGTTTTCACATAATTCTAGTGTAAAAGCACATATGAAGGTGCATACTGTTGAAAAACCTTTCAAATGCAAAATACGCTCCAAACAGTATTTACACAATTCTAGTTAACCAGCACATGTGGAAACACACACTAGTGAAACGGGACACAGTACTAAATTACAGCGATATTGCTGTTGAAATAAAACTCAGTTCGATTTATATACGACCATTTATTTAATAGTTTACAGTTCGGAATTCTTTCTACATATAGCTAATTTAATTTATAAAATCGCGCGTGATTTATACCAAACACGTTATTCCAGAAAATTACAGGAAAACGAATCCGCCCAGCTCTATTTCTTAACGACCTTCGCTACCGAACATTCAGGAGATTGTATTCATCCAGATATTTTTGTAAATATCTTACTGTCGAGATGGAACATGTTATACGGGGATCGGTCAAAAGTACTTTTTCGTTACTTTTATTCGGTCAAAAGATTTTACTTTTATTTTTAACTAGGTATTGTATATTTGATGTAAACATGATATACATGAATTGAAAGTGGGTGCAAATAAAAGAATATAAATTAAGTGTTTTTTTTTTTTAATATAAATTACTGTCTAAAAATCATCAATTTCGTATAATACAATATTCATAGACGGGAATTACAGACTCATCAAATCAGCTTGTTTAGATTGTTTTTATAGTACCTACAGTCCGTCTAATTTACTTACCGTTGCACGTCATTATCTACGTTAGAGATCTAAGTTGACATTGTTGCCCAATTACAAAAAATTCTTGAATTCATTTTAAATCAAATACATCACACAATTTTTGCGGAAGTGGATTATACAACAAAACAAATTAATATTCAATGTAAATAAATAAAAACTTTAGAAATAGAAAACAAGAATTAAGTTATAATCTTACGTTAAAGTACATAATAAAAACAGTAAATATAATTAAACAGATACTTATAGTAAAGAATATAAACAAATATGAAGTGTCATCACCGCAACTTTCAAATAAATGTAAATAGTTACAGTGTATTCCGAACAAATGTGCTTCATAAAAACGCTTTATAATCCATTTATACAAATTAAATGAAACACATTGTGTATTTCTTTAAGTTAACATTAATAGAAATCTTTAAATATTATTTCTAAGCGTATATAATAAAATATGTCTAGTGGCTGTAATGCCAGTGTACTCTACAAAGTGATTCTAAAAAAGAACACATCTACCACTTAAATATTTCGTGTTAATCTCATATGACGTCACGGGCTATGACGCGGATGACGTGCAACGGTAAGTAAATTAGATGGAGTATAGGTACCTATAAAGTATTTATAGTAACCGTACATTGTTAAATCGGCATTTAAAATTTACAAATTTTAAATAATTACATGCAACTCGTTATAAACAATGATTCAAGTAAACAACGTTTCGAAATACAGCAGTAAATATTTAAAACAACTGTTGCAACTCTGTAGTTTCAGCCCCAAATGAATTCTACATCCCTTCTCCGGTTGGGGCGCAGTTCACATCTATTCCTATTCCGGTGGGAGTATACTCCTGGTAGCTACCCTAAACAAAAATTGTTGTAAGGACAAAAGTTGTGTGTCTCGTCAAAATGATGCTAGACACAAAAAATTAGCTTGTTCGTAATAAATTATCAAAATGGGCCTGGGATATCAGAATATTGTTACAAACATTGTAACGGCATTTAACTCAATGTTCAAAAACGTCTAAAAATCCTTTCTATAAAAATATTAAGAGTTTCATACTTAATACGTTATTCTTTTGATTAAATAATTACAACATAACCGCAAGGTAAGGAGAACTGGGTCACACGCCATTTAGGTGACTCCGTAAATACGGATTTGGTATTATCTTAAGGGTCATAAATAACAAATTTTGACAGAAATTTCTCTATTTTACGTTGCGTTGAATTCCGTCTCCAGTTTTTATCTTTTTTTGTTACATTATTCTATTTCACTTAGAATGTCGCGCCACGTTCCGTCGGAATTATTTTTGATAACCAACCCCACGTAAGGGTAAACTACCCCAACAACTATAATAACATAAACCAAAGGCTTTTCCCATCCAGCTCAAATTTGACTTCTTGAATCATGATTTATTAATTTTCTTATCGTTATGTTATATTATACTGATTTAATAGATAATTATTATTTTAGGTGTCTCTTGCGAAGACATGCAAAATGATGCAGGCAATCTATTAAACGGTACTGGAAACACTTTGAACCAAAACGTTGCTGCTACTACGGATGTGAAAACAGAAGAAAATCCTTTTAGATGTGAATTTTGCTCCAAACAATTAACAAGAAGTTCTTGTTTAAAAAGGCATTTGAGAGTGCACACCGGAGAAAAACCATTTAGATGTGAAATTTGCACAAAACAGTTTTCAACAAACTCAAATTTAACTATACATATGAGAGTGCATACTGGTGAAAAACCATTTGAGTGTAAAATATGCGCCAAACATTTTTCAAGAAAGCCGGATTTAAAAAGACATAATATGACATTGCACCGTCATGAAAAGCCTTTTACCTGTAACATATGCAGCAAACAGTTTTCACATAGTTTTACTTTACAAAGACATATAAGAGGGCATACTGGTGAAACACCGATATGTGAAACATTTGAATGTGGAATTTGCACCAAGCAATTTTCACAAAAGGGTAGTTTAATAGTACATTTGAGAGTGCATACTGGTGAAAAACCTTTCCAATGCAAACTATGCAAAAAATCGTTTTCACTTAATGCTAGTGTAAAATCACATATGAAGGTGCATACTGTTGAAAAACCTTTCAAATGCAAAATATGCTCCAAACAGTATTTACACAATTCTAGTTTTACAGCCCATGTGGAAACACACACTAGTGAAACGGGGCACAGTACTATATTATAGCGATATTGCTGTTAAAATAAAACTCAGTTCGGTTTATATTCGACCATTTATTTAATAGTTTACAGTTCGGAATTCTGTCTATAACTAATTTAATTTATAAAATCGCGCGTGATTTATACCAAACACGTTATTCCAGAAAAACGGATCCGCCCAGCTCTATTTCTGAACGACCTTCGCTACCGAACATTCAGGAGAATGCATTCATCCAGATATGTATTTTTGTAAATATCTGACTGTCGAAATGGAACCTGTTATACGGGGATAATGCAACTCGTTTAAGCAATGATTCAAGTAAACAACGTTTCAAAATAAACCAGTCAATATTTAAAACAACTGTGGCAACTCTGTAGTTTAAGCCCCAAATGAATTCTGCATTCCTTCTCCGGTGTGACGCGCAGCTCACATCTATTCCTATTCCGGTGTGTATTGGGATTCACAGCATCCATTATTAAGCATCAAATTAAGAGCAAGACACATTCTTTTAAAATTTATGTCCTTGGTAAACAAATACACGTTTGTTTATTATACATATTACGTGGCCCAGATTACTCCAAAAAAAAAGTGCTTTTTCGTTACTTTTATTGGGTCAAAAGATTTTACTTTTATTTTTAACTAGGTATTGTAAATATTATGTAAACATGATATACATGAATTGAAAGTGGGTGTAAATAAAAGAATATAAATTAAGGGTTTTTTTAACATAAATTAGTGTCTAAAATCAACAATTTCGTATAATACAATATTCATAGACGGGAATTACAGACTCAGTTAGACTGTTAACAGTTTAGATTGTTTCTATAGTAGGTACCTAGGTACCTATAAAGTAGTGATGTAACGAATATTCGTATTCGCATTCGCGAATATCCGCATCTTTTTGCATATTCGCGTTCGCATTCGCAAAATTTGTGCGAATGTTATCAGAGAAAAAATAATTTGAAAATAACGTTAGATTAATAAAATCAAAATCTATTCTCTTTCTCATCTTTTTTATTAAAAAAAGGTAACAACCTCGTATAATCAGATTATCAGCCTTCACGTTTTATTATTTGGTATAATGTAATAAAGCTTAAGATTCAGCTTGATTTACACTAAAGATCAATTAACTTCTCATTATAAATTTAGAAAACATTTCAAAAATAGAAACAAATTAAAAAAAACTGAACATTCGCATCCGCATTCGCGAATGTCGTTATTATATATTCGCATTCGTATTCGCGAATGTTCAAAAAACGACATTCGTTACATCACTACTATAAAGTATTTATAGTAACCGTACATTGTTAAATCGCCGTTTAAAATTTACAAATTTTAAATAATTACATGCAACTCGTTTAAGCAATGATTCAAGTAAACAACGTTTCAAAATAAACCAGTCAATATTTAAAACAACTGTGGCAACTCTGTAGTTTAAGCCCCAAATGAATTCTGCATTCCTTCTCCGGTGTGACGCGCAGCTCACATCTATTCCTATTCCGGTGTGTATTGGGATTCACAGCATCCATTATTAAGCATCAAATTAAGAGCAAGACACATTCTTTTAAAATTTATGTCCTTGGTAAACAAATACACGTTTGTTTATTATACATATTACGTGGCCCAGATTACTCCACACAAGTGTACCAGTTGTCAACCCAGATAGCACAAGTACGTTTTATGGACATCCAATGGACGTACATCTGTGTACATTGGAACGTCCAATGGACGTTCAATTGGACGAAGGTACAATGGACATCCGATGGACGTCCAACGAACGTCCAGAGTTCACAAAATTGGACGTCCATAGAACGTCCGCTACAAACGTACAGTGTACGTTGTTGAAGCTTTCAGTGTACATTTTATGTACATCTGATGTACATTCAATGTACGTCTTATGGACATTTTTGTAGAGCACTTTTCAGAAAGCAATCGAGTGTCCATAATTTTTTGAATACATACATAGCAAAAAGCCTTTAGGTATAGGAAATAGTTCCTATAATACTAAACTTATACTTTAAAATATTATACAAAATACCTTTTTTATTTCTCTTTATTATAACTTTATTATGTATACTTTACTATAGGAACTTCATTAATGCACGATTGCACTTACACGATAAACAGCAAACACAAATATATCACAGGATGTGTTATATTGTATGTAATAACTTAATAAAGACAAAATTCAGATAATGGCGCCCTATGATGCATGCACATTAAAAGAGGTTTATTTCTGTTCTGTTCCTTCCAAACATTATTTCTTAGAACTTGAGAGTCAGTACGATTGTATATTGCCAGCGGGTTTGCCATTCTGTGAATTATCATAAATACATCCTCCTTCAGTATTCCACAACAATTAACAGCGATAATCCCCTAAAAGTACCTGCCTAGTACTACCTTTTACGACCGATAGCGTGAAGAGCGACAACGTTGTCAAGAAGATTCTCATTTAGTTTGGCGGGAAATTTAAGAGTTACAAAATGCACATTTAAGATTTAAATTGGTATAGTATTTTTACTACAAAAACGTTATTACGTAGGTCAAAATTTTTGACGTAAGAGAACTGTCAAAACATTAGAATGTGACTTTTCATTATTGCTATGTTTATTATAAACACGGCAATAATGAAAAGTCACATTCTAATGTTTTGACAGTTCTCTTACGTCAAAAATTTTGACCTACGTAATAACGTTTTTGTAGTAAAAATACTATAGTGTCTAATTATTCTAAGTTATATAATTACCGATGCGCGATGTAGCTCCGTTATTCTGAAAAAGTTTATAACCATCGTTTTATCATCATCTAATATTATATAGGTTTAATTAAAATAATTTTAGTGGTTCGGTGTTTTAATTCGATGATGAAAAAATATGTGACTACATTTATTAGAAGCTCCTTGTATTCTACTAATAATATTGCTTTGATTAAAACAAGAAGCTATATATAATTACTCATAATAATAGTCGCATTTTGTGTAAAATCTCCATGGACCACAAATGGATGTCCAATGTACGTTGAAATCAAACGTCCAATGGACGTCGCGTAATGGACGTACATATTACGTCCAGTTTTGGTCCATGGACGTTTGGACTTTAATTGTACGTTATATGGACGTCCATCGGACGTTGTGTGCTATATGGGAATCCTGCGATTCAATATTACATATTCCTAATTCATGGCCAAAGCCGACTCAGCATAAATAATTTCAACACTTTCTTTTTTATTTATATACACAGAAAACATCGGCAGGCATTCTAATTTCATTGCGTGATCAATCATCATTGATAATTGAGATACCCCAGAGGGTGAACGTACATATTAGCACACCAACTCTTTACAGTCGTACTCCGAGTTGATAATAAATGAATATACTGTGAGTAGTGTTTACTTCATCAACCCCTATCGTAGGGGGTAACTACCCCCAACCACTCTGAGATGGTCCAGATGATGTAGAACTAATATAGGTGGGAGTATACTCCTGTTAGGGAGTATAACCATCTCGGCTCACTATAATACTTTAGTCCTTTATGATACGCCAGGTACATTTTAAAAACCCCCCAGGTCGACTCGAAGATTAGCAGGTAGGTATTAGTACCTCATTAGTAGGTATAATAATAATTTTATCTTGGAATTTTAGATTAGGAAAAATTTCTTATTAACATAGAAAAACATCCTACTTATAAAATATCCCTTCTTTCAATAGGGTATAGAAATTTTGGGTTGTTTGGAATTTAAGAAACAGTTTCTCTTGGTTGGAAATGTTGGCCGTGTAATCGATTTCGCTACTGATACATAGGATAAAGCTTGGTAGATGTTTGAGACATATTTGCCCGATTTCACCAACGATACTTAAATATTTAAGAATTACCTAAGTGGGTTTAGGTACTTCCTAACTCTAAAACGGATTTCACCATACGATAAGAATTGCCTAAACCGCTTAAGCATTGCCTTACGTTAGGATACGGTTTTAGATCTCCCTAAACTTTAGGTATTTACTTATCGTTGTCAGTCAAGTTATATTTTTACAATTTTAACTAATGTACTTGTGACGTTTGTCAATAATTTGCTTCTTACCTTAATTTTTCTGTTATTCTGTAATATTAGGTACATTAGTTGTAATTTTGTATTATCTGTTATATTAATAATATAATATGTGTTGGAAAATATAGAAAATCATTTGGAGTTTTTTATAGGTATATTGACAAAATTATGTAGTCTACCTACTACCTAACAAACTAGTGTTGTGTTTCAAAAACCCATTCATGATAAATATCACTAACAGTGTGTTATTAAAAATTAATAATAAAAAGCAATTTTCAACATATTATTTATTTTAAAATTATTTCATTAATGACAATTCAACTAACTTTAATTTTTTGTCATATGTGAAAACAACTCTTTTCTTTTCCTCCATTTCCCTGTACATATACAAATAACATACAAGACTATAATATTTATTATATTATACAAACTTAATTCACAAATAACTAACTACTAAATAAAATAACTATAACAGTACAAAACTAAATAAAACCAAATAGGCAAACAAATTATAATGACAAATAATCGAAAAAGTAAGGAAATGTCATCTTATTCTTCTTTTTATTTATCAAAAATAGCTCAAACGTACCCGAATTAATACCTAGGAAAGAATTTCCTAGATAAGCAGTTCTTTTAGTTATGAAACGCTATTGTTTTTAAGTATTGACTTAGGAGGTTCCTATCGATAAGAATTATCGATAAGAATTAAGGCAACTGCTTAGTTATCGTTGATGAAATCGGGCAATTGACTGTTTGGGTTTTTATCTTGAAATTTTACCTAATTTAGCTTCTATGTATTACGGTAAAGGTTCAGCTTTTTATCCATTTTAAAATAAAGAATTTTCTGATTACCTTTTACAAAACTACTTAACATCTGATTCAAAATCTGATCAAAATTATCTGTATTTTTTTCCATTGAGATGTAAAATTATTTGATAGTAACAATTATTATACCATGAGCCGAGCTGGTATATTTTATATCGGGCAGTTTTATTATTTGCGCCGACTTGGGACATTTTTAAAAGACCTACCTGTTTCTTGGGCCGAGATAGGCACTGTCCCCTGTTAGCTACCTACCATAAACGAAAATTGTTGTAAGGACAAAAGTTGGGCGTCTCGTCAAAATGAAGCTAGACACGAAAAATTAGCTTGTTCATAATAAATTACCAAAATGGGTTTGGGATATCAGAATATTTATTTATTTATACGGGCAAGCCCAATTCGGTAATACATTAATAAGATATTGATAATTACAGTTTTGAATATATAAGAATAAAATGAGAGAGTACAAAACATTTAAAAAGACATGACAAAGTAAAATAATTACAAAACATTAATTACTAACAAATAACAAGGTTATGACATTGCTAAATATTTAATTTGGTTAAATGGTTCTTAAAAACATCAACAGAGTTACCAAAAAGTAAAAGTTCACCTAGGGAGTTAGCAAGTCTTAGTGTTCTAGGAACAAAAGTAAAATATGAGTAATTATATCTATGAAAAGAAATATGAAAGGTTTGAATTTGTCTTGTTGATCGTGGTGGAACAAACAACAATATTTTAGCAAGGAGTTCAGGGCAGTAATATATGCCATTGATAATATTAAACAATACTGTAAGATCTTTACGCTTCCTACGGACATCCAGAGAAGAGATATTCAAAAATCGTTCCATATCTGTATAATTATAATTGATGTGTTTTTTGAACCCAATATATCTAAGAAAATTATGTTGAACACTATCAAGTTTGTTCTTGAGGTGTAAATAATGTGGGGACCAAACTGGAGAAAAGTAGTCAAGGTGCGTCCTGACTAAAGAACAATAGAGCATTTTAATAGCGAACACGTTCGTGAAATCACGAGTTGTCCTTTTAACAAAGCCAAGCATTTTCATGGATCTTTGAGTAATATTGTTGATGTGATGGTTAAAGCTCAGAGAGGAATCAAGAACAACACCTAAATCTTTAATTGAGTCTACCGTATCCAATAATTGATCATTTATGGTATAATTAAATACTGATAAATGATGATTCCGACAAAACCGGATAATGTGACACTTGTTGACATTCAAATCCATCCCATTATCAAGACAACAGTTGGCTAAATTATCTAAATCTGATTGCAATGATATTGCATCATCTTGATTATTAATGATTTGATAACATTTAAGATCATCAGCGAATAAGAGAGCAGAAGTGTTAGAGAAGCAGGTGACGATGTCGTTAATACACCGGTTAAACAAAAGTGGACCCAAATGAGAGCCCTGAGGTACACCAGAGGTTACTAGAAAAGTGTTGGAGTAATGATGATTAACCCTAACCTGCTGTGTTCTATTTGTTAGGTAACTGCCCAACCACTTCAACACAGAACCTTCTATGCCATATAATTTGAGCTTATGTAACAAAAGATCATGGTTCACCCTATCAAAAGCCTTGGAGAAGTCAGTATACACTGAATCAATCTGCAACCCCCTCTCCAAAGCTTCAGACAAGGTATCAACATAAAGCAACAAACTAAGTTCTGCTGATTTACCACAAGAAAATCCGAACTGTTGAGAATTTAGTATCCAAGAGCAGTCATAATTAAGGTAATCAGTAACAATACTCTCAAATACCTTGGGAATTGTGCCGAGAATAGAAATAGGACGATAATTCGTTATGTCAGCTTTATTACCTGCTTTGTAAATTGGAGTGACAGAGGATAGTTTCCAAAAGTCAGGAAATTCCTCCAACTGAAGGGATTTATTAAAAATATGATAAAGCGGCCGAGACAGAATAAAAGAGAATCGTTTAAGAAAAATGGGAGAAATACCATCTGGCCCAGGTCCCTTATTGACATTAAGAGTTGAAAGTTTTTCGTATATTTTTGAAATTGGTATAATATAGGAAGATACATAGACCTTAGACTGTATTAAATTGTCATTATGCTTAAGAGTTTTATTACTAAAAACTGAAGAGAAATGGCTAGCAAATAAATTTGCAATATCGTTGCCATTAGAGGCTAGTGTATTGTTGAGTGACATTGAGACAGGCATACTATTATTTTCTTTCTTACTGTTTACAAATTTCCAAAAATTTTTTGGATTAGCTTTAATCGAAATCTCAGTTGAATGTATATAATTAGCATAACAATTTTTTGATAAAATTTTGCACTGAGCTCTAAGTTGACTAAAACCTGCATAATTCTCAGGAGACCTGTTACTCTTGTAAATTAAATGGGCAGTCTTTTTGTCACGTATTAATTGTGTAAGTTCACTAGAATACCAACCAGGAAATTTCTTTGTACAAACTTTTTTCAATGGAACATACATATTAAGCACACAGTAAAGAATATCATAGAAAGTACCTATCATCTCGGAAAGTTCTTTATCACTTATAAGACTGTCCCAATCAATTGCTTCTAAGTATTGATAAATGCAAGGAAGAGTAGCTTTATGAAAATCATAGTAGTATTCACCATCACTTGCAGTAGTGTTTTGATCAAAGTGTAGCTGTAAGATAGTTTCAAGTGGAGGATGATATAAGTCTGGAGGAATCAATATATCAACTGCCGAGGTTATCACAAGCTCTTCTGATGAGAGAACAAGGTCTAGAATAGCGCCTCTAGAATTGACAATGTTATTTGATTGGAATAGATTATGAAGAGCACACATATTTGAGATAACACCAATCGCCTCCGTTTCTGCAAACGATGTATTAGGTTTAGCAGTTGCCGATGAGCAAAAGTCTTCAAGTTCCCAATCAGCTGATGGCAGGTTGTAGTCACCAAAGAGGTGTAATTTAGAATTTGAATATTGTTCACCTATACTAATAAGCTGATCGAAGTGCACTTGGTACTTGTTAGGTGTAGATTTTGGTGGAATATACAATGCTCCCAAGATAAACTTACCACACAAGTGAACAAAAAGTTGCTCAATGGAGGAATCTGACGGAATAATTTTTACGGAAAATTTCTTCTTAGTGGCTATTAAAACTCCTCCTCCTCTTACAAATTTGCTAGATTCAGGTGTACGATCTTGTCTGAAAATGTTGTAATTTGTCAATCCAAGTTCAACATCATTGAAATCGGCAGTAAGCCAAGTTTCTGTAAAAATGATTACATCGTAGACACAGTTTGACACATTAATACTTAAATCAGTTAATTTGGTACGGAGTCCTCTAACGTTTTGGTAATAAAGAGATAGCTTGCCCGGGTTTAGTGGTTTTTTTGGTTCCTTTGGACAATTTTTGGTACGTTATTGATATATTTAATTATTAGATCTTGTTCACCTGCATCTTGACGGGCTAGTAGTTCAGTCTTGACGGTGTCAAACAGTTTCCGTTGAGTAGGTGTTTGGTCAAGAGATATGAATATTGTTCCAAACATTGTAACGGCATTTAACTCAATGTTCAAAAACGTCTAAAAATCCTTTCTATAAAAATATTAAGAGTTTGATACTTAATACGATATTCTTTTGATTAAACAATTACAACATAACCGCAAGGTAAGGAGAACTGGGTCACACGCCATTTAGGTGACACCGTAAATTCTTCCAATTCGGCGTAAAGCATATTTTGATAATGCATTTACAAACTATGATATTGAAAGTGCAAATATATAAACAAACATACATGGATTAAATACATAAAAATAACATGAGATGATCAATTAATAATTATTAAGTTTAATCAAGCGAGTCAGATATCATCTATCAGATGAGTAGGTACACTTTTTGTTGTATTTAATCAATTAATAAACAAGATATGGATATTTAAGTGTTGGAAGCGCGTGTTGAAGCGCGCTTCAGCAGTTTACCAATGTAAACGTCGGCAAACAGAGATATAATATAGTGGAAAAGAAAAAGAGCGCAGTTACCACACTACAATACTGCAAAATTAGTAAATATTTACTTTGTGATCAATTGATGAAATGTGTCGAAGACAATTCGAAGCATATGTCCCTAAGAATAAAAGTACCCAAAAAGGTACACCCCTCCAGTAGTAGCGTTAAAAATATTAGTAGGTTGGTTAATTCACACAATGATAAAAATTAAAACAAAACGTCATTTGACCACACAATTACCACGACACTGATCGTACCCTCGGTTGGCCAGTTTAAGGGTCTTGTTTAAGCTTCTATTTTTCTTTGAAGCGTGTTATTTTACCGATAGTTTATGGCAAAACACAAAACGATCCACAGGATAATAAATTTTTGGATTTGGTATTATCTTAAGGGTCATAAATAACAAATTTTGACAGAAATTTCTCTATTTCACGTTGCGTTGAATTCCATCTTCAATTTTTATCTTTTTCTGTTACATTCTTCTATTTCACTCAGAATGTCGCGCCACGTTCCGTCGGAATTATTTTTGATAACCAACCTCACGTAAAAATAAACTACCCCAACAACCATAATAACGTAAACCAAAGCCCAGCAAACAGACTTGAGCCCAGTTACGTGATGATTACTTTAAATTTACTGCAAATTTCAACGAATACGTAACTCGGTGATTTATGACAGGAAAAAAACGTATTTCAGTGCCAAATCATTCACCTATATATTAGTGCTTCCTTTATACATGTTTGTCATGAGAATAATATAAAATCATAATGACGAATATAGTACATGTTTTTATAATAGTTGTGAATGTCGGTTACATCGCAAATGTACGTTTATTTCACGTAATAATCACGACACAGAAATAACTTCCTTTGGTTAAATTTTGAGAAATATTTTGGAAAACAAAGTTTTACAACGGTGTTAGTTAAATACGTACCTATCGCTTGAATTTTGCTCACTGTATTTTATGGACGTCGTAAAATTAGATGTATTTCACGTAAAAGTAATGAAAATAATACCAATATTTAAACAAAAAAGTTTATGATTTAGCTTTTAAGATCATTTAGCATAACTATTTCAATCAAACCTTGGTTTGCAGCTATTTTTGCTATTTTTTTCTTTAAAAATATCACAGGAGCTAAAATGATGTTGAGTCTAATTTTCAAATCGCGCGCGGTGATGACGTACTACCAAGCCTTTCTCCACCTTTAAATACAATCACGTGACTAACATAGTTTGTTTGAAAACTAAATTAATCGATTTATCGAATAAAACACGTTTCGATATGATTTTTTTTTATAGTATTCTGGTATTGAGATAGATTATAGTAAGACCAATTAGTTAATATAGGCTTTTCCCATCCAGCTCAAATTTGACTTCTTGAATCATGATTTATTAATTTTCTTATCGTTATGCTATATTATACTGATTTAACAGATAATTATTATTTTAGGTGTCTCTTGCGAAGACATGCAGAATGATGCATTGAATCTATTAAACGGTACTGGAAACACTTTGAACCAAAACGTTGCTGCTACTACGGATGTGAAAATAGAAGAAAATCCTTTTAGATGTGAATTTTGCTCCAAACAATTAACAAGAAGTTCTTCTTTAAAAAGACATATGCTAGTGCACAGTGGTGAAAGGCCTTTTACGTGTGATCTATGCAACAAACAGTTTTCAACAAACTCACATTTAACTAGACATATGAGAGTGCATACTGGTGAAAAACCATTTGAGTGTAAAATATGCACCAAACAGTTTTCAATGAAGCATGCTTTAAAATCGCATATGACAGTGCATACTGGTGAAAAACCATTTAGATGTGAAATTTGCTCCAAACAATTTTCAACAAACACACTTTTAACTGAACATAGAAGAGTACATACGGGCGAAAAACCTTTCACATGCACAATATGCACCAAACAGTTTTCAAATAGTTCCAATTTAACACATCACCTGAAAACGCACACTGGGGAAAGACCTTTTGCGTGTGAAATATGCAACAAAGAGTTTTCACACAGTTCGTACGTCAAAGTACATATGAGAGTGCATACTGGTGAAAAATCTGCATGTGAAATTTGCGCTAAACAATATTCAGATAGTGCAGGTTTGAATAGACATATGAGTGTGCATACTGGTGAAAAATCTGCATGTGAAATTTGCGCTAAACAATATTCAGATAGTGCAGGTTTAAAAAGGCATATGAGTGTGCATACTGGTGAAAAACCTTTTACGTGTAACGTATGCAGCAAACAGTTTTCATATAGTTATTCTTTACAATCACATATAAGAGTGCATACTGGCGAAAAACCTTTTACATGCGAAATATGCTCCAAACAGTATTCACACAGTTCTAGTTTAACAGCACATGTGAAAACACACACTACAGTAGGAAAAATGAAAGAATACCCATGAACGAACATATAAAACACGCTGTATTTTCCTGTCACCGTGTCACACAAAAAATTGGCCAGCGCAAATACATGTAATAATTATTATTACATGTACTTGCGCTGGGCAATTTTCTTTGTGACACGGTGACAGGAAAATACAGCGTGTTTTATATGTTCGTTCATGGGTATTCTTTCATTTTTCCGACTGTAGTAGAACGAGACACAGTGCTATATGAAAGAAATGTCGTTTTGACACACGTTTTGAAAGACAGACTTATACTATTAATCCGAAGATTATTTATATATGTTACGCGCAATAACGTAAATCCAGCCAATAACGTTAATAATCGGTCATGTCTGTGTTGAAATAGACTGTTATCCATTATTTACGTCTTGACACGCTATTAACGTTTGCCTTTGCGATATTTCTCTAATATCGACAATGAATTAGTCATTGTCGACAATGTCTGGATATTAACGTTATTGTCCATAGAAACTGGATATTGATGATAATTTTAAATTCTTTATAACATTTCTATCATTTTCCGGTCAATGTCAACAATGCCCGTTGTTAATCGATCAATGTTGAAATTTAGACTAAACGCTAGGTTATGTTTATTATTTGCTTCGTTTCTCTTCTCGTGCTGAATTTACTAGAAGTAAGTTTATGTAAAAAGTGTTACAGTAGAACCTCGATTATCCGTCAGGGCACCGGACCAAGGGTATGACGGATAATCGAAAAGACGGTTAACAGAACATTAAAAAAAATAAAAATTCATAGTACAAATCTCAAATTTCATTTGTATGTTTTGTTTGGCAATATAAGAGGGATTTGTGTTTGTACAATCGAATCAATTTAAAATATTCTGAAATCTTTGTTTTACTGTTACTTCACATTTTGCGACGGCTGAATTTCTTAATCGACATAAGATCATACAATCTACTTTATTGGCTTCTTCTTGTTGAGAATACCACTCGATAAATTATTGCATGTGCGATGCAGCTTGTCTAGATTAATTACGCAAATCTTTGTCAGTTACAATAGTTTCACAAACAGTTATCTACAGTCAAATTCCAAGTCTGTGTCAGCTTCTGAATCTGTTTGGTCCGCCTTTGTTGCCACTTCAACGATTTCTTTATCTGTCAGCAATGGATAGCCGTTTGTTTCCTCATCACAAATCAAATTAACTTTTTTTATATATATTTTCTTACATTAGAATTTTTGCTTATGTAGTCAGTACAACGTCTGTATGTACCCTGACGGTTAACAGAGGTGACGGTTAACGGAGAGACGGATAATCGAGGTTCCACTGTACATGTGAAATGCCATGCTTCACTATCTTGTCAAAATAAAAATGATTAGACTTTAAAAGCTATCTTAAATAAAAAATAATAGAACATCATACATAATTTTATTTAAAAAAATATCGAAACCCAAAAGACTCCATTTTCAAACAAATAAATGTTTAAAAATAATAAAATCTTTAGATTTCTTAATTCGGAAACAGATTCTCTCTTAAACCTATTCCCATCCTAAAAATTGCAAGGAATAAAGGGTGATGAATGTAGAGACATAGGGAGTCTACATAGTTGCACTCACACAACATATCAATTCACCGAGGTAAAGATCAACAAATCTGCTTCCTAGTACAATACGTGAGTAAAACGCAGGTAGATAAAAGGCATTATATTTAATTTCGATTCAGAGATCATTACCATCTTTCTATGGACCATTTCGAACTCTTTTGTTCTCGTCAGGAAAGCACTGTAATGATGCTCTGAATCGAAAAATAAACACCTTTGCCATTCATGCCCATTACAAAATATAATTAACATTTAGACGCGATAGCGACCTCTATTAACAAAATGCCGAAACCCAAAAGACTCCATTTTCAAACAAATAAATGTTTAAAAATAATAAAATCTTTAGATTTCTTAATTCGGAAACAGATTCTCTCTTATACATATTCCCATCCTTCTAAAAATTTCAAGGAATAAAGGGTGATGAATGTAGAAACATAGGAGGTCTACATAGTTGCACTCCACAACATATCAATTCACCGAGGTAAAGATCAACAAATCTGCTTCCTAGTACTCAATACGTGAGTAAAAACGCAGTTAGATAAAAGGCATTATATTTAATTTCGATTCAGAGATCATTACCATCTTTCTATGGACCATTTCGAACTCTTTTGTTCTCATCAGGAAAGCACTGTAATGTTGCTCTGAATCGAAAAATAAACACCTTAAAAATAAACAGATTCTCTCTTATACCTATTCCCATCCTTCTAAAAATTGCAAGGAATAAAGGGTGATGAATGTAGAGACATGGGGAGTCTACATAGTTGCACTCCACAACATATCAATTCACCGAGGTAAAGATCAACAAGTCTGCTTCCTAGTACTCAATACGTGAGTAAAAACGCAGGTAGATAAAAGGCATTATATTTAATCAATTTCGTTGCAACATGAAACTACAGCCGCATCATTATTCCAGTTCAATCAGAGTGCAGCAAGCACCTCTACCGGTTTCGAAACTTATTAGTCTCTCATCAGGAGGCACATATATGCTGCTCTCTCTGACCTAACTAGGACAAACCCCTGCGTGCAGTCACGGATTGCAACGAACGAAATGGCAGGGATGCCCTAACGGCAACTGCTAGCAAAAAACTAAGTTTTCAATCTAATAGCACATAAAACAACATCCAAAAATGTTACTCTACATCCTACCAGATTGAAAACAATGGGAACCTTATCTGTTTTCAATAAACCATTGTTTTCAATCTTTTAGAATGTAGAGTAACATTTTTGGATGTTGTTTTATGTGCTATTAGATTGAAAACTTAGTTTTTTGCTAGCAGTTGCCGCTAGGGCATCCCTGCCATTTCGTTCGTTGCAATCCGTGACTGCACGCCGGGCTGAGAGAGCAGCATATGTGCCTCCTGATGAGAGACTAATAAGTTTCGAAACCGATAGACGTGCTTGCTACACTCTCTGATTGAACTGGAATAATGATGCGGCTGTAGTTTCGTGTTGCAACGAAATTGAAAATGGTTATTCATTTTTGATTTACATGTCTACTCTGATTGGAGTATGAAGGGAACCATTCGCGTTGGAACTTTACCGCGCTGAGCAGATGGGACGTGAATTATAAATTGTAAAATTCCCTCATCTTCTTTAGTCTCAGCATCCGTTATGGCTTGCAAATTGTAGAAGCCTCGGAGGTGTTACCAGACAAGGTTCCCATTGTTTTTAATCTGGTAGGATGTAAAATAACATTTTTGGATGTTGTTTTATGTGCTATTAGATTGAAAACTTACTTTTTTGATTTTACTTTTATTTTTAACTAGGTATTGTAAATTTACATGAATTGAAAGTGTGTGTAAAAAAATAATATAAATTAAGTGTTTTTATTTAAATATAAATTAGTGTACAAAAATCAATAATTTCGTCTATTACAATATTCATAGACGGACATTACAGACTATTAGTATTTGTTCCGTTTGTTATTGTATCTGCTATCTTTTATATTAATGTTTGTTCCGTTTTCGTGTATCCCTCATTTTAGAAATTGATAATTTTAACTTTAACATAAAAAATAAATCAAAATTTGTTTTATACGTATTGTTAGATAAAACCTGTCGGGCGCCCTGTGGCGTAACCGGGGTGGTTGGGGGTTATACCCCCTTTGGGATGTACTTTAAGTTCTATACGCTTTACAGCATTACTATTCCATACCCCCAGAGACCCTCCAGTAGTTGTAACCCCCCCTTAGGATTATCCTGGTTACGACGTTCGATCGTGTGGCAGAAAAGAGCGCGACTGTTCCCGGGTTAACAACAAAAAAGATTTTTGTTGAACTAATGACACTATAAAAGAATAACTAATGAATTCTAACAATTTGTATTCGGTTATTATCACTAGAAAATAAAATAGTCAATTTAACAAAATAATCCCATAAAACTCAACGCTAAAACGTCCTCACAAATCTGACAGCGTGTCACGTGACTGTAAATATAGAGGGAGACCACGGAGCGCAATATCTATATCTATCTATCTATCTACCTATCTATCTAATCAACCTTAACGACGTTCTACACCTTCGGCAAAGAATTAAGGATTTGCATGAAATTTTAGTATGTTATAGTTTACTTCAAAAAACTGAGACTTGATTTTTTAAAAATTGTTTTACCGTGCCGTTTAATTACTATTAAGGGTCAAAGTTAAGTTTTAACATGGGCTCTTATGGGAATTCTTAAAAAGTTAATAACTTTTGACCCAAATTTACGATTTTTAATTATTTGTGCTTAAATTAAAGGTTTTTTTTGTAAGGAATAACATATTAAAAAATGAGGATTGTTTACCGTACCATTTATTTTTAATTTATTTATTATAATTTATTCCGTAATTTCCGTAATTTATAACAATTTATTTTTATAAAGTATTCAATACTGAAACATATGATTTGAGTATTCTGCTATAAATGCATTGTTACCAACTTTCGCTTGCATATAAGTTCCCCCCCTTTCCTCTGAGAGGCATACCCCGCAACGAAGGTGTAGAACGTCGTTAAACGCCCATTGCTGGGCATAGGCTTCCTCTGTTATAAATCTCCATTGGTTTCTATTCTGGGCGATCTGCATCCAGTCCTTTCCTGCCGTTCTCTTAAGGTCGTCCGTCCATCTCATCTGTGATCTTCCTCATTTTCTTTTGTGTTCCCATGGTACGACGATGTTTCATTTAAGTTTTGCAACCTGTCTTGATACATCGTTCACCTTTGTTTTTCTCTGATCCATGAGTTTCTTTTCTTGTCTAGACAAGACCGATACCTATAGCATCTGTCTTTCCATTTGTCTTTGTTTTTTTTGATATCCTGCCAATATTCTCCTTTGTGAAAGTCCATGTTTGTGAGCCATATGTGACACATATTGCGAATATCTATCATTTGTGGCTAAATAAGGTCGTTTAAGCAAATGTGGAAATAAAAATGTTATGTCGGATATTGAAGCAATTGATGACGAGAAAAATTTTTAATGTTCTTATCCAAATTATGTCGAAATACTAAGATTTTAATATAAAATTGTAAAATAAGTTAAATTCCGCTGTGTTAAGATTTTAATATTTTTACCTATTTTTACTTTAATATTAGCAGTACCTATTTAGGTACAATCAGTCCCAAAATCATAAATAAGTGGTCATAAAATTGATATCTGCTGAACATCTGTTGCAACTGCAAATTTAAGGGTTCTGACTTTATTGCTAAATTTATCCGCAATTAGTCTATCAGAAAAAAAATCTAATGCAAATAATATCAAAACAAACAACAAATGTTTATTAGTTTATATTTTATATAAATTAAAAAATAGCAGAATCCATAAAATAATTTATTACTACAGGGAAAACTACAAATTTGATTTTTCGGGAGAAAAAAAAAGAGAAATTGAAATTGGTAGATTCGACGGGAGATTGGTAGCTGTGGCATCACTGTTGATACATAACACCAAATTTTTAGGCCACTGCTGGCTGTTGGGTCTATATATTATACGTCATACGTAAAAATTATCAAACTAAATAAACAGAAGAAGAATTTTGATTGAAGTCATGAAGTCGTAGGGCGTCAGTCAAGGTTGCCAGGTCTGGTGAAAATTCACCAGATTTGGTGATTTTCTAACCCATTTGGTGATATGGTGAAAACTTTTTTAAAAATCTTAATATCTGGTGATTTTTTGACCTTATCTATATTATATTTTTTTATTTAAAAAGTACGATTATATGTTTTTTATTCGTTATTAAGAATTGCCTAATATTCATATAATACAAAAAGTCTAATTTTGTAATATAAAATGATCCGCCTCTGTGGTGCTCAACTGGGGATCCACCGAAATTTACGCTACTCTTACAAGTGTTCATGCACTTCGAATAATTTATGTCTTGGTTTTATAAACAAACCAGTTCAGTTAATATCAACATATCAATTTTCAATTTATCAGTTTTATCTTTCTTGTGTCAGCTGTAGAGTTTTAAGTGATTACTGTTCTTCATATTTTGTAGTTTTGTCACGTTTTGTTTTGGTTTGGTCATCTAAACTAAAATCTCAAAGGTTCTTAGGAACTATTTTTTCAATTTTAATTTGCATTAAAAATTTATTAGCATGAGCAAAATTACTAGGTTTCCAACAAAACAATTTTGTATAACACCCCGCTCGACAAGGGTCGTCTGTCAGGCCAAGTTTAAGACATAAAACGTTAAGTTTTAAATGTACAGTACCTTTTATAAAAATGAACACCTACATTTTACATTATATTTTACAAAAAAAAATCGTTTCATTTGTATTTTAATTACTGTTTTATTAGGTTTGTTCCAACCCTTCACATTACCGTCCTCGAATGGTTACGCGTATGCGCATGCGCAAAATTCTGCGCAGCAACACATTTTTCGTTACTGCGCATACTCATAACAATCTGGTGATTTTTAGCAAAATCTGGCAACTTTTTAAGCAATTGTCTGGTGATTTTTAGTTTTTTGACCTGGCAACTATGGCGTCAGTGTTACCAGATCTCCTGTTTTAGCAGGAGATCTACTGTTTTCATACTTCTCCTGTTTTCAATCTCAAATCTTCCGTTATATTTTCCACTAGAATATGGTATGTTGGTATTACATTTGAGAGATTATTTAGCGTTATCAGACAAGTTTAAACATTTGTGAAACCTGTTTTGATGCGCAGTTCCGTTTTCAAGCGCTTGAAAACGGAACTGCGCATGCGAATCAGTCAGAAACCAGAAACTAGTCATGGTCTTCCTTCAGTTCTATTAATTACTGCTTAATAAGTTAAATAATTAACTACTGAATTAATGGCCTTGAAAAATAGACGTAAGATAGTTAGTTTGTTCAATTTAACTACATTTTATTGTTTTATTTGAAATTATTAAAAAATGTCCTGTTTTCTACTGTTTTTTATGTCCTATTCTACTGTTACGAGAAATTTTCATCTGGCAACACTGTAGGGCGTCCATATTGTGATTTGATTGTGTACTGTAAACTTGTAAACATTGCGATTGTAATTGTTGTTATCTGTTATGTTGTTTAGTTTTCACGTTTCAATTCAATTGTTCTGTTCGTGTCTTCCTCTCACTGGTTCTTGTTTAAGTTCAATTCAACTCGACTAAAATTCGGTGCCCATGATGTGTTATATGTTGTAGTGCAACTACAGTAGTTGTATTGGAAACATTGTCTACAGAAAACTTTAGGTATTTATAAGGCTATTACTAACACTGCTTTTTTATAAGCACTTTTACAAATATTTGTCAAAATAGAATATCCTAACCATAAGAATACTAAAAACTAAATACTAAATACAAGTTGGGTAGAGTCATTTATCTTTGATCTCTAACAGAGTGTCTGTGTCAAAGAGTGTTTAAATCTTAAGGTACGATTCCGACAATGACTGCAGATGGCAACTGCAGACGTCAGTTGCAGTTGTTGCCATGACTGGCGTCAATACTTTGCCCTATTAATTTGTATGAGACTGATTCCGACATCTGAATGCAACTGCTGTCCGGCAGAACGTCAGTTGTTAATAATAGGTTTGTTATAGCAACAGTCAAACTAGTCAGAAACCGTCAGCAAACAGTTGGTCAGTGAGAGAGCATAATATAGTCACCAGTGCTATCCCCTCTACTCGCGCTGGTCGACTATTCGCTGATGGTTTCAAACCATTTGAAACTGATGCTAGAACAAACCTATTTATACAAATAGTACAAAGTAATGACGTCTGTCATGGTGACAACTGTAACTGCTGTCTGCAGTAGTTATCTGAATCGTACCTTTACAGATTTTATATCCACCAGATCATAAGATTGATAAAAGTCATTTCCGAGTGTCTAAATTCTGTTGATTTAAGAGAAGTTGCCATAGTTTGTGTGGTAGAGTTTTATAGAAAACACTATGCCATGTCTCTAAGAATTCTAGTACAGTAGAGCGTCGATAATCCGAACTAATTGGTACAGGGATAGTTCGGATTATCAAATTGTTCGGAATATCGAACATATGTTCAAAATACATACAAAGCTCACAAACATAGTACATGTACATAATGTACAAACGTTTTAGTTACAAGGAATAAAATACCTGCGTCATAAACAAATATATTGTATGTATTTCTGCATAAGCAAAACAAAAATCCTCAGTCATATTTTGCCCATATTGTCATATTAAATCAAAAATTCGGTCCGCGATCATATTTTTTAATTTAATAATTTTTTTTTGCGTTCGGATTAGCGAACGTTCGGATTACCAGGGTTCAGATTATCGACGCTCTACTGTACTACATATATAGTTGATAAGACTTAACCCTAGAAAGGTGGACGCTCATAAATTTGACAACGCCCCTCGATTTTCATCTCAGTTCAGGTGCAATCGTGTAACTTATGCCCATTTGCCCATATACTCCTCAGTAGCTGTTTCCGTAGTCTTAATTTAACACCTTGGTTGCATTTAGAGATATTTATAAACTTACATTGGGTGCGTTACAAAGCATATATGTCCTGTATACCCCATTGGCCACTGTGTGTTACGACATAGTCAACACAGCCAACCATTAGTGTGGTATGAGGTCTATTTGTCCTGTAACACATCCCAGGTGTTAGGTATTGTTTCTCGGACAGCCTGTTAAAATCATTATATTCCTCATCACCAAATTCCTCGTTTGTAAGCACATTCAGTTCTGGGGTTTCAGTACCTAAATAATAGCATCAATGTTTAAAGTTTCAACGGCATCAATCATCTTCAGCGCTTCTTGAAGAGAATAACCTTTTCTGGAACAAACAATACGTTACAATTCCAAAAGTTCCGATTTTTGCTCCCATATGTTCCTAGTGTTACACATATGTAACACCAAGAATTAAAGGCGCTTTTTACAAAACCAGGATAAAATTTCTAAAAATTTATATTATCAATAAGAAAAGACATTAATTTATTCTCAATTGAAAACACTGTAAATTAATAATAACAAAAGAATAGTAAAAATATACTTACTCAAACTTGAGATCCATTTTTACCATAAATAATAAACACCGTCCAGCATCACATACAACACTCAACTAAATAAACAGGTTAGATCAAATCCTCGAACGAACTGCTGACAACTAGTAAACAAGTGTACCTTGAAAGTCTTGCATCATCATCTAGTTAAAATTAAAATCACTTCCCGAATTTAAGGCTTAAGATTTTAGCGGTTTCTGCGTTACATATATGTAACGCTAGGAGCTTAAGGATTAACAGCATTCTGAGAGCTTGACGATATATTGGTGAAGTACTCTAACCAGTTTTACATTCCTGCCTACAAACTTTTAATCGGATAACGCAAGACCTCATATTTCCTGAAACCATGGAGTTCATACAAGAACCTGGTATAGATACTTTGTGGGATATGGTAGGTCGAAATTTAAATCAATTGCCACATTCTCCTCCAGCAATCATAAAAGATCGGTGGCATGACATAAGAAGAATATGAATGAGTATTTCACAATATGATATAGACCACTTAATTTGGTCAATGCCCCATAGAGTAACTTATTTAGTGTATAGAAAATCAAGGAAGATCCACTCTATCAACTTTTTTATGAAAATGATTTGCAAATTTGTTTATAATCTTATGTAATGTAATGTTTATTCAAGGACTTGCCATTTTTACAAATCAACTTAAATTCAACTAGACTATCAAAGCACAATGAAAGCTGAAGGCTTTTTCTACGACTTTAAATTAGCAAATTTTCAAGGTATTTCTGATTACTTAGACACAATATACTGGGATGAAATTTTCAGAGTCAAAAGTTTAGATGATATGGTCAATATACTTTATGATGTCTTGTATGGCGCTATCGATGTTTATGTACCAATGAAAAAGTTTTATACCGGCAATTTTCCTAAATGGTATACCCGAGAGTTAAGAAACTGCATCATTACTTAAAAGAAAGCTCATAAGAAATTTAAAGTGACCAGGTTACCTCAAGACTATAATGAATTTTCTAGATTAAGGTTGATATGCAAGTCCTTAACAGGCCAAGCATACAATCAGTTTGTAGCAAACATTGAACATACACTTCCCAGTAACATTAAAAGCTTTTGGGGGTTCGTAAATTCTAAAAGGAACAATAATAGCATTCCGAACACTTTAAACCATAATGGCCAAACCACTTCCGATGGTCCTACCATAGCCAAGATGTTTGCTCACTACTTTGCTGCAGTATATAGTGAGGACAAAAATGTCCTATTCCAAATAGTGCAAGGGCTAACACTAGTTTCAACATTGCTAGTTGTGACTTATCTATTTCAGAGGTATATATTACGCTTCTTTTCATGAGCATTTTTCAGTGCGTCACAAATGATAGAAAAAAAGATAACTCCGTGATAATAAACATTTCTGACATTTATTCTAACATGACATTTTAGTTAAATCTGACAGTTGTCACATTTTATTTGCAATTTGGCATAAAAGCAAATCAATTGTGTTTATTGCATTTATAAAATGGTATTTTCTTTGATTTGTATAGTCTTATAAATTGTACAGATTATATTCGTAGATATATTATATAATTAGTAAATAATTTTTTTTTTCGATTATAGCGCCATCTATTGACAACTAGAATAAATGTTATAAATGTCACCGACGAAATGTAATCACTGACGTTCGTTTTTTTCTGTCATATACAATTTAATGTGTTAGAAAGAAATCGAAAAACTGTGACGCACTGAAAGATCCTCATGAGAAAAAGCATACCAAATTTTCTCAGCTAAACATACATAAGGGTCCAGGGCCTGATGGAATCCCACTCAAGTTACTGAAATACTGTAGTTTTAATCTTACTCGTCACTTATTCTTTATTTTTGAAAAATCATTACAAACGAGTGAATTCCCTTCCGTTTGGAAAGTTAGTTTTATATCACCGATTTTCAAGAATGGCGATATAAGCAGGGTTCAAAGCTACAGACCTATTAGTATCCTTAATACTATACCTAAACTATTCGAGAGTTTAATATGTGACAAAATTAAGCCTACTATACAAAACGTAATAATTGAACAACAGTATGGTTTTGTTATGGGGAGGTCAACTGAAATGAACTTGTTAAATTATACATCCTTCTCGAATGAAGCCTTGGAAAGCAAATAACACGTAGATGCGATTTATACAGATTTTTCCAAGGCATTTGATAGGGTCAACCATACGTTATTGTTACATAAGATCGAACAGTTAGGTTTCTCTGATCCTCTGCTTAGTTGGATTCAAAATTATCTATTAGATAGAAGGCAGATAGTTTGTATTTAGAATTATTTCTCTAATGAAATTATAGTTAAATCGGGGGTACCTCAAGGCTCCCACTTAGGACCTATCATTTTTAATTTATTTATAAATGACATAAATAAAAGTTTCAATTTTGCTCAATTTCTTCTATTTGCTGATGACCTTAAATTGTTTCACATAATTAATTCTGATTTGGATCGCTACAATTTGCAATCAGATCTTAATTATCTTGTGGAATGGTGCTCACTTTTAACGTTATGGACTTAAATGCAATCAAATGCTATAACTTTTACTCGACTGAGAAACTTTGAGAATAATTCTTACTATATACGGGACACTAGGTTACAACTAATTGACTCAGTTATAGATTTGGGTGTTATTCTTTGACACTAACTTGAATTTCAATCTAAACATTAATAGCATGGTTTCTAAGTCATTAAAGATGCTTGGCTTTGTTAAAAGATGTAGTTATGACTTTACGACTGATTGTTCTTTAAAACTTCTTTATTGTTCTTTGGTTAGAATACATTTAGATTATGCATCATGTGTTTGGTCACCTCAATATAATTGTCACATTAATAAAATCGAACAAGTTCAGCGTAAATACTTACGTTATTATGCTTATAAGATGCATTTCACTGGTCAAATTTATGAGTCTTTACTGCAAATTATTCGACTTGACTCATTACAGAGTCGCCGTCAACATAAAGCTCTTTGCTTCTTATATAACTTAATTCATGGTCATAAATTCTGTATCTCACTCTTAAATAAAATTGGTCTAGGTGTACCTTCAAGAACCACCCATTCTGTGACCCACCTTCCACTAAGTCATTAACCGTACAAACTATGGTTCAAGTTCCTATCTATGTAAAACTATTAAATTAGCAAACACATTATCACCGCATATTGATTTCTTTATGAACGACTTTACTGCGTTTTCCACACAATTACATGTATATTTAACTTAATGTTTTATTTCAGGACTGATTTGTCAATTGCAAAATGTTTTAGATATTATTTAGATTTTATTACTTTATATTATAGGACTAGCTCTCAATTGTTAAATGAGAGCAAGTAATTTTATTATTGTTTTTTGTATTTACCAATTTTGTACTAGATCTTATTTTGAATTGTTTTTCTAGTTTGTGTGACATTTTAATTGTATTATGTACTAATGGACTTCGGTCCGTCAATAAATAATAAAATAAAAACAATGTGATTACATAAAAAGGTATTTTCGATCTGATTGTTAATAGTACTTAGTGATAAATGAAAAAAATCATTACTACCTATTAAATTTGTTTGCATTTCTACACATTCTCTGTAAGGGTTTATTTACAGTATAAGTTCAAATAATAAGAATATTATAATGTGAAATAATAGGAATATTAGAAGGTGTTGCATTTTTTTGCTATCAGTATACTAAAAATTGTATACTTTACTTAATATTAAGTTGTAAACCAAAATCCTCTTTCTTTCAGGTTTGAAAATCCCTTTCAAAAACTTGAAGGCTACACCCAAGCAGAATATTAAAAGAATTAGACAATAGATATAAGTATAGACACTGATTGCTGAGGCAAGACAAAAGTATTTCCTCCAGAGTTAACGAAGGACATACCCATAAAAAGAAGAAAATATGGTGGGGTTATGCTGTGACCTTGTTTCAAGTTAATATGGTTCTGAATTGAAAATATATTCTTAGTACACCACTTTGTACACTTGGTTACTCTACTCTGGAGTATAAACACAATACTGAAACAGATAAAATCATGTCTGATCAAATAGAAGTAAAACAAGAATTTAGTGAAGTGTGTAAAAAAGAAGAAGATGATGATGAGGTGGGTGATACACTACTGGATACCTTTAAAATCGAGATCAAGGAGGAACCTAAGAAGGAAAGTGCCAGTGATACATTTGATTCTGCAGACCTTAAGGAGTATCCTATAAAAACCGAAGAACAAGATGGTAAGTAAATAAAAAGCAAAATAAAGCTTCAACCCAAGCCCTTTTTTCAGTGTGTCATTAATGTTGACGTCAAATTCGCGATGTTAAGGGCGCCCGAAGTCCCATTTAACGACCATGTTAACATTATGTCAACTATCTCTGCAACCAAAGCACTTAGAGACCTAATTTTGTTCTATTTTGAAACTATAACATGTATTGTTTAGTTTCGAGTAGATTTCTAAAAAGTTAGAGTGAAAAAACATTTACTTAAAAAGTCTTTAAAATGCTTTTACAAAAAAAACCCAAAAAAGTTTACATTTTATTTTTTATATTACATACTTGTTTTTGTACATTTTTCAATAAAACTTTACCAGGAACTGATATTATCTATCTACAACGCTGTAAAAAATTTTGACCTTTTATCATCCAAGGATCCAGAGATATTTGACATCAAAAGTTATAAAACCTAGTATTCGGGATATGGCAAAAAACATAAAACACTCTAATAAGCCATAAAGAAAGCTATCGGTACCAGTGGCGTAACTAGTAAGAGTTTTGGGGCTTATGTACTTTGAGCTTAAATACCCCCCCCCCCCCCAGAGACCCTCTAGCCTCCAGTGGTTGTACACCCCCCTGGTCTGGTTACTCAGTTGAGCAGATGTTCAAAAAGCAAATAATTTTGTAACCATGGATATTTTCTACTGAGCTATTCCAGGTTAAAATTTTTGTTTTTCTGGAAGACAAAAATTAAGATATGGCTGTTCAAAATTGACATACACTCGTGACTAGTTATTCATTCAAGCCCCCTCCTACACTACAGCCCTTTCAAAAATAATAACTTTGAACCGATGTTCATAAATATAAACAATCATAAAATATAAACAATGCATAAGTAAAGTAACTTATGAAGCGGTAACGATTAATTTCATTTGAGATGCTAGTTAGTTGATTTTCACTTTATTTTGAGCGCAACTTGTTTGCTTTTGATGCTATATTTTAGGAACTTTTTTTAAAAAACAAGAATAAAGCTTTTATTAAATAGTTTAAAAAAATTATGATGAATTTTCTCCAAAATGTGTTTCATTTTTTGGTTATTTCAAGTTGAAATATTCAATTTGGAATTTGACAAATAACAACACATTTTTAATTAGTTACATCTCTGCTTCTACTGAGTATACAGACCTTATACATACACCATTTTTTTCACTTTTTTTATAAGCTATATTATTGGTAGGAATGTTTTTTTAGATAAAATACTTTTTGAGTTATTTACGAAAAACCGTCTAAAAACGTGGTTTTCTTTCGATTTAACATCAACGAACTGTCAATACTGATGGAATGGCCAAAGGCCCCGTCCCATTCAAACAGTGAAGCGAGATTGCCTGCAACATACAAGAGAGAGGTCCTGTCCTAGAGAGACAGATAATTTTTCAGGTAAAATTTGCTACAACTACCACCAGAGTTGCCAGATGTGATTTTATAAATCCCACACTTAGAAACTGAAATTCCCTCAAATTCAAGCTCAAATCACCCAAATTTAAATTTTTGCCGCATTTTAATAAATTAGCAGTCAAATGTAGAGAACAGTAAACAAAAATTATATTACTTATCAACAGAGGGCCCTGGAAATAATTCATAGGTCCTATCTTCTTCGACTATATGAGAGTATAATATACAGTTCTATGTGTACATTCGCAAATTTAATTTCCCATGACCCCTTAAAATCTTCCATAATTTTCACCCCAAAAAATCTTCCAACCATTTCTGCTTAGAGAAGTTCCCTTATACGCTTTCAAATTACCCCAAAATTGTGGGAAAATACCCCAATCTGGCAACCCTGACGTACCTGACTAGCAGTGTCAATTTGTTTGTTTACGAAAGATGGCGATTATCTTCCCTCCTTTACCTGAGTAGCTCTATCTCATCCTGAAGTCATTAAAGAAATTCATGGCGATTCCATCAGTATTGACAGTTCATTGTTTAGCATACATACATATTCTAAACGTCAACCAAACGTTAAGTAGAAGTTGCCTGAATATGCAACTACCCATCAACGCTACATAATTTTCTAAGTTCAATTTATAATAATTACGGACATACCTTCTTTTCTGTAACTTAATGCGTTAGAGAGAATTCGATATAAACTATGACACACTGAAGGAAGGGTTTGGTTTGAACCGTATATTGATGTAATAGAAAACATAATATTATGTGGTATGTGCATTAAAACAAATTTTTCAGTAAATCAATTTTTGAAGGGTTTTGTTCTATTAACAATTTAAAACAAATAGAGGTGCATTTTGAATGTTCTTATTTTTCTTCTTTTCGTAGGTATAGACATGACTATGACTCTGTCAGTTTTTTCAATGTGCCTCTAGTAAGTTGTAGTTCCATCATTTTCGTTGTCTTCCCACTGATCGTCTTCCTATTGGAGAACCTTCTCTCGCTATCCCTACTACTCTATTTGTTGTCGTTCGGGTTATGTGGTCATTCCATTTTATTCTTCTGTTTCTCACCCATTTATTAATGTTGTCCACCTTGCATCTCCGTCATATATCTGTACTTCTCGCTCTGTCCCATAGAGTCTTACCATCGATTTTTCGAATGGTATTCATCTCCGCTGTTTCGAGCAATCTTTTTGTCCTCTCTGTGTCGGGTCGTGTTTCTGCCGCGTGTGTCATTATTGGTCTGATGACTGTTTTGAAAATTCTGCCTTTCATTTGTTTTCTGATATTTTCATTTCTCCATATTTACCCCAGGCTGTGGGTGAAAAATAGGTCGATTTCAGGATATAATTCAGGAATTTTTGAAACCTATCAGATGTTGTAAAGGACGATGCCAGGAATAACTTCTAAAATGTAACCAAAAATATTGTGCGCTTTTTTTTAATTGCGATTTTCATTTGTTAAATTTGCAATTTTTATTGATTTTTAATTTTGCAGCTTCGGATATTGATTTTAGAGAAAAACTTTTTAATAGAAAGTTGTAGTAAATTAAAAAACCTACAATTTGAGCTATGGTAAGTTTAATTTAGTTAATTGGTTATTGCAAAACAGCCTGCGAAATGTCCAAAATGGCCGTTTTTTACAATTGCATTATTTATTGTACAAATATATTTTTTTATTTTTTAAAGCTTTAAAATGAAGATCTTTTAATTCCAAACATAAAAAAAATTGTAAAGCCAGATTAACGAATTTGTTGCTTAGATATTATAAATTGTTTATCCCAATAGGTCAAATGTCGAAGGCTATAACTTTTTGAAAAAAAAATCGTAGAGAGTTGGTGAAACATCTAATCTCCTTCTAAAGAGTTATATTTTCATATTCTGATGTAAATAAATGCGTAAAATATTTTTAAACCTCTAATTTTTGGGTTTGAAAATAAGGGGGGAAATTTCGTTATAAACATTTAGAGCTGAAGCGGCCCTGTACATCCTATGAGCTTTTAATTTACAGATTATTGTTGCTGAAGATGAAACAAAGATTTATAAAAAATAAAAAGTTTCTACAACCAACTGAAGCCGAGATAATTTTTGGGTTTGAAAATAAGGGGGCAAATTTCGTTATAAACATTTAGAGCTGAAGCGGCCCTGTACATCTTATGAGTTTCTAACTTACAGATTATTGTTGCTGAAGACAAAACGAAGATTTATAAAAAAATAAAAATTTTCTACAACCAACTGAAGCCGAGATAATTGTTTTTTTTTTCTTAAGTCGTAGTGCCTTTATTTATAACAATTAAGAAATTATTTTACAGTCATTGAGTAAAGAAAGACTTATATTATCTTAAAATAAAAATTATTATAAAATATAATTACATTTAATTATTAAAAATTATTTTTAAAATCGGTGCTTTTGCGAGCGGCCGAATTTTGCAAATCGCCCGGCTCGCTTCAAATCCGCGCGGTCGGAAAATTTTTACCTAACTTGTATTAAATTTTGGCAGAAAACAATTTAATAATATTACCATTATAATATACAGTCTATTTACCACTGTATTTGTTTTTCTTGATAAACTTTTATATGTGAAATTTCATTTCTGAAGGAATAATATTACAAAAATGATACATATATATGAAATATATAAGTATATTTTTAATTTTTTCATTGTTATATAAATATAATAATAATAATGTTACTTCTTACTATAATATACAATATAAAACTTTTTCTTCTTGTAGTGACTATTCTTTTTGGATTTCACATATAAAATTTTATCAAGAAAAACAAACACAGTGGTAAATAGACTGTATATTATAATGGTAATATTATTAAATTGTTTTCTGTCAAAATTTAATACAACGTACGTAAAAATTTTCCGAGCGCGCGGATTTGAAGCGAGCCGGGCGATTTGCAAAATTCGGCCGCATGCAAAAGCACCGACTTAAAAAATAATTTTTAATAATTAAATGTAATTATACTTTATAATAATTTTTATTTTAAGATAAATAAGTCTTTCTTTAGTCAATGACTGTAAAATAATTTCTTAATTGTTATAAATAAAGGCACTGTGATTTAAGAAAAAAAAACAATTATCTCGGCTTCAGTTGGTTGTAGAAAATTTTGTTTTTTTTTATAAATCTTCGTTTCGTCTTTAGCAACAATAATCTGTAAGTTAGAAACTCATAGGATATACAGGGCCGCTTCAGCTCTAAATGTTTATAACGAAATTTGCCCCCTTATTTCCAAACCCAAAAATTATCTCGGCTTCAGTTGGTCGTAGAATTTTTTTATTTTTTTATAAATCTTCGTTTCATCTTCAGCAACAATAATGTGTAAGTTAAAAACTCATAGGATGTACAGGGCCGCTTCAGCTCTAATGTTTATAACGAAATTTGCCCCCTTATTTTCAAATCCAAAAATTAGAGGTTTAAAAATGTTTTACGCATTTATTTACATCAGAATATGAAAATATAACTCTTTAGAAGGAGACTGGATGTTTCACCAACTTTCTACGATTTTTTTTTTCAAAAAGTTATTATAGCTTTCGACATTTGACCTCTTGGGATAAACAATTTATAATATCTAAGCAACAAATTCGTTAATCTGGCTTTACAATTTTGTTTTGTTTGAAATTGAAAGATCTTTATTTTAAAGCTTTAAAAAATAAAAAAAAATTATTTCTACAATAAATAATGAAATTGTAAAAAACGGCCATTTTGGACCCTTCGCAGGCTGTTTTGCAATAACCAATAAACGAAATTAAACTTACCATAGCTCAAATTGTAGGTTTTTTAATTTACTACAACTTTCTATTAAAAAGTTTTTCTCTAAAATCAATATCCTAAGCTACAAAATTAAAAATCAATAAAAATTGCAAATTTAACAAATGAAAATCGCAATTAAAAAAAAGCGCACAATATTTTTGGTTACATGTTAGTAGAAGTTATTCCTGGCATCGTCCTTTACAACACCTGATAGGTTTAAAAAATTCCTGAATTATATCACGTTTTTCACCCACAGCCTGGGGTAATTGTGTTATTCAAGCAACCTGCAGCTCTGTTTGCTTTATGCACTTGATCTTCCACTTCTCTTTCGAGCCTTCCGTAGCTAGATAGTGTGATGCCTAGATATTTAAACTCCATCACTTGTTCTATTATCTGACCCTCCAGTTCCAATTTACATCTTATTGGATTTGCTGTTATAACCATGCATTTTGTCTTTTTTGGGAAAATTAACATGTTAAATTTTCTGGCGGTTATGTTAAATTGGTGCAGCATATTTATGTTGTATCAAAGAAAATGAGATATGCCGGATATGATGTATGCCGGAATCAAAGAAAATGAGATAGTGGATGAAATGGCAAAGAATTCAGAAACTTTAAATGAAATAGTAGATTTAACAATCTCCAGCGATTACATTCCAGAATTGCATAAAAAATTAAGAAAGAAATGGGAAACTATTTGGCTTAAGTTTGTACAAACTTCGAGGAATCCATACACTTACATATACCCACAACTTCCGCAAAATATCCCACATGAGCAGGGCCCCCGTAACCGAGCGTGCGACGCACGCGGGCGCAACCCCAAAAGGGCGCCAAACCAAAGGTTTGGTAAATAAGAAATATTTATTTTACATGAGATTATTTTTTTATGCAATCTTAATTTTAATTTTTTATGGACTAAGAGAAATCTCAAAAATCAATATTGAAAAAATAATTAAAATCTTATTTTATATTTGGTGTTAATAAACAATAATTACTACATTATTATATTTTTAAAAACAATATAGGTAATATCCGAATATCTGTTTTTCAATATTAATGTTAAAGTAAAAAATAATATTTAGGGTATGGTGCATAGTTAAAAATATTATTCAATAATTATGGACCGTACCCCAGATTCAAGTCTTATTAAGCAAATAAGCCTAATTTTGCGTTATGTTGTATTAAACGATAATTCTAAAAAAGTTCAAATACAAGAAAGTTTTTTAGCTTCTCGAATAATATTTGACACTACAGGGGAAGGGTTAATTAATTTTGTAGTTGAACTATTACAAAATTTAAATATAAAAGACATGAAAGGTCAACGGTATGATAACGGTGCCAATATGCGTGTATGATAAGGTTAGGATAATCCTCGAGCTTTTTTGTTCCAGGCGCTGCACATAGCTTAAATTTAGTAATGAATGATGCTGCTAAAATGTCAAATAAAATAGTAAACTTGGTTAATATTTTACAAGAACTTTACGTATTTTTCTCTTCCTCTACAAAAAGAATGGGATATTATAAAACTACATGTTCCTGTATGTATAAAGCCATATAAATTTCATATAATTAAAATTTGTGAGAATCTTACAAACATAGCGGAATATTATACCTTTAACATAGAAATTAGACAGTATTAGAATAATTGATCAAGTCCTAAGTTCGTTAAATAGTAGATTTGGTATGATGTTTGGTTATGATTGATAATTTTTTTGGTTTTTTAGTGATATTATTACATTAAGTGATGATGATATTTAAAAAAAACTGTCTTGCTCTTTAACAAAAGCTAACTGATCCAGTAAAAACAGTACTTACTACTAATAATCAACTCTTAATAATCAATATTTGAAAATATCTAACTGTGTTTCGTTAAGTATCCTCCTCACTTCAAAATTAAAGTTATTAAAAATTACTTGAATTCTACTGTGGTAGAGGAAAGATTATCTGGTTTGGCAATATTACCTATATAGCAAGAGCTCGTCAATAGAATTGACTTTTGCTGAAAATCTAGAAAAACACCCATTTAATTCAATTTAGATTTAAGCTATCGCTTTCTAGATTTATGAGCGTAGGCGCAAAATTTCGGACCATTTTTTAAATGTACTCATTTTTTCGAATCCTGAGAAAACTAAAAAATATTTTTGAAAAATTTAAACGCCGAATGAAATATTACATTATTACCAAGGGCCGAAAGTCCATTAGAATAAACAAAAAGTTTTTTTTTGAATGAGATATTTAAAATTATAAATCATACTAAATTTTCTATTTTTTTTCACCCCTGTAACTTACTAAAATAAACATTATTGAAGTTTTCAGGAAATTTCGGCCCTCGGTAATAATGTAATCCTTCATTCTGCGTTTAAATTTTTGTAATATACTTAGGTACATACATAATAGTTTTCTCAGGATTCGAAAAAAATGAACACATTTAAAAAGCATTGGCCTGGAATTTTACGCCTACGCTGTTAACTAATATATTAATACTTTATTTGTTTTTTGCCATTATCGCAACAAATCAGTTACAAGAAAAATAAAATTTGAGTTCATGCAATTTCTGTTGTTTTATGACAAGTAAAAAATAAAAAAATATAGATTTCTTTCATAAGTGGATAGGTATAGTAGATTTAAGGGCGCTAAAATATATGCCGCACGAGGGCGCCGCTCAGCCTTGCGGGGGCTCTGCACATGAAATAGTATATTTAACAATCTCCAGCGATTACATTCCAGAATTGCATCAAAAATTAAGAAAGAAATGGGAAACTATTTGGCTTAAGTTTGTACAAACTTCGAGGAATCCATACACTTACATATACCCACAACTTCCGCAAAATATCCCACATATTTGATTATAACGTTACTCGATTTTATTCCACATCCCTAAGTCGTTTAAGATTAAACCATGGCAATTTTCCTGCACATTTAGCTAAAATAGAAATGCGTGTCAACTCTCTCTGTTCATGTGATAACTACTCTACTGCAGATTTAAATCATATAATCTTTAATTGTGAACTTAATAAATACCGTACGAAAGCACTAATTGCTAGACTTCAGGAGCGAAATGTAAGTTTACCGCTGAATATTTCACACTTACTAAGCTTCAATACCAAAACTATTAATGATATTATCATACAATTTCTTAAAGATTCTAAAATAAAAATTTAATATAACATCTTCAATCTGCAACTTTCAAATATCTGTGGCAAAAAGTTTATCTAATGCCATCCCCTCTTTGTGAACACACACACATATTTATGTTGTAAAGCATCTTCACTTTGAGAGATTAGTATTACATCGTCTGCATAGCAGATTATTTTAAGTTCTTTTTCTACCATTTGGTATCTTTTTTTAATTCTTACTTTTTTATTATTTCATTCATGATCAGGTTGAACAATAAAGGACTTAAGGAATCCAGTATTATCCCATTGCCAGCTTCAATTGAGTCAGTTAGTTCATCTTCTACTTTTACTTTTATTGTGTTGTTCGGGTAGATTTTTTCGATCGTTTTAATTGTTCCTAGAGTTACCTCTTCTGAGTATAACAAATGGATAACGTCCTTTAATTCGACCCTGACAAATGCTTTCTTAAGGTCCACGAAACATAAATATGCCGGTTTGTTGTATTCTAACGATTTCTCTTGAACTTGCCTCATTATAAATATAGCGTCAGTGCATGATCTTCCCGACCTAAAACCTTGTTGTTCTTCTGCTAATGTTATAATTTCAGTCAATTTATTTGTTATCACTTTGGTTGTTAATTTTAATTTTGAATGTTAAATATAGAATTAATTATCTATCTATAAGTATACACTTACCATTTCTTTACACTGCTTTACTGTGCATACCACATCTGGCTGCTTATACAAATGCAAATACTTTATTGATCCTTTAATACATTAAAATGTATAGGATACGTCACTACAATAATTCATTATAAAAACATTAATATGTATAGTACAATATTGACAGTCAACATTTTGTACAAGTGAAATATGAAGCTACTACATTTTGTCCTCAAGATATTCATTTATAGAATAATAGGATTGTTTTAAGAGTAAATGTAACATTTTTTTAAATTCTGTGGAAAGTGGTATTTCTTTTACTGTTTTTGGCAAATGATTGTATAAGGTCAGTCCCATATATCTGAAACAATTTTGAAATCTCGATGTTCTGTGTTTAGGAACTCATAAAGTTTCAGCATTTTTTGTATTATAACAGTGATTGTCTGAATTTACTGGATATGTATTGATGTGATCTTTAATTATTGATATGAGATAATATTCTTATATGTCATTTAATTTAATCAATGCATTAATAATAATCTAATTAATTTACCAGATCACATATCAATATGTTTTCAATCTCAGGGCTTTTTATAAAATTAATTACTTACTTACGTGGCTTCTAAGTATTTCTCAATGGTTCCTAATCGGGATAGGAAAGAAAAGAGTAAAATAATACACACATATGGGTTACAATTGTAATCAAAATATTGTTTATTTTATTTAAATGGCAATCACTGCTTAATATTTGCTATATCTTATTATTCTTAAACATAACATTTACACATGGGAATCTTATTTCCTTTTGGTTTCCAATTGAAAGTTTTTATTAACATTTAACTATTATGATTTATTAGCAACAATTCTATTTAAGTTTGATGAAGCTTTTCTGATATTATTGATTATGTTTCTTCAATTTTAAATGTGGTATTTAATACGAAAAACCCATACATTCATGTCCAAACAAATGAGACTGACCTTTTTCTGGTGAACTGAGAATGTCTTCACACAAGACCCGTTTCCTGCTATCCTTGGCTGCGATCAAAACCTCGTCCTGGCTTCCAGTAATGTTCTCCTTTGAAACTAGCTCGTATAGCTCTCGTTTCCTGCTTCTGTCGTGATGTTGTGTTCTACCTTTTTCGAAACTGCAATCAGCTACCGGGAACTCTTGGCTCAAGGAGGTTCTTTTACTCTCAACCTGGCCTACCTCTCGTTCCACGATAGATACTCCACACTCACGGAACTACACCGGCTTTCTCACTCTCCGTACACTACCGTCTACTACTGGACTTCACTTCTCGACAGCTCAAAACATTCTGCTCTCTATTTGTCATTCATTCCCCTACTTTCTAAATATCCCTTCCAGATTCACAAATCAAACTTCCACCACCAACTCTCATTCGCAGTATTCCTCAAAACCAATTTTTAATCTTTCTAAATATGCTTAATGGATTTCAAAAGAAAAATAGTTAATTCCCATTCTAAAATTACTTTCTACTATTTACAAAATTTAATGATCTATTATCTACTTCAACTGAGTCTTATTTAGCATAAGCTAATGATCGAACCTTCCGCGAACAACGATAATGACCTATTATCGATTTCACTTGAGTTTTATTTAGCATAGGCTAATGATCGAACCTTCCGCGAACAACGATAATGGTACGCGCCATTCACTTTGTTTGTTCTAAGCGCATTGTCCCGAGTTTCGTTTAATCACTTCTTAAAATTAAATATAACAATTTGTTGTATACAGGTTGTTCTAAATTTATATGCCCGTGGTTGAGAAAATTGAAAATATTTTATATTAAATTGAATTCTGTTTATAATTATCAAAATTTAATTTTCATATCAAATAGAAATATAACAGTATTGATTTCCTCTTTTACATAAACATTTATAGATGTATAGGCAGTAGAACGTTAAAATTTGATGTTCAATAAAAATTGGTTTATAGGATTGTTGATAATCCAAACTAAAAATTTTACGTATAATTTTTTTTGGGTACTTAATGAACAGGTTGTTATATTATTTACTAAGTTCTCCCACAAAATTACATTATACCACATGTTCGATTAAGAAGTTCGCTGTAGCGAACTCGGCTGGTTCAATGTTCGGTTTTCACACACAGGTTTTGGGAATTCTTCTTTTTCTTTTTCGAAGGACCAGCTGGGAATCCAGCACCTGTAAGGATTGTTCTTTACAAGGGATATAGATCAGTGGCGGCCGGTCAGGGTCGGCAGTGCTGACCCACACATTATGGACACATTGTAGATTTTCTAAATATTTAATTTAATCCAGAGTTGATGATATTTGTTTCTGTAAAATAAAAAAAATCTGTGAGATAATACAGACTAAATTTAATTCATTGTTTTTAAAAGAATTCGATCAATCCGATACGTTACGTGATCCCTACGCTTAAGAAACTTTTCAAATTAATAATCCCAGCCGTGCATCCGATTGCGATTGTATGAATTCTTTTTTATAAGATCAACTTCGCTTGACGGCATGCCGTCCCTAGATCTACGATTTGAAGCGCTGCGCTGTGGAATATTAGACAACCAATTATACATTTCACCATAATTTCACCCGTATTTGAATGGCAGGGTCCGGCACATAAACAATCTGCCGATCATCGGTGATAGGTAGACACAGACAGCAGCAGGCAAGCCACGTAAATCTAAAGTGCGCTCGAGATGAAATTAATTATGAAATAAAGTAGCTTTTGGAATTTTAAATTTCGGTTAGTTTTCACTGTAGCAGATTTTCGTAAACAGCTTTTGGAAGTTTTTAATTTTATTTTATTAAAAAAGGCGACAATTTTGCAAGTGATGATATTATCTCGATTCGTGAAACAATCGGTTTGAAAACTTTACTAAATGATTATTCTTTTAATATTTTTTTTACATATTTTTAAGAAAGTGTTTACCCAAACTGATGTGATATTCAATGGTGTTGAAAATCAGTCAACTGACATTATTTATTCCAAAAATAGACTAACAAAGCTGGTAAAAAATCTCAGAGATAGTAATTTTCAATATAATATACGCAGTGACGTTTTGGATTCGCTTGATATTTCCGAACACCCCCAAAAAATACAAAAGTATGACACAGATCTCGAAAAACAAGTATATTTTGAAATTTTTGATACTATTATTATTTGTGCAAATAGATACTCCTTTTTTTCAAATTTTGAAGATTTGCAAATTTTTGAAGCTTTGCAAAAATTTAAAAGTTACACCAAAGAATTTTCAAAGTATCTATTAGACAAGTGTATTAAAACTATGCGTCATTCTTTAATCAAATAGACAACTAAAGAAATGAATTAAAAGTTTTATATGCTGATCCAAATATTTTCGGAAGATGGGATAAGTTACAAAATATGTATAATTTTATATACTGCAATTCATTGCAACAAACTGTTCCCGAAATTAATAAATTATTATCATGAATTCTCTCATTGCTACCAACTTTTGCCTAAGGTGATACAGTAGCGATCAACAGGTAGCAACAAAAATGCGGTCGAAGATTCCGAAAGTTCTACGAACTTTCAAAAGTGAGACAACAGTGCGTCGTTGATTCGACACTGACAGTGACGTTTATACTATCAAAAACAATAATTTTTATACAGATAAGGGCGAAATGTTGCCAAGTCAGTGACGTTCGATTTCTTGTTAAAAAAAATCGATTTTTGGTAGTTTCAATGTGACACAAAGTCTAGGCACGGGATAAAAAAGTTTATTTGAAGAAAGTGTATTTTTTTGTCTTTCTTAATGGCGGTACAGGCTCCTTTTTGCAATATTTTATTTAGTTATAGAGTAATTTCCACATACTAACATATTTCTGAAATTGGGCTCTGTATCGTCAAATCTTTATTATATTACGAATAAGTGTGCCAAATATCTCCACAAAATATTCAAAATTACAGCCGAAATCTTGGAACGCGTTTGTAGCTACCTGTTGATCGCTACTGTTTCCTCTTAAATGAACGGGATTTCTCTTGTCTCAAAAGTGTCAAAACGTATTGTCGAAACACCATGAAACAAAAGAGTATGTCAAGCTTTTCTCAAATGTCAATAGAAAAAAACTATTAAAATATCTCCAACACATTAATAAATTTTACGATGATGTTATAACCCATTTTGCTACGTCCAAACAACATAGACTAAAGTTAATTTATAAACATGTTTAGGATCTAAATCTAAATCTAATGTGAAAAAAACAAAAAAAAAAACAAAAAAAAATAAATAAAAAAAAACAAAAACCAAAAATCAAAAATCTTCTATGATGATTGAAGCCTTTCAATTAGATGGTATACCTATCTGAGAAGACAAAAACCTTGCCGACCCTGTCCCTAAAGCCACGAGCCGCCACTGATATAGATGGTAAATAAGGAGTGAAACACAATGTTGTTTATAGAACAATAAAAAGTATCCACAGTAAAACCTCCGTTTACCGAAACCTTTTTAACCAAAACATCGTTTAACCGAAATGGCTGACAGTTTCTATAATTTCGTCAATAAAAAGTTAATTTAGAAAAAGCAATAAAATTAAGGAAAATGAACATGTTTAGAGTGTTTTTTTTAAGAAATCTTTTATTTTCTTTTGTGTTTTCCTTTGACAACGATGTTTTGCAGCTATATCTCTCCAATACTATGTAATTTGATGTAAGGAGAATACAAAAAACAATGTTATTTTTAACCGAAATTCTTGTTATCCGAAACGGCTCCCCCCCCCCAATTGTTTCGGTTAACGGAGGTTTTACTGTATATTGAAGAGTTCAATGAACAAATGAATAAGTGAGAGATAACAGATATTATATGTTTGAATTAGAAGTTTAATTCTGAGAGAGTTTATACAGCGTAGGGTGTAACCTGTTGGAACAGTAAACCGTTTAGAAGCAATAACAACACCGCGAATTTGATGTTAGATGATTGAATAATATGTACATATTATCTTTTTTACTTACAGATAATAGTTGGAGAGATAGAAGCGGATTTTGTGCGTGATAAGTAATATGGAAAAACGATACGGGGATATGTTGAATTAGTTGTGTACATCACTTTCACCAACGGCCGGAAACCTGAGTTGGGGCGAGGGTAGTTATAAGGGGTCAAAGTTGCGGATTTTATTATTTTTTTTATGACGCTCATGATCGAGATAGTGCACCAAAATTTGGGAATAAGTAGGTCATGACGTAACTAAGTAAAATCTCTAGGGGCGGAACGCTGCGTGGCCGACAAAGGGGTGGGGGTAGGGGTGAATATAAAAAATATAAAGGGTTTTTTGGTCTAATATTATATTAACAATGTTGCACAAGAAAGGTTCCCGTGAAGATCCAGAGAATTACAGAAGAATTGCTCTAGTAAACTGTTTAACTAAACTATTCACGCAGATATTATCTAATCGATTAACGATATGGCTGGACAATACTTCCGTTATTCCAGAATGTCAAAATGGGTTTCGTCAAGGCAGGGGATGTCTAGATAATATATTTACCCTCACTTCAGCTGTTCAGCTACAACTGCGACTTAAGAAAAGAAAAGTCTTTGCTGCTTTTATAGACCTCCAAAGAGCATTTGACTCAGTCGAACATATCTTGTTATGGAACAAACTTTTTCAGTGTGGCATTAGCGCTAAATTTATTAGATTAATTAGATTCCTGTACGCATCGACTACCTTCCAGGTTCGCTCAAATTCACAATTGTAACGACAATATAAAATAACGGAAGGTGTTCTTCAAGGAGAATGCTTAAGCCCGACTTTGTTCTCTATTTTTCTTTCAGATGTGGAGGCCTTTTTTAGGGAGGCAGGGGCAAAGGGAATTAATATTAATGGTAATACTGATATCCTTCTATTACTCTATGCCGACGATTTGATAATATTAGGAGAATCAGAAGTTGACATGACCCGCAAATTACGAATATTGGAAACCTACACCTCACAGAATAAACTGACTATAAACACTTCCAAAAGCAAAATCTTAGTCTTCTCGAGGGGTGGCCATTTCTCCAAAGAGCGAGGATTCCTACTAAATGGTCAAAAACTTGAAAGCGTTAATAAATTTAATTATCTGGGTGTAACGTTTAGTAGTTCCTCGTTATTTCGAGAGATGGCCGTTACTACGATTGCTAGAGCCAAGCAGTCTATAGGAGCAGTAATGAACCTCTTGTCTAATGCAATAGTAAATTCATGGGAGACGAGAATTACATTATATAATTCCATTATTTTAAACTGTCTTTCTCAGTGTATATCTGTCTGGGGTCTGCGCTACTCAAATACTCTAGAACAAATTCAAACTAATTTCTTTAAGAGACTGCTGCATCTACCAAAAAATACCCCCAATACTTATGTTAGGCTAGAAGTTGGCCAAGTTCACTTAAAATACTTAATTTTTAAAATATCACTTAATTGGCTTGAGAGAATTTTACTTATGGACTTCTCTAGGTATCCAAGAATTTGTTATAACCGTCTTCGTCAGCTATGTAACAATAATGACAATAATGAGAATTATAACTGGGTAGTTCAGCTAAAAAATTATTTTTCTGAAATTGATGCAAAAGAAACTTGGGAAAATTTATCATGGGGGTTACTGAGGCATCAAAGAAACGGTTTGTTATTAAAAATGAAAGAAAAACTCTTCCAAGATGACTTATCAGCATTAACAAGTTCTCGCTATTCTTTGTACTATAAACATTTCTCACACAATAGGCAACCGCAAAGCTATTTACAAATAAAAACTCCCATATATATTACAAGACTTTATTCACAAATCAGACTTTGCTCTAAACTTTACATAAAATTTTATTATAAAGGGATTTCGTATCACATCGACCAAACTGAAAATTGTTCAATATGTAATTTACACAAATTAGAGACTCTTTCCCACATTTTGTTGGAATGTCCATTATACTCGTGTTTTAGATCACCCCTTATTCGATCATTTGTAGAGAATACCGAGAGCTTTTTCTGTTTTTAAATACAACCCATTCTCCCACTGAGATTAAGGAACTGTGTACATTTTTTATTAATGCACTCAGATTGCGTTCATTTATATTAAATGAATAATTGTAACTAAATCTCCATTAAGCGTCGACTATTTATGTGTAATAATTTGTACTCAACCTCTTGTTATATGATTTTTCATTAGAAACAATAAACATATCTATCTATCTATCTAAAGGGTTTTTTGCGACGTTCTTGATTGAGATAGTAGACCAAAATTTGGAAATAAGTAGATCATGACATTACTAAGTAAAATCCTCAGAGCCGGAAACCAGAGTTGGGCATGAGGGTAGTTATAAGGGGTCAAAATCGCCGTTTTTATTATTTTTTTTTGTGACGCTCATGATCTAGATACTGCACCAAAATTTGGGAATAAGTAGGTCATGAGGTAACTAAGTACAATCTCCAGGGGTGGAACACTTCGTGGCCGATAAAGGGGTGGGGGTAGGTGTGAATATAAAAAATATAAGTGGTTTTTTGCGACGTGCTAGATTGAGATAGTGCACCAAAATTTGGGAATAAGTAGACCATGACTTAGCTAAGTGAAATCCCCAGAGCCGGAAACCAGAGTTTGGGGATGAGGGTAGTTTTAAGGGGTCAAAGTCACAGTGTGTATTATTTTTTTTGTAACCCGGCACAACATTTGTCCCCCACGCAGCGCTCCGCCCCTGGAGATTTTAGTTAGTAATGTCATAATCTACTTATTCCCAAATTTTGGTGCACTATCTCGATCACGAACGGCAAAAAACCCCCATATATTTTTATACTCACCCCTGCCTACCACCCCTTTGTACCCCAAGCAGCGTTCCGCCTCTGAAGATTTTACTTAGTTACGTCATAACCTACTTACTCCCAAATTTTGGTGCACTATCTCCATCATGAGCACCACAAAAAAAAAATAATAAAAACCGCGACTTTTACCCCTTATAACTACCCTCGTCCGCCACTCTGGTTTCCGTCTCTGGGGATATTACTTAGTTATGTCATGGTGTACATATTTCCAAATTTTGGTGCACTATCTCAATCACGGACGTCGCAAAAAACCTCTTACATTTTTTTATATTCACCCCTGCCCCACCCCTTTGTCGACCACGCAGCGTTCCACTCCTGTAGATTTTACTTAGTTACGTCATGACCTACTTATTTCCAAATTTTGGCGAGCTATCTCGATCATGAGCGTCACAAAAAAAAAATAATAAAAAACGGAACTTTGACCCCTTATAACTACCTTCCTTCCCCACTCTGGTTTCCGGCTCTGGGGATTTTAATTACTTATGTCATGGTCTACTTATACCCAAATTTTGGTGCACTATCTCAATCACGAACGTCGCAAAAAACCCGTTATATTTTTTATATTCACCCCTACCCCCACCCCCTTGTCGGCCACGCAGCATTGAGCCCCTAGAGATTTTACTTAGGTACGTCATGACCTACTTATTCCCAATTTTGGTGTACTATCTCGATCATGAGCGTCATAAAAAAATAATAAAATCCGCGACTGTGACCCCTTATAACTACCCTCGGCCCCAACTCTGGTTTCCGGCCGTTGGTGAAAGTCATGTACACAACTAATTCAACATATCCCCGTATAGTTTTTTCATATTACTTATCACGCACAAAATCCGCTCCCAGCTCTTAGACTATAATATAGCTATGATTGATTTAACATTTAGCACTAATCACTCACGGTCAAGTTACTATGGCTCCTAATTTTTTGGTTAGATTTGTTGAGAAACTGACTAAAAACTGCATTGTCAGGAGCTCTTAACTTCCATCTTGACGAATGTTGCTAACAGGCTTATTATTTTATTGGTTTTAATGGGCAGGTTCACGGTAAGAAATGTTGAGAATATTTGTTCTGTGGCTGTAAGCAAGGCTATAATAAACGTTCATTAGGCTACGGCTCCACGGGCGAGAAATTGACGCTAGCAGTAGCAGTAAAATGAACTTAAAGGTAGAATTCCGCACCAAGCGACCGAGACAGGAGACCGCGACAGGCGACAGATAGGTCGCGATAGGCGATAGTTGGTTGCTGGTCTCGGTCGCGGGCTGCAGAACTACCCTGATATAATTGCATTGAGAGCAGTCGTGGGGAGACCTCGCCTATCTGTCGCCTGTCGCGATCTCCTGTCTCGGTCGCTTGGTGCGGAATTCTACCTTTAGGTTCCGCGGAACGGAATAGGAATAGCCGAACTGTACCGACTACAGGACTTGTGCGTAGTCGGTTCAGTTCGGCTATTCCCATTGCGTTCCGCGGAACCTTAAGTTCATTTTACTGCTACTGCTAGCGTCAATTTCTCGCCCGTGGAGCCGTAGCCTTAATGCAGAAATATGTAGTGTGATTTTAATTCTAGATATAGCTCATAAAATGCTTTATTCAATTTCATCATAAATACGCTCAAACAAGCTGCATGAGGCCGTGAGTGTCGACTTTTTTGGTCTAAATTCGTGTTAGTGTGGAGTTAATAAATTGTATTCTTCTATCAAATTTAACATTCTGTTGTATACAACCTTCTACATTATTTTGGAAATTACGCTAAACACAGATACTGGTCTTTAATTTGAAATATCATAATGCTCATTCTTTTTGAAGATTGGAATAACTTTTGCCATTTTAAATATGTATGGAAATTGGCTGGTTGTTATTAACCCTTATCCGGGCAACACATTTTACTTACGTAACCGGGCAACTCGGGCCCGTTGGGCCCACCACTATTCTATTCATATTTACCCATATATTATTACCATATTTACCCATATATTCTTCTTCTTCTTTAAGTACCGTGCCCAAATTTTTAGGCGTGGGTAGCTTCCATAACAATTTGCCGATATCGTTCTCGATCTTGTGCGGCATGTAACAATTGATCTGCTGATAAGCCAGTCCATTGACGAAGGTTTCGGAGCCATGAATATTTCTTTCGACCAATTCCTCTTTTTCCGTCGATCTTTCCATTGAGTATTAACTGCAGCATCCTGTATATGCTACCTCTCATTATATGCCCCAGATATTCAAGTTTTCTCTTTTTTATCATCTTCATTAAGTCACCTTCGCCTTGACCTACTCTATTTAAGACTTCTCTGTTTGAAATGCGTTGAACCCAAGATATTCTGAGCATTCTACGATACGACCACATCTCAAAGGCTTCTAATTTGTTCATCATGTTAACCTTCATGATCCAGGTTTCACATCCATATAGTAATACAGGATACACATAACATTTTAGGAACTTGATTCTTAGTTGTAAGTTCAGCTGAGAGTTGTTCAGAATAGATCTAAGTTTCATAAATGCTCCTCTTGCAATTTCTATACGAGTTTTAATTTCTTCATCCGGATTTAGTGTCTCGTTTATCCAACATCCTAGGTATTTAAAATGGTTAACTTTTGTTATTGATTCATCATTGACAATTAGTTGCATAGGGCCGACGTCTTGTTTACTAACCACAAGTAACTTTGTCTTTGTTGCATTTATGTTAAGTCCGTTATTGGAGCATTCTCTAGTGACTCGATCTATAAGGAATTGAAGATATTCGATATTTTCAGCCATGATCGCGGTGTCGTCTGCATATCTGATGTTGTTAATAGTTTCTCCCCCGATTCGAACTCCACATTGTCCTTCCAAGGCTTCATTAAAAATTATTTCTGAGTATACGTTAAACAAAGTTGGGGATAACACACAACCCTGTCTGACACCTCTTTGAATGCAAATTTTGTCTGTTTCTTTGCCGTCTACCAGAATAGAAGCTTCTTGATTCCAATATAGATGTTGTAAAAGTCTCAGATCTTTATCGTCTATTCCAATCATTTCTAGATATTCAAACAACCTATCATGTTGAACTCTATCAAACGCCTTCTCAAAATCTATAAAGCAGACGTAAATTATATGTCCCATATATTATATGTCTAATATTCATTTTTGATTTTTTATTAAAGTTAAATTTAAATTCTCTAGATTAAAAAAAGGTGCTACTATAGTACCTATGCGGTCTACCTCGAGGATGCGATCTACTTGAAGGATTTGCACAAAATAATGAAATGCAAAAAAACTTTTGTAGAAAAAATATTTATTTACAAGTAATAAAGATTTGGAGCCAAAGAAGACTTAATTAATAAATAAATAAAACCTTTTGTAAATCTAATAGGCCATTTTATTTGAAAAGAGAGATTGGTATTTACGCATACCCTGGAAAAAGATTACGGTGTTCTTGTCTTTCATTATTGTGTGAAAACCCTTCTGAGAAAAGAGTATAAAAGAGAAAATATAGTAGGGCCATAAAACTTACTCCAAAGTATATCTACGTTATGATTGTTGACACTCAGGTGTCATGCAGTTAGTAGGAGTCCAATAAAGGCATATATCTCTGTAGAATCGCAATATGTCCAGTTCTGTATCCCTAGGACTTTTCGGCTTCTTTATTTGTACACTTCACTATTTCGTTCACAATTTTTTCGTCCACAAACAAATAAAAGGAATCAACAGGATCATCCAAACTTTGAACAGGGGCTAACATTACTTTGTGCACTTTTCTTTTTATTATGTAGCAGGATCGCATACGTCCTGTCGGTTGTGGTTGACTCTTCCAGTTAGTTCCATCCTTAGTTTCAAAAATTACACACTCTGAAACCTGGGAACTGGTAGCTACACATTCTTCTTCATTATCACTCAATATTACTTGCTGATCATCCTCTTCACTTGCTTCCGAAAGATGATCTTTAATTTCAGAGTCACTTTCAATGCCAACTACTTCAGGAGATTCTTCATCATCGGAATCCCATAAATTATTAGCAATATCTTGCAGTTCTGCAGCTGATAATGGTTTTCGGGACATTTTATTCGCACTATCTACTTTCACTGTAATTCAATATAATTTTACTGGCTTAGTAGTTGTCGACACTAACATCGGTATGAAACGACTGATAGCAGATGCATTATTTATTTCAAAATATGTATAACAATACACTACCTACAAATACTATTACATTCCAACAATCATTAACAGTTTTTACAATTAATTTAGAATATATATAACACCTATTGTAAGCATCTCTTTGATGTTCACATCAAAGAGATGTTTAAATTGTTTGTTACACGTTTAGACTTTATTATTGGATTTCCGGAATCATAAAAGTCTTTTGCATAATCCACAAAAACATTACCTGACTGAAAGATTGACTTCTGTAACAAAGATTTAGACTTTAGGTATAAATACAAGTAGGGCCCGACAGGCCCGTATTGCCCCTTTACGTGTCAAAATTCTTTCGACGCAATAATTTCAAAAATGATAATGAATATTTTGAATAGCTCATGACTATGTTGAAGGAAACACACTTCTAAACAAATTCAGTGATGCATAAAATTCAATAAATTTTTTTTTATCAGTTTATGATAAAAGAATTGGCGTCTCGAGCCCGCCGGGCCCACCTTGCCCGGATAAGGGTTAAGAGATTAACTAAGGGCCGATTTGTTATGTCGAGTTCAACTCAAGTTTAACCTGAACTTTTGGTGAACTTAACTGTGATTCACTGGAAGTTCAGCTTAAACTTGAGTTGAACTGGATATGAGAAATTCGATCTTAATGGGTCAAAAGATTCGATACATCATCACTAGGCTTATAATAATTTTATTATCATACTGTAGAAATATCAGACCTTTTCTTTTTTCTTCCAGCTTCGCTGTTTACTAAATTCTAAATTGTTCTTGGTATATTATGTGATTGATTAATTGACTATGAAAGTTTTTTTAGTATTTATTAATAGAGAATTATATTCTTTTTTACCCGTTTATCAGAGCCGTGCGGTACATTTTTGCAATATGATGCAAGTCATCGAAATGCCGCCCTTTAACTATAACTTAACTTTTATTAAATGCAACTGCACAAAATGGACACACTTTTATTTTAAAAACAAAACATAATTTAAATTAAATGAAATACGTATTAACATTTACAAAAATTACAATTTTATTCTTCTGACTTTAATTTTGGCAAATTCGCCAATCAGATTGGTGTAGTCTAAAGTAGCAGCCAGTGAGGACTCTATTGAAATGATTGCTATTTTTTGCCTTATGGAGCTTCGTAAATAGTGTTTAATAATTTTTAATCTTGAAAAACTTCTTTCCCCACTCTCTACCTAGACAGGGAGTGTTAATAAAATTCTTAGCGATACAACTACATTTGGGTGTACAGAAATAGTTCAAAACTTCTAAAGGTTTCATGGACTATGTTATCATTTGTGATATATCACACAATTCTTCTAAACGATCACTTTCCTGTATATCCGATTCTTTTTCTATTGAAAGTATTGAATGAAGATTCATATATTTTTTTAGTGTTTTATCATTTATTTCCCCCAATTTAAAAAATCAACAAAATTTCCTTATTTTTGAATTTCTAGAAGCGAAAATCGAACAATCAAAGAATTATTGACAATGTCTAAAATATAGATGAAAAAAAATTATTTTAAATTTATATTCTTCTGTTAAGAGCTCATCCATAGATTTTTCGTCATCAAATTGACGCTTTTTTCTCCTGGCTCGAATTTAATTTTTCGCTAGAAATTCGGAGCTTACATCAAGATTTTCTGCAATTTCATTAGCAGTAATTTTCGTTTGGTCATAACCAGATTGTCTGTAACTTTTAATTTTTTTTATTGTTTTTGACAACTTTTTTGCACAATCTGACAAATTTATAGTTACATGTTGCAACATCTTCGAGACTGAGAGTGAATTTATATAAAATAAAATATCATGCCAAAGAACTACACCGCATATAAATTTATAATTTTTAAAAGATGAAGTTGTATACACATTTTTATTTTATTTTATAATTTTTAATATTTTTTGCTAATCCTCGTGCTTTGACTTTAGTTTCTGTATCTTTGTTATCATATATTTCACAAAATTGAAATCTTAAAGGTTTCAATGCATCTATTCGGCTTGAGCATCTACTAGTATCGTTTAACGGTTTTAAAGTTAGTTGTGAAACATGTTTTCTCAGAGCTTCATAACTCTTAGTACAACCAGAAAAAAAGTGTACAGCTCTTGTATAATACAAAAAAAGGTTATTGTTTTTGTAGAAGAAGACGATTTCACTTATAAAACTAAGTTTACAGAGTGGCATGCGCCACTATTTAGTCTAAGGTCAGACAAGCGATAATTTACGGCGCCGTAAGAGCAGTAAAATGAAGCGGGAAAATGGGTCCCACGGTGAGAGTAGTGGATGGCCAGACGAGCTGTAAAATATCTTGCAGCAACATAGCAACACAGGATAGAACCCATTTTTCTCGCTACATTGTACTGCTCTTACAGCGACGTAAATAGGGATGTTCACAAAAAATTAAAAAGTCATTTCAAACATGTAAAACGATTAAGAAACACCCTAGGAATAATTGTCCAAAATTTCAACAAAATTGAAAAAGCCTTTCTATAAAAAATCTTTATTAGAAATCTAGCATTATTTTAAATTTCAAGAACGCTTCTCTATTGGCCTGACGTCACTAGTTGCATACCCCAAGCGCGCGCCATTCTCATAGTGTTACTGTTTACCTGTTTGACGTTTCAGGTCATTTTATTTTGTTCTCTTCTTGTTTTATCAGGGTTAAAGTGGAGTTTTATAGTGAATTTGTTTAGTTTAAAGTCGATAGACTGCTTGTAAGGACATATTTTGGGTTTTACAAAAATAAACAAATAAAATGGAAGAAGGTTTTCAGAAAGCCGATTCGTATAAACTACCGACTGTAGTGTAGATGTAACAATGGTGTATGATTTATTGGCATCTTGTAAAAAAATAAATCTACCACAGCTTTACTGAGTGTATATTCCATATAATTTTCCATGTCTTCTTTAAGCTAAAAAAATAAATGCTTAATACTCCAAAAAAAAAATAGAGAAAGTTGTATGCAAGCATTGTACGCATGCATATTGTATACATACATTGGCTGGTTATTACTTTACCTTGGTTAGGTGTATTAAAAATATTTTTATTCTTCTTCATGTGCCTTGTCCGTTGTGGACGTTGGCTATCATCATGGCAATTTTAATTTCATTTGAGGCGTTTCTGAATAACTCGATCGATTTTTGTCCAAATCATTGGCGTAAGTTTTTAAGTCATGAGTGTCTTTTCTTCCGGGTCCGCGTTTGCTCTCTATTTTACCTTGCGTTATCAGTTGGAGTATACGATATTTATCATGCCTCATGATATGACCGAAATATTTAAGATTTCGTTTCTTAATTGTAAAAGAGATTTCTTTTTGTTTTCCCATTCGACGCAATACCTGTACGTTGGTGTGGGTCGCCCAGGATATTTTGAGGATACGTGGGTACACCGAGTACACCCACATCTCGAATGCCTCTAGCTTTTTCATTAATGTTTCCATTATTGTCCAGGCCTCTGCGCCATATAGCAAGACCGGAAATAATAACATTTTAGCAGCCGCATTTTTAGTGGGAGAGATATTATGTCGCAATGGGTGAAAATATTTCTCATGCATGTTGTTAAATGTTGCTATGTCCTTTTCAACTCTAGATCTTATTTCGGTTGTTTCGTATTTCGAGTTGACAACTGTTCCAAGGTAAAAAATATTTTTGAACTTGGGTATTATACATTTTCATTTCAACCAATCTTTTCACTAAATTATTAATGATTTTAATATAATATAAAGTCATACCTACATCCACATGTAGTTATTTCAAGGTTTACTTTTACTGTATGTATTATTAGAATCCCGTTTTTAGGAATATCCCAGTTTAAGGAATACAAATTTGAGGTCCCGAAACTTTTTCATTTACTCTTTAAGGGGGTAAGTGCAAAATCTTGGTCCAATGCTATTTAAATTCATTCATTTTTTTCGAATCCTGAGAAAACTAATAATAAGTATTTTTGAAAAATGTAAATGCAGAAAGAACAATTACATTATTACCAAGGGCCGAAAGTCTCTGAAAAACTTCTATAATGTTTATTTTATTAAGTTAGTTCTTTAAGTTAGTTATTTTAAGTTCTAGCTGCAACAAATCATTTCTTTTTCTGTTTTAAATTGGCTGGAACGGTAAAAAAATCTTGTCAGAACTGTTTTTTGATGTATTTACACACCCAGGAACAAAACACCACTTATTTGGCTTTATTTTTAATAATTAAATACGTAAAAAACTGCGCACATTCAAATACACTGAGTAAATAAGTATACAAAACTAGTCGTCGATCAAAGACGTTACGACTGCTGACGTCACAGACCGTAGCCTCGCTGCAGGGTACCGTTTTTGTAGCCTAAAAGAAACTCAACATTATGAACTCATTTATCTTAAAAAATATACATTTTTAAACAGTTTTATGATTGTTACGTTTTTATATACCTTGTAATCTATTGAATTTAACTATATTTAAAAATTAGTGAACATCCCTATTATCTCTTGTCTGGCCTTAGAATTAAACTCGAGTGACACACACCATCAGATATTTTTCAAATATCCTATTTTGCACACCCTTTCTAATTCCTATGATTATTTTGACATACATATTTTCATTTTACTGATTATGCCGCCCCCCTTGTGATGCCGCCTGATGCGACTGCCTCACCGCATCATAGCACCGCACGGCCCTGCCGTTTATAGGGATCTTGAGACTCGAGACTCCCTATCTTTTTTTAATATTCAGTGATAGTTTTTCACTAGTCTGTCTTACTCATTTGTTACCCATGTAGCCTTAACTATTGTACTTTATACCGCGTTTTTATGGGCCAATATAAATTTAGATTGTAATTTAAAATGCTAACAAATGCATTTGTGGCATATTCAGTTAGGGGAGTGCATTTAGATTTTCACTTCGGAAAAAATCAAACAAGATAAAACTTTTTGTAATTTCATTAAGAAATGTTTAATAAACAACATATCAAAAAGTTCTACTCGAGAAGTGGGTGCTTCATTTTTTATTAAACAAATGAACAGCGAAGTTAGATGTTTTTTTAAATAACTCCGAAAATATAATTTTTAGAAAAAAACTTACTTGACCATTGAAAAATTCAGAAAATTTTACAAAAAAAACCTTATATAAAGATTTTTCTAAAATTAAATCTCTAGCTTCTGTAATTTTTTATTTATAACGCTAAAGTCACCCTTCTCACACACATTGGCACACTGTAAACTAGCGTTGGAAGAAGTGCACGGTTGAGTTTTTTTAATGTAATTCTTTAACTAATGGATCAAAAGAAATTTTACAAATTGGACATGAAAAAAGATGAAATAAGCTATCTTATGGTTGAAATAAAAAGAAATAAAATGTATGGACATAAGTACGGTGTGGGCGGAAAGTGAGCCTTACATGAATTTTGTTTAAAAATGATTTAAAAATGTGTAACTAATACAATTTTACTTATAAAACTCTCAAATTTGCACAACTTATCTCTCAATCATCTTACTAAACGATATTTCATTCAAAAAAAATCTCAAAAATGTAATTCAAATAATACGATGTCTCAAAAAATGTAATTTTTGAAAACTTCGTAGTTTTACAGAATTCCCACCACTTTAAGACGGTATTACTCAAGTTTGAATAAATCTAATACAATTTTTTTGATATTTTCTTGAAGCTTAGGATGTAATCTTTAAAAAACACTGAATTATTTTAGATAAAAATGAAATAAATAATTTCTTTTTGAGAAAACTAAGAAAGACAACAAAAATGTAATACAAAAACCGAAAATTACCAGCTGAAAAAATGTATATATAGAGTGATCAAAACTTTTTTCTGTAAAACTTACCTAAAATACATTTAATAATAAGCTTCAACAATAATAAATATTCAACAAAAAAATTTTTTTTAGCTCTTATACAGTATGTCTGCTTAACTTGGAACCTAATGATAACTTTTTTAATATCAGTTTTACGAAAAAAAGTTATTCTTTATAAAATACTCTGCATCGTATATAACATAAGATGCAGCCATCAAATATCAAATTTTGCTAATTTTGTACGAGGTATGTCAAAAATATGAATTTCACTCAAGAGTAAAGTACCTTTATATTTCACAATATCGAAAATTTTTATAAAGAAAAGTTGTTTGGAATTAAAAACTATGTTCCAATATGTAATTATATCCTTCTAATCGAAAATTTGTTCTTTCTTTCTAATACATTTTAATTTTTAATATTATTGTGAAAATTATTTGTTTATCTTTTTTTTTTAAGAATGAAATTCCATATTTGTTTGATTGGATTCTACTTGTTTTTCATTTAAATATCCGCCATTTTGGATCCGCCATTTTGAAATTTAAATTTTTAATCTTTAATTCAGATTCAACAACCTGTTAAAAATAAAGACAATAAATGTTTTAGAAAAATGTTCTTTTTAATGTTCCTTTTAGAAAATCCGCATTTTAGATCCGCCATTTTATAGTTTATAATGTTAACATTTAAGTTAGGTTTATCAAAGTTCTCAAAAATAAATAAATATATGTTGAAATAAATACATTTTGTAAAGAAATTATGATTTTACAACTATTTTTTAAGTTATCCGCCATTTTGGATCTGCCATTTTATAATTTAAATTATCAAAATTTGATTCAGGTTCAGCAACCTCTCAAAAATATCCACATATATGTAAACAAACACGTTTTATAAAAAAATTCGGATTTTACAACTACTTTTTACAGATTTTTAGGAAAAAATCCGCCATTTTAAATCCGCCATTTTGAATTTGCAAATTGTAATGTCAGATTCGGGTTCAGCATAATCAAAACTAAAATAAAAACATTTTTTATCAAAATAAAATGTTGAATTCACCCATATTCTTAACATTATTTTATACAAAACAATTGTTATTGTTTAAACAATTAATAAACAATTAGCGGCGAAATTTGTGAGTAGAACTTTTTACTTTAACATATTTATAAACTAACAAAAAAAGTTTTAGAAAAATATAACCTTGTTTGATTTTTTCCGAAACATTGTATCTTTTCGTTCTAATTGCACTCCCCTAAGTATTCAATTGGGAATCAATTTCATCAAAATGTGTAGAAGAAATTCCTGCTTTAAACAAACATCTTTATTAGTCTGGGCAGATTATCGGAGATTAGGCCATTTTTGAAAAAAGTTATTTACCAGCAATTTTATTGCTGGAATCGAATCATATGATTGTATATATTAGTAATATAGGTATGCAAAGTCCGCCGCACACCAACGAAACATGAAACGTAAAACATGAAACATGAAACGTAAAACACGTTTCATGAAAATAAAACACGGCTAAACAAATCTTGAAGTCCGCCTACCAATGAAACGACTGTGATTCATGCTCATAAAACATTTTTATTTTCGGAGAGTGTCATAAATGGCCGGACGTTTATTTATTTAGCGTGTTTTATTTCCATGAAACGTGATTTACGTTTCATGTTTCTTTGATGTGCCTAAGAGTTAGATATTAATATGTAAAAAGTTTTATGTTCATTTTTAATACAGGATCTGAGAAAAAAAATCTTGAAAAAATGCTTATTTTTGGTCTTCTAAAGTGTACTAGTACCTTAACGTAAAGCAGTAGAGCATCATGATGCTGGAAGTAATCCATTGGCATCCACTTTAAGCCAAACTATTTTATACTTTTTACTATGTAGTTGGAACATATAACTTTGGCATTGTGGCTATTTTGCAACGATGATGATGGACTGATACGTCCGAAAACTTTTTGAACGTAATCCTTTTGGATTTTTAAAAATTTTAAATTTTTATATTTTAAAATATACCAACTACACCAGGGAGTGTTTTAGTTGACGTTAAATTTTAATTATTTTTTTAGTCATTATGGCACAAAATATATTGTTTCTACGTATGCTATACAATGCGCAACTTCTCTCACTACTTACATACATTCAAAACGAACAATTTCTCATGCAGTGAGAAAAGTCGGCCATTGCAGTAAGAAATATTTTTTCTCACGGGTTCTCCTACGGTTTTCCATATACGATCGCCGTTTCCATGGTAACATGCACAATACAAACACAATTAATGTCGTAAAATTAAATGTGTTCAATCAAAACTTACCAGGAATTAGCTTTCAAAACTGTTCGAAAATAACAACTGTTAATTAGAATTTTAAATAAATAACGTAAGTATATGAATTTTAAGAATATTAAATACCTGCATGTATATATATTTTATTTCAATTTATGGATATAATATACCTAAAAGCACCTAAATTATTTAATTTTGAAGTTTGAACTCTTGACAAAATTGCATCCATAGAAAAAGTACAGTGTACAACAAATGAGAAAATGACAATTCTCCCACGCTTGATTTGCGCCAACAAACTGTTTTTAAGTGTATTCTTGTGTGGTGTATAAAGTACGCCACGCGCGTACTTATGTTACAACTTGGTGCGCGGGTAGTTAAAGATTAAATAAAAATAATTAATATTATTTTATTTACAAAAACTTTACTTCATTTAATATTTACAAAAACAAGTATACTTGGCATTAAGTTATTTTAGCAAATCTTAATCTTAATTATATTACAATGTCATTTCTATTTGAATGGTGTGATTAAGTTTCCGACAGAGGTAGCAATTAATAAATTTTAATCTGTTGTCCCTTTATCTGTTATACCTGCTCGTCAGTAGGTATGATAAATCTCAAAACTGAAGGACGCCATTCAAATACAAATGACTTTGTAATATGATTAATATTGAGGTTGTCTAAAATAATTTGATACCAAGTATAACTAAAAATCGAAGTTTTATCGGGATATCGAAGAGGCACTGAAAATAATGAAAACTAGAGAAATCACGAGAGTAATAGGTGATCTCAACGCAAAGATTGGAAGGGGGCAAAGCGGAAAGTGTGTAGGAAATTATGGTCTGGGAAATCGTAACGAGAGAGGAGACTGCCTAATACAATTTTGCCAAGAGCAGAACTTGATTATTACAAACACATTTTTCAGGCTACCAAACAGACGACTCTATACATTATGGCGATCACCCGCAGATACATCGGAGAAAGTAGTTAAGAACCAGATAGACTACATTATGATAACTGAAAGATACCGTAATGCTGTTAAAGCTGTGAAAGCATATCCTGGAGCAGACGTGGCCGCAGGCCACAACCCACTTATCGCCAGGATTACACTCACACTTAAAAACATTAAAAGACAACAAAGAACTCCTACAATAGACACAAGCAAGCTTAAACAAAAAATATAAAAGAATGCCTCCAACATGAATTGCATATGAACTGTAGCAAACTGAACATAGACACCAATGATATTGACGTGCACTGGGCTCGACTAAAACATTGCCTACTAGAACCGTGCAAAGAAATACTGAAGACTTCTACAAAAAGAAATGAAGAATGGATGAACGACGAGATACTCAATATGATGGAACAACGGAGACAACATAAGAACAGAGATAACATTAAATACAGGGAGATTAACCAAAAGATAAGAAGGATGATAAAGCAGGCAAAAGAAAAACACTTTGAAGAGAAATGCAAAGAGATCGAGGACCTTCAAAAGAGATACGATCTATTTAATCTACACAAGAAAGTAAAAGAAATGGCAGGGCTAAGAAAACAAAATCTCACTGGTGCACTTCTGGATAGACACGGGAATAATATAAGACAGACGGATGAGAAAATACAACTCTGAGCAGAATACATAGATGCATTGTTCGATGATGAAAGAGGAGACCTGGAAAACATAGAACTTACTTCAGAATAAATAAGTCCAGATATCACAAAAGAAGAAATAGCACACGCGTTAATAACAATGAAGAACGGAAAAAGCCCTGGGCCTGACATGCTTCCTATCGAATTAATAAAAATTATATATGAACAGCACATTGATGTTCTAGTTATACTTTTAAACCAAATTTATATCTCAGGCGTATTACCCAAAGAATGGTTAACGTCGATCTTTGTTTGTCTCACAAAAAAGAAAAACGCAAGAGAATGCGCCGATTACCGCACCATCAGCTTGATGTCCCATGTGCTGAAGTTGCTACTGAAAGTCATCCATAACCGAATATATCATAAACTGAACATAGATAATAATGATACACAATTTGGGTTTCGCAAAGGCCTAGGAACGCGTGAAGCTCTTTTCTCACTTCATATCCTAATACAAAGGTGCCTAGACGTCAATCAAGATATATATGTCTATTTTATTGACTATAATAAAGCTTTCGATAAAGTACATGAACAATTAATGAATGTCCTGAAACTAAAGAAGATAGACTATAATGACCTCAGGATCATATCTAATTTATACTATAAGCAGCGAGCAAAAGTACGTGTTAACGAACAGGAAATTGAAATTAGACGTGGGGTGAGACAGGGATGCGTATTGTCGCCATTCTCTTTAATGCCTACTCGGAAGAGATCCTAAAACAAGCTCTTGAGGGTGAAACAGCTGGAATAAAAGTGAACGGAGTTCACATTAACAACATTAGATATGCGGATGACACTGTCGTCTTAGCCGAAAATATTGAAGATCTTCAGAGACTGGTTAACAGAATAGCGACATATAGCCAAGAATAGGGTCTAACAATGAACATCAAGAAGACAAAATTTATGAGAATATTTAAAACTCAAAGAAATAACGAGAATCTCCTAATAAACGGAACCAACGTCGAACGAGTAGACAAATATGCATATCTTGGAACAATTATCAACTCCACGAATGATTACTTCCAGGAGATTAAAATTAGAATCGAAAAGGCTAGAACGAATTTAACAAAATGAGAAAAGTGCTCTGCACAAGAGATAAGAGTAAGGTTGGCTAGGTGCTACGTTTTCTCGACTCTGTTTTACGGAATGGAAGCTTGGACCTTGAATGCGGCATCAATAAAAAAAACTGGAATCATTCGAGATGTGGGTATATAGAAGAATTCTAAAAATATCATGGACAGAACACGTCACAAACAAAGAGCTTCTGAGAAAGATGAATAAAGAAATGGAAGTCTTAAACACAATCAAAACCAGAAAATTGGAATATCTCAGACATATTACACGTGGAGAGAGATACAACTTGCTCCAACTCATTATGCAGGGAAAGATTCAAAGAAAAAGAAGCATAGGGAGACGCAGAATATCGTGGCTACGCAACTTGAGAGAATGGTACAGATGCACATCAAACGAACTTTTCAGAGCAGCCGTCTCCAAAGTCCGAATAGCTATTATGATTGCCGATCTCCGTCGCGGAGATGGCACTTAAAGAAGATAACTAAAAACTCGCCCAAAATAATTTATTTAATTATCTAATACAATTTATTTTGTTACATTTAAACCGCGGAATATACTTACAGTCGAAAACGTGACGGGGATTTTAAAATACACTGAATTCGTTCAACAGAAATGTCTGCTTTTTATACCACATACAGTTAACCTAGTATTTTCTGGAAGGAATCGAATAAATTAATTGTACTATGTATTATTATAAATTATACTGATTTAACAGATAATTATTATTTTAGGTGTCTCTTGCGAGGACATCCAAAATGATGAATGCAATGCAACATTAAAATATCCCGAAAATCACTTGAACCAAAATGTAACTGCTGCTACGGATGTGAACACTGGAGAAAAACATTTTGAATGTGAAATATGCTTAAAAAAATTAACAAGATCTTCTTTAAAACTACATTTGAGAATACATACTGGAGAAAAACCCTTTGCATGTGAAATTTGTACCAAACAGTTTTCAACAAACAATAATTTAACTAAACATATGACAGTGCATACTGGTGAAAAACCATTTGCATGTGAAATTTGCACTAAACAGTTTTCAACGAAAGAAGTTTTAAAATCGCATATGAGAGTGCATACTGGTGAAAAACCTTTCTCATGCAAAATATGCACCCAACAGTTCTCACACCGACCTAGTTTAAACATGCATATGACAACACATACTGGAGTAAAACCATGTTTTGCATGTGAAATATGTAACAAACAATATTTAACAAACGCTTCTTTAACTAGACATATGAGAGTGAAGCGACATTTAACTGTTAATAGGGATGTGAACACGGAAGAAAAACATTTTGAATGCCAAATATGCTTCAAAAAATTAACAACAAGATTTAATTTAAAAATACATATGAGATTGCATACTGGTGAAAAACCATTTGGATGTCAAATTTGCACCAAACAGTTTTCAACGAAACAAATTTTAAAATCGCATATGAGAGTGCATACTGGTGAAAGACCAGTTAAATGTGAAATTTGCGCCAAACAGTTTTCAACAAACCCACAGCTAACTAGACATATGAAAGTGCATACTGGTGAAAAGCAATTTGGATGTGAAATTTGCACCAAACAGTTTTCAAGCAAAGAAGCTTTAAAATCGCATATGAGAGTGCATACTGGTGAAAAAGCTTTCTCTTGCAAAATATGCACTAAACAGTTTTCAACGAAACAAGTTTTAAAGTGGCATATGAGAGTGCATACCGGTGAAAAACCATTTGAATGTGCAATTTGCACCAAACAGTTTTCAACAAAACAAATTTTAAAATGGCATATAAGAGTGCATACTGGTGAAAAACCATTTGAATGTGAAATCTGCACCAAACAGTTTTCATCGAAGCAAGTTTTAAAGTGGCATATGAGTGTGCATACTGGTGAAAAACCATTTGAATGTGAAATTTGCACCAAACGGTTTTCAACAAACCCACATCTAACTAGACATATGAAAGTGCATACTGGGGAAAAGCAATTTGGATGTGAAATTTGCACCAAACAGCTTTCAACGAAACAAGTCTTAAAATGGCATATGAGAGTGCATACTGGTGAAAAACCTTTCTCGTGCAAAATATGTACTAAACAGTTTTCACACAGGACTAGCTTAACAGCACATAATATGAAAACACACACGTGATTAGGATAAGATAAGGATTGAGATAAGATAAACGTGTCAAAATCGGATGATTATATCTTATTAAATGATTGTTATTTTATGATTAAATATCGAAATCTGATTCCAACCTGTACATACATTTTGATCCTTAATAAATATTTTCTCATGAAATAATTTTAGTCCTCTATACTTCCTAAAAAAACACCGATAGGTTCTAGTGTGATAATAGTGTAATAAAACGAGCGATTTCGTATTTATATACGACTTTATTTATATAACTGTACAGACGAATTTATATTATACACTGAACTCATTTACAAAAACAGTTCCAATTTATAGCCCATCGTTAGTTCTCGAAAATTCTGCCCATCTCTAGTTATCGTCCAGACGTTCTTAGAATTGCTCGTCTTTCCGTCCCGCTACATCGCGTCATATCTAGAAACATCGTCGTGGAATGCCTGCGTGGAGATGGGACCTGTTATACGACGGTCGGTCAAAAGTAATATTTTGTTACACTGCTCCCCTCTTAAGATCTGAGCGTCCCGATCAGCAACTCTAGATGGCCCAGGATGGCGGAACCTACAGGATTCTCCAGCTCTGCATACACCCCTAGAAAAGAAGTAACAGTCTACTGTCTTTGAAGGGTATGACATCTTCGGGTTCATGCAACACACAGTAATTCGTACGCCAGTTTCTCTGAAGATCACTTCAAGCATGCTTCTCACAATCTTCCAATCCAGATTTTCTACTGCATGGCCTATTTTTGGTAACGCCAAATCTTTGATGTCATAATTACACACGATTTTCTTCAAATTAGTTAGAGCACGCCATATGTTCTCGTAGCTTGGCGTGTCCGTATAAGACTTCCTGGTCACCATATACAGCAAAGATCGAGGACCATCTTCCAATCGCAATACTCTTCCAATTTTAGGTTGTTGATTCCTTAACTCGTCCAGGCGGCCGAACTTTCTATTGAATACGGACGAGATTCCTTTAGTCATCTCGAGGTCTTGGGCAACACAGTGGGCTAGAGAGACGTTTTCTGGAACACCAAACAGATCTTGCTGAACTTCTGTGGTCACGCCGAATCTAGCACTCTTTCTTTCTGCGTAATTTGACATAAATTCCTTAAAACTTGGCTGTGGTGCATCTTTTATCTCCTGTTGGAGGACTCGGGCTTCCTCTGTTTCATTTGAGCCAGCATATGGTGCAAGACGATTTATGTGAATAACTTTTGGTTTACCGTTTGGTACCTTCTTAATTCTGTATATTACGTCATTTATTTTCTTCGTAACTTCATACGGACCTTCCCATTGTCTTTGCAGTTTAGGACGTAGGCCTCGACGACGTTGTGGATTATAAAGCCAGACAAGATCACCTACTTCGAAGCTTCCATTCTTGCAGCGAGAATCATATTGATCTTTCATTCTGTCACTGGCTATCTAGATGTGTTGTCGGGCAAGTTCATGAATGTTGTTCATTCGTAACTTCAGGCGGTCTACGTATTCTTCGCCTGCAACATATTCCTCGGAAGGTCTGCAGCCAAACTCTAGGTCGCAGGGCAACCGAACTTCACGACCCAACATCAGGCAGGTTGGTGTTTGACCTGTAGTTTCATTCACGGCCGAGCGGTAGGCCATCAGGAATAAATGAATGTGTTGGTCCCAATCTCGCTGATGTTCAGATACAACTTTGGACAAGTGTTTACCCATCGTTCGGTTCATCCTCTCGACCATTCCATCTGATTGAGGATGCAGGGGTTTTGTTCTGGTCTTATTGGCACCAATCAATTTACAAACGTTTTGGAAAAGAGCTGACTCAAAGTTTCGCCCTTGGTCGGAGTGGATCTCCAAGGGAACACCAAATCGGCTGAAGAATTCTTTAACAAGTACCTCTGCAACGGTAGCAGCTTCTTGATTCGGTAATGCATAGGCCTCGGTCCATTTCGTAAAATAGTCCATGGCTACCAGAATGTATTTATTTCCAGCATCGGTTTCTGGAAATGGACCTGCAATGTCGATTGCTACTCTTTCCATAGGACTTCCAACATTGTACTGTCTCATGGGTGCTCTCTTTTTACCAACTGGACCATTACCGGATGCACACAGTTCACATTTCCGGCACCATCTTCTTACATCATCTTTACAGTTCACCCAATAGAACCGTTCTCGAACCTTTTGCAGAGTCTTCGTAATACCAAAGTGTCCACCTGATGTACCGTCATGCAACTGACGCAATACTTCTGACACTTTACTTTTAGGTACAATCAACTGCAGCTTAGATTCTGTACCATCATCGTTCTCAAAGGTTCTGTACAGAAGATCATATTTAGTACCAGGCAATTCCATTGGCTCCAGTAGGCCTTGACTTCAGGACTACATGCACTAATGTTCTGCCAACTAGGTCTCTCACCTTGCTGCATCCAATCCAATACTCTTTTTATACATGGATCATCTTCTTGGGCGTTTTGTAACTGTTGGGGCTGCCATTGCGCATTAACTACGGTGGTTCGTCTCACGGGGCAAAATCGTTCCTCTAATTTGGCACAGTGATTACAATTTGCACTGCATGGTCGTCTCGAAAGGGCATCAGCATTTGAATGAACTCTTCTGGCCCTGTGTTCTATATCGTAATCATATTCTTGTAATCGTTCTAACCATCTTGCCATCTGGCCCTCTGGATTACGGAATTGTATGAGCCATTTTAGAGCAGCGTGATCGGTGCGAAGAAGGAACTTTCTGCCATACAAGTATTTATGGAAATGTTCGCAAGCCTTCACTACACCCAGCAGTTCTCTTCTGGTAACGCAATAGTTTCTTTCTGGTTTCGACAGGACTTTGCTGAAATAAGCGATGACTTTTTCCTGTCCATCCTGGATTTGTGAGAGAACAGCTCCTATGGCACTGTTGCTAGCATCGGTATCCAAAACAAATTTTCCTGCCTGTCCCGGGTAGCTTAATATCGGTGCACTGATCAGAGCCCTTTGTAGTTGTTCGAAAGCTTTTTGACACTCCTCACTCCATGTATATTCTTTGCCCTCCTCCGTCAACTTTGTTAGGGGCTTGGAGATATTGGCAAATCCTTTGACAAATCGTCGGTAATATGTACATAGGCCAAGGAAACTTCTAATTTCATGTTTATCTTTTGGTACTGGCCAATCTTTAATTGCTTCAATCTTTTCAGGATCAGCTGTTACACCATTACTCGATACAATATGTCCCAAATACTTAACTTCTCGTCGAAACATGTGACATTTCTTCGGACTTAACTTCAAGTTCGCTGCCCTCAATCGTTGAAAGACTTCTATTAGATTCTTGGCATGTTCATCAAAGGACCTTCCAACCACAATTACATCATTCAAGTAAACCAGGCACGTTTTCCATGTTAGACCTCTTAAAACTGCCTCCATTAATCTTTCAAATGTGGCAGGGGCATTACATAAACCAAACGGCATAGCCGTAAACTGCCAAAGCCCTGATCCTATCGAAAATGCGGTTTTCTCCCGATCGGCTGGCTCCATGTCTACTTGCCAATATCCACTTTTTAAATCGAGTGTGGAAAACCAACGAGAACCGGAGAGAGTATCCAATGTATCGTCTATTCTGGGCAAAGGATAACTATCTTTTTTTGTTACCGCATTGAGCTGGCGGTAGTCGATACAAAAACGCGTTGAACCATCTTTCTTCTTTACCAGAACAACTGGTGATGTCCATGGACTGTTCGATGGTTCAATTACCCCTTGTTTGTCCATATCCTTGATAATCTCTTCGGCTTCATCTCTTTTCGCAAATGGAAGTCGTCTAGGCCGTTGTCTGATTGGCTGAGCGTCTCCGGTATTTATTTTATGCGTTACTATGCTTGTTTTGCCTTTATCCTTCGTGTCAATAGCAAAAACATCTTGATACTCTATCAGCATAGACGTCACTTTTTCCGTTCGTTCATGATCAAGATCTTGGCATCTTTCAATGATCATTTCAACAAGCTCCTTTGGATACTTCGCCTTCGATGATTTCTCATTGGTATTCACAGAGCAAATTGAAGCCACGGGAACACACTGCCCGATCAAAGCTCCTCTACTTAACTTGATAGCAGTTTCCCTTAAATTCATAACTCTTACAGGGATGACATCTCGAACTTTTACCAAAGTTTTCGCCGTTAGGAACTCGACATTATCCACATCTTCGACCATCCTTAAACTTCCCTCTCGGCAGTGTCCATCAAGCATGGTCATCAGAATTTTCTCACTATTACCGGGTATGGTTACGTCGCATGTAGTAAGTAAGCGGATGACATCTTCTTTGTCGTCGTGAAAGGGCAACTCTTCACCATTGATCTTGAGAACTCCATTTTGAACATCCAATATTGCCCCCACTTTCCTTAGTACGTCCATCCCCAATATGAATTCGTCGGAGATCTCGGCAATTAATACTTGATGTTCAACTGTGGTCTGGCCAATGGATACTGACATATTAGCCTCGCCATATGTATTAATTAGCTCACCAGTCGCTGTTCTAAGCTTTACTGTTGCAGGTGATAATTTATTATGGTCTCGTACTACATCTGGACGTGCGATAGTTCTCGTTGCACCTGTATCCACCAAAAATGATCTACATCTATTACTGATACGACCTTCGATGTATAAGTTGTGGATTCCACCGGAGGACGTAAGGTTGACAGTTACTATGGGGGCTCTAGTTCTCGAGGTCGGCAGTTGCCCCTTGGTGTCGACCCGCTCTAGTTTTCCGACGGCTGTACAATCTTCTTACAATTACGACGAATGTGGCCTACGTCTCCACAATTCCAACATCTAGGCTCGCGTCTCTTTGGCATCTGATTACTTAATACTCTCCGTATCATTTCCTCCAGACGTTCATCGTTGTGTTCGTCACTTTCTTCAATGGTTCTTACTCTATGGCCTCGTGAAGTTTGACTAGCCGTTTCGTGTTCCAATGCAATAGCAAGTGCTTCATCTAAAACTTTCGGCCTTGCTAGTCGTAAAGCATTCTGTAGTTCATTATCTTTCAGCCCATTGACGAAGGTATCTACTGCAATTTCTTCTAAAACGCTGTCTGGCACCTCTGGATAAGCCAACTGCACCACACGAGCCACATCTGCTTCAAATTCTTGCAGATTCTCACTTGCTCGTTGACTTCTACTTCGCAGTTGTGCTTTGTATACTTGTTGTAGATGGGCATCTCCATAGCGTTTTTCTAGACGAGTGAACAAGGTCTGGTAACAATTTTCTTGACCCTTAGGAATTGATCTTAATATATCTGCAGCATCACCTCGCAAAGCAGCAGTCAAGGAAACAGCCTTTTCTTGTTCGGTCCAATGATTGGCGGTCGCAATAGCTTCAAATTGTCTAAGATATATGGACCAAGAGGACTTTCCATCGAATGGTGGTAATTTGAATCTCATATTATGCGACGTTTCGTCTCTCGGTAGTTCATCTTTCACTACAGGATCTAACGCTGCTGCATTAACTGATGGTTGTACTTTTGTATCAGTTATCATGCTCTCTAGTTGTTTGATCTTTTCTTCTACGGTCTCTACACTTTTCTGCATCTTATCGAATGTTCTAGAAACTTCTTCAAATTTCTCGTCATTCTGTCTACAAAAGTCTTTAATTACTTGAGAAACACTTTCAAATTTCTCGTCGCTTTTTCTAGAAGTTTCATCGATCTTTTGAGAAACACTTTCAAATTTTTCGTTGTTATGTCTACAAACGTCTTTAATTACTTGAGAAACACTTTCAAATTTCTCATCGCTTTTTCTAGAAGTTTCATCGATCGTTTCAGAAACAGTTTTTAATTTCGATAAGATTACTTGTTCTGCTGACTGGAAGTGGAACGTCTCTGGGTCATCTCCGTTCTTCGTGAGGACTTCCTTGAGTCGTGCTTGTAGGACTATCTTGCACCCACTGCTGTCTAATTCGTACTCTTCTAATTGTTCACGGAGCTGTTTTATGGTCAGTTCTTGTAGCAACATCTTTGGTCGGCACACACGTACTTTTCAAAATGTCTTAAGTCTTTCCGAATACCGAACAATCAACGCACTTTAACTATTCCCGACGAATAAAGTCCAAAAGTCTTTTAAAGTCTTTCCGAATTCACTTATTTATATCGCACTAAGTTTACTGTATTTTACCGAACACCGACACCATTGTAATAAAACGAGCGATTTCGTATTTATATACGACTTTATTTATATAACTGTACAGACGAATTTATATTATACACTGAACTCATTTACAAAAACAGTTCCAATTTATAGCCCATCGTTATTTCTCGAAAATTCTGCCCATCTCTAGTTATCGTCCAGACGTTCTTAGAATTGCTCGTCTTTCCGTCCCGCTACATCGCGTCATATCTAGAAACATCGTCGTGGAATACCTGCGTGGAGATGGGACCTGTTATACGACGGTCGGTCAAAAGTAATATTTTGTTACAATAGTTATTTATGAAACAAAATAGAAGTAGGTTGAATGCTCGAATATATGGAATTTATAGGAATAAAGGCAGATTTCGAGCATATAGTTTAATCAAATCTTGCCCAAGTATACTTTCGCTATCATCGGGGGCATTTCGTCAAAACAGGAAGATATCCCAGTAAAATGTAGATAGCATTTGTATGGTAAGAAATTAGGTAATTTAAAGACTAATAAGTAACATTAAACACACACTGGACGAAGGACAACAAATCAAAAATTAGTCAAAATTTGCCGGATACTACATCTTGGCAAGAAGATGTGAGAACCTCATTAGAGGTTATCCTCAGTTGTTATTACTCCTATATAGAGTAACTAGGTCCATTTTCCGTTGGAACTTTACCAAGCTGCAGACGGGGGTTGTGAATTGCATAGTGTAGAATTCCTTCCCTTTTGTCTTCACTGCAGCATCCGTCTGGCTTGCATATTGTAGAAGCCTTGGAGGTGTCACCAGGAAAATGAGCCAATAATTTTTTCAATTAAAAATCTTTTATTTTACAAATATTTTTATTAGGTTGAAAAACTTAGTCTTTCATTTAGCAGATGCCGCTACGCACCTACTACCTTCACGTCAGTTGCAATGGGGGACTAATATGTCGAAAAATTTTTACCTGGACTAGAGAAAGCAGCCTATGCATTCTCTGAAGAGCCTCTAACAAGAGGTGAAATCGTCAATAAGAGTGCTGGCTGCACTCTCTAATCTAAGTAAAAATTAAGACGGTTTTGGCTTCGCATTGCAACTGAATAAAAATGGTATACATTTTATTTTATATTAGTATTACTCCTATATAGTAACTAGGTCCATTTTCCGTTGGAACTTTACCAAGCTGCAGACGGAGGTTGTGAATTGCATAGTGTAGAATTCCTTTCCTTTTGTCTTCACTGCAGCATCCATCTGGCTTGCATATTGTAGAAGCCTTGGAGGTGTCACCAGGAAAATGGGCCAATAAGTTTTTCAATTAAAAATCTTTTAAAAATAATATAATAATTTTATTTTTAGCAAGCAAAAGCAAATAATGTATTTAGAAAGTTTTTAAGGTTATGAATACAAAACGTCAAGTTAGTCTCGGTCTAAACCTGCTATTACCTAGGATTAAATGTTAGTCCGAGATTAGAGAGGGCTTAGCTAGTCCATCGTTAGTCGCTGTTCATTAATAAGAAAAATGTTATTGACAGTCCTAGGTTTATAGTTATTCCGGCGTTAGTCCGTGTTTATTAGTAAGAGTATTAGTGACTGTACTCTTCATAGAAAGACATACAGCTCCCGGAGCGAACAATGGCCGGTGAGAAAAACTCTGTCTGCGTAAAGATTAGGTGGGTGTACGACCGACGACAGCGTTTGTCACGGGCCATAGTTCGTTCCGGGAGGTGTAATACATTTCTTATCGTTACATAACACTGATCTAAGAGATAATTATTATTTTAGGTGCCTCATGCGAAGACATCCAAAATGATGAATGCAATGCAATATTAAAATATCCCGGAAATAACTTAAACCAAAATTTAACTGCTACTACCGATGTGAACACCAGAGAAAAAAATTTTGAATGCCAAATATGTTTCAAGAAATTAACAAGATTTTCTTTAAAAATACATATGATAGTGCATACTGATGAAAACCCCTTTAAATGTGAAATTTGCACCAAACAGTTTTCAACAAACTCACATCTAACTAGACATATGAAAGTGCATACTGGTGAAAAGCAATTTGGATGTGAAATTTGCACCAAACAGTTTTCAAGCAAAGAAGTTTTAAAACGGCATATGATAGTGCATACTGGTGAAAAACCGTTCTCGTGCAAAATATGCACTAAACAGTTTTCAACGAAACAAGTTTTAAATTGGCATATGAGAGTGCATACCGGTGAAAAACCATTTGAATGTGCAATATGTACCAAACAGTTTTCAACAAAACAAGTTTTAAAATTGCATATGAGAGTGCATACTGGTGAAAAACCATTTGAATGTGAAATCTGCACCAAACACTTTTCATCGAAACAAGTTTTAAAGTGGCATATGAGTGTGCATACTGGTGAAAACCCATTTGAATGTGAAATCTGCACCAAACACTTTTCATCGAAACAAGTTTTAAAGTGGCATATGAGAGTGCATACCGGTGAAAAACCATTTGAATGTGCAATTTGCACCAAACAGTTTTCAACAAAACAAATTTTAAAATTGCATATCAGAGTGCATACTGGTGAAAAACCATTTGAATGTGAAATCTGCACCAAACAGTTTTCATCGAAACAAGTTTTAAAGTGGCACATGAGTGTGCATACTGGTGAAAAACCATTTGAATGTGAAATTTGCACCAAACAGTTTTTAACAAACTCACATCTAACTAGACATATGAAAGTGCATACTGGTGAAAAGCAATTTGGATGTGAAATTTGCACCAAACAGTTTTCAAGCAAAGAAGTTTTAAAACGGCATATGATAGTGCATACTGGTGAAAAACCTTTCTCGTGCAAAATATGCACTGAACAGTTTTCAACGAAACAAGTTTTAAAGTGGCATATGAGAGTGCATACCGGTGAAAAACCATTTGAATGTGCAATATGTACCAAACAGTTTTCAACAAAACAAGTTTTAAAATTGCATATGAGAGTGCATACTGGTGAAAAACCATTTGAATGTGAAATCTGCACCAAACACTTTTCATCGAAACAAGTTTTAAAGTGGCATATGAGTGTGCATACTGGTGAAAACCCATTTGAATGTGAAATCTGCACCAAACGCTTTTCATCGAAACAAGTTTTAAAGTGGCATATGAGAGTGCATACCGGTGAAAAACCATTTGAATGTGCAATTTGCACCAAACAGTTTTCAAGAAAACAAATTTTAAAATTGCATATGAGAGTGCATACTGGTGAAAAACCATTTGAATGTGAAATCTGCACCAAACAGTTTTCATCGAAACAAGTTTTAAAGTGGCACATGAGTGTGCATACTGGTGAAAAACCATTTGAATGTGAAATTTGCACCAAACGGTTTTCAACAAACCCACATCTAACTAGACATATGAAAGTGCATACTGGTGAAAAGCAATTTGGATGTGAAATTTGCACCAAACAGTTTTCAACGAAACAAATTTTAAAACGGCATATGATAGTGCATACTGGTGAAAAACCTTTCTCGTGCAAAATATGCACTAAACAGTTTTCAGACAGGACTAGCTTAACAGCACATAATATGAAAACACACACGTGATTAGGATAAGATAAGGATTGAGATAAGATAAAGGTGTCAAAATCGGATGATTATATCTTATTAATTAAATGTTTGTTATTTTATCATAAAATATCGAAATCTGATTCCAACCTGTACATACATTTTGATCCTTAATAAATATTTTCTCATGAAATAATTTTTGGCCGAAATACTTAAAAGGAAAACACCGATAGGTTCTAGTGTGATAATAGTTATTTATGAAACAGTTCGTGAAGTATGCTTTTTGCGCACGCACGCGATATTTAGAGCACAAGTGGAGCAAGTTCGCAAAAAGTACTTCACGCACAATTTCATACAATATTTTATCTACAATAAACAAATAAGAAAAACTACAAGGAATAAGTAATTTATTAACAATTCATTTACAACATATACTAACAAAATTAAACGATATTCTGTAAAAAAAGGAATATTTTAATTGTTTATATTTAGAGTTAAAATTGTTGCAGTTATTTATATTTCCTAAAGAAATTTTGAGAACGGAATCTTTTTTTTTTAATTTATTATGTGTGACTGCTGTAGCTGCTTGAAGCCTGAGGTTCGACTTCAGTACTTGGTCTACGCGGGTTAAAATAGTTATTTTCCTAACTAGTGCGGAAAGTGATACTTTCCCGTTCGAGACTGTCGCGCTGGTGAGAACAGCTAGACATTTTTAAAAATGTCTATAGGCTCCAGTTCGACTCATCCTGAATAGAATGAGTACTTTGGGTAAAACCAGGGGTATTAATAGGCGGTTCAAGCGTAGCACTGGCCCTGTTACCTTGTATACCGTATGCCCTAGATATAGCAGACTTTCTTATTCTTCCTAACTTTCTATCGTCCACGTTTGGACATAGGCCTCTCCCAACTCCTTCCATCGGTCTCTATCCTGAGCAACATATTTCCAATTTGTTGTGGCTACTCTTTTAATATCATCAACCCACCTCATCTGTGGTCTTCCTCTCGCTCGTTTACTTTGGTAAGGTCTCCAATGTTGTATTGTTGCATTCCAACGTTGGTCTTTTGTCTAGCAGTGTGGCCTGCGAAGCTACATTTAAGTTTGGCAACTTTTGTTGTTATGTCCTCGACTTTTGTTTTTGATCTTACCCAGTCGTTTTTTTTTTATCTGATAGTCGTATACCTAACATTGCTCTTTCCATGGCTCTTTCTGTTTTGGCTAGTTTATTCATATTTGGATGCATCATGACATTTTATGTCATGATAGGAAGGATGCATCGGTTGAACACTTTGCTCGTCAAGTATTGGGGTATTTTGCGGTTCTTAAGTTTTCCAAATCCTGCCCATGCTTGTCTTACTCGCCTAGTAATTTCCGCACTTTCTTTCTCTTTGTCAAGTTTCAGGATTTGGCCTAGATAGATATATTCCTGAGGGTAAATTCTTAACAAGCCTGATCTGCCTTCAAGTTCTTAGAAACAAGAATACAAGAAACAAGAAAGAAAAAAATGCTTGATGAGCTGTGCGGCGACGAAGATTTGAAAATTGCAGAAAATGTGGACCAAGTAGCCATGTTACAGGTTTTTGAGCAGATGACTAGGTAACTCGGGGAGAGGTTTACGGGTAAGAACAACATAAACAGCAAGTTTAGATTTTTCAATTGAGAATGGTGGGCTTGAGTGGGGGATACGAAATGGGACGAAAAACTAATCCTGAAAAATCTCCCAATTCCAGCCTTGCTTGTTGGGCTCAATAAATAAATAATAAACTTTCAATAAATAAATTATGCTAAAAATTATCAATAATTTCTTTATTATTCGGTATATTAATAGTATATGACAATGTAGTTACTGGGAGACAGTGTTACAATTTACTGACTATCAGTAAATAATAAATTATAGCTAAAATAGCTAAATTATTATAGACTATAATACGTAAAATTCATGAGAGTTTCCATTAATTATGTGGCAGCAAACAAAATAGCGCCATCTAGTGGTATGAGTTGATAACCACAAACTATGCATTTAAAAGAAAGTTATTTTTATATGTAATATTCTGTGTGAGGCAATTGACTGCAAACCAGTGGCGGCCGGTCAGGGTCGGCAGTGCTGACCCACACATTTATGGACACATTGTAGATTTTATAAATATTTAATTTAATCAGAGTTGATGATATTTGTTTCTGCAAAATAAAAAGAATATCTGTAAGATAATACAGACTAAATTTTATTCATTGTTTTTAAAATAATTCTATCAATCCGGTACGTCAAGTGATCCCTGCGCGTATTAATCCCAGTCATGCATCCGATTGCGATTCTGTGAATTCTTTTTTATAAGATCCGCTTCGGCAGGGACGGCAAGCCGTCCCTAGATTGACGATTTACTTGTAGGAAGCGCTATGGAATATTAGCCTATAGGCAACCAATTATACATTTCACTACAATTTCACCCGTCTTTGAATGGCAGAGTCTGGCAGATACCAATCTGCCGATCGGTGATGGGCAGACACCAGCAAGGCACGTACCAAGCCACGTAAGTACCCTGCTAATAGTGCGCTCGGGATGAAATTCATTATGAAATAAGTAGCTTTTGGAATTTTAAATCTCGCTTAGTTTTCACTGTAACATATTTTTGTAAACAGCTTTTGGAAATTTTTAATTTTATTAATAAAGGCGACATTTTGCAAGTGATGATATCTCGATCCGTGAAACAATCGGTTTGAAAACTTTATTAAATGATTATTCTTTTAATATTTTTTTATATATTTTTAAGAAAGTTTACCCAAATTGATGTGATATTCAATGTTGTTCTAAATCAGTCAACTGACATTATTTATTCCAAAAATAGAATAACAAAGCTGGTAAAAAATCTCAGAGATAGTAATTTTCAATATAAACGCAGTGACGTTTTGGATTCGCTTGATATTTCCGAACACCCCAAAAAAGACAAAAGTATGACACAGATCTCGAAAAACAAGTATATTTTGAAATTTTTGATACTATTATTACTGATGCAAATAGATACTCATTTTTTTTTAATTTTGAAGATTTGCAAAAATTTAAAAGTTACGCCAAAGAATTTTCAAAATATCTATTAAACAAGTGTGTTAAAATTATCCATCATTCTTTAATCAAATAAAATAAGGAAATGAATTAAAAGTTTTATATGCTTATCCAAATATTTTCGGAAGATGGGATAAGTTATAAAATATGTATAATTTTATATACTGCAGTTCATTGCAACAAACTGTTCTCGAAATTAATAAATTATTATCATGAATTCTCTCATTGCTACCAACTTTTGCCTTAAATGAACGGGATTTCTCTTGTCTCAAAAGAGTCAAAACGTATTGTCGAAACACCATGAAAGAAAAGAGAATGTCAATAGAAAAAAACTATTAAAATCTCTGCAACACACTAATAAATTTTACGATGATGTTATAACCCATTTTGCTACGTCCAAACAACATAGACTGAAGTTAATTTATAAACATGTTTTGGTTCTAAATCTATGTGAAAAAACAAAAACAAAAAAAAACAAAAACCAGAAATTTTCTTTGATGATTGAACTCTTTTAATTAGATGGTATACCTATACGAAAAGACAAAAACCTTGACGACCCTGTCCCTAAAGCCACGAGCCGCCACTGTCCTGGACTTTTTCTATCTCACTGCCCTTAATAGTTGTACGTCTGAGTCATCTACTGAAAACTGTTTGGTGCATTATAGCAGTCTACCCTGTTATAATCCTAAAGCCGCGTTAGCGGTATAAATTGGTAGACTATATTAAATGTCTAATTTCATGTTTCTCTATCAACATTTTTTTATTGTAGACTGTTTTTTTTTCAGCGAAATCCAAGTGCATGAAATTCCCTTCTAACTTTCTCTGCTTCTTGCATAATTAATATCGTTTATACTTCTTTAGTTATACTTAAAAGTTATACTTCTTTAGGCGCGATTGGGAGTGAATTTTTATTACTCTGCACACATGCGCACAGAGACAGTATGTGGTTAGTTGCTAAATCTTTAAGTTATGTATAAATATATCAGTGCAAAAAATGCGTGAAAAGAATATATTAGTTTTTTTAATAAATATATTTTTATTATAATTTTTGTGTCTTTGGATTTGTCTTCCTCGGGAGTAAGATAAGTATTATTAAAACATTTATATTTATTATACTTCACTTCGTCTGTTTGTTACCGAGAATTGTCATTATGTCCGAGAAACTATATAAACAGAGAGGTCGTGGCGTTATTGGTATAGCATTCGGCTACAGATCGAGAGGTCTTGAGTTCAATCCGGACCATTCATATTCTTTCTTTTTATTTTTGGAAAGTGGTAAGCATTAAAGTTAGTTTAATATTTATTTCGTTGAAATCATATAATAAAAGTATAACTTCTTACGTGCGTACAAAGTACACACATATTCTTTTTTTAATTGTGGCAACTTGTTGATCGCTTATATGAAAATCATATGTCTGTCTTCGTAATATAACTTGATCACATGCATCTAGTTATATTTCTAAGAACTTCTTTGTTGTTTATTCTTCTTCTTGTAGTTCCTTCTCCTATCGGAGGTTGGCTATCATCACAGCTATCCGTGCCTTATTGGCAGCAGCTCTGAAAAGATCTACTGAGCTGCAACTATACCACTCTCTTAAGTTTCTCAGCCAGGAAATTCTTCTTCTACCTATGGATCTTTTCCCCTTAAGGTACTAGTACACTTTAGAAGACCAAAAATAAGCATTTTTTCAAGATTTTTTTTCTCAGAAACTTTATTAAAAATGAACATAAAACTTTTTACATATTAATATCTAACTCTTAGAGAATACAAATAATATATCTTTTTTCATTTATGCACTTACACTAATATTGTAGAGGGCGCCAAAGTAGAGGCCTCGAAAAAAAGTAGTTCCGATGGCGGACAGTTAATCTCAGGATTGGGATCTCTGAAACAAAAAAATCGTACGGCGTTTAAAAAAGGAAGTTTTCTTACATGACAATTTACCACCATTAGTGAAAAATTCCGCAAAACAAAGATTTTAGGGAAATTTGAAAAATTTTTGTGAAAAAATCGGCAATTTTATTTCAGTTTTTAATAGTTAAAAAATAATTATTTTTAATTTTTTGGTCAAATTGTGGTAAATTGTCACGTAAGAAACGCTCCTTTTTCAAATACAGTACGATTTTTTTGTTTCAGATATCCCAATCCTGAGATTAACTGTCCGCCATCATTTTTCGAGGCCTCTACTTTGGCGCCCTCTACAATATTAGTGTACGTGCATAAATGAAAAAAGATATATTATTTGTATTCTCTAAGAGTTAGATATTAGTATGTAAAAAGTTTTATGTTCATTTGTAATAAAGGTTCTGAGAAAAAAATTCTTGAAAAAAATGATTATTTTTGGTCTTCTAAAGTGTACTAGTACCTTAATTCTGCCCTGCATTATGAGCCTTAATATCTCATATTTCGCACCTCTAGTAATGTGGCCCAAATATTCCAGCTTTCTTGTTTTGATGTTCTTTATCACCTCGCAACTGATAGTCCTGATGTTGTTTATTAGGTGTGGATAATTCAAGGATTTCTCCATTATTAACCTCAAGACCCTCTAGCGATTTTTTTGATACTGGATAACCTGACACTTAGAAATATTTAATATTACATATATAATCTTTTTTCTCGTATTCGATTATTTCATATCTTTATGGGGTTATTTTTAATAAAATAATTTTCACCCCCGAGAATGGATGTCTTCTCCTCCAGAGTAAAAGTGCAAGTTGGCACCAGGTCACGTTTGGTTCTTAAGGTATCTCTCTAACTGCCCGCCAATTTTCATGAAAATCGATTTAAAAAAAAATTTATTATATAAAAGCAAGCAAAAACAAATAATGTATTTAGCAAGTTTTTAAGGTTATGAATACAAAACGTCAAGTTAGTCTCGGTCTAAACCTGCTATTACCTCGGATTAAATGTTAGTCCGAGATTAGAGAGGGCTTAGCTAGTTCATCGTTAGTCATCATCATCACGTAGCGCTACAACCCTGAGTGGGTCCTGGCTGACTGTACAATTTTCTTCCAATTTGTTCGGTCTTCCATCAACCTAGGGTCAAATGGTATGTTCATTTTTCGGAGATCTGCTTTGATGTTATGTCTCCATCGCATTCTGGGACGTCCGAGTGGTCTTTTGCCTGTAGGAATCTCCTCCCATACCAGTCTTACAAGTCTCTCGTTATGAAGTCTGTGCACGTAGCCTGCCCATCTTAGTCGCTGTGATTTAATTTCTTGGACAATATCGGTGTCATTGTAGAGTTCTTTTAATTCGAGGTTGGTTCTGATCCTATACTGATTTGTGTTAATGTCGTGGTGAGGTCCAAAAATTGTTCTAAGTATTTTTCGTTCAAAACGTCTGAGCTTTTCTTCGTTTGATTTGGTCATGGTCCACGTTTCGCAACCATATGTTAGTACAGGTCTGACGATGGATTTATAGATTTTGATCTTGGAACTTCTTGCAAGATTTTTTGATTTTATAAGCTTATCCAGTGCGAATAGACAGCGATTTGCTGATTGGATTCTGTCTTTTATTTCTTCAGTAACATCGTTGTCAGCTGTGATTACGGCCCCCAGATACTTAAAACGTTGTACTCTTTCGAAATTGTAGGTGTTGACCGTCACATTTTGTCCTATCCTGTCTCTTCGTGTCGTTCAATTTATACACATATATTTCGTCTTTTCTTCATTAATCCTCAGCCCTACTTCGCTTGTTGCTCCTTCCACCTTGTTGAAAATGGCCTTTGTGGATAGGATGGAGTCTCCAACGAGATCAATGTCATCTGCATATGCTAGTAATAACTTGGGACCTTGAACCGGTAGCAGTTCTGTTTTTATTTCGGCCGACCTCATGGCTTTCTCTAATACAAGGTTAAAAAGTAGTGGAGATAACGCATCACCCTGTTTGAGTCCACTGTTGATTTCAAAGCTCTCAGACAGTTTATTATTTACATGTACTTTTGATATTCCACCCTCCATACAGACTTTAGTCATCCGAATGAGTTTCTGTGGTATTGAGAACTCCGCCATGGCATTCCATACTTGGCCATCGTTAGTCGCTGTTCATTAATAAGAAAAATAAATGTTATTGACTTAGTCATAGGACTATGGTTATTCCGGCGTTAGTTCGTGTTTATTAGTAAGAGTGTTAGTGACTGCACTATTCATAGAAATACATACAGCTCCTGGAGCGAACAATGGCCGGTGAGAAAAACCCTGTCTGCGTAAAGATTAGGTGTGTGTACGACCGACGACAGCGTTTGTCACAGGCCAAGGTTCGTTCCGGGAGCTGTAATACATTTCTTATCATTAGGAGAGAGTTTAATAAAACGGGATAGTCGGATAAAACGGGATACCTAGCCTAGAGACCCAACTAGTGCTGCTATCAATCGGACAACGACGAAAACTTGTTCTCAGTCGTCATTTTAACATTATCAGTTCGTTTTACCTCGATGCCATTATAGACCAGGGCGGATCTGTAAAAATATTAGTACATTTGGACGTTGAGAGGTGACTCAAATTTTTTTGCAGAAATTGCTTGAAAATAACTCAAATAATAATATTTGAGTTATCCTCCTTCTCAAAAAGGTCCGGAACATTGTTTAAATAATCAAAATGTCAAAAAATGAAGGAAAAATTCGATTTTTTTCTTCGTTTTTTGATTATAACTTTAAAAGTATTCCGAGAAAAGTTGTACTGACATAAAAGTTGCATAATTAAATTTCCTACAATATAGAATTGGTTAAAAATTTAAAAAATAGTCACCCTTGTTGCAAAATAACAATAATTGCGAAAAAACTATACAAAAACAAGTATTCGCATTTTACGTTTTTTCAACCATTTATGCTACACTTATAACCTTCATATTTCACCCAGAAAAACTTTATGATACAGTAAAACAATACTGTAAATTTCGTTACAATCGGTTCAATAGATTTTGCAAAATAAATTTTGCAAGCCAGCTTTCGCAAAAAAAATTCGTTTTTTTTAAATTGTTACAGGACTGAAAATAAAGCAGATAGCAAGTTGAAATTTTTTTGCGTATAGAAGTGTACTGTACCTTTTATTTGCAATTTGCAATATTAAAATCGATTAACTGTCACGGCGTCAGGAATTTTTTAAAATAAACATTAATTATTGGTGCTACGCGCAGGACAGCGGATAGTTTGCTCTGATTGGGCATTTCAATGACCTTTGATAATGATTGATACATTTTAATTTTTATTACATTTCGATATAAATAAATAAATTTGTTTATTGCAAAATAAAAACACATACTCTATCCTTTGAAATAACACTTTTTTAACAAAAACTTTCTTTGTTCATATATTTTAACTTAGAGAATAAAAGTTGATTATTTTTAAACATATGCAATTGTTTAAACAATATTTCACAAACAATAATAAAATTAGTTTGATTTTTGTCAAATTAAAATATTAAAATACAACAAAATATAGAGTAAAAAAATAATATATTAAATAAAGATTAGAAGAAATTTTGATGGAAATCAATTTGTGTGAATCGAACACCGCTGTCCTGCACGCAGCACCAAAAATTAATGTTTATTTAAAAAATTTCCTGGCGCCGTGGTAATTATTCGATTTTAATTTTGCAAATTGCAAACGAAAGGTACAGTACACTTCTCTAAGCAAAAAAAAATTCAACTTACTATCTGCTTTATTTTCAGTCCTGCAACATTTTTAAAAAATGAATTTTTTTTGCGAAAGCTGGATTGCAAAATTTATTTTGCAAAATCTATTAAACCGATCTTAATGAAATTTACAGTGTTGTTTTACTATATCATAAAGTTTTTCTGGGTAAAATATGAAGGTCCTAAGTGTAGCATAAATGGTTGAAAAACGTAAAATGCGAATACTTGTTTTTGTATGGTTTTTTTCGCAACTATTGCTATTTTGCAACAAGGGTGACTATTTTTTAAATTTTTAACCAATTCTATATTATAGTAAATTTAATTACGCAACTTTTATGTCAGTACAACTTTTCTCAGAAATGAACAGTTTTAAAGTTATATTCAAAAAACCAATAAAAAAATCGAATTTTTCCTTCATATTTTGACATTTTGATTATTTAAACAATGTTCCGGACCATTTTGAGTGGGAGGATAACTCAAATATTATTATTTGAGTTATTTTTAAGCAATTTCTGCAAAAAAATTTGAGTCACCTCTCAACGTCCATCTCAAAACAGATGAGCCCTGGACTATTATCTGATGAAAAGTTGTGTTTAGAATTGTTTGACTCTATTTTTTTGGTACTTTGTACTTTTAAGTGCGTTGTTTTCTACATTATACTGCCTACATATCTAAACATAATTCCGGTGAATTTAATTAAGCACTCATTACCGAATATTCTCATGTGTAGTCTATCTAATTTTACTTTCACGTTTAGGCAGGAGCCATTTTTGTTTTGAAAAATGTCTGAATTGGACAAAACGGGACACTTGTAAGTTGGATAAAATGGGATACAGTTTTTTATGTCCCGTTTTATCCACCTATTTATTTGTGGGCCTATTAATTTTTTAAATAGCGTTAAAGCATGTTCTCATACTGCAGAAAAGAACAACATATTTTTATGTGAATTTTGTTCTGATATGCGTACCTAGTCCTAAATAAAAGGTCTTATTTCCCATTTTGCAATAAAAAAAAAATTTTTCAGACTACCTACTGAAGATATTGTTTTTTCAAAGGTAAATTTTGCTTTGCAGTCTTATATCTACTTAAATGTGCTTTTCAGGTAATTTTATGCAAAAAATTAAATATTGTGAACCTATCCCGTTTTATCCAACCGTGGTATGCTAAAACGAGATATGCAGGACTTTAATAAATATTTTTTTTTACTATTTTCCAGTCATTAAAAATAGCTAAAAATATGTTTTTTTTTGTGTGCTTCAATAAATGTTATACCTATAAAAAATAATAATATGATAATTTCTTTAACATTTTTTTAGGAATAAAAATAAACAAGAATGTTATCCCGTTTTGTCCAACTCTCCCGTACATAATACTGATCTAACAGATAATTATTATTTTAGGTGCCTCTTGCGAAGACATTCAAAATGATGAATGCATAGCAATATTAAAATATCCCGGAAATAATTTAAACCAAAATTTAACTGCTACTACCAATGTGAACACCAGAGAGAAATATTTTGAATGTCAAATATGCTTCAAAAAATTAACAAGATTTTCTTTAAAAATACATATGAGAGTGCATACTGATGAAAACCCCTTTAAATGTGAAATTTGCACCAAACAGTTTTCAACGAAACAAGTTTTAAAGTGGCATATGAGAGTGCATACCGGTGAAAAACCATTTGAATGTGCAATTTGCACCAAACGGTTTTCAAGAAACACACATTTAACCAGACATATGAGAGTGCATGCTGATGAAAACCCCTTTAAACGTGAAATTTGCATCAAACGGTTTTCAACGAAACAAGACTTAAAATCGCATATGACAGTGCATACTGGTGAAAAATCATTTGAATGTGAAATTTGCACCAAACAATTTTCAACAAAGGGTAATTTAAAAGTACATATGAGAGTGCATACTGGTGAAAAACCGTTTAAATGTGAAATTTGCACCAAACAGTTTTTAACGAAAGAAGTTTTAAAATCGCACATGAGAGTGCATACCGGTAAAAAACCATTTGAATGTGAAATTTGCACCAAACAGTTCTCACACAGTTCTACTTTAAAACTTCATATGAAAATGCACACTGGGGAAAGCCCTTCCACATGTAAAGTGTGCGCCAAAGAGTTTTCACACGCACAAAGTTTAAAATATATAACAACGCATACTGGTGAAACTCCTTTCACTTGTGAAATTTGCAGCAAACGGTTTCCAAGAAGTTCCGATTTACAAACACATGTAAGAGTGCAGTGGAAAAAAACTTTTCACATGCAAAGTATGCACCAAACAGTTTTCACAAAGTTATGACTCAACAGCAAATATGAAATCACACACTAGTGGGTAGGGTGAGATGGGCACAGTGCTACTGTAAAGGTGGTTTGCGCTCGTTAAGGCCGGCGCTCACTTATCCGGAACAGCTCGGAACGAAACGGACCACGACGATCGGCATTTTAATATCTTTGTGTATTCAAATGTGTGATACAACAAACCAAATCCAAACAAATCCAGAACAAAATGCATGTTTTTAACCGATTTTTCATAAATAACTCAAAAACTATAAGTTTTTACAAATAAGTTATTATTGTCAAAATTGAGGCTAATAAAAAATCAAATAAATTCCTTACTAGAAAAACCCTTCAATGTTAACTGAAAGTGAGTTATAGGTAATTGAATGTATATTTCTTTCGTCGAGTACCCAAATCTAAGTATTCAAGCTTAAATACCGGGAAAATGATGCATTTTATAACATAAACTTATTAAACATTTGTCAAAGCTCATTGAAATATCTATCAAATAAGTGCTCGAACAAGTTGATAGCATTAAAGTTTATGCACCAAAAATGTTTCAAAATGTATCTTTTAAAAAATTTTCTAAAAAATGTTATTGTTTTTTTTTGTAAATAACTCCGTTAAATTTTAAAGTAGCAAGTTCCATCTAATAACTGGTTAAAATTTTATTCCAAGAGCTATTAAAAAACGTCAAAATAGTCATTTATACCTCTTACTTTTTTAAAAATAAAAGGTTAAATGGCCGCGGTTACATGGTTCTCGCAGCAAAATTGAAATTTTAAACGTTTCTATCTCAGTTATTTTTTACTCTACGAAAATAGTAAAATGGGTAAGGTATTTGTTACAGAAAAAACTTAAATTTAGTTATTTATCACTTTTTACGTATATTGAGTATTTTTGGAGTTATTATCAAAAGAAAATGAAAAGTAGTATGGTATAGTTAGACCCAAACCCAGACATCCAAAGTGAAAGTTATCCTCCAACACCAAATTGTTCTATATGGTCCACATAATGTTCAGAAAAAAGTCACACCATTTTGAGCGTCGGGTTTGGGGGGAGAGGGGGGAGAAATCTGCAAATTCGTAGTTTTTTACGTTCTTCGTCAATATTTCTAAAACTAAGCGGTTTAGCATGAACCACCCTCTACACAAAATTGTTCTACATTAGATTTTAAATAAAAAAGGCTCTATGCATAACCCTTCTAAAATGAACGGTTCCAAAGTTACGGAGGTAGTATAGTATAATTGGTCCAAAAAAAGGCCTAACCCAGACATCCAAAGTAAAAGTTTTCCTTCAACACCAAATTGTTCTATATGGTCCACATATTGTTCAGTAAAAAGTCACACCATTTTGAGCGCCCGGTTTGGGGGGGAGATAGGGGAGATTCGGTAAATTAGTAGTTCTTTTAAGTTTTTCGTCAATATTTCTAAAACTATACTTTAGCGTAAGGAATGTTCTATAGAAAAATGTTCTACATAAAATTTAAAACAAAAAAGGTTCTATACATAATTGTTATAAAATCAACGGTTCCAGAGTTACGGAGGGTGAAAAGTGGAGGTTTTCGATACTTTTTATATTTACCGATTTCTTTCCCCTCTCCCCCCCAAAACCCGACGCTCAAAATGGTGTGACTTTTTTCTGAACATTATGTGGACCATATAGAATAATTTGGTGTTGAAGGATAACTTTCACTTTGGATGTCTGGGTTTTTGGTGTAGTTATATCATAAATAATATTATATAAAAGTATCGAAAACCTCGACATTTCACCCTCCGTAACTCTGGAACCGTTGATTTTATAACAATTATGTATAGAACATTTTTTGTTTTAAATTTCATGTAGAACATTCTTGTATATAAAATTGTTTACGCTAAAGCATAGTTTTAGAAATATTGACGAAAAACGTAAAAAAACTACTAATTTACCGGCTTCCCTCCCATCTCCCTTCCAAACTGGACGCTCAAAATGGTGTAACTTTTTACTGAACAATATGTGGACCATATAAAACATTTTGGTGTTGGAGGAAAACTTTTACTTTTGATGTTTGGGTTAGGCCTTTTTTTGGACCAGTTATACTATACTACCTCCGTAACTTTGGAACCATTCATTTTAGAAAGATTATGCATAGGGCCTTTTTTATTTCAAATTTAATGTAGAACAATTTTGTATAGAGAGTTGTTAATGCTGAACCGCATAGTTTTAGAAATATTGGCGAAAAACTTAAAAAACTACGATTTTACCGATTTCTCCCCCCTCTCCCCCCCAAACCCGACGCTCAAAATTGTGTGACTTTTTTCTGGACATTGTGTGGACCATATAGAACAATTTGGTGTTGAAGGATAACTTTCACTTTGGATGTCTGGGTTATGCCATCTTTTGGATCAACTATACTATACTAAAGTACGATAATTCTAAAAATTCTGATTTTTTTAAATTATACCTTTTTTTCAAAAATATGCATTCTAAACCGGTCAAATTTCCGGAAAATCGAAAATTTTTATGAAAATCGATGAAGGTTCAACGAAATCGGAGGTGAAAACCTTCAGTGACTCCACTAAATTACAAAACTATAAAAAAATTTAAATGCACAACAAAATTATGTTTTTGGATGAAGAACGTGTGAAATAATTTACTCATAAATTCAAAACTAAATATTAACCCCCTACGCAGAAATTATAATAACTTCAAATACGTTAATTATTTAGGTATGATTTCCTGGACATTTTGTGCAAGTTGCAGTCATATGCTCCATGCAGAGCAAACATTTGTAGAATTTTAAAAAATAACGAGTTTTTCGTTTTTTGCAATACTTACAGTGACCTCTTTTATTTGGTGATTGATCTGGTTGTTGTTGGATTGGCCGACCAGAGTATTTACCTATGGCATTACGGATGTATGGATGTCACCCTGCTGTTGTAGCTTGAGAAGTCATATAATCCTTGACTAACTCTAATCCCAAAGCTTGTACAAATAATTTTCTGTTTTTGCTAAAATACACATCTGGATTATTTTGTTTAGTATTGTAACACATAGAACGTAAAAAAATTTAAAAAATTAAGTGTCGGAATTCTGGGAGGGCATTTTGCCTATCTTTAAGGGGGCACCCTTTATACTTTATAGATTGTATACTCTTTCTCAGAGGATTCTTTCCGTGACAGTTTTTCGATTTCTTTCTAACGCATTAAGTTAGAAGTGACAGAAAAAGAGGTATACAGTAGAACCCCGTTTAACCGAAATAAAGGGGGGGGGAGCCGTTTCGGATAACCAATTTTTCGGTTTAGCCGTCATATGCTAAAAATAGCCTAATAACACGGCGTATAGGGAAAATGAATTTACAAACAATGTCTATATATAATGTAGTATGTACAGTACAGTAATACAGTATTTTATTACAGCTATACAAAATATTTAAAATACAATAATGTATTGGTAAATACATAGTAGGCTACTAGAGTATGTACTGTGACATACTGTATTACAAACACTTGTTATAATTGTCTATAATCACGGACGTACCTTTTTTCTGTCACTTGTCACGCAATGAAGAAAGGCTCTGAGAAGCATTATATGTGCATAGTGTTATGCAACAATTTTCATCAAAACTATTAAATATGGGACTGCTTTGAGTAGTCACACCCAGCTCAAATTTGACTTTTCCAATCATGTTTTATTCATTTTCTTTTCGATCCATTATACTGATTGACAGGTATTTATTATTTTAGGTGTCTTTTGCGAAGACATCCCAAATTATGTAAGGAACATATCAAAATATACTGGAAGTAATTTGAACCGAAATTTAACTGCTACTACGGATGTGACCGCCGCAGAAAAATATTTTGAATGTGAAATATGCTCTAAACAATTAACAACAAGTTATGCTTTAAAAGTACATATGAAAGTGCATACTGGTGAAAAACCGTTTAAATGTGAAATTTGTACCAAACAGTTTTCAAGAAAAGAAAATTTAAAATCGCATATGAAAGTACATACTGGTGAAAAACCATTTGGATGTGAAATTTGCACCAAACAGTTTTCAACCAAAGAAGTTTTAAAATCGCATATGAGAGTGCATACCGGTGAAAAACCTTTCACATGTAAAATATGCACCAAACAGTTTTCAACAAACATACAATTAACTAGACATATGCGTGTGCATACTGGTGAAAACCTATTTGGATGTAAAATTTGCACCAAACAGTTTTTAACGAAACAAAATTTAATATCGCATATGAGAGTGCATACTGGTGAAAAACCCTTTGCGTGTGAAATGTGTAACAAAAAATTTTCACAATATTGCAATTTAAAATCACATATGCTAATACACAGCGGTGTAAAATCTTTTTCCTGTGAAATTTGCGCTAAAAAGTTTGTACAAGGTACTTATTTAAGAATACATATGAGAGTGCATACTGGTGAAAAACCTTTCACATGTAAAATATGCGCCAAAGATTTTTCATACACAGAAAGTTTAAAATATCATATAAAATCGCATACTGGTGAAAAACCTTTCAGGTGTGAAATTTGCAGCAAACGGTTTCGAAAAAGTTCCGATTTACAAAAACATATAAGAGTGCATACTGGTGAAAAACCTTTCACATGCCAAATATGCAACAAGCAATTTTCCCAAAGTTCTAGTTTAAATCATCATATGAAAAGTCATACTGTTGAAACGCCTTTTACGTGTTAAATTTGCAGCAAACTGTTTTTAAAGCTGCATTTAAATCAAAGCGAACATGAACGAATAATTCGTTCGTAAAAATTGTTGTATTTGTACAGCGAATGAAGCACGACCGAACGTATTTGTTCCGCAGGGTCAATATACGCGCCGTCCATATGGGCAAGGTCGTGCTGCGCACGACGGCGCCAAGGCGTTAAAGGCGCCCTTTGACTCGGCAAAGTTAAATAAATATCCAATTCAAAACTAAATATTTTTTGAAGCAAAAAAACATTGCAAAAAATAACTTAGTCCACTCATTCCTAAACATTATTATTTCGTTACGTATATTATTAACTATAGGTACCGATTTCTGTAGCTTCAGCCGTTCTAGCTAAGCGTTTATTTGAAAAATAACACATGTCCATTTTTCGAAAATTCGACTTTATGTATTGTTCTTATAGAATAGTAGTTTATTTCTCCAGTTCACACATCTGGTTCACATTGCATAGAAAATTTTGATAGTTTTAGAAAAACAACAGATGTCCATGCGTTTTCTTGTAAAAACAACACTTGTCCCATCCTAGTCAACGGTAGTTGTAAGTGTGAATGATCTTATCCTTAAATTTATCAGTTGTGTGCATTCTTTGATAGTAATAGTGTGATGTTTGTTTCTTTTGTATTAGAAATAGTTCAGCATAACAGAAACTATATGTACAACACAATACCTCTCTATTTTCGAATATATTTTGGTAAGTTTGTACATTTATTTTGATATCCACATTCCTTCCAATGAATGTCTTAATAAAAGTAAGATTTGAAATAAATTAAAGCTGGGCAGTTTTACTTGATTTTCCAAAATTTTCATTTTTGGACAAGTGTTGTGTTTCAAATAAAAGCTTCAATTACTTAAGATCTAGAATGGGTCAGGAACGGCTAGAAAATCTTAAGGACCTGAATAATGAAAATCTAATTAATGAATTTGTCAAAGGTAAAGCAAGAAAAGTTCAATTTCTATAAGAAATATCCGTTGGTTTTCATCATAATAAGTACATTTGTTTAAAAAATCGCAATATAAATATGTTTAATTTTTTGATCTTCAATCTTTTTTAATAATTTTAAGTAATGCTATATGTAACATAGTTTTTATCCTGTTCTGTTTTATTATGCAATATAGTTTTAAAAAATTATTTTTAACAACTACTAGACTACTAGAAACAACAGAGATGAAAATACTTCGACGAATATCAAGCAAAAGTCTGTTGGATAGTGAGAGAAGCGAAAACATAAGATCATGCAATGTAGAAGACATAAAATGGATGGGTGACAAAACGGAAACAGGAGTGGAACGAACACATTAGTAGAATGGCAGAGGATAGGATAGTACGAATAGCACGAGATAAGTCACCAAATTGACGAAGAATTATTGGCAGACCAAGAAAAAGATGGTGCGATAATCTAAACAATTTAGGAAGCAAATATTGAAGAATAAACATGCTTTAAGTCTCTATACAAGAAGGAAGAAGAATATATTATTTTTTTATAACAGTAATGTATACTTATTATTTCCTTCAAAAAAAAAATCTGGGTAGACGTAGAAAAAATTTCATAGTTTTCCACGTTGAAATGGGAAGGAGTGATTGATATTTCTACCCTGTTAATTTTGATAAAGGCGCTTATCAATATTTTGCACGACGGCGCCGAAGTTACTTGGCGCGTCGCTTGTTCGCATTCGCAAATGTTCTAACCGATGTCGGTAACTCAGCGAATCATCAAAGGAAATTCGTTTTCAGTGTGAACAGTGGATAAAACGTAGCGAACCAATTCGTTGGGAAGTACTGATTTTTTTTACAAACTAGTTTGAGAGGTCTGTTTGTTGTGTAGTCGTGAACATTTAGATGTTTAAATAATTTTTCAATATGGAATGAACGAATGAAAAGACATTTCAATTAATTGTATAAAATTTAATCCATAATTTAAATGTTTTAGATTATAATATTTCTAAACATTAAATATATTTTTAATAATTCATTTTTTAATTTCTTACCTGCACATAATTCTTCAAAGCATCAATTATAGCCGTGCACACCTCGGGAATGATACAACATATTGCAGAAGTTGAAATTTTGAACGGACGCAGTCCAAAACAAATACCTACTCCAAAACAAATACTCTACCTTATCGATAATAGTCTACAAGAAGTGCAGGGTAAATTGAAGACGGAATTACAAAAAAAATTATGTATGCCTGAACTCACTTTATAATTCTCGTATCAACGTTACGCGTGAAGTTAAGCGTGTTTAATGGCATTATCGGTTTTGGGGCGACCCATTTTGAACAAGTACTTAAGGCTTGCATAGGGGTCACCTGTTGCAAGAAAGCTGAGGGTTAGGAGCATTCTTTCTTTAGCAGTAGCAAGGCATCACCTCCTCTTTTTTCTATTTTGTAATAAATTTGGACATCACGCCCTCTTCCTTAACTATAATAACTATAAAACTAGCAGCGCTAAAGATTACATCTTCATATGTGTCTGACATTGCGGATCGTCAACAAATGCATTCGTTTGCTACAATGTAAGGCCGCTATTATATTAGGCAACTGGTGACGCCACCAAGTTGCTCCACTAGTGACTCTTGACGTCACGGGGCATTTAAGTAAATGAGACCTATTGGACTACGGCAACTGGTTGCGCCACCAGAAATTGTTGTTGTTCTGGTGACCGGACCCGGCCACCAGCCGGGTAACCAGATCTGGCGGCGCCACCAAGCCGGGGCATTATGTTATATGGACCCTATTAGACTGAGCAACTGGTGTCGGCCACCATTATAGTTTATTTGTATTGTAATCGAGTACTTCGTATTTCCTTATCTTTGTATTTCTATTAACTTCTATACTGAGTGATCTTATGATTTTTACATAATCTTTTAAAATTAAAATTAAATATACAGGGTGTCCAGAAACTCTACCGACAAACGGAGACAGGAGATTCCTCAGATAATTTTAAGAAAATTTAACTAAATTCACCTAGTCCGAAAATGCTTCCTAAGGGAGCTAGAGCTCTTTGAAGATGGCGTCTTGTAATTAGTTTTTGTTAAATATCTCCAGAACGCTTCTAGTTAGAAAAACTCAAATTGGTACGCATATTTATCTTCCAGAGATAAATCGATTCCATCCATTGGAAATGTCTAGTACCGGTCATAGGCGTCCGTTTTGGGTAGGGCAACAGTTATTTTATCGCATAATTTTTTTGTCTTTAAATTCTAAGCATTTTTGACTCTGGATTATTAAATTCTGACAGTACCTGCGGCTTTAGGGCAGGTAGATCCACAATAAGGAACATTTTCTCTATAACTCAAGTAATAGAAAAAAGGCTGCCAAGAGGCCAAAAGTTGCATTTACTCATGGTAGATCTAACGAAGGCATATGACACGGTCTCCATTAATAGACTATGGGAAGTACTAGAAAAGACAAGCATAAATGTATCTATTATACAGGCACTCAAAGAACTATATAGAAACTCGACATTCAAAATTAAAAGCGGAAATAAAGTATCAAAAGGTTTCCTGGCCACTAAAGGTCTAAGGCAAGGTTGCTGTATATCGCCAGTATTATTCAATATATATTGATGAAGCCCTTAGACAATGGAGGAAGAAGTGCAATGGAATGGGACTACCGATAGGAGATGCGATACTCTACACGCTGCACTATGCAGATGACCAAATTGTAATTGCAAAGGACAAGGATGATCTTGAATATATGGCAAGGAAACTAATAGAGGAATATAGAAAATTTGGCCTGGAGGTGAATACCAAAAAAACACAATATCTATGTGTAGGATGGGAAGAAACGGAGAACCTGAACCTGGAACAGGAGTCAATTACAAGCTGCAATGAAGGCATATATCTGGGAATAAAACTAACTAGTACAGGACGAAACGAAGAAAATATTAAGGAAATGATAGTAAAGGGAAAACATGTAATAGGAGCCCTGAATTCGGTACTGTGGCAAAAAAAAATATAAGAACAGAAAATAAAAAACGAATTTAGAGCAAAATATTAAAAGCAGTGTTAACCTATGGAGCTGAAGTCTGGCAATTAACCAACAAGTACAAAGATAAATTACTAGCCACTGAGATGGATTTTTGGAGAAGGTCAGCAAGAAGATCTAGACTAGAACACATAAGAAACGACGACATTAGACAACAAATGGAAATAGAAGAACAATCATAGATGACATCGAAAGACAACAGCTAGTTTGGTACGAACTCATAAGACGAATGGACTAAAGGAGAATCCCCAGAAAAGTATTAGAATGGACCCCCACAGAAAAACGAAAACGAGGAAGACCAGCAACTACATGGATAAAGGGCATCTCCAAGGCGATCATCATCATTCTCTTTGCCTTATCCCTATGCGGGGTCGGCTTCCCTAATTGCATTTCTCCACACAATTCTATCTTGGGTCATATCAATGTTAATCCCCTTTAGCAACATGTCCTGCCTTATCGTCTCCCTCCAGGTCTTCTTTGATCTTCCTCTCCTACTCCTTCCAGGAATCTGCACTTCAGCTATTCTTCGTATTGGGTGATTACCGTCTCAACGTTGAACATGACCAAACCATCTTAACCTATGCTCTCTCATTTTGGCATCAATTGGTGCCACACGTAGACTTCCCCTAATATACTCATTTCTAATTTTATCCTTCTTTGTCACTCCACTCATCCATCTAAGCATTCTCATTTCCGACACATGCATTCGTTGTTCCTCTTTCTTTTTCACTGCCCAACATTCAGTTCCGTACATCATAGCCGGTCTTATGGCTGTTTTATAGAATTTTCCCTTCAACTTCATTGGAATTTTTCTGTCACACAACACACCACTCGTCTCTTTCCACTTCATCCATCCAGCCCTAATTCTACTGCATGCATCTCCATCTATTTCTCCATTACTTTGTAATACCGATCCTAGGTACTTAAAACTATTGCTTTTCACAATCATTTCACCATCCAAAGATACCATTTTATTTGTAGTAGCTCCATCTTTAAATGAACATTCCAAATACTCTGTTTTTGTCCTACTAAGTTTTAAACCTTTTTCCTCCATAGCTTGTCTCCACTGTTCCAGTTTTTGTTCTAAGTCTCTTTCACTATTTCCTACTAACACGACATCATCAGCATACATTAAGCACCATGGAATGTTACCCTGTAGTTTCGCTGTTGTCTGGTCCAAAACTAATGAGAATAAATACGGACTAAGCACAGAGCCTTGGTGCAATCCTACTTTCACATGAAATTTATCAGATTCTCCCACACCTGTCCTAACACTAGTCGTTACTCCCTCATACATATCCCTCACAATCTTTACATATTCACCAGGGACTCCTTTCTTATTGAGTGCCCACCACAGAATCTCTCGAGGAACTCTATCATATGCTTTCTCAAGATCAATGAATGCCATATGAGCGTTTGTTTCTTTACTCCTGTATTTTTCCATCAACTGTCTTATGATGAAAATTGCATCTGTTGTTGATCTACCCTGCATAAAGCCAAATTGATTCTCGGATATTTCGATCTCTTCACGTATCCGTCTGTCAATTACTCTTTCCCATATTTTCATGGTGTGGCTAAGCAGTTTTATAGCCCTGTAGTTTGTACATTGTTGTATATATCCCTTGTTTTTGTAAACAGTGAAACAACTGTCAATAATGTATTTATTTCAGTAAAAGCATGATTATTTCTCGGAGAGGGTGTGTTTTGACCTTTCCCTACCGACCGCTAAAATGTGACTGAACTGAACTCATTAATTTTGTCATCGTATGGTTTAACGACGTTCTACACCTTCGTTGCGGGGTATGCCTCTCAGAGGAAAGGGGGGAAACTTATATGCAAGCGAAACAGTATTTTCACTTTTATTTAATAATGGTACGGTAAACAATCCTCATTTTTTAGTATGTTATTCTTTACAAAAAAAACCTTTAATTTAAGCACAAATAATTAAAAATCGTAAATTTGGGTCAAAAGTTATTAACTTATATTAATTTAAGTAATTATTTAAAATTTAAGATTTAAGTAATTATTGTATATTATAATTGAAAAAAGAAAAGACAAAAAAAGAGAAAAAGAAAAGCAAAAAAAAAGAAAAAAAAACAGAAAAAATAAAAAAGCAAAAAAAAAGAAAAAAAACTAAGATGTAATGTTGAATCGGGTTTACGTCTTAGCGTAGTAAAAAAAACAATTTATAAAGAATAACAAAAAAAATAATAAAAAAAACAAATTAACATAATATATAAAAAATGCAACAAAAAATAAAAATTTACAAAAAAAATGAACAACCAAAACAGAGTATTATTTAGATAATAATTGTAGATAATAATGTTAGTTTGTTATGTATTTAGAGTTAGAAATACAGAAAAAATTCCTCTGATTGAAAAATCAAATTTGTTTGTTTTTAAAATAACAAAATGTCTGGCTAATTGGCTCGACCAAGGCCATCAAATTCACTCAAAAAAAAAACTTATATTATGCAGTTAGTATGAGCGAAACAGTATTTTCACTTTTATTTAATAATGGCACGGTAAACAATCCTCATTTTTTAATATGTTATTCCTTACAAAAAAAAAAGAATGTGTGTGTACTTTGTACGCACGTAAGAAGATATTCTTCTATTATATAATAGGTAATTTAAACGAAGTAAATATACTTAAAAGGTTATTTGTACTTATTTTATTTAAAAATCAAACTAACTTTCTTATCTACCACTTTCAAAAAAGAAGAATTTCTTCAAAAATTATATAATAATATACTTACAATCATAAAATCTATAAAAAAAATAAAAAAATAATAACTTGGTTGGGGCTTGAACCCACTTCACGTCTACCGCGCCGTACGAAAGTTGACGCCATTTCAAACTGCACCAAACTCTCGTATACGTCATGTGGGAATATACACAAACTAAACGTTTACACCATAAATTTATATGAATTTAATAAAATTATTAGTTTGATTTTTGTCGAAATAAAATACAACAAACTATAGAGTAAGAAAACAATATATGAGATGCAGATTTGTAGAAAGTTTGTTCGTAATCAGATTATGTAAATTAAAGCATTGCCTACTAATAGGTAACTACATTATTTTGTTTACATTTTCCAAATAGATAGGTATTGAAACTATGAGGTATTTCCAACTGAAACATTTAGAATTACGTACCTGGCGGCTTTTCAAAACTATTTAAAAAGTCACTATAATTATAAATTTGATTTTATTTCTGTCCACACATCAATAAAAACTAATATACAATATTTTTGTTTACCGATAACCTCCATATTGAACAATTATTGACAGATCATTTCAAAATTTCAACACCCAATCAGAGCCCGTATAACAACTAATACCATACTGTAGGTGTGCGCATGCGCGCGGATGAATCAAATTTTACCCTCAATCGATTCGCCGCTCAAAAACCTTTAATTTAAGCACAAATAATTAAAAATCGTAAATTTGGGTAAAAAGTTATTAACTTTTTAAGAATTCCCATATAGTCCTGTCGCCAGGAGGGGTACAACGGCCTCCTTAATTCAGATGGACTTACCCAATTTTTTTTATATATTTTGACCCGTAGAATACGAATTTTTTGGGTAACAGTTGATCCGGATGTCGATAAGATTGTTATAGACAAAGAACTTGAGGAATTAAGTAACAGCGATTTCTCGCAAAACAAAACATCTTTTCGTATTTTTTGGGTCATTTTAAGCAAAAAATATTCTTACAAGTTTTTTCGTAGAATGCATAGTTTTCGAGATAAGAGCGGTTGAACTTTCAAAAAATCGAAAAATTGCAATTTTTGAACCCGAATAACTTTTAATTAAAAAATAAAGTAGCAATTCTGCTTACCGCATTTGAAAGTTTAAGTCAAATTATATCGGTTTTGATTATTTGCATTGCTAAAAATTAATTTTTTTATTGTTAAATAAAGCTATAAACACATAGTGTTTCCCGTGCCTAATACATGCGTTTTAACGCATGCTACGTAGAAATTGCCTCGCTTGCACTTGTAGCTACTCTACCTACTCGTTCGATTTTAAATGAGAAATCATTGAAAACATCACTCACGCACTAGGTGTTTATAGCTTTGTTTAACAATAAAATAATAAATTTTTAGCAATGCAAATAATCAAAACCGATATAATTTGACTTAAACTTTCAAATGCGGTAAGCAGAATTGCTACATTATTTTTTAATCAAAAGTTATTCGGGTTCAAAAATTGCAATTTTTCGATTTTTTGAAAGTTCAACCGCGGTTATCTCGAAAACTATGCATCCTACGAAAAAACTTGTCAGAGCATTTTTTGCCTAGAATGACCCAAAAAATACAAAAAGATGTTTTGTTTTGCGAGAAATCACTGTTATATAATTCCTCAAGTTCTTTGTCTACAACAATCTTATCGACATCCGGATCAACTGTTACCGAAACAATTCGTATTCTGCGGGTCAAAATATATAAAAAAAAACTTGGGTAAGTCCATCTGAATTAAGGAGGCCGTTGTACCCCCTGGTGACAAGACTAATAAGAGCCCATGTTAAAACTTAAGTTTGAACCTTAATAGTAATTAAACGGCACGGTAAAACAATTTTTAAAAAATCAAGTCTTAGTTTTTTTAAGTAAACTATAACATACTAAAATTTCATGCAAATCCTTAATTCTTTGCCGAAGGTGTAGAACGTCGTTAATGTTCGAAAGCCCTTAAAACTGTTATTGATGTAAGGGGCTGGATGATATAATTTATGGTATTTCGTTTCAAATACATAAAACTGAAAAGAGATTTAGGCAATTAAAATTATAAATACGGTTTTGTATATTACGAGCGGAACAAATGTAAATTTTAAATGAGACGTATTATTTCATTTAGGGAGAAAAGTTATCAAAAATTAGTAATTAAAAAATAGTAATTGTAGCTTGCCGCTATAGTTCCTTAAATTTGTCTTATCCAATCATGCTTTATTTATTCCTTCGCTACATTATACTGATTTTACATATAGTTATTATTTTAGGTTTTTCTTACGAAGAGATTCCAAATGATGTATGTGACCTGTTAAAATATACTGGAAATAATTTGAACGAAAATTTAACTGCTACTACGAATACGACCATCGGAGAAAAACATTTTGAATGTGAAATATGCTTGAAACAATTAAAAACAAGTTTTACTTTAAAAGAACACATGAGAATACACACTGGGGAAAAACCCTTTAAATGTGAAATTTGCACTAAACGGTTTTCATTGAAGCAACGTTTAAAAGAACATATGACAGTGCATACTGATGAAAAACCTTTTACATGCAAAATATGCACCAAACAGTTTTCAATAAAGTATGGTTTAAAAAGACATATGAGAGTTCACACTGGTGAAAGGCCTTTTACGTGTGATATATGCAACAAACAGTTTTCACTTAGTTGTACTTTACAATCACATATAAGATTGCATACTGGTGAAAAGCCTTTCTCATGCATAATATGCAACAAACAGTTTTCACAAAGATATGGTTTAGCATCTCATATGAAAGTGCATACTGGTGAAAAACCTTTCACATGCCACATATGCAATAAACCGTTTTCACAAAGTTCTAATTTAAAACATCATATGAAAGAGCATGATGAAGAACCTTTCACATGCCGCATATGCAATGAACAGTTTTCACAAAGTTCTAGTTTAAAACATCATATGCAAACGCATACTGGAAAAACATCTGCTACGTGTGAAATATGCAACAAACAGTATTCACACAGTGCATACTTAAAATTACACATGAGAGTGCATACCGGTGAAAAGCCTTTCACATGTAATGTATGTGCCAAACAGTTTTCGTATAGTTATTCCTTACAATCACATATGAAAGTGCATACTGGTGAAAAACCGTTTGCTTGTGAAATTTGCACTAAACGATTTTCAGTGAAGCAACGTTTACAAGTACATATGGCAGTTCATACTGAAGAAAAATCTTTTACATGCAAAATATGCACCAAACATTTTGCAACAAAGTATGGTTTAGAAAGACATATGGGAGTGCACAGTGGTGAACGGCCTTTTACGTGTAATCTATGCAACAAACAGTTTTCAATGAAGAATGACTTAACAAATCATATGAGAGTGCATACTGGTGAAAAATCTTTTACTTGCAAACTATGAAGTAAACAGTTTTCACAACATTGTAGCTTAATATATCATATGAGAGTGCATGCTGGTGAAAAACCTTTTACTTGCAAGATATGCTCCAAACAATATAGACACAGTTCTAATTTAACAGTACATATGAAAACACACTAGACGAACGAGATTTTAAAAGGCACAGCAGGCTTGTACACTAAACGGCAAAATTAACGGAACATCTTAAAAATGGGACATGTTAGATGTCTCGAATTTTCTAAACCCGTTGTCTGATTTAAGGGTTGTTTTAGTATGTTATAGCCTTATTATTTAATAAAATCGATGTAATATTGTTGCTAGACAGGTAAATGTCATTTTATACCGGGTGTAACAGTCGTAGCTACTGTGTTTTGTCCTTAAAGTTCAAAATATTAAAATTAAAACTCAAGTGTAGCCTTTATTTCCTTTTTTATATTCAAGAGCAGGTTATTACCTCCGAAATCTATCATACTGCATGGATTTTAATGAAATTTTAGGAATAGTCTCAACTTATCTCCTTATTCAAAGTCTACCCTATGCCGATGTGTGCTTTTGTCTTGGGGGCGGTTCCCACCCCTTCTCCGGGGTGGAGATTTTTTTGGTTAAATAACTACGGATAGAACCGGATAGAATAGAACCTAATTCTAAGCAAAAACTGTTCTATAACTTCTTTTCGAAAACTTGATACTTTTTGAGTTATTCGTGATTGAAAATTGATCATTTTCATTGAAACACCTTTTCAAACGGTTGATTGCGAATACCTTAAAAACAGTGCATCTAACTAAAAAAAACTATATAAAATATTTTTGTAGCTTATAAAAAAACAAAGAGATATGGTAGGTAGGTAAAAAGAGTTTGTTTATATGCTCAAATCAGTGTATTCAACTTGAAATAACAGAGAAACGGTCGATTTTAGGTGTATAATGCTACCAATACCTTTTGTTGTGCTTGAAATGTCCTATCAATAAGCAATATTAAATGTCGATTACATTCAAACTAAGCGAGATATGCTGCAAAAAATTGATGACTAACGAATTTTAAGAAAAAAAAATGAGAACTATATTTAACCCCTCATCCACAAGAATTTAAATGCATCGGTTTTCTTCTACAATACATTTTACTATAGTGTTATTTTTATGTTCAAAAAGGTGAGCGGGTTTAAAATGAATGGTTTTTGAAAAAAAATAAGATCAAATTATAGAGCGCATATTTAAATTTTCTTAAAAATCTTTCTTTTTCTCCATGTAACTTGAAAATAATAAGAGATACAGATATAATAAATAAAATCAAAATGTTTGACTTATCCAATCATGCTTTATTCATTCCTTCGCTACATTATAATGATTTTACATATAGTTATTATTTTAGGTATTTCTTACGAAGAGATTCCAAGTGATGTATGTGACCTGTTAAAATATACTGGAAATAACTTGAACGAAAATTTAACTGCTACTACGAATACGACCATCGGAGAAAAACATTTTGAATGTGAAATATGCTTGAAACAATTAAAAACAAGTTTTACTTTAAAAGAACACATGAGAATACACACTGGGGAAAAACCCTTTAAATGTGAAATTTGCACTAAACGGTTTTCATTGAAGCAACGTTTAAAAGAACATATGACAGTGCATACTGATGAAAAACCTTTTACATGCAAAATATGCACCAAACAGTTTTCAATAAAGTATGGTTTAAAAAGACATATGAGAGTTCACACTGGTGAAAGGCCTTTTAGGTGTGATATATGCAACAAACAGTTTTCACTTAGTTGTACTTTACAATCACATATGAGATTGCATACTGGTGAAAAACCTTTCAAATGCATAATATGCAATAAACAGTTTTCACATTCTTGTAGTTTAAGATGTCATATGAGAATGCATACTGGTGAAAAACCTTTCACATGCCACATATGCAATAAACCGTTTTCACAAAGTTCCAATTTAAAACATCATATGAAAGAGCATGATGAAAAACCTTTCACATGCCGCATATGCAATGAACAGTTTTCACAAAGTTCTAGTTTAAAACATCATATGCAGACGCATACTGGAAAAACACCTACTACGTGTGAAATATGCAACAAACAGTATTCACACAGTACATACTTAAAATTACACATGAGAGTGCATACTGGTGAAAAGCCTTTCACATGTAATGTATGTGCCAAACAGTTTTCATATAGTTATTCCTTACAATCACATATGAAAGTGCATACTGGTGAAAAACCGTTTGCTTGTGAAATTTGCACTAAACGATTTTCAGTGAAGCAACGTTTACAAGTACATATGGCAGTTCATACTGAAGAAAAATCTTTTACATGCAAAATATGCACCAAACATTTTGCAAGAAAGTATGGTTTAGAAAGACATATGGGAGTGCACAGTGGTGAACGGCCTTTTACGTGTAATCTATGCAACAAACAGTTTTCAATGAAGAATGACTTAACAAATCATATGAGAGTGCATGCTGGTGAAAAACCTTTTACTTGCAAGATATGCTACAAACAATATAGACACAGTTCTAATTTGACAGTACATATGAAAACACACACTTTTTTGATGGGGGGCCGCAAAGTCAAAGAAATTCTATAGGAGGGCCAGATTTATAAAAAAATGCATTTTGTGTTAAATCTATATACAGTGCTAGTCAAAAGTCCGTACCCCCCCTCGTATCTTTCGAACGGTTATACCTATAATAGGGAAATTTGTAGGGAGGAAATAAACGGACGTGAGCTTCTTAACTAGTCATGACAGGTGACGTAATAGTGACAGATGACGTTACAGAGCCACTGTGACCGATAATTTTAAATGGGACCTTATGGCAAGTGATACCTCGTTTGAAAGGTATTCAAAATACCTATTCAGTCATACTAATTTTTTTGGATTTTAGTTGATTTTGATTTTGGTGAATATATTAAATTAATATAATATTTTAGTTTCGCATTTAATTAATAAAAATTCAAATGTCCTTAAACTCAATCAAAATTAGTATGACTGAATAGATATTTTGAATACCTTTCAAACGAGGTATCACTTGCCATAAGGTCCCATTTAAAATTATCGGTCACAGTGGCTCTGTAACGTCATCTGTCACTATTACGTCACCTGTCATGACTGGTTAAGAAGCTTACGTCCGTTTATTTCCTCCCTCCAAATTTCACTATTATAGGTATAATCGTTCAAAAGATACGAGGGGGGTACGGACTTTTGACTAGCACTGTATATATATTATCCATATCGATGGACCCTCGGAAGGCCGGATTAAATACTTTCGCGGGCCGAAGTTGGCCTATCTTTGGTACTTTGTCCATCACTGCACTAGAGGAACGAGGTTTTAAAAGGCAGGCTTATACACTACACGGGAAAATTAACGGAACACCTTAAAAATGGGACATGTTAGATGTCTCGAATTTTCTAAACCCGTTGTCTGATTTGAGTGTTGTTTTAGTATGTTATAGCCTTATTATTTAATAAAATCGATGTAATAATATTGTTGCTAGACAGGTAAATGTCATTTTATACGGGGTGTAACAACAGTCGTAGCTACTGTGTTTTGTCCTTAAAGTTCGAAATATTAAAATTAAAACTCAAGTGTAACCTTTATTTTCTTTTTTGATTCATTTGCTTATCGTCCGTGATGTGACAATACCTCCAATATGCTTTTTCATCATGAGTTTTGTAAGAGCGACGAATAACCTCTTTTAGGGCCACCTCCTGTTTTCATATGTCAGTTTTGACTGGTTTTGTAGTAAATAAATAGTTGAATTTACTACAAAACAAGTCAAAAAATGTCATATGAAAATAGGAGGTGACCCTATAGTCTCTCTTACAACTTAGAGAGGTCTTAGACGTTAGACTCTCTTACAAAACATGAAAAAGCAGATAGGATGTATTGCCACATCACCGACGTTATGTTGGATAATAAAAAAGTTAGGTAGGTACGTTTACAACTAGCCATGTTTTTCATCAATAAATCGTCATTTTCTGCTTAGTTAAATAAACAAGCCTAAAGTAGGCTATGAGAAGTCAACATTTTAATAGATGTCAAATTGTTAAGAGTCAAAAAGTGTCTAGTTTGTTATGGAAATTGGTAGATTTATTATTAAAGTTTCAATTAAGTCCGTATTTTTTTTTGTTTGGTGGAAATGTAACGCGCTACAAGGAATTTGACGCGCGATGAGTGTGTTCAAGCAGTGATATTACATAGCGAAGGACTTGGCTACTATGCTATCGGCTCCTTATATTGGTAACAATTTTTTGCTAATGCACGGTAATGCCAGACCTCACGTTGACGAACTGTAACCGAATATTTACAACAGATAAATCTTCGGACTTTAAATTGGCCATCACATAGTCCAGATCTTAAGCCGATTTAACATTTTGTGAAACATAATTGGCAGAAGACTACGGCAGCGTTTGCCACCTAGAACCTTACAAGAGGTAAAAACAGTAGCTCTAGAGATTTGGAATGATATTGATCAAGACCAAATAGTATACGTCATTTGTAATATAAAAGTACATATCTCTTTTATTATCAAAATAAATGAATGAATCAAAAAACAAAATGTTAAGAAGGCCTAAGGCTACAATTGAGTTTTAATTTCAATATTTTTCTATAGCTAGAATATTCCACAGGGTGTTCCGAACTTTAATGAAAAAACACACTATGATTATTAACCAGGTACACAATGACATTTACCTGTCTACCAACAATATTATTACATCGATTTTCTTAATTAATAAGGTTATACATACCATACTAAAAAAATCACTCAAATCGGACAACAGGTTTAGGAAATTCAAGACATCTAACATGTCCCATTTTTAAGGTGTTCCATTAATTTTGTCGCTGTGTGTATTATGAGTCGGGAAAATTATTGTGTAGATTAAATTATAATAATTGTAACATTTTCTCCCAGTAATTGGTTACACTGTAAATATGTATACTGAATAATAAAGAACTTATTGATAATTTTTAGTACAATTTATTTATTTATTGAAAGCTTATTCTTGATTTATTGAGTCCAACACGCAGGGCCGGAACTAGGAGATTTTTCATGAGAGTAAAGACTAGTTGGTCGCTCCATTTTAGATTCGCCCCTCTCTCCCACCATTCAAAAATCCAAACTTGTTTAGGTTGTTCTTCGTCTTAAATTTGCACCTGAATTCCCTAATCATCTGGCTAATAATCTCCAACATGAAACGTGCACATTTTCAGTGTTTAAAAATCTTCATCGATACATACCTCATCAAGTATTTTTTTAACTTGTTTCTAAGAACTTTGATGGTATATCATTAAGGCTTGTTAAGAACTTGAACTTGGAGTTAAGAAACTCTGAAAGAACGTTAAAAGACCTTTAAGGTTTCGGACAGCCAAGGGCTGAGAACAATAAGGTTCCAAGCGCCATTTAAATTTTTCAGGAAACAAATTTCTAATTCGAGACTTTCATAACCTTGTTTTTTTGAGGGACTGTAAATGTTAAAATTATTTTATACTACAGTGTGGTAAATTGTGACAATACCTCACGTTAGATAATGTCATAAGTGATTCTAATCTGTGGTTTTGTAACATTTTTACGACGTATGAAGTGTACTTGGAACCTTAATGCATTGTAAGCCCTGTACTTGAAACAATATGGAATTATGTCATAAACAGTTAAAATATTATTAGCGCAATTGGTGAAATTAAACAATCGATTTCAAAATAAAGCGAATATTTATTCATAAATTGAAAATCATGAAAAACAAAAAATATATTTTTCTTAAATTGAGCTTTTTCTAATTTTCTAATGTTTTTTGCAATTTTTGGCAGCTTAACAGCCGAAAAGGGTAGAAAAATTTAAATTCTAGGGTTGTTTTAGTTTATGCGATACTCAAATGTCTGAAAAATACTTCGGTCAAATGTGTTTGAGAAATCGTGCTCGCCGTATGTTAAAAAGTATTCTCAAAATTTCTTTTGTACAAAACCAAAAACCAAACTAGAAAATATACCCAACTTTCACAGAGAAAATTTCTTAATTTGACTCCACGTTGGGCGCCAATTTTGCTACAGTATGGCCCCTTAAATTTGACATCTCCAATCATGCTTTACTCATTTTTTGTTACCTGCATTATACTGATTTTATAGATACTTATTATTTTAGGTGTCTCTTGCGAAGACATTCAAAATGATGCACGAAACCTATTAAAATATACTGGAAATAATTTGAACCAAAATTTAACTGCTACTACGGATGTGACCATCGCAGAAAAACTTTTTGAATGTGAAATATGCTTGACACAATTTACAACAAATTTTTCTTTAAAAGTACACATGAGAATACACACTGGAGAACGACCGTTTGCTTGTGAAATTTGCACTAAACGATTTTCAGTGAAGGAACGTTTAAAACTGCATATGGCAGTGCATGCTGAAGTAACATCTTTTACATGCAAAATATGCAGCAAACATTTTGCAAGAAAGTATGGTTTAGAAAGACATATGAGAGTTCACAGTGGTGAAAGGCCCTTTACGTGTGATATATGCAACAAACAGTTTTCACGTAGTTATACTTTACAATCACATATGAGAGAGCATACTGGTGAAAAACCTTTCACATGTCACATATGTAATAAACCGTTCTCACAAAGTTCTAGTTTAAAATATCATATGATAGCACATACTGATGAAAAACCTTTCACATGCCACATATGCAACAAACAGTTTTCACTTAGTTCTACTTTAAAATCACATATGAGAGTGCATACTGGTGAAAAACCTTTCACATGCAAACTATGCAACAAAGAGTTTTCACAAAATTGTAGTTTAAAATATCATATGAAAGTGCATTTTGCTGAAAAGCCTTTTACTTGCAAGATATGCTCCAAACAGTGTAGACATAGTTCTAATTTAACAGTACATATGAAAACACACACTAGAGGATCGAGGTTTTAAAAGGCAGGCTTATATACTAAACGACAAAATTAACGGAATACCTTAAACAAGTGGGACATGTTAGATTTCTCGAATTTCCTAAACCTAAATCGATGTAATAATATTGTTGATAGGCAGGTAAATGTCATTTTATACCGGGTGTAACAAAGTAACAACCATACTGTACTTTGTTCTTAAAGTTCGGAACACCCTGTGGAATATTCTAGCTTATATAAAATGTTAAAATTAAAACTCAATTGTAGCCTTACGCTCTATTAACATTTCCTTTTTTGATTAATTTGCTTATGTTGGATAATAAAAAAGTTAGGTATGCAAACAACTAGCCATGTTATTCATCAATAAATCCTCATTTTCCGCATAGTTTAGTAAACAAGCCTAAAGTAGACTATGAGAAATTAAAATTTTAATAGATGTCAAATTGTTAGTAGTCAAACATGTCTGGTTTGTAGTGAGAATTAGTAGATTTATTATTAAAGTTTCAATTAAGTCCGATTTTTTTGTTAGGTGGAAATGTAACGCGCTACCAGGAATTTGACCCGCGATAAGTGTTCAAGCAGTGATTACATAGCGAAAGACTTAGCTACCATGATATCGCCTCCTTATATTAGTAACAATTTTTTGCTAATGCACGATAATAACCTCACGGTCACGAACTGTAACCGAATATTTACAACTAGTCCAGGGCGCATCTGTTTTGAGATGGACGTTGAGAGGTGACTCAAATTTTTTTGCAGAAATTGCTTGAAAATAACTCAAATAATAATATTTCAGTTATCCTCCCACTCAACATGGTCCGGAACATTGTTTAAATAATCAAAATGTCAAAATATAAAGGAAAAATTAGATTTTTTTATTGGTTTTTTGATTATAACTTTAAAACTATTCATTTCTGAGAAAAGTTGTACTAACATAAAAGTTGCGTAATTAAATTTCCTACAATATAGAATTGAATAAAAATTTAAAAAATAGTCACCTTTGTTGCAAAAGAGAAATAATTGCGAAAAAAAAACAATACAAAAACAAGTTTTGCATTTTACGTTTTTCAACCATTTATGCTAAACTTAGGACCTTCATATTTTATCCAGAAAAACTTTATGATATAGTAAAACAACACTGCAAATTTCTTTAAGATCAGTTTAATAAATTATGCAAAATAAATTTTGCAATCCAGCTTTCGCAAAAAAATTCATTTTTTTTTAATGTTGCAGGACTAAAAATAAAGCAGATAGCAAGTTGAATTTTTTTTTGCTTATAGAAGTGTACTGTACCTTTCATTTGCAATTTGCAAAATTAAAATCGATTAATTACCACGGCATCAGGAAATTTTTTAAATAAACATTAATTTTTGGTGCTACGCGCAGGACAGCGCTGTTCGATTCACACAAGTTGATGTCCACCAAAATGTCTTCCAATCTTTATCTAATATATTATTTTCTTACTCTATATTTTGTTGTATTTTAATATTTTAATTCCACAAAAATCAAACTAATTTTATTATGGTTTGTGAAATATTGTTTAAACAATTGCATATGTTTAAAAATAATAAACTTTTATTCTCTGTTAAAATATATGAACAAAAAAAGTCTTTGCTAAAAAAGTGTTATTTCAACGGATAGAGTATGTGTTTTTATTTTGCAATAAACAAATTTATTTATTTATATCGAAATGTACATAATAAAAATTAAAATGTATCAATCATTATCAAAGGTCATTGAAATGCCCAATCAGAGCAAACTATCCGCTGTCCTGCGCGTAGCACCAATAATTAATGTTTATTTATTAAAATTCCTGACGCCGTGGTAGTTAATCGATTTTAATTTTGCAAATTGCAAATGAAAGATACAGTAAACTTCTATATTCAAAAAAAAATTCAACTTGCTATCTGCTTTATTTTCAGTCCTGTAACATTTTGAAAAAATGAATTTTTTTTGCGAAAGCTGGATTGCATAATTTATTTTGCAAGATCTATTGAACCGATCTTAATGAAATTTACAGTATTGTTTTATTTTATATAGTGACTGTACACCCCGATATGGGGCTAAGTCGCGTAAGCTTTCTAGATCATATTTCTTAGGGAGGATCAGTCCCTTTTGCTTATGTTATCTTCTTAACGATTTCTCTCCATTTTTTCCTATCTCTAGTTTTTCCCCGCCATTCTCTGACTCCTGCGTTTTTTAAGTCTTCTTCAACTTCTTGCAACCACTTTGATCTTGGTCTTCCTCTTTTCTTTGTTCCTCCTGGATTCCATTCTATCATAGCATATGTCACTGCTTCATCTCCAGCCCGCCAGATGTGACCTAACCATCTAACTCTGCATTGCTTTATTTTGGTCACGATATCTTCTTTTAGTACTTTCTTAATCTCTGCATTTGTTCGGCTTCGATATTCATTTTGCTCTGTTCTGATTGGTCCCAGTATGGTTCTCATGATCTTTCTCTCCACTATTCTTAAGTTTTCTTCATCTTTTTTAGTCATCGTCATTGTTTCTGCTGCGTATAATAATATTGGTCTAATTATGGTGTTATACATTCTCATCTTGGTTTTAATAGACAGTATTTTGCTTTTAAGTAGTGTTTTATTTGCAAAATAAGCTTTATTCGCTGCCAATATTTTTTCTTTTATTTCTGGTATTCTTTCACCCGTTTTGCTTATTGTCACTCCTAGGTATTTGAAATGTTCTACTCCTTCAAACTCTGAATTTCCTATTTTGGTTTTTCCTTTTATTGCTGGTTTCCCTAGTCTTAATATTTTCGTCTTTTCTTCATTTAATGTGAGTCCCATTGTCTCCCCTTTCTCTTTTATTTCTTCTAGCATTTCTTTCATTATGTTTCTATTTTTTGCAATAATAACAATGTCGTCTGCATATGCAATTATTTGTCCACCTCTTGTTCTTAGGTTTCCTTTGTTTATATTTCGTAGTACATATTCTAAAGCTAGATTAAACAGTGTCGTGGATAAGGCATCCCCTTGTTTCACTCCTTTATTTATAATGAATTCATCTGTCTCGCCTCTTTGCGTCTTTATGCTAATTTTGGTAGTTCTCATTGTCATATTTATTAATTTTCTGAGTTTATGTGGGATTTTTAATTTTTCCAGGGCAATCATTAGTTGTTTTCTCTTAATCGAATCAAATGCCTGTTTGAAATCGATGAATAGCATTTCTAATTGCAGTTTGTATTCATTTGCTTTTTCCATTATTTGTTTTATTGTGTGTATAGCATCTATTGTTGATCTTCCTTCTGTGAATCCACATTGGTACTGTCCCACTCTCTTCTTCGTGATCCTTGACAATCTTTTTCTTATTATCGAAGTCAATATTTTATATGTTGTGCTTAGTAGTGTTATTCCTCTATAATTTTCACAAATTTGTTGGTCTCCCTTTTTATGTATTGTTATTACCTGCCCTATCTCCCAGTCCTCTGGCATCTTCTCTTCCTTCCATATATTTTTCAATAGTGATAGTATTTTTTCCTTCAGTTCCTTTCCTCCATATTTTATAAGTTCTATGTTAATTTCGTCTTTTCCTGGAGCTTTTCCATTTTTGCTCTTCTGTATTACTTCCTCGAGTTCATATATTGTTGGCTCTTTTGAGACTGCAATGTGTATTTCGTCTGCTTCTTCGTCCACCGTTTCCTCTTCTTCGTACATTTCTTCTCCAGTGTATTCCTCCGTCAAGAGTTCTCTGTAGTGATCTGCCCATACCTGCCTATATTCATTGTCTTCTACAATGACTATTCCCTCTTTATTTTTTACTCCGTTTGTTTTACCTTTGTATTTTTTGGTTTGTTCTTTAATATTTTTATAGAAATGTTTCGTGTTTCTATTTGTTCTTTCCTGTTCTATTTCTTGCATCTTTTCATCTGCCCATCTTCTTTTATTTTGTCTTATAATTTTCTTAGCGTCCTTTCTTAATTTTTCATAACTTTCTCTGTCTTCCTCTTTATCCGTTCTCAGCCATTTAATTCTTGCTTGCACCTTTTGTGCTGTTAGTTCTTTACATTCGTTGTTATACCATTCGTTTTTTGTTTTCTTCTGGTGTTTGCCTACCTGCTTTTTTGCAGCTTCTTCTATTGACTTTTTGATCATGTCCCATTCTGATTTGATGTCCTCTGCTTTATATTTCTCTCTTATTTGCACTGTTACTTCTTCTTCATATCTTTTTCTAATATCTGCATTCTGCAATTTATTGACATTCCATTTTTTCTGTTGATTTTTCTGTTTAGTTTGGATTTTAACTTTTTGTCTTATGGTGGCTGCGACCATATAGTGGTCTGAATCCGCACACGCACCTCTGAAAGTTCTCACGTCCTTCATTGAAGATTGTTTTCTTTTGTTTATTAGTATGTGATCAATTTGGCTATACGTTTTCTGATCAGGTGACCTCCATGTTACTTTATGCATTTTAGGGTGTTCAAATTTTGTTGAGCTTATTATCATGTTTGTTCTTGTTGCTAGGTTACATAGTCTTAGACCATTATCATTAGTGTTTTTGTGTACGGTGTGTTTTCCTGCAATTTGCTGTAAAAAATCTTCTTTTCCAATCTGGGCATTGAGGTCTCCTAGTATAATTATAACATCTTCTTTGGGTATTTTTTCCATCTCTTCTTCTATCTTATCATAAAAATTGTCTTTATCGTCTGTGTTGCTTGTTTCTGTAGGTGCGTATAGGTTTAATAGTGATATATTGAATGGTTTATTATTTATTCTTACATACGCAATTCTTTCACATATCGGTTTAAAGTTTATGACTTTTTCTCTTAGCTGTCCTAGAATCATGAATCCCACTCCTTTTTGTCCTTGCTTCTTTCCTCCTGAGTATAATAGTGTAAAGTCTTGTTTATCAATCTGTCCTTGTCCCTCCCACCGTATCTCTTGCAGTGCTGCAATATCTATTTTATACTTTGCTAGTTCTTTGCTTATTTCTAGCATTTTTCCTGGTGCCAACATCGTTCTTATATTCCATGTGCTTATTTTCAGTTCTTTATGTTTTTTATTTTTTTGTTTTCGTCTTGTATTTTTGTTTCCTTGTCTGCTCTTATTTATTTCTTTTTTGTGATACATCAATTTATCTGCACTCATTTCCTTTTTATTTGCCTCGTCCGTCGCCAAATAAGTATTGTCTTGTATTCTCTCATCAGTTGCTAGTTTTTTGAAACGTTTTGAAAAACCTCATCCAACTGATTCTTGTTCTTATTCCATTTCCTCTCCCGTCCATCTATTATCAATTTGTTGTGCTTAATTTGGACGCGTTTTCCTTTCTTTATTTCATCATTTGCTATTTTGACTATTTCTTTTTGTATTTGTAATTCCTCTTTCGTTAAATCATTGTTTATATATATTCTTTCTTCTTTTACTTCTTTAAGTTTTCTTTTATTTTCCATTACTTTTATTTTTTCCTCTTTGTTTGGCAATCTGACTAAACATGTTTTGTTTCCTAATTTCACAGCTTCTTCTATCTTTATATTAATATCTAGTTCTTTTTTCATAAAGTTCTCCATTGTTTCTTTTAGTAATCTTCTATCTCCCGTATCTATTGTCATTCCCTGTACTATAACATTATTTTCTTTTCTTGCTCTATCGAGTCTTTCAAGGCGCACTTTTACATCTTCCAGTTCCTTTTTCATATGTTCATTTTCTCTTCGCACTTCACCATTCTCTTGTCTTAATTCTTCTAATTCAATTCGGAGTTCCCTCATTTCTTCTCTGTATTGCCTTTGCTCCTCTTTAATTTCTTTTACGTGAATTTTCAGATCTTGTGTCTCTTTCGTTAAGTTTGCCATCATATTTAATATTTGGTCTAGTTTGTCTTCCTCTGTGTTCCTTTTATCTGGGGTTCTTGATACTTTTTTGCTTTTCGAAAAAGACTGCTCTTCATTTTCTCTATATCTTTTCCGATTATCGTCGGATGTGTAATCGTCGGGGTTCATTTTCTTACCGAAATTGCTCGCGATAAAATCACCCTCCCCACCTATCGCGCCGGAGGAAGATGATTTTCTCAAGCAATATGTTTCTCTTTCGAATGTGTTACCCCTAAATTGAATTAAATTAAATTAAATTATTTTACGTTATTTTGGAGCAGTTCGATTCAACAGTTCCCACCTTTAACTTTCAAAATTCCAGTTTCTGGAGCTTGTAATCAACGTTCTAATGATCTACTTTTTTGGCTTGATGTTGAATTAAATTGTTTTTGTTGTTTTAAGTTTATGTATTGTATTTAATATTATTGTACTTACAGTCTGTTTCAAAAGTTTGTTTCTATAACTTCACTTAACACTAATCGTCTTTGACACACTGTAACTAAAATCACTTTAGAAACTATTTCTTATTCGCCAAAAAATTGAATTTTTAGAGAGCCTGATTTTTCACGTGTTGATCTGCCCACACTAGAGATCCAGTATTGTTTTACTGTATCATAAAATTTTTCCGGGTGAAATATGAAGGTCCTAAGTGTGGCATAAATGGTTGAAAAACGTAAAATGCAAATACTTGTTTTTGTATGGTTTTTTCGCAATTATTGCTATTTTGCAACAATGGTGGCTATTTTTTAAATTTTAAATTTAAAATTTTAAATTCTATATTGTAGGAAATTTAATTACACAACTTTTATGTCAGTACAACTTTTCTCGGAAATGAATACTTTAAAGTTATAATCAAAAAACGTAGAAAAAAATCGAAATTTTCCTTCATTTTTTGACATTTTGATTATTTAAACAATGTTCCGGACCTTTTTGAGAGGGAGGATATCTCAAATATTATTATTTAAGTTATTTTCAAGCAATTTCTGCAAAAAAAAATTGAGTTACCTCTCAACGTCCAAATGTACTAATATTTTTACAGATGCGCCCTGGTCTAAACAGGTAAATCTTCAGACTTTAAATTGGCCATGGCATAGTCCAGATCTTAACCCGATCGAACATTTGTAGGTCATAATTGGCAGAAGACTATGACAGCGTTAGCGTTTACCACATTAAAGAATCGTACAAGAGGTAAAAACAGTAGCTCTCAAGATTTGGAATGATATTGATCAATATCAAATAGCATACGTCATTTGTAATATAAAAGCACATATCTCTTTTATTATCGAACATAAGCGGATGAATCAAAAAACAAAATGTTAATAAAGCCCAAGGCTACAATAAAGTTTTAATTTCAATATATTATATATGCTAGAATATTCCACAGGGCGTTCCGAACGTTAACGAAAAAAACACAGTATAATCGTTACACCCCGTATAAAATACCATTTACCTGTCTAGACGTCTAGCAACAATATTATCATCGATTTTGTTAATAATAGTCCGTTCTTTAACGGTAAAATATTGCAATACCTCTAAATTTTAAAGAACTGCTTGATTAACATGAAATTTGGCATACACATAGCTAACAAGTCAAAGATAAAAAGTGATATTGTGCCGATATGTGCTTTTGCCCTGGGGGTGATTTTCACCCCCTTTTGGGGGTGAAAAAATATTCGTCCAAAGAAAGTCAGGAAATGGATAAACTGGCTAATTTTAAGTAACAGAGTTTTTTCACTAAGTCAATGCTTTTCGAGTTATCTGGCAGTGAATATGTTCATTTTTTCAACAAAATAACTACGCTTTTAGACGGTTTCTCGCAAATAACTCAAATAGTATGTATTTTGTCGAAAAAACATTCTTAGCAAAAATATAGCCTGTAAAAAATTTAAAAAAAAATGGTGTATATATCACGTCTTTACACCTAGTAGAAGCAGAGTTATAGCTAATGAAAAATAGGTTCATATTCGTCAAATTCCAAATGGAATACTTTAACGTGAAATAACCAAAAATGAAACACATTTCGGGAAAACTCATTACAATTTATTTAAAGTGTTTAAAAAAAGCTTCATTTTTGTTTTATAAAAAAAATTTCTAGCATCAACATTAAACAAGTTACGCTCAAAATAAAGTTAGTCCCTTTTGGTTTTGGTAAAAAAAATCGAGAAAATCACCCCCTAATTAGTATCTTAAATGAACTTAATCGTTACGACTTCACAAGTTTCTTGACTCGTGTATATATTGTTTATATGATCTGTAAGTTTTATCGGTTCAAAGTCCTTATTATTGAAAGGACTGTAGTTAAAAGGGGTTGAACGAATCACTGATCACGAATGTATGCAAATTTAGAAACCCCAATTCTTAATCAATTTTTGTCTAACAGAAAAACAAAAAAAATACATGGTATTCAGAAAAGCAAATCTTTTTTTGTTTTTCGAGATTTTTGGTATCTCTAACAATATTTAAGTTATTTTGAAAAAAAGCATATTTTTCAAAATTTAAATTTTTAAAAATTTTACTTTGAAACCAAATTTTTTCAAAAATAAGCACTTTGAATCCATCAAACTTACAGATCATATAAACACAACATAAGTAAAATAATTTGTGGAGCGGTAACGATTAATTTAATTTAAGTTGCTAATTAGGAGGTGGCGTTCCCGATTTTTTTTTTGCAAAAACAAAAGGGACCAACTTTATTTTGAGCGTAACTTGCTTAAATTTAATGCTAGAAACTTTCTGTAAAAACAGGAATAAAGCTTTTTTTAAACACTTTAAAAAATTTATAATAGGTTTTCCCCAAAAAGTGCTTAATTTTTTGGATATTTCACGTCGAAATATTCTATTTGAAATTTGGTGAATTTGAATCTATTTTTCATTGGCTATAACTCTGGTTCTATTAGATCCAGAGACCTAACGCGTACACCATTTTTTTACTTTTTTATGGGCTATATTTTTGCTAAGAACATTTTTTTGGGCAAAGTACTTACGTTTTGAGTTATTTGCGAAAAACCGTCTAAAAATGTGGTTATTTTGTTGAAAAATGAACATATTCACTTGCAAATAACTCGAAAAGTGTTGACTTGGCGAAAAAGCTCTATAAAACAAAAGTTACTTAAAATTAGTCAGTTTACCCATTTCCAGACTTAGTTTGGACATACATTTTTTTCACCCCCAAGAGGGGGTGAAAGTCACCCCCAGGGCAAAAGCACACATCGGCCCAATATCACTTTCTTTCTTTGACATGTAAGCTATATGTATGCCAAATTTCATGTCAATCCAAGCGGTTCTTTAAAATTTAGAGCAAAAACCGTGAAAGAATGGACTATAAGGCCATAACATACTAAACTCACAAAACATCACTTAAATCGGACAACAGTTTTAGGAAATTCGAGACATCTAAAGCCGCGTCCACACTATAAAATTTTTCGTGCGCATTGAATTAATGGTTCGTCGCAAGAATTTGCGTCGCAAACTTCTACCAGTGAGGACGCGGTGCTCAAATCATTTGATCTTCTCTCGAAAACCGACTACCTATGGAGCGTGATAGTTGTGTGCGTTGTTGCGTCCGATTTATGCGACGAACACGGCCACATTAGCACAATTTACCTCGAGCAAGCAAATATTTGCGACGAATAGCTGGTTCGACGCAAATTTTTACCAGTGAGGACGCGGCATTACATGTCCCATTTTTAAGGTATTTCATTCATTTTGCAGCTGTGTGTATTACGTCTTGGGAAAATGATTGTGTAGATTAAATATAATTGTAACATTGTCTCCCTGTTATTGTTTACACTGTAAGTATACTGAATAATAAAGAACTTATCGATAATTTTTAGTACAATTTATTTATTTATTGAAAGGTTATTCTTGATTTATTGAGCCTAACACGCAAGACCGGAACTAGGAGTTTTTTCATGAGAGTAAAGACTAGTTTTGGTCGCTCCATTTTCGATTCGCCCCTCCTTCCCACCATTCACCATTAAAAAATTCAAACTTGCTGTTTATGTTGATTTTAATCTTAAATATGTCCCTGAATTCGATAATCAACTGCATAATAATCTCTAACATGACTACTTTCTGAACATTTTCAGCATTTCAAATCTTCATCGCCACATATCTGATCAGGCATTTTTTTTTCTTTAACTTTTCTAATTACTTAGATGGTAGATCATTCAGGCTTGTTACGAACGTATCTTCAGTTATAGCCTCAGATGGAGCAAACTCAGCAAGACTCCAAGAACGTTAAAAGACCTTAGAGGTTTCGGACAGCCAATTATACCGTTAGTTCGACATGCTTCCCACATCGGGACATACATAAGGGCACTTGGATATCACCTGACGGAAACACAATAAATCAAATAGACCATATACTGACTGAAAAAAGAATGGCGACGAGTATATTAGACGTAAAAAGCAGACGTGGCGCAAGCTGTGACTCAGACCATCTACTAGTGCAGACACGGTTTAGATGCAAAATCAGTCGACAGGTAAAGGAAAAATATCCAAAACAAGAAAAACTAAACTTAGATAACCTAAAGTCCCTGAGGTTCAAGAAAGATTTGAGAGAACAGTGGATGAAAAATTACTAGAAGAAAACAGAGCAGACTCCACAATAGAAAATCAATGGAACACCATAAGCAGTATCATACTAAACACAGCGAAAGAAGTCATAGGAACAAAGACACAACGGAGAGAAGAAACATGGTTCGATGAAGAATGCAAACAAGCTATACAGGAAAGAAATGAAGCACATAAGAATTACATACTCAGACGTACTAGAGAGAGAAAAACAGAATTTGAGAACAAAAGACGAAGAGCAGATAAACTGTGCAGGCAGAAAAAGAGAAAGTACGAAAACCAACGGATACTAAACATAGAGAGGGAGTTTAAGGAAAACGAAACACGTAGTGCATACCAACTTACTAAAAATTTAAGACAGGGATACAAACCGAAGACTAGCCTCTGCAAGAATAAGAAGGGTGAAATCATTAGCGATATGGACGAAATTAAGATAACCTGGATGACATATTTTAAGGAGTATTAAACAAAGGGGCACAACCACCATTACAACAACAGAGGCAGCAGCAGGCACGGCAGGAGGTACAACAACAAGAGCTGGGGGAAGATGGAGAAGAAAATGAATTAACTAGACCCCCGACGCTAGAGGAGGTCCAAACGGCAATCCACATACAAAAAAGCCATAAAGCACCGGGAATAGATAAAATACCGGCAGAACTACTCAAGCAAGGAGGAAGGAATTTGACACAACAGATGTATCAGCTAATACGAGAGATATGGATAGAAGAAGAAATCCCCCAACAATGAAAGAAAAGTATAATCTGCCCTATTCATAAAAAAGGAGACAAATTGTTGTGTCAGAATTATAGAGGCATCTCTTTACTTTGTTCGGGATACAAAATATTCACAAACATCCTTAATCGAAGACTTCAACCTCTCACGGAAAAAATCATCGGGGAATATCAAGCAGGGTTTAGGCAAAATAGATCTACCATTGACCAACTATTTACAGTTAAACAAATACTAGCCAAAGCATGGGAATATGACATGGACGTTTACAATCTCTTTGTAGATTTTAAACAAGCCTATGATTCAATAGATAGAACAATTCTACCTAATATACTGGAAGAATTTGGCATATCATCAAAATTAATACGACTAGTGCAAATGACAGAAACAGAAGCACAAGTATGTATTCAAGGACAGATCACTGATGCGTTTACGATAACGCAAGGACTGAAACAAGGCGACGGACTGGCTCCAACGCTTTTTAATCTTGTTCTTGAATATCTAATTAGACGGTTGACGGTAAGCGGAAATAACATACTTACAAACAAATCTACCCAATTAGCAGCATACGCGGATGATATAAACATAATGAGCAGAACAATGAATGCAGCGGAAGAAACCTACGTTGAGTTGAAAGAGAGTGCAGAAGCAGTAGGGCTAGCAATAAACACAAATAAAACAAAACTACTCATACAAACCAGATCAAATAGACCGGCGCAACAACACTTTATTGACGATATAGAACATGTGAATAGATTCACGTACCTAGGAATGGATCTGGTTGCAAGCAATGAAGAAGAACCGGAAATAAATAGAAAGCTTGTGCTGGCAAATAAAGCCTATTTCGCGATGGGCCACATATTCAAATCGCGAGACGTACACCGGAAAACAAAACTCCGGGTATATAAAGCAATAATCAGGCCCATAGTAAGTTATGGCTGCGAAACATGGGTGGTGATACAGAAATCTACCAATGCATTAGATGTGTTTGAAAGAAAAGTATTACGTAGGATACTGGGCCCAATAAGTGAAAATAACAACTGGCGAATTAGGTATAATAGAGAAATATACGAGCAATATAGCGAACCAACTCTAGCACAACACACTAAACTGCAGAGATTACGGTGGGCAGGGCACGTGGTCCGCATGCATGAGAATAGAATGCCCAGAAAATTGCTGAATGCAAGTATGCAGGGAAGAAGACCTGTTGGAAGACCTAAAAAGAGATGGGAAGACGAAGTCGATGAGGATGCCAGGAACTTTCTGGGAACGCGTTCATGGAAAAGAACAGCGGTAAATCGAAATGATTGGAGAAGCTTATTGAAGGAGGCCAAGGCTCGATTTGGGCTGTACTGCCATTGGATGGATGGAATTATACCGTTAGATCTTTTCTTTGAAATCAAATTAGAGTAGACTGAAAACTAATAGGACTTTGGAAGATTATCAGTCGTAGTTAAGATTGTTGGCGGTGAAAATTTGTGGAGCGACGATGGAAATAAAAATTTGTGTGCAAAGTAGGCTTTCGTGTTGGTGGAGGAAACTCCTCATTCAACTAAAATTTCTGCCCGGAGAGTGACTTTTATAAGTTTGGAAACAAAAGAAATCGTATATGGCCAAATCTGGAGTATACGGTGGATGGGACAGTAGTTCGTAGCCATGGCGATGACCAATTTGTTCGAGGTGTGAACCGGAGAGTTGCCATAGTGTAAGAGTACATACTTTTTTCTTCACAACAATATATGTATGTATTATTAAAAAAATCACTTTTTCTCTTTTCTCGATTAAGTATTAGTTTTTATTCCATAGTATATAAATTATTACAATCGCTGAATGTATAGTTAGTGAAACAATTATATTAATTAACTGAATTAATAATTTAAGCGATTATACAAGTAACAGTTATCCACCCAGATAGCACAAGTACGTTTTATGGACATCCAATGGACGTACATCTGTGTACATTGGAACGTCCAATGGACGTCCCGCTAAGGTACAATGGACATCCGATGGACGTCCAACGAACGTCCAGAGTTCACAAAATTGGACGTCCATAGAACGTCCGCTACAAACGGACAGTGTACGTTGTTGAAGCTTTCAGTGTACACATTTTATGTACATTCAATGTACGTCTTATGGACATTTTTGTAGGGCACTTTTCAGAAAGCAATCTAGTGTCCATAATTTTTTGAATACATACATAGCAAAAAGCCTTTAGGTATAGGAAATACTTCCTATAATACTAAACTTTTACTTTAAAATATTACACAAAATACCTTTTTTATTTCTCTTTATTATAACTTTATTATGTATTTATTATAGGAACTTCATTAATGCACGACTGCACTTGCACGATAAACAGCAAACACAAAGACATCACAGGATGTATTATATTGTATGTAATAACTTAATAAAGACAAAATTCAGATAATGGCGCCCTATGATGCATGCACATTAAAAGAGGTTTATTTCTGTTCTGTTCCTTCCAAACATTATTTCTTAGAACTTAGAGTCAGTACGGTTGTATATTGCAAGCGGGTTTGTCATTCTGTGAATTATCATAAATAAATCCTCCTTCAGTATTCCACAACAATTATTAACAGCGATAATCCCCTAAAATTACCTGTCTAGTACTACCTTTTACGACCGATAGCGTGAAGAGCGACAACGTTGTCAAGAAGATTCTCATTTAGTTTGGCGGGAAATTTAAGTTACAAAATGCACATTTAAGATTTAAATTGGTAGTGTCTAATTATTGTAAGTTCTATAATTACCGATGCGCGATGTAGCTCCGTTATTCTGAAAAAGTTTACCATCGTTTTATCATCATCTAATATTATATAGGTTTAATTAAAATAATTTTAGTGGTTCAGTGTTTTAATTTGATGATGAAAAAATATGTGACAACATTTATTAGAAGCTTCTTGTATTCTACTAATAATATTACTTTGATTAAAACAAGAAGCTATATATAATTACTCATAATATTAGTCGCATTTTGTGTAAAATCTCCATGGACCACAAATGGATGTCCAATGTACGTTGCAATCAAACGTCCAATGGACGTCGCGTAATGGACGTACATAGTACGTCCAGTTTTGGTCCATGGACGTTTGGACTTTAAATGTACGTTATAAGGACGTCCATCGGACATTGTGTGCTATATGGGCAAGAACATTCAAAAGTCATCTCTACGTTAATAGTGACAACGTCATTGTCAAATAATGTACATATCCATACCAGTGAGAATTTTACTACACGTAATTTGCCGTGTAAAGAGAGAAAAAGTAGGTATAGACGTAAAACATTTGCGCATTCGCTCTTAAATCTCCATTTAAAATTTACAAATTTTAAATAATCACATGCCACTCGTTATAAACACTGATTCAAGTAAACAAAGTTTTAAAGTAAAGCATTCAATATTTAAAATAACTATGGCAACTCTGTAATTTAAGCCCCAAAGGAATTCTGTATCCCTTCTCCGATTTGCGCGCGGCTCTCGTATATTCCTATTCTGGTCGGAGTATACCCCTGTTAGCTACCACAAACAAAAATTGCTGCAAGGCAGTGGCGGCTCTTGGCTTTAGGGACAGGGTCGGCAAGGTTTTGTCTCCAAAGGCTTCAATTTCGTAAGAGATCTTTGGTTTTTGTTTATTTTTTTATTTTTTTTGTTTTTTTTTTGTTTTTTCCTATAAATTTAGAAACTATACCTGTTTATAAATTAACTCTAGTATATGTTGTTTCGAAGTAGCATAATGGGTTATAATGTATGTAATTGTAAAATTTATTATTGTTTTGGAGGGATTTTAAAAGTTTTTTTCTATCGACATTTGAGACAAGTTTGACATTCTCTCCTGTTTCATGGTGTTTCGACAATACGTTTTGACTCTTTTGAGACAAGAGAAATCCCGTTCATTTGAGACAGAATTTGCCCACATTTGAGCACAATAATTTATTAATTTCGGGAACAGTTTGTTGTACCTAATGAATTGCAGTATATAAAATTATACATAGTCTGTAACTTATCCCACCTTCCGAAAATATTTGGATCAGAATATAAAACTGTTAATTCATTTTCTTATTTTATTTGATTAAAAAATGATGGATAATTTTTAATGAACTTGTCTAATAGATATTTTGAAAATTCTTTGGCGTAACTTTTAAATTTTGAATAGTCAAAGAGGTCAATGACTTATAACAGTGAGTAAATAATAGTTTTGCCTAGTGCAATTGTTTTAACTTTTGTCCAGAGACCATACAATTCACTGGACATCAAGACAGCCCCGTCATAAATTTGCCTTACCAATTTATTTTTGATATCAAAAAATTTAATCTATCCTTTAAATTAAAACACCAAAAATATATTCTGTCTTATGGCTTCTACTCACGTCTGAAAATCTAACAACCTCTCATAAATTTAGACGTAACGCGTATCGAAGAACAATTATTGATACTTGTGAATGACATGTTACCTCTATCAGTAGTTTCGTCTACTTCTACCGAAAAGGATCAAAATGTAACTACCAATTGATTCTTTCATTCTGTGCTGTTTTAGGTACGCCGGTATATTCTTCGAGTCAGAAAATAAATTAGAAAATTCCAGATCGTATTTGTTAAACAATTTTATTTGTTCTCTATAATTAACTTGATTTAACGAATGCTTCGATACATCCTGTCCCCTAAATGGTAATTCCTAACAACTTAAAAGAATTACAATATCAATAATAATATTAATAATTAAACGACGTAAAACTACTTACCTATTTCATAATTATCCTGGGCGCGCCAGTAAGGCAATACGTGGCTACGTACGTGAGTTTCTGCCGTTTGCAGATCACCGCTCGGCCTCGGCAGAGGTACCCGCTGCCGTACTTTGCATTCAAATAAGTACGGAGAATGTATAATTGGTTGCCTATCGGCTAATATTCCATAGCTTCTTATTATATAGCAAATCCTCGATCTGGGGACGGCATGCCGTGCCGGGCTTTATAATAAGAATTCACGCAATCGGGTGCGGGTGCATGGCTATAGGATCATTAATTTGAAAAGTCTCTTACGCACAGTGCACAGGGATTACTTAACTAACGTATCGGGATCGAAGTCTTTTAAAAACAATGAATAAAATTTAGTCTGTATTATCTCACAGATATATTTTTTATTTCACAGAAACGAATATCATCAACTACGATTAAATTAAATATTTAAAAAATCTATAGTGTGTCCATAAATGTGTGGGTTGGCACTGCCGACCCTGACGAGCCGCCACTGATGCAAGGTAAAAATTGGGCGTCTCGTCAAAATGAAGCTACAAACGAAAAACTAGCTTTGTTAGTACCGCAGCTGTTTCTCAGTTATAATTATTTTTTTAATTAGTGTGTTTGATTTAGAGCATGAGACGTGACAGTTCAAATAAAACACTATATAACTATAGAGAATGTAATGTCAACATAAAGTTAAATCTCTTTTTAAATACAAATAATTAATTTTCATTTCAACAGTTTATAAGAACAAAAGTAGGTAATTAATTTAACAAAAAAAAAAAAAAAATAAAACAACCAGCTGTTTCCTTCATATAAATATAAAAACTTGTTATTTTAGTCCCTTTTTAGACCCATTTAACCCAACCTAAATTGTACCTTGTTTCTTCTTGTTTTCTCCCATAAAATAAAATAAAATCTGTTACCGTCCTTTTTTTCCTTCAATAACAAACCATTGCCTAGATAAACACACTGAAATCTTCCTTAAATTTGTCAATATGTCAAATGGTTAAACGTCAAACATAAAACTGCTAAATAAATCTGCTAAATGTACTTCTATTACAACTTCTTCAAAGCCCCAGGATCGATAAACACATACAATTATTGTACTACTGGAACACCCTAGCAAAAGAAAAAAAAACAATAAAAATAACTGAACTTACCTCTTAAAACTCAAAACCAATAAACTGGCCAAAAATGACTTCAGCTAACCTGTAACATGCAAAAGTTTCCATTAAACAACTCTCAGCCTTTCCATTAACAAACATCAAATTAATCTTTTGAGGTTTTTTCCAAAAATCTTCACGTACCCCAAATTTCCAGCACACCAACGGAAACCTCAACAAAAGAATTCCCAGCACATCCCATCAAAGGATCGAAAAACTACCATTTTCAGTTAAAAACTGGGAATTCACATCGCCGGCCAGGCTTCAAGTGCATTCTCAAAATCTATCTATTGAAAAAGAATGAACGTTTTTGTTTTGCTACCAAGACGTTCAAAAACAAAAAAAACTCTACAACAAAAATCTTCTCTCACTGACTCACACAAAAAGCATATACATACATCAAAACATACAAACTAGGTATACATCCTACAATGACAAAATAATCGGTTACTAAATAACCAAAACTAAACAAACGTTACTACCAAATTTTCAACCGTAATATTAGTAATAAATGATCAAAATGTGCCTGGGATATCAGACTATTTCAATTTGCATAACATTGTAACGGGATTTAACTCAATATTTAAAAACTTTTTAAAATCCTTTCTTTAAAAAGATTAATCAAAAATATTAGGAGTTCTACATTTAATAGGATATTGTTTGGATTACAGTATTACAACACAACCGCAAGGTAAAATGAACTGGACCACGCACGCATTTTAGGTGACATAGTAAATTCTTCTAATTCAGCGTAAAGCATATTTGGTAATGTATTTACAAACTGATACATACTAATGTATTTATTATATTGAAAGTGCAAATATATAAACGAACATACAGTCGGAAAAATTAAAGAATACTCATGAACGAACATATAAAACACGCTGGATTTTCCTGTCACTGTGTCACACAAAAAATTGGCCAGCGCAAGTACATGTAATAATTATTGTTACATGTACTTGCACTGGACAATTTTCTTTGTGGCACGGTGACAGGAAAATACAGCGTGTTTTATATGTTCGTTCATGTGTATTCTTTCATTTTTCCGATTGTACATGGATTAAACAGATACAAAATAACATGAGGTGATCAATTAATAATTATTATGTTTAATCACGCGAGTCAGATATCATCCATCAGTTGAGTACAGTTTTTATTGTATTTAATCAATGAATAAACAAGATATGGGTATTTAACCCTCCGATGTCCACACTGCGGTACTCCGTGTCTAAAGGTACGTATCTATACAAGGTTGAACCCCGCTCCACATAGTGTATACGTCGGTGAAATCCGCTCGGCGCTCACCCTCTTCGATTCAACCGGTTTGGGTTTATATGTATGGGAGCGCATGCCGTATCCATTTGAGCAGCTACACGGAGCGTGGTTCACCCTGGTATGGATACGTACCTTAAAGTTTTAATAAGTTTTAACTAACAATATTTTTTCGTACACACCACTATCTATTTAGATATGTGCGAGTGACTGTTTAAAATGACTACTCGTTTTTTATTTTGCACTTGAGTCGTTATATTATGTTAAAGTCATACAATAAAATGTTAAAAATAACGCTTTTCTTTTGTTATTTAAACAAATTTTTTATATTATTAACATCTAATACCGATTTTTATATGTGCGGCATTAAGTACAGCAGTTTGTGCACTCATGTAACTTTAAGAGACGTGGATACCGGAGGGTTAAGTGTATTGCTGATAACCAACCCCACGTAAGAGCAAACTACCCCAATAACCATCATAACATAAACAAAAGCCTTTTCTCATCCAGCTCAAATTTGACTTCTTGAATCATGATTTATTAATTTCCTTATCGTTATGTTATGTTATACTGATTAACAGATAATTATTATTTTAGGTGTCTCTTGCGAAGACATGCAAAATGATGCAGGCAATCTATTAAACTATACTGAAAACACTTTGAACCAAAACGTTGCTGCTACTACGGATGTGAAAACAGAAGAAAATCCTTTTAGATGTGAATTTTGCTCCAAACAATTTAAAAAAAGTTACTTTTTAAAAGTACATTTGAGAGTGCATACTGGTGAAAAACCCTTTGAATGTGAAATTTGCACCAAACAGTTTTCAACAAACACACATTTAACTAGACATAGAAAAGTGCATACTGGTGAAAAACCATTCACATGCCAAATATGCACCAAACAGTTTTCAAATAGTTCCAATTTAAAAAATCACATTAAAACTCACACCGGTGAAAAAACTTTTGCGTGTGAAATATGCAACAAACAGTTTTCAACAAACACACATTTAACTAGACATATGAGAGTGCATACTGGTGAAAAACCATTCTCGTGCTCAATATGCACCAAACAGTTCGCATTTAGTTCCAATTTAAAATATCACATGAAAACGCACACCGAAGAAAAACCTGTCACGTGTGAAATATGCAACAAACATTATTCCGACAGTTCATACTTAAAAAAACATATTGTGAGAGTGCACTCTGAGGAAAAACCCTTTGCATGTGAAATTTGCGCTAAACAATATTCAGATAGTGTAGGTTTGAAAAGACATATGAGAGTGCATACGGGTGAAAAACCTTTTACGTGTAAAATATGCACCAAAGAGTTTTCACACCCTTCTGGTGTAGTAAGGCATATGAGAGTGCATACCGGAGAAAAACCTTTCACGTGCAAAATATGCAGCAAACATTTTTCAAGAAAGTCAGATTTAAAAAGACATAATATGAGAGTGCACATTGGTGAAAAACCTTTTACGTGCAAAATATGCTCCAAACAGTATTCACGCAGTTCTAGTTTAACAGCACATATGAAAAGACACACTAGTGGACCGGGGCACAGTTAGTACTATATAAAAGATTTTATTCAGTATCGTTGTGACACGTTTTAAAAAAACATACTTATATTATAGGTCTGGATCCTGCGTATGAAAAAAAAGTTGATTAATACCGAGCTGAAAATTTGTTAATAGCTTAAGGGTGTCTAGTCGGCTAAACTTTGATATATGGGAACACTGGAACAAGGGCACTTTTAATTGTGGAACAGGTTAAAAATTTGGAACGGTCAGACCACGAAAACGGCACATTTATTTTGTCCGACAGAACAGACTTAAACTCTCCGAACAGAGATTAAACTCTCATGCAAAAATCAGACTGCTATTTATCACCTATCAATTCCTGTCATTTGACATATTCTACATGTTTCACTCATTAAAAGGTCCATTTGTTGATAAATAGTAGTCTGATTTTTGCATGACAGTTTAATCTCTGTTCGGAGAGTTTAAGTGTGTTCTGTCGGACAAAATACATGTGCCGTTTTCGTGGTCTAACCGTTTCAATTTTTTAACCTGTTCCACAACTAAAACTTCCCCTGTTCCAGTTTTCCCATATATCAAAGTTTGTGCGACTAGACACCCTTAAGCTATTACCAAATTTCCAGCTTGCTATTAATCAACTTTTTTTTCATACGCGGGATCCAGACCTATTACTACTCAGGAAAAATGACTAAGTATGATTGTAAAGGTACGATTCCGAGAACGACTGCAGACAGCACACGGCAACTGCAGACGTCAGTTGCAGTTGTCGCCGTGATTCCAACATCTGACTGCAACTGCTGTCCGGCACAACGTCATATTATACAAATTAATAGTGAAAAGTAATAACATGTGTCATGGTGACAACTGTAACTGCCATCTGAAGTCGCTCTCTGAATCGTATCTTTAACACTGCCTCCTAGTAGTTCTTTTGTGCAGTATTTAAATTTTTCCAAAGTTTAAGACTTTTAGAAGTTCGAAGTTTTATTTTCAACATAAATATCACAAGAGAGTGAGAATAAAGTGACAATAATTCGACAATTTTTCAAAAACAAGCTCGGATGACTATTGCCGAGTTGAAACAAGTTTAAGAGCATTGTTTTCTTACTTATCCTTACTATGGTGTGATATTCGACGAATTAGCAAATATTCAGACGAAGATAATAAAATATGAGTAAAAATTATTTATAAATATGTACAGTTTTATTTATGAAATAATCTTACCGAAGTACACTCGAGCGCTTAAAATTGCCGATTTGTGTTGTCCTAGTGACAATTTGACATTAGATACAGAACTAAAAGTTTATTATGGTTCATTTGATAGTTGTCAAAGTTAGGAAACTCGTTGTAATTAAACAGAAAGAATCTGCCTAAATATATTCCCAGTATAATAATCTACGTAGAATACTCCCGCTATAATAATAACCTGATTCGATTGAATTAAACACGTGATAAAAAATCTTACTACATGATTGGAGGTTAAAATCATCAAAAAATAACCAAAGAAATAAACACTTCTATTGGGACCAGATTCTGATTACACTTGTATTCATGGTTTCTACTACTTGCAAACCAAACGAACGACGAATAAAAGAAGACAAGGGGAAATCTACGATTTGCACTTCTCTACCTGTCTATTCATCAAGGTAAAAATTCCAACGAATTGGTGGTCCCTGTACTCTGATAGGAGTAAACTAATATACTTAAAAAGGACAAAAGTTAAGTGTCTCGTCGAAATGAAGCTAGACACGAAAAATTAGCTTGTTGGTAATAATTGACCAAATTGGACCTGGGATATCGAACTATTTAAATTTGCATGTCATAAACAAAAGCCTTTTCTCATCCAGCTCAAATCTGACTTATGGAATCATTTTTTATTAATTTTCTTATCGTTATATTGTACTGATTTAACAGATAATTATTATTTTAGGTGTCTCTTGTGAAACCATTGAAAAAGATGCAAGCAATCTATTAAACTATACTGGAAACACTTTGAACCAAAACGTTGCTGCTACTACGGATGTGAAAACAGAAGAAAATCCTTTTAAATGTGAATTTTGCTCCAAACAATTTAAAAAAAATTACTCTTTAAAAGTACATTTGAGAGTGCATACTGGTGAAAAACCGTTTGAGTGTGAAATTTGCACCAAACAGTTTTCAACAAACACACATTTAACTAGACATAGGAAAGTGCATACTGGTGAAAAACCATTCACATGCCAAATATGCACCAAAAAGTTTTCAAATAGTACCAATTTAAAACATCACATAAAAACGCACACCGGGGAAAAACCTTTTGCGTGTGAAATATGCAACAAACAGTTTTCCACAAACACACATTTAACTAGACATATGAGAGTGCATACTGGTGAAAAACCTTTTATGTGTAAAATATGCACCAAAGAGTTTTCACACTCTTCTTGTGTAGTAAGACATATAAGAGTGCATACCGGAGAAAAACCTTTCACGTGCAAAATATGCAGCAAACATTTTTCAAGAAAGTCAGATTTAAAAAGACATAATATGAGAGTGCACATTGGTGAAAAACCTTTTACGTGTAAAATATGCTCCAAACAGTATTCACGCAGTTCTAGTTTAACAGCACATATGAAAAGACACACTAGTGGAACGGGGCACAATACTATATAAAATATTTTATTCAGTATCTTTGTGACACGTTTTAAAAAGACATACTTATATTTATTACTACTCGGAAAAAATGACTAAGTATTATTGTAAAGGTACGATTCCGAGAACGACTGCAGACGGCACACGGCAACTGCAGACGTCAGTTGCAGTTGTCGCCGTGATTTCAACATCTGACTGTAACTGCTGTTCGGTAGAACGTCATATTATACAAATTAATAGTGCAAAGTAATAACGTCTGTCATGGTGACAACTGTAACTGCCATCTGAAGTCGTTGTCGGAATCGTATCTTAAGGCTATGGGTACATAATTCGCAAATATTTTACGTGTATCCCTACTTTATCTGTCTTTACACGGCAAATTACGTGTAGTAAAATTCACACTGGTATGGATATGTAAACATTACTAGAATGACAATGATAAAGAGATAGCTTTTGAATGTTCTTGGATAACTGTTATTTTTATAATTGCAAATTATTAATTCAGTTAATAAATGTGATAATTTTTTCACTAACTATGTATTCAGTGATTGTAATAATTTATTTGTACAACAAAAACTAATATTCAATCAAGAAAATAGGAAAAGTGTTAAAGTGATTTTTTAATAATATATTGTTATGGAACGCTTACAATTTTGAACATCTTTAACAACAAAATACTTGGATCACAGAATATATTATCCTGATGTATTCTCTGCTTGGATCTTCCACAAATAATACACAATAAATAACTTTTTATTAAGTTCACATCTTAAATCAATTATTTATCAAATACACTATATATCAATAATATTTAATCAATATTTCAAATTATTCCCGATGCAATGTCAAATATTTAAAATTGTCACTGATTGTCAATGTCTGACTGACAATAGGTTTGTTCCAAATCGATACAAATCCGTTCTTGAATCGTTACTCACATGCGCAATAACAAATAATTATGCGCAGTAACACATTTTTCGTTACTGCGCGGTTCACGAACCGTTCAAGAACGGTTTTGTATCGAGTTGGAACAAACCTATTATATGCTGACAATATTATATTCGGCTGAGTGCGTTGTAAGACAAAGATAGATTTGGAAAATATTACCACGGCATTGTGTTCATTTTTTTCGAATCCTGAAAAAACCAATAAATATTTTTGAAAAATTTAAACGCAGAATGAAAGACTAAATTATTACCGAGGGCCGAAAGTACCTTAGAATAAATAAAAAGTTCATTTTGAATGAGATATTTGAAATTAAAAATCACACTAAATTTTCTCTTAGTTTTTCACCCCTGTAACTTATTAAAATAAACATTATAGAAGTTCTCAGGGACTTTCGGCCCTCGCTAATAACGTAATATTTCATTCTCCGTTTAAATTTTTCAAAAATACTTATTAGTTTTCTCAGGATTCGAAAAAAATGAATCCCCATTTGAATAGCATTGCAGCCGAAAATACGTACCGATCCTCTTAACACTGTCTCCTAGTATTGTGCCGCATTTAAAATTTTCCAAAGTTTAAAACTTTTTGAAGTTTTATTTTCAACATTAATATCACAAGAGAGTGAAATCAAATTGACAACAATACGACAATTTTTCGTAAACTTGTTGCTTGGCAGTAGACACGAGAGCTCGGATGACTATTGTCGAATGCAAACAAGTTTGAGAGCATTATTTTCTTATTTACCTTTACTATAGTGTGATATTCGACGAATTAGCAAATATTCAGACGAAGATAATAAAATATGAGTAAAAATTATTTATAAATATGTACAGTTTTATTTATGAAATAATCTTACCGAAGTACACTCGAGCGTTTAAAATTGACGATTTGTGTTGTCCTCGTGACAATTTGACATTTTATTCAGAACTCAAAGTTTATTATAGTTCATTTGACAGTTCTCAAAGCTAGCAAACTCGTTGTAATTAAACAGAAACAATCTACCTAAATATATTCCCAGTATAATAATCTACGTAGAATACTCCCGCTATAATAATAACCTGATTCGGTTGAATTAAACACGTGATAAAAAATCTTACTACATGAATGGAAGTTAAAATCATCAAAAAACAACCTAAGAAATAAACACTTCTATTGGGACCAGATTCTAGTTACACCTGTATTCATGGTTTCTACTACTTGCAAACCAAACGAACGACGAATGAAAGAAGACAAGGGGAAGTCTACGATTTGCACTTCACTACCTGGCTATTCATCAAGGTAAAAATTCCAACGAATTGGTGGACCCTGTACTCTGATAGGAGTAAACTAATATACCTACTTAAAAAGGACAAAAGTTGGACGTCTCGTCAAAATGAAGCTAGATACGAAAAATTAGCTTGTTAGTAATAACTGATCAAAATGGACCTGGGATATCAGAACTATTTAAATTTGCATGACATAACCAAAAGCCTTTTTTCATCCAGCTCAAATCTGACTTATGGAATGATTTTTTATTGATTTTCTTATCGTTATATTACACTGATTTAACAGATAATTATTATTTTAGGTGTCTCTTGTGAAACCATTGAAAATGATGCAAGCAATCTACTAAACTATACTGGAAATACTTTGAACCAAAACGTTGCTGCTACTACGGATGTGAAAACAGAAGAAAATTCTTTTAAATGTGAATTTTGCTCCAACCAATTTAAAAAAAATTACTCTTTAAAAGTACATTTGAGAGTGCATACTGGTGAAAAACCGTTTGAGTGTGAAATTTGCACCAAACAGTTTTCAACAAACACACATTTAACTAGACATAGGAAAGTGCATACTGGTGAAAAACCATTCACATGCCAAATATGCACCAAACAGTTTTCAGATAGTTCCAATTTAAAACATCACATAAAAACGCACACCGGGGAAAAACCTTTTACGTGTGAAATATGCAACAAACAGTTTTCAACAAATACACATTTAACTAGACATATGAGAGTGCATACTGGTGAAAAACCTTTTATGTGTAAAATATGCACCAAAGAGTTTTCACACTCTTCTTGTGTAGTAAGACATATGAAAGTGCATACCGGAGAAAAACCTTTCACGTGCAAAATATGCAGCAAACATTTTTCAAGAAAGTCAGATTTAAAAAGACATAATATGAGAGTGCATATTGGTGAAAAACCTTTTACGTGCAAAATATGCTCCAAACAGTATTCACGCAGTTCTAGTTTAACAGCACATATGAAAAGACACACTAGTGGAACGGGGCACAGTACTATATAAAAGATTTTATTTAGTATCTATGTGACACATTTTAAAAAGACATACTTATTAGTCTAGGCGCCAAATAGAGGTCACCGTGTCCTTTTCAATTCTGATGGACAATCTCAACGGATTCTTATGGATTTTTGGCTGCTGATTACGAATTTCGAGGGTGGAATTCGATCTGAGTGGTCAAAAAATTGTTATAAACAATTTAATTGTTTATAAATTTTTTATAAAGATCTGGCTCATAAACTAAAAGAGATAAAAAAGAATGTTTTAAATAAAATTTGTTCGTTAATAAAAAACGAAGAAAAAAACGTTTATTAAACTTAAATCCAACAATTAGAACTTAAGATATTGTAAAATTAGTGCACAATGCAAATTTAAAATTACAAAATAAGTATTTTTCGAAGCTTTATCGATCGTAACTCGTCTTCTACGCATGCAAATGAGCCTTAGAAGGTATCATTTTAAAATTTAATAAATATGCTTTCTAACAAAGCTTGCTAAATTACGTTCTCTTCATTTGTTTTAAAGTTATATCAGATTGAAGTTAAAATTTTCTTAAAAAAATTTTACAATAATTTGTTTATAAGGGTTTCAAGCAAATTTGAGCTATAAACATTTATACTCTAATTAATAATAATGATAGAAGACCTCAAAAGGAACATTTTGAGCTTAAAAAATGTTCGTATGTTTATTTTTGGCCAAGATATCCATATTTTAATAGCGCGCTCTGAGGCGCGAAATTGGCTCACCGCATAAAGGTTCACGCGCTAACTTCTCGATGCAAATTATAATATCTATGTATATATACGTTATGTCCAGTTTTCATTTTTGAAGATCCTAATAAAATTTTATCATATAATTCTTATAGTTAATTCATCATACTGTACCTAGTATCACCTTTCATTATATTTACTTTGTCTTCTATTTCTTGTACTAAATGGGAAAAAAACATTAAAAACTAATATTTCAGAAATATAACTAAACAGTTGACATTATTACTATTACTAAGTTGATATTATTTATTAATACTATTTTTACAAACAGTATATACAGAGAATCTCAGCTTTTTTACTTCTGCATAACCCACATAACAATTTCATGTTCTTAGTAGATTCATAGAACATACTTTTCAGAAAAAGTATATACTGAGAATGTGCGTAATTACCATTGCGAATGTGCAGAGCAGATACTGAGTATATACTACATTACAGTACTTAAACGTTCTATGTATATACTTAGAATGTACTACCGCACTTCTTTTCAGTATATACCAAGAATGTTCTTTTTAGAACATTCCAAGGACGTGCTATAAACCTTCTATATGTATACTTAGAACATACTACCGCACATCTTTTTAGTTTATACCAAGAAGGTACTTTTTAGAATATTCCAAGGAAGTGCTGTAAACCTTCTATTTATATACTAAGAACGTACTACCGCACATCTTTGTATGGGAAGAATATTATATTTTTAAGAATATTCTAAGGAAGTGCTATCAAGTGCTATATTGCTTAGAAGTATGTTTTCAGCATCACCTAATCTCATCTTAGGTTCTACTGGTTCTACCAAATATCTATTTACATATTTTAATTGCAAATAAGAATGTAGTTAGTACCTACATTCTACAATATTACTTAAAAAGTAAGTACATATTTATAAATTTTAGTTATTTATATAAATCATTATATAATATTTAGCTAAACTAAACTATGCATAATGAGTAACTAAAATTTATATAATACTTATATGTACTTACCTATTTAAGTAATATTGAGTTATCAAAATAGATTATATGTATTTTGAAGCACCGCAAACAAAATAAACAGATTATGTATGTTCTTTAGTCCTAGTACTACATCACTCGCCTTCATCCTTAACACTGCATAGATCCATAGATGATACAAATAATGAAATAATGCCTGTTTTCTTTTTCATATTTTACGGTTTTTTCCTATCCCTGATCCATTCAGGTAAGAATAGAAATGGTCAGAATATGATGGGGGGGGGGGTTATGAATATTGTGGAATAACAAAATCGGTGGTCAGTGTTGCCAAACGGAGAGAAATTTCCCTTTTTGCGGGAATTTTCAACATAAAAGGTGATAAAGGGAAAAAGTTAACTCAAAAGGGAATTATTGTTCCAGTCCAAATTGTAAAATATTAAGAAAAATTCAAAATATTTGAAAATAATTCAACATATCTTCTCAGATTTTGTAAACAGGAGGGAAGTTTTTTTTTATAAAAGTGGGAATTTTTAAGGTAAGTTGACGGAAAAAGCTTACTCGACGGTTGGCAACGCCAAAGCCTTTGGTTGCTTTGGTTGTGCAGTTTGGCACGTTTTGGTTCTGCGAAATGGCCTATTGAATTGAATGTACCTAAATTCAAATTCCAAGGATGTAAAAATACTAATGATTCATGATAAACTCGAAATGGTAAAGTCATTTCAATTATGAAAACGAATTTTTAATAGTATCTATGTAAACGTTAATACAATTAATGTTTAAACTTTTTTACCCTACAACAATTTTGAAATGAAATTCGTCCAATACTACCTACATACATAAATTTTATTAATTATGTATTCTAAAAAATAACGAAGTTGATAATCTATAAGGCTAATATTATACTTCCTATACATACAAATTATTTTTAAGATATTTTAAAAGTATCTACTTATAAGTATGTGTTAAGAATGTACTTATAAGTATGTGTTAAGAATATTCGATAAAGGTATATTCTAAGAATAAACTTTTACGAATATTCCGAGATCCTACGTACACGAATATACTTAGTATATTCGGTACGAGAATATACTTTGAAGTATATGCAAAGAACATGAAATTTAGAATGTTTTTTAAGGTAGATGCTATGCTTGTACTACACATATACTAAAAAGAATATACTCCGACGAATGTTGGTAGTATATGCTTAGAACATGATGCGAACATCATTGTTATGTGGGAAGTTCTTAGAGCAATTTTTACAGTTACATGGTGGTACTAAGTCTGTTCTTATAGGCAGTAAAACTAAAACTTTCTGGGGCCTCAGAGTCTAATTATCTATATGATATCCATATAAAGTGGATCTAGTTCTTTTGCAACATCATTAAGGCACGTCAATTGTGTGTATGCCGCCACAACATAAATGCTCGTCTTATATGCAATGATGATGCTATAAAAGAACTCGATTCATTTTTATATAGATATTACATATTGGCTCATTTGCATGCGTAGAAGCCGAGTTCGATCGATAAAGCGTCGAAAAATACTTACATACTTGACTGTGAGCCGATTTTGCGCCTCATAGCGCGCCATTAAAATATCGATATCTTAACCAAAAATAAACTTACGAACATTTTAAAAAGCTCAAAATATCCCTTTTGAAATTTTCTATCACTGTTGTTAATTAAAGTATAAATGTTTACAGCTTAAATTTACTTGAAACCCTTATAAACAAATTAATGTACAATTTTTGTAAGAAAATTATAATTTCAAACTGGTATAACATTAAAACAAATGAAGATAAAGTAATTTAACAAACTTTGTTTGGAATCCTATTAAGGAAGCTTTAAAATAATACCCCAGGCTGTGGGTGAAAAAACGTGATATAATTCAGGAATTTTCGAAACCTATCAGGTGTTGTAAAGGACGATGCCAGGAATAACTTATACTAAAATGTGACCAAAAATATTGTGAGCTTTTTTTGTTATTGCGATTTTCATTTGTCAAATTTGGAATTTTTAAAGATTTTTAAGTTTGCAGCTTAGGATATTAATTCTAGGGGAAAACTTCTTAATAGAAAGTTGTAGTAAATTAAAAAACCTACAATTTGAGCTATGGTAAGTTTAATTTCGTGTATTGGTTATTGCAAAACAGCCCGCGAAAGGTCTAAAGTAGCCGTTTTTTACAATTGCAATATTTATTATACAAATTTTTTTTATTTTTTAAAGCTTTAAAATGAAGATCTTTCAATTCCAAACATAAAAAAATATTGTAAGGCCGGATTAACGAATTTGTTGCTTAGATATTATAAATTGTTTATTCCAAGAGCTCAATTGTCGAAGGCTATAACTTTTTTAAAAAAAACTCATAGAGATTTGGTGAAACATCCAATTTCCTTCTAAAGAGTTCTATTTTCATATTATGATGTAAATAAATGCGTAAAACATTTTTAAACCTCTTATTTTTGGGTTTGAACATAAGGGGGCAAATTTCGTTATAAACATTTAGAGCTGAAGCGGCCCTGTACATCCTATGAGTTTTTAACTTACAAATTATTTTTGCTGAAGACGAAACAAAGATTTATAAAAAAATTAAAAATTTTTACGACCAACTAAAGCTGAGCTAAATGTTGGGTTTGAAAATAAGGTGGCAAATTTCGTTATAAACATTTAGAGCTGAAGCGGCCCTGTACATCCTATGAGTTTCTAACTTACAGATTATTGTTTCTGATGACGAAACGAAGATTTTTAAAGAAATGAAAATTGTCTACAACTAACTGAAGCCAAGATAATTGTTTCTTTTTTCTTAAATCGTAGTGCTTTTATTTATAACAATTAAGAAATTATTTTACAGTCATTGACTAAAGAAAGACTTATATTATCTTAAAATAAAAATTATTATAAAATATAGGTACATATAATTATTAAAAATTATTTCTAAAATCGGTGCTTTTGCGAGCGGCCGAATTTTGCAAATCGCCCGGCTCGCTTCAAATCCGCGCGGTCGGAAAATTTTTACGTAACTTGTATTAAATTTTGACCAAAAACAATTTAATAATATTACCATTATAATATACAGTCTATTTACCACTGTACTTGTTTTTCTTGATAAACTTTTATATGTGAAATCTCATTTCTGAAGAAATAATATTACAAAAATGATACATATATATGAAATATATTTTTAATTGTTTCATTGTTATATAAATATAATAATAATAATGGTAATGTTACTTCTTATTATACAATATAAAACTTTTTCTTCTTGTAGTGACTATCCGTTTTGGATGTTCTCGACCATCATGGCAATTTGGCAAACCCCATTTGGAAACAGAACCAGGAAGGCGAAGGATAACCTTGTTAGAAAATTTACGTACGTTGTTCAACACAACAACTACAAATCTTTTTAGAGCAGCAGTACCGATTTAGTGAACAAGTACAGATTGCCATGATGGTCGCCAACATCCAAAACGGATAGTCACTACAAGAAGAAAAAGTTTTATATTGTATAATAAGAAGTAACATTATTATTATTATATTTATAAAACAATGAAAAAATTAAAAATTGTATATATAATTCATATAATGTATCATTTTTGTAATATTATTTCTTCAGAAATGAGATTTCACATATAAAAGTTTATCACGAAAAACAAATACAGTGGTAAATAGACTGTATATTATAATTGTAATATTATTAAATTGTTTTCGGTCAAAATTTAATACAAGTTACGTAAAAATTTTCCGAGAGCTCGGATTTGAGGCGAGCCGGGCGATTTGCAAAATTCGGCCGCTCGCAAAAGCACCGATTTTAAAAATAATTTTTAATAATTAAATGTAACTATATTTTACAATAATTTTTATTTTAAGATAATATAAGTCTTTCTTTAGTCAATGACTGTAAAATAATTTTTTAATTGTTATAAATAAAGGCACTACGATTTAAGAACAAAGAAACAATTATCTCGGCTTCAGTTAGTTGTAGAAAATTTTTATTCTTTTGAAGGTTAGAAACTCATACGATGTACAGGGCCGTTTCAGCTCTAAATGTTTATAACGAAATTTGTCCCCTTATTTCCAAACCCAACATTTAGCTCGGCTTCAGTTGGTCATAAAATTTTTTAATTTTTTTATAAATTTTTGTTTCGTCTTCAGCAACAATAATCTGTAAGTTAAAAACTCATAGGATGTACAGAGCCGCTTCAGCTCTAAATGTTTATAACGAAATTTGCCCCCTTATTTTCAAACCCAAAAATTAGAGGTTTAAAAATGTTTTACGCATTTATTTACATCAGAATATGAAAATATAACTCTTTAGAAGGAGATTGGATGTTTCACCAACTCTCTACGATTTTTTTTCAAAAAGTTATAGCCTTCGACATTTGACCTCTTGGGATAAACAATTTATAATATCTAAGCAGCAAATTCGTTAATCCGGCCTTGCAATTTTTTTTATTTTTGGAGTTAAAAGATCTTCATTTTAAAGCTTTAAAAAATAAAAAAAATTATTTGTACAATAAATAACGCAATTGTAAAAAACGGCCATTTTGGACCTTTCGCAGGCTGTTTTGCAATAACCAATAAACGAAATTAAACGTACCGTGGCTCAAATTGTAGGTTTTTTAATTTACTACAACTTTTTATTAAAAAGTTTTTCTCTAGAATTAATATCCTAAGCTGCAAAATTAAAAATCTTTAAAAATTGCAAATTTAACAAATGAAAATCGCAATAACAAAAAAAGCTCACAATATTTTTGGTCACATTTTAGTAGAAGTTATTCCTGGCATCGTCCTTTACAACACCTGATAGGTTTCAAAAATTCCTGAATTATATCCTGAAATCGACCTATTTTTCACCCACAGCCTGGAGTATAAGACCTACTAATAGGGCTCATTTGCATGCGTAGAAACTGAGTTACGATCGATAAAGCTTCGAAAAATACTTATTTTGCAATTTACATTGTGCACTAATTTTAAAATATCCTGAGTTCTAACTGTTGGATTTAAGTTTAGTAAACGTTTTTTTCTTTGTTTTTTATTAACGAACAAATTTTATTTGAAACATTATTTTTTATCTCTTTTAGTTTATGAGACAGAGCCTTATAAACAATTTATAAACAATTAAATTGTTTATAACAATTTTTTGACCACTCGGAACGAAATCCACCCTCGAAATTCGTAATCAGCAGCCAAAAATCCATAAGAAACCGTTGAGTGTGTCCATCAGAATTGAAAAGGACACGGTGACCCCTCTGGCCCCTAGAATATATATTACTACTCAGGATAAATGACTTGTAAAGGTACGATTCCGAAAACGACTGCAGACGTCAGTTGCAGTTGTCGCCGTGATTCCAACATCTAACTGCAACTGCTGTTTGGCACAACGTCATATTATACAAATTAATAGTGCAAAGTAATAACGTTTGTCATGGTAACAACTGTAACTGCCATCTGCAGTCTTCGTCGGAATCGTAAGCCTTTTCTCATCCAGCTCAAATTTGACTTATGGAATCATTTTTTATTAATTTTCTTATCGTTATATTATACTGATTTAACAGACAATTATTATTTTATTTGACTCTTATGAAACCATTGAAAATGATGCAAGCAATCTATTAAACCAGCGTTTCCCAACCGGTGGGTCGCGACCCACTAGTGGGTCGCGGACAGATTTCAGACGTGGCTCTTACAGTAGTTGAGGGGCGTACAGAGTACAGAACATCAACTTTGTATTTTATTATGACAACGCTTGTCATATAAGATTCGTGTGTGTAACATAGAGGTATATATTAACATAGAGTGAGCCTTCACTCCGCGCGTCCTGACGACAAGATCTCTTCGACTGGTTTGCGCTATCTCTTTCTAGCACATTGTACCGATAAACTAAGATGACATTAAGGTGTGAATATAGGCACGGAAGAGGAGGACAACTGTCGCAGCTTAATTTGAGTAAGAGTGAAACAGCACTAATCCAAAGAAAAAAGATGGTGTCGTCACTTCGCTTTGAATGACACTCTCTCTATGTCAATATATACCTCTATGGTGTGTAAATAAATTAATATCTCAAAAAATAGTAAAAGTATTGACACGTCTAACATCAATTTCAATACTGCCACTTCTGTTAATATTCTTAACAATATCAATGTAAATAATTGTTATAATTGTGTTATTAATATTCTCAAGCAGATTTTTCTAATGTTGAATTCACGAGAGTAACTTTAAAGTTTAATAAAAGTTCATAAGTAAAGTTTATCCATATATTCTTTTTAACATACAAAACGGCTGCAGAAAAAATATTGTACGTAACACGATCCAAAAGTGATTTTACGAGACTCACAGGATTCCAGAACTCGCCTACGGCTCGCCCTGGAAACTTCCTACTCGTCTCGTAAAATATCACTTTCGGAACTTGTTACGTAAATTACTATTATTTATAAAATCCAAAAGATACGGCAAACCAAGAAATTTTATTACGGGAAAGTAATATTAGTTTACATCTTAAGTAATTTAATACATATTAACTAATTCACGGTTTTCGGCAATAAATTTCTTAACCGTTAAGATGTTTCTTTTAGACTAACTAATATTTCTTTATGCCAAATAAAGCACACGCCATGTTTGATATAACGTTGAATTGTAGGATTGTATATAGAAGACTATACATTCAAGAAACATGTAGTGTATACATAGGTATACACATTTTTATAAAGGAACTTACCTGTATACAGTTCTACCATTTATGGAAGCCCCTAGTTGGTTAATAGCTCCTTTCAATATTGTTCTGAAGCTTTATACATATTATATTATTCTCTCCGAGGTGGAAGTCAAAACGTCAATAAAATAATTTTTTAAGTTAAATTGTGGCTTATTTCCCAATTAGAATAAGATCCTTTCTTTCAGAGTTGTCCATCATTATAGATATCTAAAATGCATATAAAGATACTATGGGCCATTCCACGAATATACGCTCTGAGCTTCGCTGGTGTCGCTCCTGGCGGATTACTAATTCAACTTTCACTGGTAATTTTTAAATTTATTATTTAATTGTTATCGCTTAATATTTACAACGCAAAAAAGTAATTAAATTGTAATCGATTTTTTTTAAATTTTGCTAATCATTTTGACGTTTTATTGATAAAATATAGGTTTGTTCCAACTCGATACAAAACCGTTCTTGAATCGTTACGCGCATGCGCATTAACGAATAATTATGCGCAGTAACACATTTTTCGTTACTGCGCATACTCGTAACCGTTCAAGAACGGTTTTGTATCGAGTTGGAACAAACCTTATGAATTTCTTACTTCGGATACTTTCACAAATATCGTGTAGATGGCGCTAAGATTAATACATTAATTTATAATAACATATTACGGAACATTAAAAAAACTTAAATTCAGTATTTAAAACGTAAGTATATTTAAGGTAAAAATATATACCACAGCTTTGACCAACTAATATTTTTGTAATTAATGTTTTTAATTTTAATTGATGGATTCGACCGTTACTTGATGGAAGTTCATTTTATTTCACAATAAAACACTGAAAAACGTTTGTTTTTCTATACTTCCACAAAATTTATTACAACTATGTTATTACTACAGCTGTTTCGGCAAAGTGCCTTTCTCAAGTGATATATTTTACAATGTGTTTGCCTTTTTAAGTCTTTAACTGAAGAGGTTGAGGAGTGGGGAGCTGTTTGTCTCGAGTTGGTCATTCTCAATGGAAATTAATAAATTGAAAAATACAGATATAATTCTGAATGACCAACTCGAGACAAACAGCTCCCCACTCCTCAACCTCTTCAGTTAAATACTTAAAAAGGCAAACACATTGTAAAATATATCACTTGAGAAAGGCACTTTGCCGAAACAGCTGTAGTAATAACATAGTTGTAATAAATTTTGTGGAAGTATAGAAAAACAAACGTTTTTAATTTTAAATTAATCACTTTGACATTTATGTCAAATTTCCGGTAAACGTTTACAGACTTGCCACTACTGCCGCTCGCGAATTTGTAAATATCCCCTCTACGTACGAGCTCACAGCGTATACGTCTGTTCCAGACCATCTCGACAACAAATATTTTAGTGTGCAACATAAGAAGTACGAAAGTAAATGGCTCTAAAAATTAGTCCAATAAACAAGAATGTAATTTGCAATTTAGTTTCGTACTTCTTATGTTGCACACTAAAATATTCGTTGTCGCGATGGTCTGGAACAGACGCATATTCGTGGAATGGCCCATATTATGTTTCTTTTAGAACTACATATTCGGATATGCAACAATATTATTATTACATCTTAATTAATCAATTTACTTTTATATACCTATGTACGTACCTTCAAACTATCCCTTAGATTTTAAAGAAAACCAACGAATTCAAAATCCATCTATGAAAATGAACTAATGCCATGCACGCCATAGCCAAACACTGAATAATGGTTACTGCGCAATTCTTTTGTGGAAGAAAATATCTTTGCAAGTAGCATTTCGGCATTAATGATAAAGTTTTTATTTAAAAAAGATGTTTTATTTTTTTGTATAAAAACGGCGCCTCGTATGAAAAAAGGAAAGAAAAGAAATTGAAAAATGATTTTTAGTTTGACATATCTGAGTGGCGTACTATTTTTTTCTTCAAAAAATTCAGACCATTACCCATACGCGCGCCAATGATGAATATAAAATTCTTCTGTTATCTGTAAAGGAGATCATTTTAAACATTTCTTGCAGCTTTGCACGTAGTTGAAATGTTATTAGTAATACTTTCTGTTATTGTTCTAGTTTAGTATTATTATATTGGATAGTTCTTGATGATGTATTAAGAAATGAAAAATACACGCCAAGATGTTTTATTTTTCTGCATAAAAACGGTGCATCATATGAAAAAAGGCAAGAAAGGTTTTTTATTATAAATTAGACGTGGAATTTAAAAATAATTTTTAATTCGAAATATCTCAGTGGCGTACTATTTTTTTCTTTAAAAAAATTCAGAACATTGCCCCTAGGCGCGCCAATGATGAATACAAAATTCTAAATTGTATGTCGAAAAATTCGTAATAACTACCTCCTAAAACTCACCAAATTTCATTTTCATAGCTCAACTGGTCTTAGAGCAATAAATAAATTGGCAGTTTGAAATAAAAATTTCAACACCCCGTATCTCCGAAACTAAGCATTTGCGGACATATGTTTATACAGCAAACTGGTATTAATTTTTCATGTAGAATTAGCCCTTAAAATTTTGCATACTAAGTTACTAACACCCTGTATAATATATTCCGTAACTTGTTCTTATTATATTATTTTGACCTAACGCGATCGAGAACTTATCGTCCATGTTTGTCATAATATTTGTTTTATTGTAATTCATCCTCGTCCTATTTTTTCGGCATCATCGTTTAATTCTTCTAGCATTGTTTTTAAAGCTACTTTTGTATCAGAGATTAAGATTACCTATATCGTCCGCCATCCTTCAGCGCTTGATTAAAAGTTTTGGAGAGATTGTATCCCCCTGTCTAACACCTCATTTTAGTTGAACTGGTTATGTTCCTTCATATACTTTTACTCTAGTTCAGCCATTCCTATTATATTATGTTCTCTATAAGGTCTGTATATCTGTATGTTCTACACAATTAAACGCTTTTTCAAAGTCGATGAATGCCATGAATAATGGCATGCGATATTCTTAGGCTTTCTCGATTAAGATTTTCATCATTACTAGATGATCAGAAGTGCTAAATCTTTTTCTGAAACCCGCTTGTTCCCTTGACTGGTATCCATCAAACTTTATTGTGAGTAAAATGTTGAATGGGTTGCATAATATATGAGTCCATATTAAATGAAGTAAAGAAACACAGACTTACTCACAATCATTTAATAATACTTCGACGACCGGTTTCGATCTCTGCACTATTCAGATCATCTTCAGGTCGGCGTTACAAGTAGTTAAATGCTACAATTAAATAAAGCCACAGTTAGAACATTGTCTGGTTGTATCAAAATGCAAATAGAAAGCCCAAAAATTTTGAAAAGTATGCAACTGTTGACATTTCAGAACAACAAACTGATACATGACATAGAGTAGATAAAAATGTTTATTAGTTCATGTTTTATATGAATTAAAAAATAGCAGAATCCATAAAATAATAGGAAAAATTAGAATTTTGATTTTTCGAGAGAGAAAAAAAAGAGAAATCGGTAGATCCGACGGAGAAATTGGTAGCTGTGGGTGGCTGTGGCATTACTGTTGACGTTGATAACACCCAATTTTTAGGCAACTGCTGGCTTGGGACCGTGCAAGTTCGGAAAAGCGACACCTGGTTTCTACGCTCTGCACTTTTATTCGCACTTTTAATTATATTGGCCAATCATATGGTCCTGGTTACTGGATAATTGTCAAGGCCATAGTCCAAAAAAAAATAATAGAAGAAAAAATAAGATTTAGGTTATGTTTTTAAAACGTAAATAATTGTATGTAGTAAATAAAATTAGTTATTAAAATGCAGTACTGCAAGCAAAATACAATTAATTAAATTTACCTTTATATAATAATTGCATATCATATCAATATTGTGGAGCAATATATAATTTTTCTTCTTAAATGACAATAGGTATAGTATTTTTACTACAAAAGCGTTATTACGTAGGTCAAAATTTTTGACGTAAGAGAACTGTCAAAACATTAGAATGTGACTTTGCCATGTTTATAATAATTATAATAAACATGGCAATAATGAAAAGTCACATTCTAATGTTTTGACAGTTCTCTTACGTCAAAAATTTTGACCTACGTAATATCGCTTTTGTAGTAAAAATACTATATGAAATGTACGTCAATTTGACAATTTCAATTGACAATATGAATCACTCTACTGAATCATTCTACTTATCTATGATATGAATTATTTAAGAAAGTTGCAATTTTTCTCCGCTATTCGCGCACGATCGTTTCGCGTATCCCTTCCAAGTACTTGCACACCGCGAATTAAGTGCGTTCGCGGGAGCCTGTCGGCGACTAGTCGGCGACAAATTAGCAGCAAAACGCATGCGCACTTTAAAATGATATAAATAATATCGTTAATAGATAAATATACAAGGTATATTTACCTAGGATAATTTAATAATTGGTTATTAATATTAATTAAAAGTAAATATACCTTGTATATAAATATATAAACGGTATTATTTATATTAAGTGAGGTTAGAAATTGTCGGCGACAATTTGTCAACTGTACACTGTACCCGCGAACGCACTTAATATGATCAAATACTATGGACGTCCATAGTATTTGATATGATGCAGTGATGTGGGAGAGAGGGGATTGGCGAGGAACCACAAAGTGGGCGACGCCTGGTGGCTAATTTGAAAAGCATCAACTCAAGGAAAACATCAAAAGACTTTGCCATTAATTTGTGTACATATTTGCGATCAGTTTATGTTGTAATCATGATACTATAAATAAAGAGATAGTATTTTCCCGTAGCTCAAATACGCCCGAGTTCGCGCATTGATTACGTAACTGGAGACCGGAAGTTGAGTTTGAATTCTTGTTAAAGTTAAATGGGATTTGTATGCATTATGTGATGAAATTATTCAATTAGCAAAATAACATTAAACTTCAATGTATTCGAAAAGAATTTAGTGTCGAGATTCCAGTCAAAATAACTGTCAAAGATAAAATATAAAATACAACCGCGAACAATTCAAACTAATCGGACATTACGAATGATTACGAACCATTACGAACTTGCCGGTCTCCAGTTACGTCACGACTTCCGGATGTGCAATATATTAATCTTGTTATTTATAGTATCATGGTTGTAATTAACAATAATTTCGACTTAAAAAAACTATTGCAGTGTTCCTCAGTATTCATCCCTATTATACTCTACGTAATGACCTAAATTAACCAATGCCAAATCACACATTTTGTTAATTTAACGTTTGGATTAAACGTAGTATTTTTTAATGTTTAAGCGACTGCAAAATTAAATAAATAAATAAAATGTAGTATATTATATTCTGTACATAGAATGTACATTGTTATGGAAAATATCCCTACCACCTCGTAATTTCCAGAACACAATTATTATAAAATAAATTCACCTACTTAGTTTCCAAGTTTCCAGTTTTTATTTAATTAAAAATTGTTATCTGTTGGTGTAAAATAAACTGTAGTGCACCTATTAATTAAATTAAAAACAAAATTAAAAATCCTAAGATAGATTAATAATTTTTAGAACCCTGTGTGATTATGGGGGGCCAGATTTTTTTTATGAAAAAAGGTAAAAACAAATCTGTAGTTACCATCAAATTTTAATGAATGCATACAGATTAAACATAATTTTGAGTCGTCTTTAACTTATAAGATGTCTTAGTTGCAAAACTTAGTGGTTACTTTGGCAAAACACTCCTGTAAATGATTTTAATTTAACGTTTTAGAACTGTGAATTCAAATGACAAAATGAATTGTTTTCCTAGATTTGTCGTCCATCTTTGAAATTTTGAGCGCCCTCTGTTGGAATTTAATTTTGCGAATATGACATAAGGGATGCTCTCGTGGGACCACTTGATTTGACACTTTTGGGAAAGGCAATATGGCGGCGGGCAGGTTTTTTAAGGTACGGATCACAAACCATACATACTCAGTATATATGGTCTGTGGTACGGATAAATATTACAACCCATTCCGCTGTGTTGCCAAATTTTTAATCAGTATAGAAACGCGGCAGATTTAAAAACATGTCAAAATTATTGTTTTAAGGTCGGGTCTTTTCACCTCTGTGTTTATTTTTATAATTTCAGCTTTAGCTTTAACCTAACTAACCTAACATAATTAGATTCAAAGATGATTTTATCGTTTTTATTTCCATTTTGGAAGAAGGAAATGTAAGTAAATCAAAGAATTACAACTTAAAAGAATAAGTATACAAAGTCATAAGGTTTAGAAATACATTTCCATATTTTAATCAGACAACAATATTGTTTTAGAAAGAAAACATTGATTATGCTGAAAAATTTACTGGAGAACTTGAACAAGAGGTAAATCCATTTTAAGTTAGTGGAAAACTGTTGATTTGTATGTAAAATAGAAGACAAAGACAAGTTTAAATAAAGACAAGCTAGCTAATGAAACAGATGCAGTGGTAATTATGTTTACATAATAATTATAGGTTTGTTCTAGCAAACAGTCAAACTAGTCAGAAACCGTCAGCAAACAGTTGGTCAGTGAGAAAACATAATACAGTCACCAGTGCTAACCCCTCTACTCGCTCTGGTCCACTATTCCCTGATGGTTTCAAACCATTTGAAACTGATGCTAGAACAAACCTAATATGTACATATTATATGATTATTAATATTAACTGTTCAATGATGTAAAAATTTGTTAATGTGGGGAAAACTTTTATTTAAATTCAATACTATATTTCTGTAGTGGTATGGCAAAACTTGATGTTATGTCTGATTTTAGCCAGAATGAGATTATTTGTTTGATATGCTATTTAGTAACATTTCTTCAAGTTGGTAGAGTTTGGTATGTGTATGATGAAGGTAAAACCCCCTTTGTCCCACATATCTTTTGTGTAAAAGATATGCCCCCTTTTAACTTACAGTAGAACCCCGATTATCCGGGTGCAGATTATCTGTGCTATGATTTTCTATTACATACTCAAGTTGCATTTTTGAGGTTTTACCAAAATGGCGTCATTGTAAATCACTTGACGGAAACTCTATATGACGAAAGAGAGAGTCATAATGAAAGATTTATTTTTTTCTGTTATCTTTTATGGTAGGTACATATGTATGTGTATATGTACATATGTATTATACATAAGAAATACATGTTCGGATTATCCCTGCTTTTCAATACACCTTCGGTCCCAAGGAGGACGGATAATCGGGGTTCTACTGCATTAGGTAGTGCAGAACTTGATATATTACTTGATTTCTTATGTTGATTACTTTTCGTTTTTGAGTTGGCAAAACATGATTCAAACTTTCCAAATTCTCTCCTGAAAAATTAGGCTCGATGGACATATCAATCATTGTCAAAACTCTCCATATTTATAATCCATCCAACTGGTATACTGAATAGTAAACTAGGGCTAAAAACCAACTATGTATATCAAAACACAATATTTTTAAAGATTAAATAATTTACATGGTAAATTGAAGAACCCCAATAACAGGAATAAAACCTAATTTTAATATTTGGATGCCTGAGAAGTCAAATGGTGTAAGTCGCATTCTCCCTAAAAATGACTTATGGGATATAACACTTATTATTATATATAGAAATATTATTATTTCTTTGTTTGTATTTATGAATATGTTACCCATGTTATGATAAATAAAGACAGTTTACAGTCGGAAAAATTAAAGAATACCCATGAACGATCACATCAATCACATATTATTCAGATTACTAATAATCTATCTCTCTCGTTTGTTATTTATGGAAAAAGAAAACAGCAAATACAAAATATGTGATTGACTGATTGATGTGATTGTTCATGGGTATTCTTTAATTTTTCCGGCTGTATTTGTTTTTAATAACTAGGTACTTATATTTCTGCAACTATTGTCAGAAACATATTAGTATCTCATTTTAAGCACTTATTGACTTACACCGATTGGCTTCTGAGGCATTGATTTGTTAATAGATACCTTTCACTTTTCTAAATAAAAAAATTAATTACAGATATGACAAACATCTAGCTAGAAGATGGAATCCTGCGCTCTTAAAAGAAAAAAAGCTAGTTCCAGAAGTAAGCTACCAATAATAAACTAGACAACGCTAATACTCAACATAGCTCAATTGCTTCAAATAGAGAAAGAGGAGGAAAGGGTACAACACAAGCGTGTCAGAGAAAATGAAAGGGCAGAAGAGAGACACAAAATTCATTGATTTTTTAAATTTAAAAATTAAATTATACAAAGGACAATTAAATAAAAAATTAAAAAATGATACATGTATATTAATGATCCTTCTATTTCCCCATAAAGCTTGTTACTGACCAGGAGGTATACTATAATAGATATATATTATATCTCATATCGCTCACTTTAGTAATGAGTGAGCCTGCATAAACGGAACCATAATATGAATTGTATGCAGCCTCACATATTACTATAGTGAGTGATATGAGATATATTATAGTATAGCTCTCAGTGCATGACAAGCTTAACACAAAAAAATTTATAAGGTTATCAAACATCTTAACTTCAGTAAATTCAATCATTTAGCTTATTCCTGGTATATACTTAGCAAAAAATAATTTTTGAATTAAATTAATTGACGCAAAAAGAAGAATGTGAATGTATGTAATTTATTTAAGCCAAAATACATTGTACGGCTGTCAGTAAATAGAAAAAAATGTTTATTTCACAAATAAACATTTCTTTTCGCTTAAATTAAATCACAAACAGCATCCCACATACCTCTTGGAGTAAATAGAAAAAAATGTTTATTTCACAAATAAACATTTTTTTTCGCTTAAATTAAATCACAAACAGCATCCCACATACCTCTTGGCAGTTTGAACATTAATATTTAAGCGAAAAGCAATGTTTATTTGCCAAATAAACATTTTTTTCTATTGTCTGACGGCGATAGAATGTATTTTGAGTTAAATAAATTGCATACATTCTTCTTTTTTCGTCAATTAATTTAATTCAAAAATTATTATTTTGGCCACCCTGTATAAATAATGATATTTATGTTTATATTACTGTATAGCGAATTGAACACCCTTTCAAATGAGGTGCCACACGACCCCTATTCCCATTTAAAAAAATCATCAATTACGTCACCACGCTCAGATGAATGACGTCACTAGTATGAAATATATGGCAAAAAATTGTAATTTGAAAATAAAAATCGACCTATTTCGGGATTTTTCTCTAAAGTCGTCCATTTTAGAGAAAATGAATTTATTCCATAATTTAGATCCTCTCTGTATGTACCTCTATTTTTTATGTAATTAATTATCGATGTAGAAGAAATACATTTGATTCACTTTTAGGAAGAAGCTATTAAAAAAGGCAAGTGTTAGGATGTAGTAATTCAATGGATTATTCAATAAATATGGACATTATAGACAAAATATTGAATAATTTTTAGAACGTGTAATGACATGTTTTTAAATCTGCCGCGTTTAGGATTCCGATCCTGATTAAAAATTTGGCAACATCGCGGAATGGGTTGTAAGATCTATCCCTACCTGGTTTTTTATGTTATACAGTAGAACCCCGTACATCCGAACCCCGCGAATCCGAACTTTCGGCAAATCCGAACCAACGGAAAGTGAAATAAAATTTAAAAATTCAAGACAAAAACTTAAAAACATGTTTATTATACAGAGTAAAGCCAGAAAATTGGACAATGTAGGATTACTATCACTTTGACATTTAAAATTTCTTAAAAATAAATATTGTACTTTAATATATCGGTTTATAAAGTGTTTATAAAAGTTAAACACAAACTTAATTTGGTTCCCTCGTAGTCAACTTGAGTCCAAAAATATTGTCCACACTCTTGCGAGAACGTTTGGCTACTCAAAATCACAATGAAAGCTTTGAGCTACTAGTTAAGGCTAACTTTCGGATAATCCGAACTTTTCGGAATCCGAACAGGCTGTCCCCCCAATTAGTTCGGATTTGCGGGGTTCTACTGTACATACGTGGAATATATGTTGTTAATTAATTATTAAAATTATTAATTATATATATATTTATATAATGTAATACAATTTTATAATTAAATACTTTATATAGAACAGAATCAAGGGCGGATCCAGGACCGATTTTCGGGAGGGGCCATGAACTTCTTTTTGGAGAGGGGTACCGGAGGGTCTTGGGATAATTTTTAAAAAAATTTGGTTTTCAATGGTGAGTTTTAAGGCACTTTTCACACACTTTTAAGTGCCATAAAGGCATTCAAAACTTATGGTTATTAAAGTATTATTAAAGTCAGTAAAGATTCCTACATATTTCTTCGGATCCAAGTGCAGTTCTTTTAACCTTCCGCCGGTAACGTGAATTCTTGTAACATAGTTGGTACCGTCGGTCTACGACACCGACTTTTTTAATAATGAATATCTTAGGTTGTGATTTTGTGTTAATATTTTGATGTGACTAAATGTTTAATATAACTATATTTAAATAACAATATAGTAAGAAATGATCAATATTTATTTATATTCGGGAAAAAAATGCACATTAAAAAAAAGTGGCTTCTTTTAGATAGTAACATAATTGACAGACAATTTACAAAAACATGTCAAGTTTTTGAATACAAAGTATCAACAAACATATCGACAAGGGTTGAAATGTCACAAAAAAAATAAAATTATTCAACAAATGTCCAACACAAACTGAAACTATTGTCCGTTTGTTTCCTCATTTTTTTATACACTCCACTGCACCGCACTGTACGGTTCTGGTTCGGAATTAGCAACAATTTCGTCAAAAAGTTGTTGCAACGTGATTTGTTCTCTTTCATAATCAATATTCATATACAACTCCTAAAATTAACATCTATTATTTAAACTGACTATGCACCAAAAACCACAAAAACTTACCGTTAAGTATAACATAAATGGTAACCTCGGTCTCTCACACCGTCAGGTCAAATAACATATAAACTATCTACACTTGGCCACAGATTTTTCAAGACTAAATAGTGTGATGAGAATTTGAAAGCTACCTGGCCGCGGGGACAAAAAAAAATACGCATTTGAGTTTTACCGCGAAAAATCCGCTACGTCGGTGTCAGGGACCGTACGTTACCACTCGAAGGTTAACAAGTTTAATACTATTTTTCCCAATGCTTCTCCTGTCAGGCCTTGTTCTTTCCCTGTTTCTGATTTTCAGTAATTACTTTTATGTTCTCATAAGCGTCAATGACCTTAACAAATGTTCACGAATGTCGTTATTGTGTATTTATGTATCTTAAATTTAGAGAAAGCTGTTCCACGAGGGATACGTCGGTCATTTTGTCAAATATGACAGAGTAATAATTTAACCTTAACAATTCCCCTCATTGTTAGGTCAGCATCTTCGTCCAGAAGCAGAAGGCTATAATCAGGATGGCCTCTTAGGCCCGTATTTATAGTCGAGTCTCAAGACAGCGTCGATGCTCAAGACCGACCTTGAACCAACTTTGTGTTTTATAAACCGATCTCGAGACACGACGTTGTCTTGGGAAGTGTAAAATGACAGGCGAATCTCAAGTCATCGATCGACCTTCCTCAAGACCGCGATTCTAACCTAACTTTGTTTGTTATTGTTTGAATTTTGAATATTTTAAATTCAGTTCCAACATATATTTTTTGTTTTTCTAATTACAACAAAAATGTATGAAGAAGTAAAAGCATTTTTAGAGTTTATTGATAATATTGGAGAAGAAAATCGCCCGGGAAGTATACAAAAGCGATATATTCAAGATAAAAATATAATCTAAAATACAATGGAGTATTACAATATTGAAGTTCATCAGCGAATCAGCGCATTAACTTAAACAATAAAGGTTTTATGCTACTTATAGGAATATAACCAGTTTTTATGAGGACCCCGCTTTCCAAAAATGTACAGGTACTGTAAAGACATACAATATATTATGTTATTCAGGCTCTTATGTAAATGAATTTGTAGGTACTAGAAAAGAAATTATGTGTATTATTGTTCAACAACAAGGTTATCAAGTCATTCAATATTTGATCTAAGAGCATTAAGAGTGAAATTGTGAAATGGAAAGAAGTGAAATTCCAGGATTATTAATAGGAATAGATGACAGTAGTGGGTATGCATGCAGACACTATCTACTTACCCCAGTATTACACCCAGGTATTTATTGATAATTGCTAAATAAATAGTAGGTTATTTAATAGACATAAATATCTTTTTAGGTAATGATCAAGAAAATAAGATATTTTTACCATAGTACTCATGTGAGAACAAGAAATGTAGAAAAGCTATTTGGAACCTGGAAAAGAGAGTTTCCTTGTCTTCAACAAGGTCTACAAACCAAATTATATACATGTCTTGCAATAATATGTGCTACAGCAGTACCTTACAATCTAGGTAAATAATGATCTGGTGGTAAATAGACATGTTAATGATGTGGAACAATCTCTAAATTTTTGGTGACATTTTTTTCAACAATATTTTGCATGAGAATACATTATTGAATACCTACTCTTATTGTGTTTGATTTTTTTGTCTATTATTTCTCAAAATATCATGATCATTGTTCGACAGCCCTTTTTGTTTGAGTTTTGGTCTCTTGAGGAATACAGCTCCATTCCAATCTATTTCAGGATTTGTTCTTGCAATTTTTTATTTTTAAAATATCAATGTCTTATTCTGTTTGTTCCTTATATCTAATCTATAGTCTTTCTCTCGTTATATGTCCAGCTGACATTTGTGTGTTTATTTTGGAAAGTATTTCATATGCTTCCATCCTTCCTCTTAGAACGTGGTCCTATTTTGATGAATGCATATGGATCGTGGTATGCCCTGTATAGTTCAAAATTATATTTCATATGCTTCTATCCTTCCTCTTAGAATGTGGTCCTATTTTGATGAATGTATATGGATCGTGGTATGCCCTGTATAGTTCAAAATTATATTTCATATGCTTCCATCTTTCCTCTTAGAACGTGGTCCTATTTTGATGAATGTATATGGATCGTGGTATGCCCTGTATAGTTCAAAATTATATCTTCTCTGGTCTTCATATTTTAGATGCTATTTAGCCTGATTCTAGTGCTTTATCGTTGTTTCCAGTACTTTATCAATTTATCATCATTTATTTTACCTACCTGTCTACTGCTACTCTACTATTGTACTTTCACCATATATTTTTGGAATATAAATATACCTTCTGTCTTTCTCTTGTTCAACTGGAATTTGTTTATTTATTCTGAGAATACATTATTGAATCTGTATTATGTTAGATATATTATTTTTTATTTTATTTCTTAATATGTATTTTTTATATTTTATTTTAAAATAAATGAGTATGAGTTTCCCTCTTCTTAAATAAGTATTTATTTGACAAACCTTTCCTTACCAAATATAAAATTAATTACACATCTGGACCTCAGAGGTAAACTACACTATGTCATTTCGAGCAACTGTGTTTAGCGTTTGTTTGCAACAAAGTTTAGAGCACTTAGGATATTAATAAAAATCTGATATATCCCATAATTAGTTAAAAGACAATATGACTATATTTTAATGATAATATATAACCAATGTGTATAATCCAACTAATAAAAAAACACTATGTCGACATAGTGTAGATTGCCTCCGAGGTCCAGGCGTGTAAACAGCACTCTAATAACCAGCAAAATAGCGCAAAAAATGGAAAACATATGTTGTGAAATAAAAAGAGATGTAAAATTATCTATAGAAACCTATAAATTTACATGACATAGTTTGTCACCTTTAGATGTGTGGGAGGAGTATGACAACTGTCGCAGAGGTCTAAAGGTGGGAAATTATGTAATGTAATGTAAATTTGTAGGTTGATAATTGTACATCTCTACTAGTTTCATCTCCTTTTATTTCACAACGTACTATATGTTTCCATCTTTTGTGTCATTTTGCCAGTTAATAGCACGCTCATCACTGTATACCATTATTTATGCAGATGACATAGTCCTCTTAACAAGAAAAAAAGCTGAAGTTGTTTAGAAACTTGAGAGGTGAAGCAAGAAAATTGCATGTCTATAAATGAAACAAAAATAAAATATTAAGTGTATTGAAATGTGTGGAGAGATGAAGTAGAATAAATTTTTCACACTAAAAACAGGAACAAATGCATACAAAATTGAAAATATCAACCAATTCAAGTATTCAGGAGTGGCAATAATTGATAAATGGGAAGAAGAAAAAGAAATAGAAAAGATACTACTAAGAGTAAGCTAGTAAGCAGATCGATGGTATATGATTGAAGTCAAAAACGTATGTAGGACAACTATAATGCAAAAATGTATTATGAAGCAGTTATTTAAGTGGCATTGTATGCTTGTGGCACTTGAAACAATTAATAAGAAAGATGAAATGAAAATAGACATAGTACTGGTAGGGGCTGGCAGTACTGAGTTAGGACTGGCAAAAAATAATAGATATGGAAAGTCAGGTGGCTAGGTCAACATTACTTGAATGTAAGAGCGACATGTAAGAGATTATTTTTGGAGGAAAAAAAAAGAGAAAGACCATGAAAAGAGTTGTTAGAAGCAGTAAGGAGATTTGGATGATATAGAAGTGTAGAATTGGAGGAGGAGCGTTAATGTCCAGTAGAAATGGATAGGCTATATTTACTTTTGTGCTGTTATTTGGGTAAGATTGTTAATATTTTATATCAATATTGTTGTTGCTTGATAAAAATTCTTCTAATAATTTAATTTTATCTGACTCATTCATATTGACAATTCAGACATATATTTATACATTTTAGAGTGATGACTTTAAAGCAATATAGCCAATATTTATGAGTTGCGTTCCTGGGACGATTTTATTAAAATATAGTTAATTCGATTACATAAAATCAACTTTAACTCAATAATATCCGTCACAAAATTTATAGCACTTGATCTGTCTTTAAGAATTTAAACATTAAATAAATTTAATTTCAAACTTAAATTGCAGCTTATTCCCATGAAAATAGTAATTGCATTTTATATAAGTTCCACCTGTCATGGTTTCTTCTTTGTTTTAAGTCAGATGAAGAATATAAACATACAAGAAAGCTTACACCATTAATAAAAAGGCAGGTAATACTAGGAAGTACCATAGTTTTATTTGCTTTCACTCAGAAGAAATAAAGGATATCTCCAACGAAGAATAAAGTAATATCACAGTATTCTGTTATATACTGGGGTAATATCAAAGAATATATTTATACTTTCCTTTAATATGCAATCCTTTACCACAAAGAAAAGAAATCCTTTACCTCATAATGGAAAGAAATGAGAGGTCATTAACCTTTGAACAAATAGCATGTAAGATTTAGAAAAAATAAAAATGTAAACTATCCACTAATAAAATAAACTTTATTTAACTGAAAACATTTTAATAATCCATTTTCAAAAAACAAAATAAATATAAAAACATTTCAAAGATATTTAACTTGACGATTGACAGTTTTTAGTTGGTGTTCTATGTCAAAATTGCTTAAAATCCATAATTTTCCAGCCTCGAGATCAATCTTGGCCGAGATCAGCCGAAGACTCGTTTATAAAACAGAACGTGGTCTTGAGCTCGACGTTGCCGTAAGATCGTCTTGGCTGAGACCGGTCTCGAGATCGGTCTCAGCCAAGACGATCTTACGGCAACGTCGAGCTCAAGACCACGGCCCTGGGGCCTGATTCTAATTCATTTCGACAGTCGCAATTTCATTTCGACACCGCCATGACAGCCGGAGAGTATAGCGATTCTTGGGGATATTAACCTTATCATGTTGAGACTGCTCAGAATTTGGGTTGGCGCTTCGGTTTCTTGGATTTTGTTGATAGTCTGGGAAAATTATCGAAAAAATGCCATTTTTGGGAAAAATTATTTACCAGCTATTTTATTGCTAAAATCGAATCTTAAGATTGCATATATTAGTAATATGGGGTATGACAAGTCCGCAGAAAGTGTGTTATTTTATTTATAAACAAATTAGCACTCCTAAATCTTCTTTTTTTTTTTCAATTAGTGGTCTGTAACTCCTATAATTTTTCCTTTGAGCCAAAAACACTCAAATAAAAATTCACCGTAATTTAGTTCTGCACAAAGTTATTTTTTTTCCGATTTCCTTCAACAAAAATTTTACTCAGAAAATCAGAGTTTTCCCAAAAAATCTGCCATTTTCAATTAAAATTTTAGGGAAGTACCTAATTATTTATCAATAATTAAATAATTGAAGACATGAAAGATTTATTATAGTAGATTATACAGAGGGGCTAAATTATGGAATAAATTCATTTCTTTAAAACGGACGATTTTGGAGCAAAATCCCGAAAGAGGTCGATTTTTATTTTTAAATTACAATTTTTTGGCATATATTTCATACTAGTGACGTCATCCATCTGAGCGTGATGACGTAATCGATAATTTTGTTAATGTGAATAGGGGTCGTGTGGTAGGTCATTTGAAAGGGCGTTTAATTCTCTATTCAGTAATATAAACATTAATATCATTAGGTATTTATACAGGGTTGCCAAAAAAAATTTTGAATTAAATTAATTGGCGCAAAAAGAAGAATGTATGTAATTTATTTAACTCAAAATACATTGTACTGCTGTCAGAAAATAGAAAAAAAGGTTTATTTCACAAATAAACATTTCTTTTCGCTTAAATTAAATCACAAACAGCCTCCTTCCTACCTATTGGCAGTTTGAACTTTTAATTTAAGCTAAAAGCAATGTTTATTTGCAAAATAAACATTTTTTTCTATTTTCTGACAGCAATAGAATGTATTTTGAGTTAAATAAATTACATGCATTCTTCTTCTTGCGTCAATTAATTTAATTCAAAATTTTTTTTGGCCTCCCTGTATAAATAATGATATTAATGTTTATAATACTGAATAGAGCATTGAACGCCTTTGTAAATGAGCTACAACACGAACCCATATTCCTATTTAAAAAAATAATTACGTCATCACGCTCGGATGGATGACGTCACTAGTTTGAAATATATGCCAAGAAATTTAATTTAAAAATAAAAATCGACCTGTTTCGGGATTTTTCTCTAAAATCGTCCATTTTAGAGAAAATGAATTTATTCCATAATTTAGCCCCTCTCTGTATATCAGGAGACCGGCGACAATCTAACCAATAGTTTAGCAATAATTAAAATGTTAATTAAAAAATTTCGGTCGAAATAATAACCAGAAAGATTATGATACACCAGAATAACTATGATTTTCATATAAAAAAGCACTATACCTATTCAACGTACCTTACAGGATTGAAATTGGACCATTTGAGCGGTCTCAGGAATGTTATAAAGAAACAATTTTTTGGCTTATAAACAAATAGAACCCCTCAGAAAATATTAGATTAAATTAAATTAAGTTAACGCTGTTGAAAAGAGCACGGCTTCTGTGTCCTTTTCGAAGAAAAACAAATTGAATTGCGAGGAGTGATTCCAGGTATAACCGGTCAAATTTGACCGGCATTTGCGACAGAGTTATAAACAACAGGATTTTAATCTTTGAACCATTAGATACCTTTTAATTCCGGTCCTCTTTGTACATACAAATTTTCATATCTTCAAGACACTCATAACAAAAAATATTTATGTCACTGTCACCAAATTATTTAATTATTGATAAATAATTACTTCCCTCAAATTTTAGTTGAAAATTAAAGATTTTGTTTGGAAAACCCGAATTTTCCGAAGAAAATTTCCGTCGAAGGAAATTGGAATAAATTATCAATGTGCAGAATTAAATTACTGTCAATTTTTATGTGAGTGTTTTGGTTTAAAGTTAAAATTTTCGGAGTTATAGAGCAATAATAAAAAAAAAAGATTTCGGAGTGCTAATTTGTTTATAAACAAAATAGCACACTTTCTGTGGACTTTGCACAGCTATATTACTAATATAGGAAATCTTAAGATTTGATTTCAGCATGTCCAGCAATAAAATAGCTGGTAATTAATTTTCCTTGTTTTTTACTAATTTTCCCAGATTATTACCTCACATCTTTCATTGAGTTGATGATTCATGTTGTGGACATTCTCAATTATTATATTTCTAATTTAATACTATTCTATCTAATTCCCCAAAACAAGCAAATTTCAATTAAACCCAGCTATATTATAATACCTTTTGATTTAGTTTTCCTTGCAAGAAATAAACAAAACACATCTAAACTAAACCTAACCTCGCTTTTGGCCATTCATTCATCTCCGTGTCAAATAATTTCGACAGTCGCCATATTGAAAGCGACTTGTTTTTGGTCGAAATTTGATTTAGAATCAGGGCCCTGATTCTAAATCAAATTTCGACACTAAACAAGTCGCTTTCAATATGGCGACGGTTGAAATGCGATTGTGCGAGCCTTGTGGATTTTAGTTGAACTAACGAAGTGACGTCATGAAATAGCGACTATCGAAATTAATAGCGACTTTAAAAAGGGTGTTGATATTATAATTTCGACTGTCGAAATTATTTGACACGGAGATGAATGAATGGCCAAAAGCGAGGTTAGGTTTAGTTTAGATGTGTTTTGTTTATTTCTTGCAAGGAAAACTAAAGCAAAAGGTATTATAATATAGCTCGGTTTAATTGAAATTTGCTTGTTTTGAGGAATTAGATAGAATAGTATTAAATTAGAAATATAATAATTGAGAATGTCCACAACATGAATCATCAACTCAATGAAAGATGTAAGGTAATAATCTGGGAAAATTAGTAAAAAACAAGAAAAATTAATTACCAGCTATTTTATTGCTGGACATGCTGAAATCAAACCTTAAGATTTCCTATATTAGTAATATAGCTGTGCAAAGTCCACAGAAAGTGTGCTATTTTGTTTATAAACAAATTAGCGCTCCGAAATCTTTTTTTATTATTGCTCTATAACTCCGAAAATTTTAACTTTAAACCAAAACACTCACATAAAAATTGACAGTAATTGTGCACATTGATAATTTATTCCAATTTCCTTCGACGGAAATTTTCCTCGGAAAATTCGGGTTTTCCAAACAAAATCTTTAATTTTCAACTAAAATTTGAGGGAAGTAATTATTTATCAATAATTAAATAATTTGGTGACAGTGACATAAATCTTTTTTGTTATAAGTGTCTTGAAGATATGAAAATTTGTATGTACAAAGAGGACCGGAATTAAAAGGTATCTAATGGTTCAAAGATTAAAATCCTGTTGTTTATAACTCTGTCGCAAATGCCGGTCAAATTTGACCGGTTATACCTGGAATCACTCCTCGCAATTCAATTTGTTTTTCTTCGAAAAGGACACAGATGCCGTGCCCTTTTCAACAGCGTTAACTTAATTTAATTAAATCTAATATTTTCTGAGGGGTTCTATTTGTTTATAAGCCAAAAAATTGTTTCTTTATAACATTCCTGAGACCGCTCAAATGGTCCAATTTCAATCCTGTAAGGTACGTTGAATAGGTATAGTGCTTTTTTATACGAAAATCATAATTATTCTGGTGTATCATAATCTTTCTGGTTATTATTTCGACCGAAATTTTTTAATTAACATTTTAATTATTGCTAAATTATTGGTTAGATTGTCGCCGGTCTCCTGATATACAGAGAGGGGCTAAATTATGGAATAAATTCATTTTCTCTAAAATGGACGATTTTAGAGAAAAATCCCGAAACAGGTCGATTTTTATTTTTAAATTAAATTTCTTGGCATATATTTCAAACTAGTGACGTCATCCATCCGAGCGTGATGACGTAATCGATTATTTTTTTAAATAGGAATAGGGGTTCGTGTTGTAGCTCATTTACAAAGGCGTTCAATTCTCTATTCAGTATTATAAACATTAATATCATTATTTATACAGGGAGGCCAAAAAATTTTTTGAATTAAATTAATTGACGCAAGAAGAAGGATGCATGTAATTTATTTAACTCAAAGTACATTCTATTGCTGTCAGAAAATAGAAAAAAATGTTTATTTTGCAAATAAACATTGCTTCTAGCTTAAATTAAATGTTCAAACTGCCAATAGGTAGGAGGGAGGCTGTTTGTGATTTAATTTAAGCGAAAAGAAATGCTTATTTGTGAAATAAACCTTTTCTTCTATTTTCTGACAGCAGTACAATGTATTTTGAGTTAAATAAATTACATACATTCTTCTTTTTGCGCCAATTAATTTAATTCAAAAATTTTTTTGGCAACCCTGTATAAATACCTAATGATAATAATGTTTATATTACTGAATAGAGAATTGAACGCCCTTTCAAATGACCTACCACACGACCCCTATTCCCATTAACAAAATTATCGATTACGTCATCACGCTCAGATGGATGACGTCACTAGTAAGAAATATATGCCAAAAAATTGTAATTTAAAAATAAAAATCGACCTCTTTCGGGATTTTGCTCCAAAATCGTCCGTTTTAAAGAAATGAATTTATTCCATAATTTAGCCCCTCTGTATAATCTACTATAATATATCTTTCATGTCATCAATTATTTAATTATTGATAAATAATTGGGTACTTCCCTAAAATTTTAATTGAAAATTGCAGATTTTTTGGGAAAACTCGGATTTTCTGAGTAAAATTTTTGTTGAAGGAAATCGGAAAAAAAATAACGTGCAGAACTAAATTACGGTGAATTTTTATTTGAGTGTTTTTGGCTCAAAGGAAAAATTTTAGGAGTTACAGACCACTAATGGAAAAATAAAGAAGATTTAGAAGTGCTAATTTGTTTATAAATAAAATAACACACTTTCTGCGGACTTGTCATACCCCATATTACTAATAAAGTAACGCATAAATTCGTTATTTCGTAAACTGGTTACTTTAAGGAAAATTCCCGAAACACGTCGATTTTTATTTTTAAATTACGGTTTTTTGGCATATATATCATACTAGTGAAGTCATCAATCTGGGCGTGATGACGTAATCGATGATTTTTTTAAATGAGAATAGGGGTCACATGATAGCTCATTTAAAAGGGTATTCAATTCTCTATCCAAGAATATAAACATTAACATAATTATTTATACAGTGTGTTCAAAAAACATTTTTTAATTAAAATAAGTGAGACAAAAAGAAGAATATAATGTAATTTTTTATTTCAAAATACATTTTACTACTGTCAGTACACAGAAAAAATTTTATTTGACAAATAAACATTGATTTTCGCTTAAACGAAATGTTCAAACTGCCAAGCGACAGGTGGGTGGCAGCTTTAACATTGAATTTAAGCAAAAAACAATATTTATTTCTCAAATAAACATTTTTTTCCTGTTTTCTGACAACAGTAAAACGTATTTTGAATTAAATAAATTACGTACATTCTTCTTTTTGTTTCAATTATTTTAATTAAAAAAATGTTTTTTGAACACCTTGTATAAATAATTAGGTAAATGTTTATATTAGTGAATAGAGAATTGAATACCCTTTCAAATGAGCTATCACATGACCATTCTCATTTAAAAAAATCATCGATTACGTCATCGCGCCCAGATGGATGACGTCACTAGTATGATATATATGCCAAAAAATCTGAATCTAAAAATAAAAATCGACCCGTTTCAGGATTTTTCATTAATGTCGCTGGTTTACGAAATAATGAATTTATGCGTTACTTTATGGACGCACTGTATATGCAATCTTAAGATTCGATTTTAGCAATAAAATAGCTGGTAAATAATTTTTCCCAAAAATGGCATTTTTTCGATAATTTTCCCAGACTATCAACAAGTTCCAATAAACGGGAGCGCCAACCCAAATTCTGAGCAGTCTCAACATGATAAGGTTAATATCCCCAGTTGTAACTAATATCGAAATGAATTCTGCGGCTGTCATGGCGGTGTCGAAATGAAATTGCGACTGTCGAAATGAATTAGAATCAGGGCCCACGTTCTGTTTTATAAACGAGTCTTCGGCTAATCTCGGCCAAGATTGATCTCGAGGCTGGAAAATTATGGATTTTAAGCAACTTTGACATAGAACACCAACTAAAAACTGTCAATCGTCAAGTTAAATATCTTTGCAATGTTTTTATATTTAATTTGTTTTTTGAAAATACATACATAGATTATTAAAATGTTTTCAGTTAAATAAAGTTTATTTTATTGATTGAAAGTTTACATTTTTATTTTTTCTAAATCTTACATGCTATTTTTTCAATGGTTAATGACCTCTCATAATTTGTTTCCATTATGAGAAAGGATTTCTTTTCTTTGTGGTAAAGGATTGCATATTAAAGGAAAGTATAAATATATTCTTTGATATTACCCCAGTATAACAGAATACTGTGATATTACTTTATTCTTGGTTGAGAGTAATGGTTTATTTCTTATGAGAGAAAGCAAAGCAAATAAAACTCTGGTACTTCCTAGTATTACCTGCCTTTTTATTAATGGTGTAAGCTTTCTTCTATGTTTATATTCTTCATCTGACTAACAACAAAGAAGAAACCATGAGAGGTGGAACTTGTATAAAATGCAATTACTATTTTCATGGGAATAAGCCTCAATTTAAGTTTGAAATTAAATTTATTTAATGTTTAAATTCTTACAAGACAGATCACATGCTATAAATTTTTTGTGATGGATATTATTGAGTTAAAGTTGATTTTATGTAATTGAATTAACTATATTTTAATAAAATCGTCCCAGGAATGCAACTCATTGGCGATATTGTTTTAAAGTCATCTACTCTAAAATGTATAAATATATGTCTGAATGAGTCAGATAAAATTAAATTATTAGAAGAATTTTTATCAAGCAACAACAATATTGATATAAAATATTAATCTTACCCAAATAACAGCACAAAAGTAAATATAGCCTATCCATTTCTACTGGACATTAACGCTCCTCCTCCAATTCTACACTTCTATATCATCCAAATCTCCTTACTGCTTCGAACAACTCTTTTCATGGTCTTTCTCTTTTTTTCTCTCCAAAAATAATCTCTTACATGTCGCTCTTACATTCAAGTAATGTTGACCTAGCCACCTGACTTTCCATATCTATTATTTTTTGCCAGTCCTAACTCAGAACTGCCAGCCCCTACCAGTACTATGTCTATTTTCATTTCATCTTTCTTATTCATTGTTTCAAGTGCCACAAGCATACAATGCCACTTAAAATAACTGCTTCATAATACATTTTTGCATTATAGTTGTCCTACATACATTTTTGACTTCAATCATATACCATCGATCTGCTTACTATAGTATTTTTACTACAAAAACGTTATTACGTAGGTCAACATTTTTGACGTAAGAGAACTGTCAAAACATTAGAATGTGACTTTTCATTATTGTGTGTTTATTATAAACATGGCAATAATGAAAAGTCACATTCTAATGTTTTGACAGTTCTCTTACGTCAAAAATTTTGACCTACGTAATAACGTTTTTGTAGTAAAAATACTATAGCTTACTCTTAGTAGTATCTTTTCTATTTCTTTTTCTTCTTCCCATTTATCAATTATTCCCACTCCTAAATACTTGAATTTGTTGATATTTTCAATTTTGTATGCCTTTGTTCCTGTTTTTAGTGTGAAAAATTTATTCTATTTCATCTCTCCACACATTTCAATACACTTAATATTTTATTTTTGTTTCATTTATAGACATGCAATTTTCTTGCTTCACCTCTCAAGTTTCTAAACAACTTCAGCTTTTTTTCTTGTTAAGAGGACTATGTCATCTGCATAAATAATGGTATACAGTGATGAGCGTGCTATTAACTGGAAAAATGACACAAAAGATGGAAACATATAGTACGTTGTGAAATAAAAGGAGATGAAACTATTAGAGGTGTACAATTATCAATAGGAACCTATAAATTTACATTACATTACATAATTTCCCACCTTTAGACCTCTGTGACAGTTGTCATACTCCTCCCACACATCTAAAGGTGACAAACTATGTAATGTAAATTTATAGGTTCCTATAGATAATTTTACATCTCTTTATTTCACAACATATGTTTTCCATTTTTTGCGCTATTTTGCTGATTATTAGAGTGCTCATCAAAGTATTGCTGTTTACACGCCTGGACCTCGGAGGTAATCTACACTATGTCGACATGGTGTTTTTTTATTAGTTGGATTATACACATTGGTTATATATTATCATTAAAATATAGTCATATTGTCTTTCAACTAATTATGGGATATATCAGATTTTTATTAACATCCTAAGTGCTCTAAACTTTGTTGCAAACACATGCTAAATACAGTTGCTCGAAATGACATAGTGTAGTTTACCTCCGAGGTCCAGATGTGTAATTAATTTTATATTTGGTAAGGAAAGGTTTGTCAAATAAATACTTATTTAAGAAGAGGGAAACTCATACTCATTTATTTTAAAATAAAATATAAAAAATACATATTAAGAAATAAAATAAAAAATAATATATCTAACATAATACAGATTCAATAATATTCATAAATTCAATAATCTCAGAATAAATAAACAAATTCCAGTTGAACAAGAGAAAGACAGAAGGTTACTATATATTTATATTCCAAAAATATATGGTGAAAGTAGAGTAGCAGTAGACAGGTAGGTAAAATAAATGATGATAAATTGATAAAGCACTGGAAATAACGATAAAGCACTAGAATCAGGCTAAATAGCATCTAAAATATGAAGACCAGAGAAGATATAATTTTGAACTATACAGGGCATAGGGCATACCACGATCCATATACATTCATCAAAATAGGACCACGTTCTAAGAGGAAGGATGGAAGCATATGAAATATAATTTTGAACTATACAGGGCATACCACGATCCATATACATTCATCAAAATAGGACCACGTTCTAAGAGGAAGGATGGAAGCATATGAAATATAATTTTGAACAATACAGGGCATACCACGATCCATATACATTCATCAAAATAGGACCACGTTCTAAGAGGAAGGATTGAAGCATATGAAATACTTTCCAAAATAAACACACAAATGTCAGCTGGACATATAACGAGAGAAAGACTATAGATTAGATATAAGGAACAAATAGAATAAGACATTGATATTTTAAAAATAAAAAATTGTAAGAACAAATCCTGAAATAGACTGGAATGGAGCTGTATTCCTCAAGAGACCAAAACTCAAACAAAAAGGGTTGTCGAACAATGATCATGATGACATTTTGAGAAATAATACGACAAAAAAATCAAACACAATAAGAGTAGGTATTCAATAATATATTCTCATGCAAAACATTGTTGAAAAAAATGTCACCAAAAATTTAGAGATTGTTCCACATCATTAACATGTCTATTTACCACCAGATCATTATTTACCTAGATTATAAGGTACTGCTGTAGCACATATTATTGCAAGACATGTATATAATGTGGTTTGTAGACCTTGTTGAAGACAAGGAAACTCTCTTTTCCAGGTTCCAAATAGCTTTTCTACATTTCTTGTTCTCACATGAGTACTATGGTAAAAATATCTTATTTTCTTGATCATTACCTAAAAAGATATTTATGTCTATTAAATAATCTACTATTTATTTAGCAATTATCAATAAATACCTGGCTGTAATACTGGGGTAAGTAGATAGTGTCTGCATGCATACCCACTACTGTCATCTATTCCTATTAATAATCCTGGAATTTCACTTCTTTCCATTTCACAATTTCACTCTTAATGCTCTTAGATCAAATATTGAATAACTTGATAACCTTCTTGTTGAACAATACAATAATATACATAATTTCTCTTCTAGTACCTACAAATTCATTTACATCATAAGAGCCTGAATAACATATATTGTATGTCTTTACAGTACCTGTACATTTTTGGAAAGTGGGCTTCCTTATAAAAACTGGTTATATTCCTATAAGTAGCATAAAACCTTTGTTGTTTAAGTTAATGCGCTGATTCGCTGATGAATTTCAATATTGTAATACTCCATTGTATTTTAGATTATATTTTTATCTTGAATATATCGCTTTTGTATACTTCCTGGGCGATTTTCTTCTCCAATATTATCAATAAACTCTAAAAATGCTTTTACTTCTTCATACATTTTTATTGTAATTAGAAAAACAAAAAATATATGTTGGAACTGAATTAAAAATATTCAAAATTCAAACAATAACAAACAAAGTTAGGTTAGAATCGCGGTCTTGAGGAAGGTCGATCGATGACTTGAGATTCGCCTGTCATTTTACACTTCCCAAGACTGCGTCGGGTCTCGAGATCGGTTTATAAAACACAAAGTTGGTTCAAGGTCGGTCTTGAGCATCGACGCTGTCTTGAGACTCGACTATAAATACGGGCCTTAGAGGGTACTTTGTCGACTTAACAATATAGGTTATATTATTAGTCGTAGTTTTTCTCTATTTTCTTGTACCTATTTAAACCTCTGAGAGTCTATCTGGTTAATCTGCCCTGTGATGGATGACCGAAGTTATCGTTAACGTAAAGTTATCCTGTAGTTATGTTATAACCATCGAATTGGTGTGATGTATCATACTTAACTTAACTATTTGCGTTATTTCTTGACAGTTCTTGAGTTATCTGGTCACTTTATAACGCGACGTTAAACCTCAAGTTATGAGATAACTCTGTAGTTATGCAAGGTTAGGTTCATCTTTTGACTTGTTTTTAGACAGAAATCAAGTGAATTTAGAAGCTAGTAATTTAATAATTAAGAATAGAAGGGTAATACAATTTTAAAAATTATACAAAAATCAAATCGAGCGACATAAGTTGAAATTTTATTTTAAGTACCTACTGAGCTTTCTATCCAGAGTTGCCAGATGATATTTTATAAATCCCCCACTTAGAAACTGAAATTCCCTGAAATTGAAGCTCAAATACCCCAAAGTCCCCAAATTTAAATTGTTGCCGCATTTTAATAAATTATTAGTCAAATGAAGAGAACAGTAAAGCAAAATTCATACTACAATATCAACGAGGGCCATGGAAATAATTCATAGTTCCTATCGTCTTCGATTATATGGGAGTATAATATACAGTTCTATGTACATTCGCAAATTTAATTTACCATGACCCCTTAAAATCATCCATAATTTTCCGCCCCCAAAAAATCCCACTACAATTTCTGCTTAGAAAAATCTCAATAGACGCTTTCAAATTAACCCAAAATTTTGGGAAAATACACCAATCTGGCAACCCTGTTTCTATCTACCGTTTGAAAGCAACTTAGAAACACCAAGGAACCCAAACAGCTGTTTGCTGTTCGGTCAACGGCGGTAGCCGACGACGGATATGTTCGGAACAATCTCTCGCGCTCACTCCAACTTGTACTATTTGTACATAAGGTTCTCTTTGTTACTTCAAAATTTGTTCCTCAAAACTTCAGGCCCTGGATTCCGTGCACTGTAGATATCTACATGTCGCTTTCTATCGATGTCAATTTTCGTAAAAATATTTGAATTTTAGCTTTAATTGAATTATTTTCTAGGTTTGCTAGGTTATACTCTAATTGATGCTGAAGTGAGACTTAGTAAAACAAGAAAATAATTGAATTAAAACTAAAAATTAAAATATATTGACACTGCGCATATCGCTTTCTATTAATGTCAATATATTTGAATTTTTAGTTTTAATTCAAATATTTTCTTGTTTTACTAAGTCTCACTTCAGCATCAATTAGAGTATAACCTAGCAAAACTAGAAAATAATTCAATTAAAGCTAAAATTCAAATATTTTTACGAAAATTGACACCAATAGAAAGCGACATGTAGATATCTACAGTGCACGGAATCCAGGCGCAGGAGCGGCTAAAGATACAGTGCGGCTCCCTAATTTGCGCGTGCGTGTCCTCAACTCCAACGTTGCCGTTTCCGAGATAGTTTGAAGGACAAATTACGTTGAGAAACAAGAAACGCGTCTAACTTCAATTGTATTTTGTATTTGTCACTGTCACATCTTTGATCGGATTATTGGATATTGGATTTATTTTTATATTTTGGATATTTGGATCTAAGTTGGTTATGTATGTCCTGTTTTATTCATTAAAAAGGATTCCTAAATAAAAGTTTATTCTCAGATACAGATTATGCATGGTTTGACCCAAATCAATATGAAACAAGGACATTTATTGAAGCTATAAATATAATTTGTAAATAATTTTAAACTGTTAATTACAAGAATCACATAGACATTCTTTATAATTATTAATTTAGACATTTTTGTGTAGAAATAAATATTTTTAGTAGGTATAGATATATAAGATGTAATTTCAATTAATTTGAATGCACAAATATGCTTGTGAAATTGTGGAAAAGCTTAGGATTTGTTAAAATTCTGGATTAAAAAGTACAGTTCAATTCAACAGATATAACATAATATACGTATGGCATTAACAATATAAACAGGTTAATACAATAAAACAAAGGTTTTTGGAATTTTAATCCTTTATTATTTAGATGTAGGGCCGGCACTTTATGTCCCGGTTAAACCGCCATTAGCTAACCGGGGTTTAATCAGGACAGAAATGTATGCATAACATAGACATAAACACAATTGTACTTATTATTATGATTAGGAGTGCGAAATTGGAAAGCCAAGGTGAGGGATAGGAAGCTGATTCTGGAACAGGTCAAGACCCACCATGGGTTGCGGAGCCAATGATGATGATATTATGATTATACATGATATTACAACGCAAGAGGCCCAATGAGGTACTTTTCTGTCCCGATTAGCTAACCGAGGTTTAACGGGGACATAAGTCCCATAATCTATAAAGTTTTGAGCCAAAAGTATGTATTACACTTTCATTTTCATGTCATCAGCATTTGTTTATTTAAACATACTGTCAAAAAAATTAATAAAAAAAACACCATAAAGCTAATTTTTCTATTATTATTTTTGTCCTTTAAAATAACTTCCTTGTTCATACATTTTTGCTAGTTGTGGAAGACCTTTTAACAGAATGAGATATAAAATAAATTTTAAAGGATACTCAAAATCAAACACCAATATCATGTATTTATAAATTGCTAATAATAAAATACTTAAAATCAAATCAGTCACCAATATAATATACCTATTTATTTATAAATTTATTAACAAACTGCAGTCCAATAAAAATAAAACTATCAACATTATACTACATAACAATGATTTTCCTTTCATGTTCGAAGCATACACTACCAACATTCGTCGGAATATATTCTTTTTAGTATGTGTGTAGTAGAAGCATAGCATGTACTATAAAAACATTCTAAATTTCATGTTTTTTGCATATACTTCGAAGAATATTCTCGGACCAAATATACTGAGCACATTCATGTATGTAGTTACTTAGAATATTCGTAAAAGCTTATTCTTGGAATAAACCTTTTAGGCTATTGATTATGTTCAAAATAAGAGAACTAAAAGGAACTACAACGTTAACGGGATTTTATTGTCTCATATCTGTCTCTAAATTAGAAAAAACCATGGAGTGCTACCATTGAAATGAGTGAGTTTTTGAGAAAGGGGTGAATTAGTCCCTAGTCACAGGGCGAATTAGGGTGAGTTCTATGCACTTTTGATATAAACACATCTACAGGAAAATTGTTCCAGGTTAAATTTACTATCCAAACATCACATTTTAAAGTCAAAAATATTTTTTTTTACAAAAATAATATATTCAAAATAAAAGCAAGAAAAAAACACGAAAGAAAGCAATTTTGTTTTTAGCCCCATAACTATTTTCCACAGGGATATAGGTATAGGCATTGCTTTAGCGAAAAATAACTTCCATCCTTCCTCTTTAAAATGAAGTTTGGTAAAATTCTCTAAGATTTATAGTTTCCGAAATAGGATTTTTCTAAGTTTGTCGCTCACAGCATTTTTGGGCAATTTTCCCCATTATTTCGCAAACATTGTTCTGTAACTATTTCGTGCGCATTTCTACGTATATGCAATAGTAGAAAGAGAAATTAATTATAGTATTTTTACTACAAAAACGTTATTACGTAGGTCAAAATTTTTTACGTAAGAGAACTGTCAAAACATTAGAATGTGACTTTTCATTATTGCTATGTTTATTATAAACACGGCAATAATGAAAAGTCACATTCTAATGTTTTGACAGTTCTCTTACGTCAAAAATTTTGACCTACGTAATAACGTTTTTGTAGTAAAAATACTATACCTTTAAAATAGTCTATTGTATAAGGTTATTTATAAGGAAGTTATGCTTTTTCAAATTTCTCATTATGACTTTTTTTCTTGTACGTTTAAGTATATACATTGTATATACAGCTTATTTTCTTTACTTTAAAATGGTGTATTGCAAAAAATTCTAGGACAATTCTTAAACACGATATCCGTAGGATATCCAAGAGTATCCGTAATTTGAGAAAAATTTTAAATTTTTTTTATTTTTTTCAATTAGAAAAATATGATTGCATATTATATCATAATTTTTTTTTCATAAAGTTAATAATAAAAAAGTTTTCCATAGGGTTCCAATCTTGTTTAAAAATAGTCCCAGAATTTTTTACGATACACCATTTTAAAGTAAATAAAATAAGCTTTCTTTTTTATTAGACAATAATATACCTACATATACAATAAAAAAAGTTATAATGAGAAATTTAAAAATAATCGTAAAATATATCAAAAATCATTAAAAGTATAAAACTTTTTAAAGGTAATTGACCTTTTTTCCTATTAAATGTAACATTGCATATACCTAAAGCTACGTAGAAAAAAGTTACAGAACAATGTTTGAGAAGTAACAAGGAAAATGGGCCAAAATCGCTGTGAGTGGCGAACTTTGAAAAATCATATTTTGGAAATCATAAATCATAGAGACTTCTACTAAATGTCATTTTAAAGAGTAAGGATTGAAGTTTTTTTTCTTGCTTTTCTTTTGAATATATTTTTGTAAAAAAAAATATTTTTAACTTTAAAATGTAATGTTTCGATAGTAAATTTAACCTGGAACAATTTTCCTGCAGATGTGTTTGTACCAAAAGTGCATAGAACTCACCCTAATTCGTCCTGTGCCTAGGGATTAATTCACCCCTTTAAATGGTAGCACTCCGCGGGTTTTTCATATTTAAAAGTCCATTGACTATATGAAACAATAAAACCCCGTTAACGTTGTAGTTCCTTTCTAAAATACATAATCAATAGTCTATTTATCGAATATTGAATATCGAATCTACCAAGAACATGAAATTGTTATGTGGGAACCATTTAGGCTTGAGTTAAATGGAGAATAATCTTTTAAAACAAACGCACACACACAACATTTAGTTACACTAGATTTGCTCCTGGTTGAAAATGTAGGTACTGCCACAGCTTGTTCGATTAAATAACAGCATCCTCCTTTTCCAGTATTTTAATGTTTTCTCTATTAACAACTGCAATATTATGTAAAAGTATACAAGCCGATATTATTCTTCAAACAAAAGGTAACTTGCATCTCATTTCACATACTAATATGGGGAATCTTTTCTGCATAAAATACCAAATATTCTTTCTATAACAATTCTTGAGGCAATTTGTGATTGATTATACAGCACTTCAACTACTGTCTGACTGAAGATTCTGCAATGGTGTCATTTTATATACCCATAATATGCAAAAGTATTTAAAAACTTCTAATCCTAAAATAGCACTTCCATAATTGTATGATGGTTATGTTGTTCTTTAACTGACAAAATAATTAAATTCAAATTTTACTCTTTTCAATGTTCTTATATTTTCTTAATACCCTTTTACAGGTACAGGTAAAACCTTAGACAACTAGTCTAAAGGGTAAAACAAAATAGAATTTTATTTTTATAGGTTATTTTTATATTTACATTACAAAAATATTATGTCATTTGTCAAAATAAAAGATTCCTAGCATTTTGAATTTCCCGGCGATGTCAATGTGTAAACAACATGACAACGTTGTAAATATTTTGACGCATGCGCAAAGTAGGGAGCCGCACTGTATCTTTAGGCGCTCCTCAAAACTTCTTTCTAATATAACGTTGATGATAGGTTCGTTCCAAGACGACACATTTGTACGATCCCTTGAACCGCCACGAAATCGATTGGACTGTTTTAATGCGCAGAATCGTCCTTGAACGGTTTTCTTTCGATCTCGATCCGATTACCGGTACGGCGGTACATAACCCTCTTGGAACGAATTCGTGTACCATTTCAAGTTCGAGTTGCGCCTGAGCCATTTTCAGTGCGAGTACCACTGTACCACTATAATAGTAGTTTGCTAGATGGTTAGAAATTAATATTTCTAATGTCCACTTTACATCAACAATAAATTGAATAAGAAATTGACAAAGTTATTCAATACCAAATTTGACGAGTACAAAATGTATGGTTTGTAAAAGAAAGTGAAATAATTTTATGAAATAGAACAATTGGATATGTTTTATTTTGTCAATTTTCTTTTTATTCACGGCAAAATTGGATGTAGAATTGTGTTTTGTATAAGCCAAATTTGACCTTAAATAACTTTGTCAATTTCTTGTTCAATTTATTGTTGATTGAGGGCCGGTTGTTCGAACGCTAATCAACAATGATCATTATCAAATAATTAATTACTGTCAATGTGAACTTTGTTTGGGTTGTTAAAACATAATTAATTACAATTCTGAGACTATAATCAATTAATATAACAATAATTATTAACATAATTAATAATAAATCTCATAATTGTAATTAATTATGTTTTCAGCAACCCAAACAAAGTTGACATTGACAGTTTTGGTGACAGTAATTAAATATTTAATAATGATCATTGTTGATTAGCGTTCGAACAACCGGCCCGTAAAGTGGACTTAACATGTTCATTAAACATCACTTCAGCTTCAAAACCTTCCCCAGAATCGATATCTGACATTAAATCGTTGTCTTCTATGAAAAAAGAAAATAATAAATTATCCATTTTTATAAGATTAATTTGAAAAAAAAAGAATTAATAATTATTTAAACGGAAATCAAGATTCACAGGTACTAATAGCGTAAATTGTGGATTATTCTATTATTGAATCATCAGCTGATCTCATGGCAGTGACCAGTAAAAATGAAAACAATCCTAACTGCGCAAGTCAGTACAAATAGTTTCTGCTTGAAGGCATGTATCAAAAGGGCCGTTCAGTTACCGATTTCGAAGCGGTACATGGATCGCTTGGAACAACACGGTGTACGATACCAATCATCGTTCATGTTCGCTTGGAACGCATTTTTTATAATGCGCATGACGAGGGCAGTACGAAGGACGGTTTTCATGTCACTTGGAACGCGCCTGATATAACTACAGGCCCGGATGTTCCTAAAAACGAGTTTTCGTCTGCCGAGCGCATGACGTCACTCACAGAGTAATCGCTGGCGGGATATAAGGAAACCAATATAAATAACGTCAAACTTCTCTTATTTTATTCAAATTACAAAAGGTAAAAATCTGAAATTTACACAGAAGTTAATATGGTATATGCATATATGTAAATACAACTTTTTGTCTAAGAGATTTTAAAATAATTACCCCCAAATTAAAATTAAAAAAGGTATTTAGAAGACCAAATAAATTTGTATAAGTAACTTAAAAACTAAACAATTAATTAAAAAATATGTTCGAGCATTATTTTAAATATTTAGTTAGGTTTGATTAGAGAACATGAAATAAATAAGTGCTGTTTTCGAATTAACATTTGTATAAAATAAAAGTCTTATTCCTTCCTATACTTATTACTAAACTTAGGCAAGTATGCTAATAAAAACGTATGAAATATGCGCATATGCAGTAGTTTAAATAAAATATGCATGTTGTTTTCACCCAATTTTGAAAAAATGTGGAAACGTTGAATTATTTACGTATGTCTGTCCGTACGTCCGTCCGTAGACACAACTCTTTCGTCATTATACCAGGTAGAATGACAAGTGAGTTGTCGAATGAAAGCTTATAATCCAAGGATGGTACTAAAGGTGAGAAATTTGACCTAGGACTTCCGGTTTTAGAGTTGCAACCGGAAGTACTGTTTTAAAGTCACCGGAATAGTACAAGCGATATATTATTCGATGCGTCTTAGCAAGACGAGAACAAATATATACTTCCGGTTTCATGACTGTCTGTCCGTCCATCCGTGAATATAACTCCTCCGTTACTAATACAGATAGAATGACAAATGAGGTGTCGAATGAAAGCTTATAACCCAGGAATGGTGGCAAAGATCAGACATCTGACATCGGACTTCCGGTTATAGAGTTGCAACCAGAAGTACCTACCGTTTTAAAGCGATATATTATTTGACGTGCCTTAGCCAGATGAGAATAAATGTAGAGATACTTTTGGTTCTTATATAATTTTCGGTTAAAAAGTTCTAACCGGAAGTGCCATATAATATAATCGCAGAAATAGTACCTGTGACATACCTAACAATCAAATCATATTGAAGAGTCGAGCTTGAATCGTTAGTTCCGGTTTTGAAGTCATCGATTATGTATCTTTTACAGTTAGAGCTCCATTTTCCCGCCCCCTATGATTTCCCGGAAATCGGGAAATTTAAAAATGAAGAGAAGAAATTGGTTTTTAATTATTTTTCACTCTCTTTTTTATTTTTCTATTTTTCTTCATTATTTTTTAATGCAATTAGTATTAGAACGTAGGTATACATTTGATTAAATATTGAACATATTTAGAAACATTCAAGAATTTAAAAGAAAATTTTAAAAACAGGAAAATTATAAATTTGTGTTTAATCTGAAATTTCGTTGTTTTTATTATTGAAATAAGTTTTAGGAAAACATAAATTGTTCAGTATTTAATCTTTCCAGCTGATTCCTTTTTTGTACAGAAATTTGCTAAAATTATAAACACACGTTCGCTTTCTGTTGATGAAGGTCAGAGGGTCTGATGTTTTTTTTAGTGCAGTGAGTAATTTTGTAAATGTCCGGTCAGCTGATTTGAATTGTTGTACAACGTGACCCCTTTTTTAATGACCGTTTATAATTTTTCATCGCATTCTTCATAAAAAATTTAATTAAAAATTAATATTTACGATATCCTGGACCCTTCAAAATGAATCAGATCTTTTGCATAAACAATAGAATGTTTATGCTTTAAAAATGTAACTAAAAAATGAAATATTTTAAGTGGAATTTGTTTCTAGCTTCTGTCATATGTCGTATAATCCGTGTATAATATTAATATACGACACATAATATGACGGAAGGTCGCAACAAATAAGAAGTGTGGAAAAGTCCTATTTAAAATGAAATATTTAAAAAGATCCCTGGAAATCTGTAAGAATACCCGGGTATCAGGATTTCCATTTTTTTAATGATTTCCCGGGAATGGACCTCTACGTACAATTTATGAGATTTCTGTATAGGCATTTTAAACATTTTTAGTAACTTAAGTTTTACGTAATTACGTTTCTCTTGAGGTTGAGGGCGTTGAGCCTAGTAATTCACTCACAAGTTGAGACGTTTGCCTCTTTTTGGCAAGAAGTTTTCGATTCAGTTTAGATTATCAAAACAAACTTGGGATAGGGCTAGATTCTGGGTAGGAACTGCATCGTTTTCCAACCACGATAATTTTTGGGAGTGCAACTAAGAAGTTGTATGTCATAAATTGGGGTCATAATCACTCTCCAGAAAATGTTTGGAACAAATAACAGCGGTTTTAACGTTCACTTGGTCTCTTCTTTTTGTAGCATGTAACCACTGTTTGCACAAACTAGAGTCTTTGGGAAATCGGTAAAACTTGACGCTTTTATCACACGGATTTTTCTTTGACTGATTTTCAGAGTTACACGTACACACAGCACACCCCATTTTAATAAAAAAAGAAGCCAAAAAACCTCAAAAAAACACAATTAAACGAAGTTATAAGCGAGAACGCCTGTCAACTGTATGTGTACTGCACGCTAACTTTTAAAACAACTCTCCCAGATAACAACATAAACTTGTTTCAAACTTGCAACAAGTTTGATACATCAAACATGAAAGCTTGCTGCAGGTTTGCCATGTCAACTTTGCAAACTTGCAGCAAGGTTAAATCAAACTTGCTAGTTGGTGTGCGACAAACTTGCATGAAGTTTGTTTTTTCAAACTTGATACAAACTTGATATAACAAACTTTCTGAAGGTTTGTTTTTGTTTTGTTGCATGAAGTTTGTTTTTTCAAACTTGATACAAATTTGCTTAAGGTTTGTTTTGAGATACTAGCCACAATTTGAATAAAACAATGTGAATGAAAAATACAATACCATTTTATATAACTATTTATTAATCACTCGACTAAAATACAATCTATTGTATAAAATTATTCATTGGAACTTACATTAAACACCCTAGCTTCAGATTCCGATGCTTGGTTTTGTCTATCAGCTCTGAAAAAAATAGAAATTGTTAAAAACTCTTGCAGTGTGAACAGAATTAATCTATGTTATTAAAAGAGGCAAAAAGATGTTAGAGTAACAATTTTACAATAAAACCTAAAATTTATTTATTATATCTATTTTATAATATATAATTTATTTTAAATAGTATGTGAGTACAGTTAAAAGCTACAAAAACACATAAAAATACTTACCTCTACCTCAATGCCACCAGAGTTGACCAGAGCAAAATGAGTAGGTACTAATCTGTAATGCAGTAAGCATGCAGTTTGGTCTATTAACAATGAAGAAAATAGGCTTCAGCTTAGTAATAATAATTAAGGTAATAGTCTCGGAGAGTTGTACGGAAAATTTAAGTTGTAAAAAACTTGAAGAAAAATATCAACATAACCACAACAACAAACTATCACCGCGTAACCGCGTACGCTAGCAGATTATTTTTCCCGTGTTGCCAGCCATCAAGTAAGCTTTTACCCTCAATTTACCTTAAAAATTCTCACTTTTATGAAAAAATTCGCTCCTATTTACAAAATCTGCGAAAATATGTTGAATTATTTTCAAATATTTTGATTTTTTTAAATATTGTGCAATTTGGACTGAAGCAAAAATTCCCTTTTGAGATAACTTTTTCAATTGTATGTTAAAAATTCTCGCAAACACAGAAATTTGTCTCCGGGTGGCAACACTTTCGTTGTCGTGGGCGGGACATCAGTCGGGGCGCCGAACGAAAAACGAATCGAAGCGGGCTGTGTAAAGCTAAGCTTGAAGCAAAGTTGCTACAAACTTGAATAATCATCTTTGTCATAACAATATTGCAGCAAACTTGTCACAAACTTGCCTCGTCATATTTGACGCAGCACTGAAAAATCAAAGAAGAATCAAACTTGCCACAAGTTTACATGCTATCTGGGCTGTGAGTGACGTAGTTCGCGCCAAGGAGGATCCGCCCACAAATGTGCACCATCCTATCTCTGGTTGAGTGTATCGTGATATAACTATAGTATTTTTACTACAAAAACGTTATTACGTAGGTCAACATTTTTGACGTAAGAGAACTGTCAGAACATTAGAATGTGACTTTTCATTATTGCTATGTTTATTATAAACACGGCAATAATGAAAAGTCACATTCTAATGTTTTGACAGTTCTCTTACGTCAAAAATTTTGACCTACGTAATAACGTTTTTGTAGTAAAAATACTATATCTCATAACTGCGAGCGATACATCACACCAAGTTTTACCAAGTTTTACAGTTATGGGCACGTTATTCCTGAGAGTTATCTTAACTTTAACTCAAACTTAACTTCGGTCATCCATCACAGGACTGAATGGCTGCATTCAGCAGAAAACTGCGATGACTAATCGATTACTTAGCGATGTGTAATCGCTAACGATTCTTCTGAATGGTATACTTTCATGTACATACATACGAAAAAGGTTATGACAACTGTCACATTTTTCAAAATGATTTGCAAATACGTGAAAGACACCCCAAGAACAGAAATGAGAATTATTATGAAATGGTAATTTATAAATAACCCCATTTAATTCATACATAGTTTCAAATTCCTGAATTTCTTGCGACATAGGTAAACCTAATAGGTACATACGAATAATCCAACAAAGCAGTTCAGATATTTATCAGTGTGATTTATATGCCTTTCAGCCTTCCTTGCCTTCAATTCATGTTTTTTTAAGATACATAACTTAAAATATACGTGTTAGACACACGTCATACGTCAATCTTATTTTGATTTGCTAAGTAATCATATTTCAAAACCGATGTTTAAAATGGCGACCGATAAGTCATCGAATGATAACTAATCGACAATTTATGTGGCATTCAGCAGAAAATCACTAAGCGATTAGTCATCGATTGAGTCTGCTGAATGCACCCAATGACTGACTTTTGCGGGTTGCGATAACTTTGTAGAAAATCCAGCCCCACCTGAACGCACTCCTTGTGGTATGCTGTTTTTTCATGGGTTTGTCTTTGACCATAACTTTGGCGAAAGATGTTAAATGTTTCGTGACAAGATTTTGGGCTATCATCCCTTTATTGTGACCATATTTTTCGTTAGAAAAATAAAACGCAATATTTGATAAACAATCCCTTTTGACTGTGCGAAAGTACCAACCAACTCCTCTGTTCTAAGTGCTGGTGACCCAAGTAATGCTTCATTTCTTTTTTATTCTTTGTGTGTACACAATATGGAAATTGATACGATTTTGATGGCTGCCAAGGTCGTTCTAAAAATTGGCATTTTGTAAAATTATTAACATTTTGATTTGCAAAACATCCTATGTCATTCTTTAAAAATTTTGTTAATGCTTTTATTCGATTCTAGTCTAGACAACATATTTACCTCCTGTTTTGTACAAATACATGTGTTTGAACATAGCCACCTTTACTTTACAAGCCATGAAGAGAAAAAGGCAACGTCGCAATTGATGACGTCGGTAGTCTGACTTTCGGACTACCGCTTGCGAAACTACGATTTTAAAGTACAAATTCTGGTAAAATTTATAGTATTTTTTGAGTCGAACAAGAAAATATTATTAATTAGAAGTTTGTACAAAATAATATTAAAAATAATTCCTTGTAAGTAACGTTTATTATACAAAAAAAAAACCAATAACAAGAATATAAACGGCATTCATTTATTTCGAATCCTGAGAAAACTAATAAGTATTTTTCAAAAATTTAAACACAGAGTGAAAGATTACGTTAGGACCGAGCGCCCAAAGTCCCTGCAAACTTCTATGTTTATTTTAATAACTTACAGGGATGAAAAACTAAAAAAATTTAGTGTGATTTTTAATTTCAAATATGTCATTAAAAAAAACGTTTTATTCATTCTAAGGGACTTTCGGCCCTCGGTAATAAAGTAATCTTTTATTCTGCGTTTAAATTTTTCAAAAATACTTATTAGTTTTCTCAGAATTCGAAAAAAATGATTACATTTAAAATACAGGCGTCAAAATTTTGCATTTTGTTCCTTTCCCCTTAAAGTTTGTCGGACTTATTTAGAAACGCCCTGAATTGATAAATAACAAATCTAGTTGTTAAATATAAACGAATTAATCAAAAAAACACAATGTTAAGAAAACCGGAGTCTATAGTTGGGTTTTAATTTCAGTATTTTATAAACGCCCTGTACACCATAAAAATTTAACTGGTTAGCAACAATATTATTACAGTGGTATTGTTAAAGAATTAGGCTATAACATATTAAAAAATCACTTAAATCTGCCAACAGGTTTAGGAAATATGAGACATTAAAAATGACAAATTTTTTAAGTTAACGGATTTCTATATGCACGCAAGTTTATATAAAAATATATTATATTGAACTAAAATCATCTTAATAACATACCTTTTACTGTTCTTTATAATTTGGAGCACGAAATATTGTAAAATATTTCAGTTTCTCTGTAAATACAGTCAGGCCCGGACTGGGCCGCCGGCCCACCGGCCAGCGGGCCGGTGCGCCTTTTGCCTTGGTTAGTATCTATCCATTAAAAAAATTAAACGCTGAAAAATTTTTTTTAACCTTTATACAAAAATTATAGCTATCATTCCCCTAAAAAATGTTTTTACTTGCTTCTGATTTCGCCGTTTGGCACCGAAGGCGCACCATAAGCCTACATAATAAAGCCAGTGGCTACAACAAAATACCAGATATCAGATAATCAAATAGCTTACTTAGATACGATAAGCGGCACCCTCGAAGACCATTTTTACTATTCGGGCGCCTTTCTTAGGTTGAATATCCGCTGTTTCTATTGTAATAAATAGCTTAGATGCGACGCGCGGCGCTCTCGAATACTATATTTGTGATTCGGGCGCCTTTCGTGGGTATCAATTTCCGCTGTTTCTATTATAAAATAGTTTAGATGGAACGAGCGGCGCCCTCGAAGACCATTTTTACGATTGGTGCACCTTTCGTGGGTATCAATTTCCACTGTTTATCAAATAACGGATATTTATACCTATGGAAGGCGCCCAAATCGAAAAATGATCTTCAAGGGCGCTGCGCGTCGCATCTAAGCTATTTGATTATCTAATACCTGATACAAAGAGTGTTGCATCCCACCATTGGACTAAAATATACAGGTGTAGTTTTCAGTGCTCCAAAACTACATTATACATGCAGGATTGTTGTATCCCAAACTCCTAAATAATGAAGCCAGTGGGTACAATAAAATACAACTTGTATCAGGTATCAGATAATCAAATAGCTTAGATGCGACGCGCAGCGCCCTCAAAGACCATTTTACGATTCAGACGTCTTTCGTAGGGTCAATATCCGCTGTTTCTAAAAATTATAATAAGTACCTTAGATGCGACGCGCGACGCCCTCGAAGACTATTTTTATGATTCGGGCGCCTTTCGTGGGTATCAATTTCCGCTGTTTCTATTATAAAAAATAGCTTAAATGCAACGATCGACGCCCTCGAAGACCATTTTTACGATTGGGGCACCTTTCGTGGGTATCAATTTCCGAAGTTTATCAAATAACGGATATTTATACGCGAAAGCACTACGCGTCGCATCTAAGCTCTTTGGTTATCTGATACCTGATCTCTCGATCAACTCCTTCACATCCTCGCATATCGGACCAATCAAGTCAAGAGCATCCACAAAAGCTTCCTGATTTGAAAATCTTTTTAGATCGCTATCTTCATTTTTCCGTTTCTTCCTTTTGCTCGTTAGTTCAAAACTCACATACTTATGGAAGCTGAGCGGTTGTTCTTCCAAACCAGTCCAGCTTATGACACTGTTTAGAAGTGATGTTGAAACCAGCGAGAGGTCCAGAAAGGATTCACTATTACTTCTTAGGAATGTAGGTGGCTTACCGTCATTTAGCACAGTAAGCGCCATGGCGTGGATCTGTTCTTATAGGTATTCACCTCTCGAAGCGGGACGTTTGGTGAAACATAACAATTATACGCCAGCCGGTCTACAACTTATGCCTTAACATACCTATTAACATTCTTAACAGAGTGTCTGGTGATTCCAATACCTCGGTTCACCACATATACGGTCACGTCAGATCTCCTATCTTTAACGATTCTCTGTCGAAAGACCAAATGTCATACCTTCCCTTCGTGCGAGTGCCTCTGCAACGTCGTGAGCGGCCCTCGCCCTTTCCACATTTGTTTAAAGGAACTGCGTATTAGATGGTTCTTATCTTTCTAACTTACTTACCCATACGCTGTCTGATTCCTGGTACTAGGTGTTTTCACCCACCCTGTTCTCATCGCTTGTGGCAGGGAGTATCTTTAGGTCCAGCTTTTCTAGGATCAGTTTTTTACACTCCGGGCACTGTAAGCTGTCGGCACTGTGACCAGATTCTTTAAAAGTGAGGGAAAAAGTCGTCTCACTACTGCACTCTCGTGACTGGTGCCCCCTCCTTACCATATCTGTAGTAGGAGTCCTCTCTGTTTTCTCTCTTGCAGTCCGTTTTACTATGCCTGAACTGCAGGCATCTAAGCACCCCTGGACACGCAGTCTCTCTCGTATCTTGCATGAGTTCCAGCCAATAGGCATATGTTCTCTTTCCAGTGCCTTCTTGGCTACGATACGTGTCAGTCCAACCGTGACGTTTGTGTTCTCTATTTCCCTAATACACACGAGTTTGACGTCGTCAGGCTCCCTGCTGCCGGTATACCTCCGAACTTGTCTCAGGATTTCTACCTTGGGACTCCTCCGTCTATATCAAATAGGTACACCTGGACGTTCCCTCCGTGCGGGCCACGATAGTCTTTTTCAGGCGCTCGGTCTGTTCTTTCCCTGTCACTTCCAGGATGAGGTCCCCTTTTATGCCTTCTTTAGTGCTTTTAACGCTAATCCCCTTCTTCCTCGTATCTACGCTACCCTTGATTTTCTTGAGCAGCTCGGCGTAGGATTTTCTGCCTCCCTTCACGATCCCCTTCTAGGCATCCACTCCCCTTTCCCCGAGTTTATACTCCTCCAGCGCGAGGTGGAGGTCCACACCCATAAAGGTGAGTTCCAGGAGCTTCCTGAGGTTTTCTACCTCTATAGCCCCCACTACTATTAGGTATGCCTCTCTGGTCTCCATGTCTTCCTTCAATTTATAAATAATTGCCAGTAGTCTCTCGTCCTCGTCCATTTCCGTCACCCTTGTCTCTACGGGGGACCATGAAAATAGTCTGACGGTTCAAAAATGGGGGACCATGAAAATAGTCATAGTATCAAGTTGGAGGTACTCCACCTCTCCTGGTGTGTTTACACCTCGTGCACATATTTTTCAGTTCATGTTTTTCCCTTATCAGTTCGTGAAACCTTTCTTCCTCACCGAAAAGTCCATGTTCCATGACCACTACTAAGTCGTCTGAAAGTTTATTCCCTCTTCCCGGTTTAGCCACCTTATAGTGATTCTCTTCCAATTCGACTTTATAATGTCCTTTATTTTTTCAAAGCCCCTTTCCCCCGAGTTCAGGACCGTTGCGATCATTTTTATCTCTCCTTCACTAAGATTTTCGGGGAAGAACTCGTTGAAATCCATCTGTGTGGACACTCGTACAGTCTCCCTAGTCGTTTTTTTCCTCACCGGTTTTTTTCTTCACCGGTTTTCTACACTATTCTATTTCGTTTCTTAATGCTGCCGAGGGCGACTTGTCTGAAAGTAACCTCCATGTCTTCGGTGACTTTGTTAAGGTTTTGTACCTCATTCTTGATCTTGACCTTAATGTTTGTTTGGTCGGACATTAGTTTCACTAAATTATTTGTAACGCTGGTAAGTTTCTCCATTGCTCTTACCATGGCCGTTATGTCCGAGCTCTCCTCCTTCTCTCTAAGTCTCTAGGTGTTTTCTCCCCAAGTGAGGAGCTCCTTTGCAAGGTTGTCTCCTCTGGAAGATCCGTCTTGATCAGGTCGCTACCCCTGACTGGAGATCTTCCAACAGATCTTCTTCCGAAGATCATAGTCTCATCCTTCCTCTTCGCTTGTTATTTTCCCTTTGTTCCCTTTACTACAATGAACACCTTATCATCTCATTCATAGCTTGTTCCAGCTGCACCATCACTGGTGACTCGCTCCATTATCCCTTCGTTTTGTTGTTTCCCTTTTTCCTGCATGATTAAATACTTATCCATATAGTTCCCACGAGTAGGAGTTATACTGTCTGGCGAGGCAGTGCGCCCTTGCGAACGCTAAGACTTGAATTACAAAGGAGTTTCACCAGTTCTCCGAGAGCTCCGTTTGCGACCGTCTGACGTTAGGCCTTTCACCACTTATAGGCACGGATCGCCTGACACCGTGTGTGGTTGCGGATTTTTTATCGAGGTTTACTCTTATGCTATCTGGAATTTAGTAAAAAATTTGAAAAAATTCAAAAGGTGACTTCTGTTGAACACAAATTATCATGATTTTTGTTAAATGTTTTTGAACCAATAGATTCTTTTGAAGTAGCAAGTAAAAATTACTCACACTTTTCGAAAATTGTTTTGGAGTCTTCAGAGAGTATCAAAGATTGTAAGCAGAGTAAAACGGATACTGGGAAACTGAAGCTATATTTTTGTGGAATCTTAATATAATTTACTATTCTCAATAAAAATAGTAAATTATTTTATGGATTTAAATTAAAATTAGTAATATTGATTTACTTTACACGCCTTAGAATTTCAAAACAGTTTGATGTCAAAGCTTAAGAGGAAGGTCTGGCGCCATTGTTTAGATATTAGGTTTTTCGCCTTTTTTAGAATTTGGGCTGGCGCCTTTTTTAGAATTTGGGCTGGCGCCTTTTTTATAATTTGGGTTGGCGCCTTTTTTATGAGCCAGTCCGGCCCTGAATACAGTGAAAATTATTTAAAAACAAATGAGAACTGTCAGAATTAATCGGTCTACCAATAGATGTTGCCAAGTTTCAACTTCATGTCTTGTTAAGTAAAGGTGGCTATGGTTTGAAACTAAAAACATTTGAACTGCAAATATTTAAATTTATATTTTTTTAAATTCTCGGAGGGGGCATGGCCGCCATGGCCCCCTCCCTGGATCCGCCCTTGAACAGAATATACTGCTAAAGAGTTGTTCCGCCATATTGCCTTCCCCATTTAGCCCGTGAAAGCGATCCCATTTACTTCACCTCATGTCACATCCCCTCCCTCCCACATATGAAACTCAATAAAAAGAAGAAGAATTTTGAAAACTGCCGGCGTCCATTGTGATTGTGTACTAATAGTAATGTGAACATTGCTTATTTGTTTTTATGTGTTATGTTGTTTAGTTTTCACGTTTCAATTCAAGAATTCAATTGTTCAGTTCCTGCCACTGTCTTCCTCTCACTGGTTCTTGTTTAAGTTCAATTCAATTCAACTAAAATTCTGTACCCATGATGTGTTATGTGTTATAGTTGTATTGGAAACATCGTCTACGCTAAACTTTAGGTATTTATAAGGCTATTGCTAACACTGCTTTTTTATAAGCACTTTTACAAAATTTTGTCAAAATAGAATAATAATATCCTAACCAGAACAAAAATACTAAATCGAGTTGGGTAGAGTCACTCATCTTTGATCTCTTTAGCCCAGAGTATTAGTGATGTTTTTCCTTTTCCTTTTGTTAAAGATTACTGCTGAGGATTTACCAAGGGACAGGGTACATTACCGAAACGGATAAAATCATGTCTGATCAAATAGAAGTAAAACAAGAATTTAGTGAAGTGTGTAAAGAAGATGATGATGAAGTGGGTGATGCACTACTGGATACCTTTAAAATCGAGATTAAGGAGGAGACTAAGAAGGAAAGTGCCTGTGATACATTTGATTCTGCAGACCTTAAGGAGTATCCTATAAAAACTGAAGAACAAGATGGTAAGTGAATAAAAAGCATAATAATGTTCAACACAAACCCTTTTTTCAGTGTGTCATTAATGTTGATGTCAAATAGCATTTTAAGAAAGTTAGAATAGGGCTCTTGAACACTTCTAATTTGTTTTAGGCTCTTGTCATATGTCCTGTAATATTAATATATCTACATCATATGTTATTGGTTTATACTGATTATCAAGGACCGGATTAAATGCAATCTGCATTTTTTGCATATTTTTGCATTTTTTGTTGATAAATTAGAAAATTTTGCATTTTTTTAAGCATTTTGCATTTTTTCTTGATAAATTCAGAAAAGTTGCATTAATTCGATATAAGCCGACTAATCCCTAATATAACTTGGTTGGTAGGACAACAATTAGTTAAACCTGTTTGCTCTTTGTAGGGGGATAAGCAGGTACAGAAATTTAGATTTTAATATTTGTTTATAAAAGCTGAAGTTCATTTAGCTTTGTTGCCTATTATTTTTGACATATAGTTTAAATTGAGTAAGGAATAATTTTTTCGCCAAAATGCCGAAAGTGACAAGTATTAAACATTTTAATATTGCATTTTTCATAAAGGCTCTTGTATATTTTTCACAAGTCAATTGCATTAAAATGCGCATTTTTTAACATTTTTTTTGAGCATTTTTTCCAGTCCTTACTGATTATACAAACATATCAAAGATATAATGACGTAAATATATTAATGTCATATGACACATTATGACAATAGCCTAAAAATAGCCAATAGCAAAAACTTACTTAATCAGTAAACCCATGTGTACCTTTCGGTGTTGGGCCGTTTATGATACAATTCCTTAAATTACAGTAATTTACAATCTTCTGAGGTGTCCTAGCTCTTAACCCTTAAACGCCCAAGGGTGGGTAAAAAATGTCCACCTAATGCGTATTCCCTTGTAACATATTTATTACGTGTTTAACCCATTTGATCCCACAACATTTATTTTTTGATAATACAAAATTTTTTTGAATGTACTTGTTGAACCTGGGTTAAATAGCAAAAATTCATCGTTATTTGACATAAAAAAATTGAATTTTTAGCAAAAAGTAGGTGTACTCATACGAGTACAATGGGCTGATCGGGAGTCAAAATATAAAACATTGTATAAAAATGAAAATGTTTTATTTTCTTACAATATAGGTAGGTACATACGTAGTTGGGTATATCATGTATTATAATCTAACTATCATGAAATTGTACAAAACAATCACGTTTCAAACACAGAGTAACTTCACACTTTATACTATAAGTCCAACGCACTTTGTTGGCATAGGCTACATCGAAGTTGTTTGTCTATTTTCTTTGGAAAATGACCGATTTCATCCATTTTTAGACTAATTGGTTCTCGAAATAGTTCAATACTAGATTTACCTCGGATCTACTCTTTCATATCATCCAGACGACCCTTGTAACCTGTTGTAGATGTCATTCAAATATCAGTAACTTCTTCTGTTCTGTCAGATTCTTTGGTTTTATTTTGACTCTTCAATAAATTTTCTTTTCTAATGGCAAGGGGAAGAAGATTGTCTTCTTTGTTGTTGTCAGAGTCATCACCCATGTAATGAACTATTTCTCTATTTCTCCGGGAATATCATTCGGAAAGCTTTGGGTCTGAAGATCATCCTTATCTATGTCCTCATTTTCAGTTTGATAGTCAACCTTAGGAGGAATAACTACCGCTGATACATCTTATGAGTGAAACTCGCTATATCATTTGAAGCTAAAGCGGGTGTTTTATGTTTTCCATAAAATCCGATGGGACTCATAGGCCGCAATTCTTGAAAATCAATTCCAATAGAAATATTGAACATGAAAGAATAAAAAACTAAATAAATGTATTTGATCTCATACTAACCCACTGTACTCAGATGAGTACATATTTATTTTGTAACATAAAAACAACAATAATAAAAAAATTCTTACACTGTATAAATAAACATTACCAGTACTTACCCTTCCAACAATAAAAGTTAAAAAAATGATAAATAATACCAAAACCACAAAATAGCAACACTTCAATTATTCAACAGAAATATGGAGGTTAGCTTCTAATTACTGCATCACAGGTTAGGAAACGGAGCGCTTCCGAGGTTATAATTTGTGAAAATCTATTAGAACACTTCCAAATAGAATCGGATATATACATGGAGTACCACTCTTTTGCAAGATGTGTCACTACTAGGCTATTTTTGCTGCTGTACTCGGACGAGTACAGTGGGACCAAATGGGTTAAAATTTTTTCAAAAATTATTTATTGTTCAAAAAACATCCCTTTATCGAATGTTATTTTGATTTTACCGATATTTTTGAAAATAAAAGTAGTATCTTGAGTTAAATATGGGTGGGAACAAAAAATACACCCTTGGTAAAACTTGTTACTAAAGGTTTCCATATAATTTCTCGTTGGTAGGAACATAATCCATATAATTATCTACGTATAATTACATAATCGACATAATTATCTGCCAATGAGGAGGCTGAAAGGAAGAATGTGGAGAAACTCGACAAATCTGAATTACTGGCTTTTATTGGTATGCTAATTTTGATGTACATTGTAATTTTGTTGTAAGGTTTGTAAATTGTTTATATTAATATTTTAGAAGATGGTGTGTTTATTAAGCAAACGATTCTTAAGTTTAATCCATTTGCAACAACTCTTAATAAATCGATACCTTAGTTCAATAGTGTAACAAGTCAAAAAAATTCAAATTTTAGTTATTGCAATCATGGCATTTGTAATACAAATATCTAAAAATTTCAATATTGAAATAAGTCGAAATTCGTCTTTTAGTTCTTAGAGGGCGTAATCAATTTATGTAACATCTCCAAATTTATAAATATTTTAGTTCAATAGTGTAACAATTTGACTTGTTACAGTATTGAACAAGAAGGATTATTGTTTCAATGTGACACGCGGTTTCTTAGTTGTTACATCTTTATCTAAAAATGAATGAATTTAAATTAACTAATATGAACAAAAAGCTTTTTAACTCCCGTGGTGCATTCTTATTACATTTGGCAAGAACCAGCGTTCAAGAAATCAACGAAAATGCAGTGGTCATAAAGTTTTCACATTCCCAAAAAAGACTAATGCAACTTATGTACTAGTTACACAAATGGAAATGAACAGAAAATTGAACTGAGAAGCAAATGAAGCGCATTAAGTGAGAAATATTTAAGCCGACAAGAAAAGATTCAAGATTTGCAATCAGGTGAAAACGTTCAAGTGTTGTGTTTCGATCTTCAAGCCGTTCTCTCTACTCCTTGTGGTGAAATTAGTAGTTTCCATTATAAACGGAGACTGCCTAGTTACAACTTTACCGTGTTTGACATAAAATCAAAAATTGGATACTACTTTTTCTGACTTGAAGGAATTACAAAGAGGGGGACCAATGAAATTGGCATGTCATTTTCTACTCTGATAACTGCACAGGGCAAAATATAAATAAATTTTTGGTTTGTATGTACCTGTTCTGTGTGATGCATGTCAACAAAATCAAGACAATTACACACAATTTTTTAGAGAAAGGTCACACAAAATAAAGATGATAGCATGCATGCCACCATAGAAAGAGAGAAAAAGCGTGTTATTGTTATTAAAAGTTGTCCAATTTACATCCCTGCACAATCAGCAAGCAGTATACTCAAATCAGTAAAAAAACTGGGATTCTCTACAATGTGAATAGTCACTAAGTAGCGAAATGGGTACCTAAAATTTTCAGTAAAAATACAGAAAAAAAAAAGTTATTTGGAATGACTTAAAAATTATCAAAATAGAAAAAATGCACCCGAATATAATTTTTATAAAACTTCTTATACACAAGATACTTTCAAGACTATTGACATCAAACAAAATAATAAAGAACTTAGGAATCAAGGACAAAATAAGAAAATCCAGATAAAACCATTCTTCAAAAAAAGCCCTGCAATCGATAAAAATAGAAAGAAAGATCTACTGGATCTTTGTAAGGAAAATGCCATTAGACAAGTTTATTGGCCATTTTACCAAATTTACCGGAAAAGATGGAGTAGAGGAGGGGCATGAGTCTGACTCTGAATAATTTGTATTTATTTAACTTTGTTTTAACCTTTAACTACACGCGCTGGCGTATTTTGTACGCCAGATATAATAATTCAACTGCAAATATCTTTAAAAATATAATTTTTGACCTGGTTTATTTCTCTAACCTATCACTGGAATGTGCTTTACAATTTGGTTTTAGTTTCCTTATAATCGGCGTTCTGGGAAGATCGTAATTTACAGTTTATTATTTGTTGTTTCCGGTGGTGGAAAATATACGCCACGATTATATTAAAATAAGTAGTACAGTAGAGCGTCGATTATCCGAACGTCGATCAACCGAACGACCGGTTATCCGAACTCCCGCGCCCCGCTCTCGAGTACTGAGCAAGCGTTAGTAATTAACGCTTAAAATATCTTTAATTTTCTTCAATTGTGTATCCAAAAATATGTTGTTGCAAAGACTGCACTTTTTTGTTTAATTGCTATTTGTTATTATCAAGGTATAAACAAATATACAGTTATATAAATATGTTTTTTTTACTTGTGGATAAATATGTATGACAATCTCAATATAGTTCGATTATCCGAACAAATCGGTTTTCCGAACACCCATGTCCCCCAATTAGTTCGGATAATTGACGCTCTACTGTAATATAAGTACATATTTCAATTGTTTTTTAGTCATTATGACACAAAATATATTTTTCTTTATAAACAATACTTTTTCTCTTGTAAAAAATCACATTTCAAAAAATTTTTTATTAGTAACTTTATTTATCATGGAATCCAGTTATTCCATGATTCCAGTTATAAATCCCAATTGGCTTACTGAGAAGGAACTCCAAGTATTCACTGATGCCGAATAAGGTTTATAACAAACAACTAAGTGTATTTAAAGAAAAAAAATAAACAAATCCGCTGTTTTTAAGTGTATTTTCTTGTGACGTATAAAGTACGCCACGCGTGTAGTTATGTTATAACTTGATGCGCGGGTAGTTAAAGGTTAAATTAAAAGTTTAATTTTCTAACAAGTTAATTTTATCTAAAATCCTATGGTCACCAGATAGACCTCTATTTACAAAAAGTAGCTAATTTATGTTGTGATTCAAGAAAAAAGTTTAGTTCGATAGTGTAACAATGTCACTAAAGTTTAAATTTCAGTTAGTTTAAACAAATATTATCTAAATATTTTCATGCACTAAAATGTTCTACAGTCCTTCAAAACCAAATTACTTATTTTCGTTCATAAAAAGTGAAAATTGAAAAATGAAAAAAATATATAGAATATAAAATACGAAATTTCTTTTTCTTCATTTTCTCACATATTCTAATTTTGGACTTGTTACGCTATTGAAGTGAGGTATCGAAATATATTAGCTATTTTCGAGGTGGACATTTTTTACCCACCCTTCGGCATACATGGAACCTAAAAAAGGTTGGGCGTTTAAGGGTTAATGAACTCTCTCCATGCCATCTGTGTTGCTTCCTGCCTGCCAAGTCTTACCCTTACTCTGTAGTATCTGTGAGATGTCACTATCCATTCTTTAATCGGTCGTCCTCTTCTGTTCTTCCCTATTGGTTTTGCTTCCCACACTCTTTTTATTTGTCTATTATTGTCCATCCGGGTTAGATGTCCAAACTATGCCAATTTTTTCTCCTTGATCGAGTTGAGTGACGGTTTGATTTTGAGTTGTTCTCTTATTTCTTCATTTCTGATTCTGTCAGTTTTTTTTACTCCGATCATTCTTCTGAGGTATTTCGTCTCTGCTGCCTGAATTCTGCTCTGCTGTATTTTGTTTAATATCCAATTTTCTGCTCCATATTATGTCACTGTAGGTCTATATATTGTTTTGTATATTGTCATCTTGGTTTTTGTCGATATTTCTTTATTATTAAGGAATCCTCTATTTAGTGCTTGGAATAGTTTTCCTGTGTTTTCCATTCTGTTGTTAAGATCGTCCTCTATGTCTCCTTTGTTGTTGATTACTGTTCCTAAATATTTGTATGAATTTCTCTGTATTATTCTTTGTTGATCTATCATTACTTCTATTTGATCTTTCGTCCCTTGTTTCCTTGATATTTTCATTATCTGAGTCTTCACTTTGTTTACGTTATAAGTTGTATTGGCTTGCTTCTAGGTTCCATTTCTCTAAGTTGTATTTTAGTTTTTCTGCTGTTTCCGCAATTAATACTATGTCGTCTGCCAATATACACATCTCAGCGTTTATCATTTGCATTCTGTTCCAACCGATGCAGTATTTTTTGAAAGGTTTCTTACATTCTTTCACTATCTCATCTACTACATTTATGAATAGCACTGGGCTGAGACTTCCCTTGTGTCTAACTCCTTGAGTTGTTTCAAATGGTTCTGACTGTATATTTAACATTCTTACTGTATTTGTTGTTTTCATGTATATACTTTTTGTTGCTTCTATCAGTTCTTCACTTACTTGTTTCTTTTTTAGGCTTTCCCATATATCTTCTCTTTTGATTGAGTTGTAAGCTTTTTCCATGTCTATAAAGCTCAGATATATTTCTCTATTTTTCTTTAAGGCTTTTTCTATTACTTGTTGCATGGTGAATATATCGCTGTCCCGGTGGAACAATGACACAACTACAAAAGTGTAACTTTTCAGGAGAGCCAAAAATATAAAATTATTTTACTTAATACCTCATGCAAGGAAGCATAATGGAGATACTGGATTAGTATTGCAGTTATACTTGGCCATCGTGATATACTGTAACTCTACTACACATTCGAAATGAATTCTTTATTTTTCATCCCTAAATTTGATCCCCAATTGCAATTACGTCATTGTTGCGTCAGTTATTTTGTGGCAACAATGACGTAATTGCAATTGGGGATCAAAAGGGATGAAAAATTAAAAATTTAGAATTTAGTTTTAGAAAGAAAAATTTTTAATTTGGTTTTAAAGATAATATCTTTAAAACTAAATTCTAAATTTTCATTTAATATTCTAAATAATTTCCACAGACATACTGATTTTGTAAAATTTTTGGTTATCTAACTAGTTCTGAAAGGTGGCGTGGATATAAGGACAAAAAGTCAAATCTTTTAGTTTGTTATCAGCTAAAGGAGTTTTTGAAGAGTAAGCCCTACGCAGCTGAAGTTTCGGTGAAAACAATTCCGACGAACTCCGACTTCTTTTTTGGCAAACATCAACTTTCGTCCACGTTGGTTGTTTATAACTTTCTTTATACAGGAAGTAATCTTTCCCTTGTAAGATTTAAAGTAGCATTACTTCAGTTATCATTAAGTTAACATCCAGTCCATTTCATTGTACAACGCTTTTACATAGTAAAACTCAGTGAAATTAATTTCTTTAACCGTTAAAGGAGCTTCTGTTTTACTAATACAAATAAATTACTAATATGAATTTTTCTAATGAGAAACTGATTAATATGGTTTTTGTGCTAGAACTGTGTAACAAAAATGTGCTACTAGCAATAAGAATTTATCATCAGCAATTCCCTGATAGAGTAAAAGAAGGGAAACTTTTGAAAATTTACTAGAACGGTTTCAAGGGACTGGACACTTTTTTCTAATAATCTCACACTCTGAGTGATTACTTCTTGTAATCACTTTACTTTACTTTAAACTTAATGCGTTAGAGAGAATTCGATAAACTATGACACACTGAAAGAAAGGTTTAGTTTGAACTGTATATCGATAGCATAGAAGACAGATGTGGTATGTGCATTAAAACAAATTTTTCAGTAGAGTAATTTTTGAAGCTTGGGCACCTGTTTTATAAGTCTAACTTTTATATTGCTATAGATATATACAATAATTCCTTGACTACTGTTATATTAACAATTTAAAAAAAAATGTCAAAATCATTTCGAATGTTAAATATAGGATTAATTACCTATTCGCTTCATGTATGACTGACCCGACACCTAGTGTAGCCACTAGAAATTTTCAGTGGACACAATTTGACGTTAAACATATGATACACATATGACATATTTGAAGTTAATGTAATATTTCTGTGGTACTAAGGCAAAACCAGATACATATGTGAAAAATTATCGATTTTTCGTTTTTAATGCCAATATGTACATTGAGCGAAACCCTACATGGCTAAACGCATCCATGTAACCAGTAGATGATGAAATTAGTTTCCGATATGTCAACTATTACTACAACACTGCAAACTTTTAAACTCATCTGCTGCAAAATCACGTTTTTTGACATATCGGGTTTTGCCTTAGCACCACAGATTTTTATTTACCATTTTTGATAATAAACAAGTTCGAGTCTCAAACAAATGTCAAATTAAATAGCCCGGATATTTGGAAGCTTTCTAAAGAAAATTTTAAAGGTTTTTTTTTCACTTTTTCGTTATACATAGTTTAGTTGTCGGTGTTAACATTAATTAAGTGAACATCAAAAGCAATTAGGCAGTGTGAATTATTATTACCAGATTTTAACATCAGCTGGGTCTATTAAACTATTAATTTCGTGGTGTGTATATAATAAAAAATGGAAATAGATGACGATAGGAATATACCACCAGATCAGGGAAGGAACGAAAGTCATTATGAAAATATAAATAATAAAAATCAAAACTGCAATAATAAGGTATTCTTTTTCTCATGATCATCTTTCAGTGCGTCACAGTTTTTTGATTTCTTTCTAAAGCATTAAATTGTATGTGACAGAAAAAAAGGCACGTCGGTGATTACTTCTAGTTCTGTGATTATTCTAGTTGTCGATAGATGGCGCCATAATTAAAAAAATAATTTTTTTTTAATTAGATAATAATATTACAAATATAATCTGTATAATTTATAAGACTATACAAATCAAAGAAAATACCATTTTATAAATGCAAGAAACACATTTGATTTGTTTTTATTCTAAATTGAAAATAAAATGTGACAACTGTCAGATTTAACTAAAATGTCATGTTAGAATAAATGTCATAAATGTGTATTATCACGGACTTACCCTTTTTCCTATCATTTGTGACGCACTGAAAAATGATCATGAAAAGGACAATAAGCGAAATATCTATTGAAAAAATTATTATTCAATCATTATTGGCCAGAGTTGTCATATTTCGCTGCTACGGGCGCTGGCATAGTTTCGTGTATCCCCACCATGGTCACGCACGGAGCGAATAGATATATGCGCTAACTATTTCTGTGCACTACTTTATTGTAGATACCACATCTGGCTGCTTATAATGTTAACTGTTTAAAAATAAATGATAAAAAGTAAAACCAAATGAAATGGAAAAGTAGTTAATTATCAAAACTGTAACAAATATCACTTCTTGACTTCACAAAATAGAGTGGTGTAAAGGCTTCATTAAATAAACAAGCTGCTATTTGGGTTGCAATTTAAAACATAAACATGTTTAGGGGCTATCGACGATACGCAATTATTGAAGCTCCCATTTATTATTATTTTGAGTATGGGCAACACTGCGCGTCAGGGAAAATGGACACCCCACAAAAATGGGTAATTTTTAATGACTCGAATTTCCTAAACCTGTTGTCCTTTTTAAGTGATTTTTTTAATATGTTATAGCCTTTTTGTTTAACAATATCGCTGTAATAATACTGTTTCTAAACAGGTAAATTATCATTGTATACCGGATGACCAATCAAACTGTGTTTTTTCTCAAAGTTCGCAACACAAAATACTGAAATTAAAACACAACTATAGCCTCAGGTTTTCTTAACATTCTGTTTTTTGATTTATTCGCTTGTGGGATAATAAAAAGTTATGTAGGTACTTTTTCATCTAGCCATGTTCTTCATCAATACAGGGTGTTTTTAAATGAGTGCGACAAACTTTAAGGGGTAATTCTGCATGAAAAAATAATGACAGTTTGCTTTATAAACATGTATGTCCGCAAATGCTTCGTTACCGACATACGGGATGTTGAATTTTTTATTACAAACTGACGATTTATTTATTGCTCTAAAACCGGTTGAGATATGCAAATGAAAGTAAGTTTTAAAAGGTAGTTATTGCGCATTTTTTGACGTACAATTAAGAATTTTATATTCTCTGTTGACGTGCATACGGGTCATATTACCCGTATGCACGCCAATAGTGAATATAAAATTCTTAATTACATGTAAAAAAAGCACAATAACTATCTCTGAAAACTACCAAATTTCATTTGCATATCTCAACAGGTTTTAAAGCAATAAATAAATCGTCAGGTTGTAATAAAAAATTCAACATTCCGTATGTCGGAAATGAAGCATTTGCGGACATATATGTTCATAAAGCAAACTGTCATTATTTTTTCTTGCAGAATTACCCCTTAAAGTTTGTCGCACTTATTTAAAAACACCCTGTATTGATGAAGAACATAGCTAGATGAAAAAGTATCTAACTCTTCAATTTGTTAAGAGATGTCGCTGGATCGCGTCCCAATGGGAATTTGAACGATCTTTCAAATTCCCCTTAAGGCTATGGGTACATAATTCGCAAATATTTTACGTGTATCCCTACTTTTTCTGTCTTTACACGGCAAATTACGTGTAGTAAAATTCACACTGGTATGGATATGTAAACATTACTAGAATGTCATTCTACTTGAAAATGTCATCATTAATTTAAAGAGATGGGTTTTGAATGTTCTTGGATAACTGTTATTTTTATAATTGGAAATTATTAATTCAGTTAATAAATGTGATAATTTTTTCACTAACTATGTATTCAGTGATTGTAATAATTTATTTGTACAACAAAGACTAATACTCAATCGAGAAAAGAGGAAAAGTGTTAAAGTGATTTTTTAATAATACACTCCTGGCCAAAAAAAATGGGACACCTTAAAAATTGGTGATTTTTGATGTCTGGAATCTTCTAAACCTGTTGCCCGATTTTAGTGATTTTTTTAATATGTTATAGCCTTATTCTTTAAGAATCTCGATGTATTAATATTGTTGCTGAACATGTAAATGTCATTATATACCGGGTGTAACAATAATACTGTGTTTTTTCCTCAAAGTTCGGAACACCCTGTGGAACATTTTAGCACTTAAAAAATATTGAAATTAAAACTCAATTGTAGCCTTAGCCTTTCTTAACATTCTGCTTTGTGACTCATTCACTTCTGTTGGATAATGAAAAAGTTAGCTACTTTAACAATTAGCCATGTTCTTCATCAATACAGGGTGTTTCTAAATAAGCGCGACAAACTTTAAAGGATAATTCTGCATGAAAAAATAATGACCGTTTGATTTATGAACATATGTCTGCAAATGCTTCGTTTCCGAGATACGGGATGTTGAATTTTTTCTTACACACTGACGATTTATTTATTGCTCTGAAACCAGTTGAGATATGCAAATGAAATTTGATGGGCTTTAAAAGGGAGTTATTGCTAATTTTTTGACGTACAATTATGTATTTTATATTCACCATTGGCGTGCATACGGGTATATACCCTGTATGCACGCCAATGGCGAATATAAAATTTTTAGTTGTATGTCAAAAAATGTAAAATGACTACCTCTTAAAACCTACCAAACATTTGCATACCTCAACCGGTTTTATAGCAATAAATAACTCGTCAGTTTGTAAGAAAAAATTCAACATCCCGTATTTCGAAGACGAAGCATTTGCGGACGTATGTTTATAAGGCAAACTGTCATTATTTTTTCATGTAGAATTAACCCTTTAAGTTTGTCGCGCTTATTTAGAAACACCCTGTATTGATGAAGAACATGGCTAATTGTTAAAGTAGCTAACTTTTTTATTATCCAACATAAGTGAATGAGTCAAAAAACATAATGTTAAGAAAGCCTAAGAATACAATTGAGTTTTAATTTCAATATTTTTTAAATGCTAGAATATTCCTCAGGGTGTTCTGAACTTTGAGGAAAAAACACACTAGTATTGTTACACCTGGTATATTATGACATTTACATATTCAGCAACAATATTACTAAATCGAGATTCTTAAAGATTAAGTCTATAACATACTAAAAAAATCACTAAAATCGGACAACACGTTTAGGAGATTCGAGACATCAAAAATGACCCATTTTTAAGGTGTCCCAATTTTTTTGGCCAGGAGTGTATATTGTTATGGAACGCTTACAATTTTGAACATCTTTAACAACAAAATACTTGGATCACAGAATATATTATCCTGATGTATTCTCTGCTTGGATCTTCCACAAATAATACACAATAAATAACGTTTTATTAAATTCACGTCTTAAATCAATTATTTATCAAATACACTATATTTCAATAATATTTAATCAATAACTCAACATATTCCCGATGCAATGTCAAATATTTAAAATTGTCACTGATTGTCAGTGTCTGACTGACAATATATTCTGACAATATTATATTCGGCTGAGTGCGTTGTAAGACAAAGATAGATTTGGAAAATATTACCACGGCATTGTGTTTATTTTTTTCGAATCCTGAAAAAACCAATAAATATTTTTGAAAAATTTAAACGCAGAATGAAAGACTAAATTATTACCGAGGGCCGAAAGTCCCTTAGAATAAATAAAAAGTTTATTTTGAATGATATATTTGAAATTAAAAATCACACTAAATTTTCTCTTAGTTTTTTACCCCTGTAACTTATTAAAATAAACATTATAGAAGTTCTCAGGGACTTTCGGCCCTCGCTAATAACGTGATCTTTCATTCTGCGTTTAAATTTTTCAAAAATACTTATTAGTTTTCTCAGGATTCGAAAAAAATGAATCCCCATTTGAATAGCATTGCAGCCGAAAATAAGTACCGATCCTCTTAAATTGATGGTTGAGCTGTTTTTCGATTCAGAGGAGTGCACGCTAGCGCTGTTGAAAAAGCCTGAAACGGTGGAAACAGCTGTCCGGCGATTGTGCATCCCTCTGAATCAAAAACAAGCAAAACCATCTTTTACTTTTCTATCTTTACTCAGATTTGAGTACTAGAAAGTTCCTCTTCTGTCCTTTTTCTAGACGAATAAAAACGGAATGTGATTGCAAGGAATCCTTTCTGTTTTCTATATTCGTCGTCTGCGGTCTTGTAAATTGTTAAAGTCGCAGATTAAGGATGTACCAGAAAGAACTTTCAACACGAAAAGTCTCAGATTTAAATAACTATTTACCATTTTAATTTTATTAAATTGGTGGATTCTGCATCTGTTACTCTTCATTTTGTTAAGAGATGTCGCTGGATCGCGTCCCAATGGGAATTTTAATGATCTTTCAAATTTCCCTTAAGTTGATGGTTGAGCTGTTTTTCGATTCAGAGGAGTGCACGCTAGCGCTGTTGAAAAGGCCTAAAACAGTGGAAACAGCTGTCCAGCGATTGTGCATCCCTCTGAATCAAAAACAAGCAAATCCATCTTTTACTTTACTACCTCACTTTTTATGATCCCACATAAGCGAATTAATAAAAAAACAGAATGTTAAGAAAACCTGAGGCTATAGTTGTGTTTTAATTTCAATATTTAATAAATGCTAGAATATTCCACAGGGTGTTGCGAACTTCGAGAAAAAACATAGTTTGATTGGTCCATCCAGTATACAATGACAATTTACATGTCGAGCAACAACATTATTACAGCAATATTGTTAAAGAATAAGGCTATAACATATTAAAAAAATCAGTTAAATCGGACAACAGGTTTAGGAAATTCGAGACGTCAAAAATGACCCATTTTGTGGGGTGCCCGGTTTCTCTGACGCGCAATGTAATTCATTTTTTGTCAAATCCTGGTTAATAGGTTTTAATACATATGTCTTGAGTTTCTTGAGGGAGGAGGTGAATGCCAAAATTTTCGTTGAAACTTGCGAGCTTTATACTTTTGGTATTTGCACCATGAATCGACACCTTTTGGACAATGCGAAGATTGCGGATTGGCGTATTGACGTCTTTTCTTGTGTCCTTTTGCAAGAACATCAGTCTTTTCTTAGAAATTAGAATTGGGGAATCCCGAAGTATTTAAAAACATTATATGGAGGGTTGTATACATTTTAGTGTTACAAAAAATAATGAAGGTTTTCAAATCGATGGCTTAGTGTGAAAACCTCGTATCTCATTTTGCAGAAAATTTTACATGAGTGACTTTAAACTGAATTTCTGCATACTCTTACCCAAAATATATATGAAAAATGTATTTTTGTAATAATCTAAACGTACTCAGAATCAAAAATATGTAAAGATAGTTTTTTGTTTTAAGTTATAGTATGTAGAAATTAAGTTTAAAGTCTCTCCTGTAAAATTTTCTGTGAAATGAGATACGCGGTTTTCACACTAAGCTATCGAAATGGTCAAAGAAATAACAAAAATTGTGTCTCTAGATATGACAGTTCGTGATAAAATTTATATTTTCCAATTGATCCCGACCATCTGGCTGGCAGCATTTAAATACGCAATCATCACTTTCGGTGGTGTTGAAATGACATCTTCGTAATTTAAAACTATTTTGAACAGAAAATAACATGTTACTCTAAAAATCTAGAATATTCAGAGAGGGGCTAAATTATGGAATAAATTCATTTTATTTAAAATGAACGACTTTGGAGAAAAATCCCGAAACGGGTCGATTTTTATTTTGAAATTAAAATTTTTTGGCATAATATGCCAAATATATTATATTTCATACTAGTGACAGAGAACAATAACCACAGAGAAATGACACGCCTTTGATCTTTGGTGGCTAAGCCGCCAACGACACTTAAAGCAACCAGAGCGACCATCGAAGCAATAGTCAGTGGGCATATCACACAATATAAATTCGTAAATAAAATTAAGCATTTATGTTGACTTTCAATAAATATAGAATATTGCACCGAGAAAAAAGTTGCGTACAGGGCCGGCGTTTGTTGGCATTCTTTATAATAATGGAATTATTTTTGATTTACAAAAGGTTGCAAATATATCGCACAATGATGAAAATCATATTGATTGGAACCATAAATAAAAATACCTTTTTATTTATCCTGATTTTGGCATTGAAAGACCAATAATAAAATATACCAATTTATTACGGTAGGTGTGGCTTTCACTGATTGTTTTTGGCTTGGGCTGATACAAGATATAATTTGTTCGTCGAGGTATTTCCTAATAAATTATATTTTTTAATATAGGTTATCGAAAAATAACACAGCCATTGTAACGGCTACAGAAATGTCACAAACTCTGAAAGTTCCAATTCTCTTTGGGTGACAAATGTTCGTTATCGATAACAAGAAACTTTATGTTGAAATCTAATGTCAATATTGTTCTTGTCTTGGAAACCTATCAAAAGTACAGTTTTCCTTTAAAGTCGAATATCGGAGCAAACGAATAAAAACCCAAGAAGTAGTGTAAGAGTATATTTCTATAAATATAAATATACAACAATCTAAAAAATAATAAAAAAATATTATACGAATCGATACAATTACACCGATTTGTAACATTACATACACTATACATTCAGTATCATTGTAAATCCAGGATGTCCACCGCTATAAAATGGCGGATTACATATTTTTTCACAACTACATCAACATGGGTATCAAATGAAAGAGCTTGACTATTAATAAAGAGTTCATTATAGAAAATCCAAAATGGCCGCCAAAAAATGGTGGGTTACATATTATTTAATTTCACAACTACTTCAATATGGGTATCGAATGAAAGGGCTTGACTACTAATAAAGAGTTCATTATAGAAAATCCAAAATGGCCGCCAAAAAATGGTGGGTTAGATATTTAATTTCACAACTACTTCAATATAGATATCAAATGAAGGGGCTTGACTAGTAGAAAAGAGTTCATTATAGAAAATCCAAAATAGCTGCCAACAGAATAGTGGATTACATATTTTCGTTGGCATACTGTTATACCCCCATTTACTGTTTTTTTTATTTTTATTGACTTCTAAAAGGCATTTGATCGTGGTAAATATTTTATATTGATCGAGGTTTTAAGAATCATTGGCAAGATTTTCCCAATTATGTCTCCAACAATTTTTAGTTTGAATAGTATTTTGATTTTGTTTGCGTCGTGTAAATCAGAAATTGTCGTGTATAGAACTCTTTATATATATTTTTATTTAGTAAAAATAGAATATCTTGGCAAGCGATGACACCCGGACAACATCTGTTTTTACCTACCTTCGGAGACTTGCGTCTGTTATGAAATACATGCACTGACACCAAATTTATTATTTTTATTTTGAAATAGGTATCCCTTGCTTGGCAGAGCGAAGTTTAGTTTTTTATGCATTACGTAGGGGTAATGTATACAAGGAAATGAATCACTTTCTTCATGATTTATTATCAATAATATTTAATCAAGTCAAATTAAGACTATTAGATACCTAATAACTAATATGTAAAAATTACAAAGCAATAACAATAACAATTACCTGTTATTATTCTTAGGAAATCTAAATAAACTTATTCCTCTTCCTGTCGCAGAGGAACATCCGTGAACCACACACGAGTAACCAGACATTTTAACTATTATAATTATTATATAAATGCTCAAACAAACTTGTTAAGTCAAGTATTTACCATACACGCCTATGGACTATCGTAAAACAACCAGAGTGACAGAATTAGCTGGAATTAGCATGTGTTGGGAACACATAAAGCAACCAGGTTCGCGCATGCGTCTTCAAAAACGGTACACGTTTTAAGTACGGTCGTGTCGTTTCTCTGTGGTTATTGTTCTCTGCTAGTGACGTCATCCTTCTGAGCGTGATTACGTAATCAATGATTTTTTAAATGGGAATAGGTATCGTGTGGTATCTCATTTCAAACGGTGTTTAATTCTCTATTTAGTAGTATAAACATCAATATTATTATTTATACAGGCTCGATCGGATAGCTCAGTGCGATTAGCGGCTGACCCGCACTTCACTTCGCCGTGAGGTATGTGAGTTCAAGCCCAGCCAGGCCATCGGAAAAACAAAAAAGGCTAACTCGTCAGTATAAAATTCGAAATATGAATCTGGCGCTTAGACTGGAATATGCGGGCATCTGATCGGTCTATGAGGACGAAGTTCTGCAAGGGATAGGGGCTTGTGGCTCGGTGATACTTCCCCATAGATCCCTACCGGAAGGGCGTTGACGCCTAAAATACCGGTGTATATATATGTTAAAAGGCGTATGTGGCGTCCTCTGGGTAATACATCATTTTTGATGGCAAACTTAGATTTCTCGTCTCAAAAAACCCCGCTTACCAAATTTCGTGTTCTTAATAAAACAAAAGAAATTTTGGCACCCTGTATTTCGATTACTATCATTTTTTGTACTAAAGTAAGTTAGCTTAAATCGACCTATTTTAAGCTCTAAGGTTAAGCTCTTGCCCATTCGTTACCAAACACACTATAATACTATACGTTATATTAACAGATAATTATTATTTTAGGTGTCTCTTGCGAAGACATCCAAAATGATGAATGCAATGCAATATTAAAATATCCCGGAAATAAATTGAACCAAAATTTAACTGCTACTACGGATGTGACCACCGAAAAAAAATATTTTGAATGTGAAATATGCTCCAAACAATTAGCAACAAAGGGTAATTTAAAAGTACATATGAGACTGCATACTGGTGAAAAACCATTTGAATGTGAAATTTGCAAGAAACAGTTTTCATTGAAATTATATTTGAAATCGCATATTATGAGTGTGCATACTGGTGAAAAACTATTTGGATGTAAAATTTGCACCAAACAGTATTCAACGAAACAAAATTTAATATCGCATATGAGAACGCATACTGGTGAAAAACCTTTCACATGTAAAATATGCGCCAAAGAGTTTTCACACGCACAAAGTTTACAATATCATATACAAACGCATACTGGTGAAAAATTTTTCACTTGTGAAATTTGCACCAAACAGTTTTCAACGAAACAAGACTTAAAATCACATATGACAGTGCATACTGGTGATAAATCATTTGAATGTGAAATTTGCACTAAACAGCTTTCAACAAAGGGTAATTTAAAAGTACATATGAGAGTGCATACTGGTGAAAAACCGTTTAAATGTGAAATTTGCATAAAACAGTTTTCAACAAATAGACATTTAACCATACATATGAGAGTGCATACTGGTGACAAACCATTTGAATGTGAAATTTGCACCAAACAATTTTCAGTGAAACTAAATTTAAAATCGCATATGAGAGTGCATACTGGTGAAAAACCTTTCACATGCAAACTATGTTCAAGACAGTTTTCACACAGATGTAGTTTAAAATTACATATTCAAACTCACCGATGAGAACGATGTAAAAGCACATCTCGCTCATCCGCAAGAAAAGTGACACAACTCACAAATGCATAAATCGAGTTATCTTGTTAATTTGACTCCAAATATATGTTTACATCCAACTTCGAAAGATGGCGGTAGTGTCATTATTCCTTTGGCGGTAAAATAAGTACTTTTATTCCGGAACAATGACACTTTTCAGTTATGTTCTGACATTCGACGTGAACTTATCGTTATTTATCACAAAAACCTAGAGTGTCCTAGGTATTTTTCGTTAATTTTAAAAAAAGTTGCAAACATTTTAAAGAAAAGTGACAACTCAAAATTTTGATCATTTTTCCTTATTAAATCAAATATATATTATGTGTTTGTAAATTTGGTTCCTTAGTTATTATTGTAATACAGTATACACTTCATACTCCGTCGTTTTGCAATCTGACACGCTCGGTAGTCCGACGCACCTCCCGTCAAGGTCGCCGCCGTGTCTGCTTGTACTCAAACCTGCCGCGACATGAATTAAATGTATTACCTTCCATATTTCTTTTAATAAACATGTTTTAGTTAGCCGAAATGGATGTTTCATTTGCATATTAATCTGGGTAGCATTTTACTCATAAAATTTAAAAAAATTGTATCAAGGGACAACTGTAGTTATTCTGAATTTACTGATTAATTTTTAGACACTTATATTTAAATAAAAACACTTAATTAATATTATTTTATTTACAATCACTCTAATTCATTTAATATTAAAAACAAGTAACTAAAAACTCACCCATAATTCTTCTTCTTAACGTGCCCTATCAAGTCCCCTTGATGTTGGCGATTAACATGGCGAAACTGTCTCTGTCTCGAGCTATTCTAAATAGTTGCTCTGCTTTCTTTATACCTGTCCACTCTCTGATATTCTTTAACCAAGAGTCCTGTTTTCTGCCAATTGCTCTGCGTCCTTTGATTTTACCCATCATAATAAGTTGAAGAATATTATGTCGCTCTCCCCTTACTGCGTGTCCAAAATAGGCTATCTTTCTGTATTTGATATTATCAAGCAGCTCGCGAGTAGCATTTAAAATTGCGCGGTGATAAAAAGATTGTTTAATATCGAATATGAAAATTGAATGTTTGATTAATATCGAATATGAAAATTGAATGTTTGAGATTAAACATATTGCGCGGCGACAAATAGCTCCGAACACGGCGACAGTAAAGCAACGACAATAAAATGATGATAAGATATTTATAACATAGCAATAGTTTAATGTAATGTGTGATGTGAAGACAATAGTCTTTGAACATTTCATCAATCCTCAAACTGCAACCCCTTATGTAATAATATCAAAATTAAATCTGAATCAGAATTTAAATCAAAACAAAATTCAGTTGGGTAAAGGTAAAGGAAAATGTATTGAGTGGGAAAGATGTTTCAGTGTGTTCATTATTATATTATTATTGTATTCTGTTGTTATTATTATCGTATTGTATTATTAGGTATTAACCGTTTCAGTCACACACCTAGAAAGAGGCATCCAAAAATTATAAAATTTGGTAGATATGCTTGAGAGAGATAACTAAAACAATATGTAACAAAAAAAAGATTGCCCTCCATCTGTTTTTTTTGTTACGACTTGTACCTCACAAGATACATGTTGCCTTTAAGGATGTTACAAAAAAAAAAACAAAATCAACTAATTAGTATTTAATTTATTCTAATACTAGAATTAAATTTATTATTATCATCTAACGAAATACAAAAAAAGAATAGTTATTTAGAAAATTACTTAAGAGCCTGTCTATTATGAAAATTGGCAAAACAATTCCTGCCATTTACTTCATATTGTATAACTTCTTGGTCGTTGTTTGTCTCTTCCTTCAAATCATCCTCTAGAATCCTTGAGAATTAGCTTCTTCATCTGAACGAGCACTTTAATTCAAAAATTGAACTATTTCATCATTAGGTTCCAATTGAGTATCATCCTCACATCCATCATCTTTATCGTCAATATCCGGAATATCTGTGGTATCGTCATTTTTAAGATAATATAGTAACTCCTCATTTGTAAGTGGTTTTTTACTATATTTAGCCATATCTGGAAATAAATATTTCATGGAATAACATGTTTTATACGAAAATATAAGTGGTGTAAAAACAAAGTCGGCAATCTCCCATTTCCTTAATTTTGGGAAACCGCGAAAAACTGTAGAAGCTAGCAAAATTAAATTAACGCAATAAAACTGATAAGAATCATATAAAATTTGGTTTGTGATCGGATATCCAGAAGGAGGAGCTTAAGAAATTATTTATTTTCCTTTTTTAAATATTTTTGTTTGGAGATTGCCGCTTTTGTTTGCAACGCTAGTAGATTGACTGATATGAAAATGATCTATAAGGATATTACCAGTTTTGAAACTAATTAAACATCGTTGTGCCGGTTACTTAGTGAAGAAAAATATATTTTGATATTCAACAATAATGTAAAAGCAATTTAAATGCATATATCACGTAAACCAAAATATCCGGAAGTTCGGGTATATATTCACAGGTTTCGACAGAGTTCACGACATTCACAGTTGATCACGTGCGAGAGCAACGTGGTTCTTATTGGCCCGCAGCGGAGATTGCCGTGTTTGGTACGCACTCAGCTATGGATATTGCTGCTTTTGATCTTAACATGAATTTTTCACTGCGATTTGTATACACTTAAAGACCGCTTTTGGTTTTTACAAATAGTTTTATCTAACAGATAATGTATCAACAAAACATGAAAAAGTGGAGATTGCCGCCTTTGATTTTACACCCCTCGAATAATACATATTATTATATATTATTCGTTTTGTCACAAAAAACATCTTTAAAGGCAGTTTGTACCTCACAAGGTACATCTAATTCAGGTGCCCAGATTACCTACTACTTTGTATCATCTACATTTTTGGGAAACTAATACATACTATGATAAATTACAGTGTTTACTTACCTATCAAACATATATCCGCGTTTATTTTCAAAAATAAATAGCAAAAACCACATACACAGACTGTCCTAACCTCTTGCAAATGTCACTTAAACGAACTAATTTCAAATCGGGTTATAATTATCAAGCAAAAACAAAATCAAGCGCAGAATGCAGGCGTCTACGAATTAGACTTGATATTTGACCTGCAAAATATTTTATTGGATATAAGTCAATTCCCATTGGTGTTTGAAATCATACATAATAAATGTACCTCTTGAGGTACAGTGTGAGTGAAAGGGTTAATTATTTTGCGGTCATCCCTTTGTATTGTCCTTTTGGTTGACCATAATTGAAGTATTAGTTTAAGGTAATACATACTTCAATTATGGTCAACCAAAAATGGTTCTTTGTGTTTAAACAAACGCCTCTATACAGGACAACGCCTTGAAGCAAAAAATATTAAACTGTTCATTTATTTACTGAATAATCTGTGTAAAACAATTCTTAGAGAATGAATATAAATACAATATTATTTAGTTAATACATTGTATTTATGCTTAATAAAAGAAATGGCATTGAAATCAAAACAAAATAAATATCAAGATTTATATAATGCCGTTAAGAAAGCATAGGAACTCCGATGAAAGTGTTGTCTTTCGTCCAAATAAAGTTAATTAGTTGTGCAGTGCATTGAGAGAAAAAAGTACGCGGATATTAATGAACTACATAATAATACAGATTTGGATACATTCGTAAATAATGTTTGAGACAACTTTAAAAAATCCAGAAATAGCATGGAATTTTTATAAAAATCACTAAAAGGGTGGGGGGTCATGAGTTGCAATTGCGATGTCGGCATGAGGGAGGCCGCAACTGTAATTGATTCTATACGACGTAAGTGGGGGAGGAAATTAAAAACTCCAAATTTTTTTACGACGTAATTTATGGATGTTCCCTAAAAGCACATCTCACTCATCCGGAAGGAAAGTGACACAATTCAAAAAATGCTAAATCGAGTTATCTTGTTAAATTGACTCCAAATATCCAAAAATTTTATCAGAAAAAACGTCACATAATATATGCTTACATTCAACTACGAAAGATATGGTAGTAGTGTCATTATTCTTTTGGCGGTAAAATGAATACTTTTATTCCGGAACAATGACAGTTTTCAGTTATTCTCTGACATTCGACGTGAACTTATCAGTATTTATTACAAAAGTGGTTTTTCGAGAAGGATTCTAGTAGTCCATGTGGTGAGACCCTTCCCGTCTGATAAACATTTCTAATTCGGTTTCTCTGCGGATTCATATTCAAAAATGTCCCCTTTAAACAAATCTGAAGGGGGCCGGACGGAATTTTTGGGCAGAAATTGTTTAAACAATTTTTTTAACCAAATACATAACCAAAGTTGAAACGAATAAGCGATGGACCAGCCCAGCTAATTGAAATAATATTCGAAAATATTACCTCAATCATCCAAGGTAGCCATCGTTACACCCTTAGCTTAGCTCAGTCACTCAGGTGTGTGCTCGTCTTGTCCTAACCTTAGATATAAACTCTGAAAATTTAGAATGGTAGCAAACAAAACAATATTTTTAACTAATCATGTTTATTGTTCATAAAGATATAATAAAAATATGACATAGTAAATTGCATTAACAAATGTATTCAAATTCTTGCCAAAAACTAACAATTCTGGATTATACTTATGGCTTTTGGTATTCGGCTCGATGGTAACTTCTTGATGTCGAATGGTACTGCTGTTGTAGACTTCTCGTAGGCCTGGACGGATCTTCGGCCCTAGGTCCCTGCAGCTAGAGATGGTGGTTGTGCAGTCTACATGTCATGGTCTCACGTTGTCAGCCATCTGGTGCATCGCCGGCGATGTGCTTCATGCTCCCGAAAGGAGAAAGTAGATTTTATTCCCAAAAACTGTAACAGTAAAACCATATCAACAATCAAGAAGAAAACCAAATTGTACCTTTGCCAAATAGTATTCAGAAATAGTAATTGGCAAGGGTAAATTAGATAGAATTTAGATGAGGAGAATAGTTAAAATTTTGATTATTAAACGTGCATATAATATGTAAATTAAAAAGATAATATATTTAAAACCAAAATATCAAAACACATGGTCTGACATTGAAAGTTAGGTTAGATATAAAAAATATTAGAAAAAATATAAGAAGCTAGGTATGGATGGAATATAATGACTGTAAGAAATTATTAAAAAACTGTATGTAACTCACCCCAAGAGAAAGATTTGTTTTAGAATAAAAATTATTTATTTTTGAAGCTTCTTTGCCTTTTATGACATTTCCACCACTATTTTGGAGAATAAAATATGGGGGTTGTCACTGTCATTAAAATGACATGACAACGAACCTTGGACGAAATTTGAAATAACGAACATGGAACACAAGAGATGATACAATGTAAATAGGGTTGCCTATAGAACGGGCGCCAACCGATTTTTAAAGGGGAAAATGGGTAAACCCAATAGAAGAAGATAATTATTAATGAAATATTAAAGGAAATAAGGTAAAATAATTATTTAAAAATAAAATATCAAAGATGTGACGTTTGTAACGTTAAAAAGTTTAAACAAATACATAAGATAACCTTTTATTGCTCCAAAAAAATATATTTTTAGGTTTTTTGGGTCATTCTAAACAAGAAAGGTATCTTGTGATTTTTCTCAAAAATTTAGTTTTCGAGTTATAGGCGATTTAAAATCTAAAAAATGCGAAAATACGCATTTTCGAGGTTTAAATTAGTATTTTTAAGGGTGCCAATAACTTGTATTAAAGTTTAAACATTCCTTTTCAAGATTCCGAAGAGTGATCGGGTCTAACTTCAATTTAGACCGTAGTTTTTTAATTGTTAATTATGCGTGTCAGCGTGTCCATCCGGTTATTTTGCCGGTGCAGCGTGCACTATTTTCAAAAATCTCCTATTTTCCTCCCAATAATATTTTTTCTAGATTCTTTGGGACATTCTAAATAAAATAAGTTTCTTGACATTTTCCTCAAAAGTTACTAGTTTTAAAATTATAAGCGATTTAAAATGCGAAAATGTGTTTTTTGTCATTTACCGCCAAAAGAATAATGATACTACCACCATCTTTAGTTGGATGTAAGCATATGTGACGTTTTTTCTGATAAAAATTTTGGATATTTGGAGTCAATTTAACAAGATAACTCGATTTATTTATAAAAACAGTCACCCCCACTGTGATAAATAATCTGTTGAAATGAAAGTAAACTTGATGTAATAGTTAGAATGTTTGCAATGAAAGTGATAGGCAAACCACATTACACGTTAGATCGAAAACCTGAGAAACGATGTTAAGCCCTCTCGTGTGTACACCAAGGGTTTAGAAAAGCAATTTTATGTTGATTTTAAGTTGTCGATTTTTTTTTTGAAAAATGGCTTTGGCAGAGCCAGTTAGCCAGACTTGTTTGTGATTGATTGCAGATTCATAGTCATAAATTTCTTATAACGTAAGTACATTCTACAACATTATTTTTATAGATACATTGGTACATTGTGTAGCTTTTTTTATTTTGTTTTTTTTTAAATTATTTTACTGTGTTTTTTTAATATATATTTTAATTTGTGCGAAACACTTTTTTTACTTTTTTTCTATTCTTTTTTATTTTTGTTCCTATTTTTTTTTTCTTTTTTTTCTTTTTTTTTCATTTATTATTTTTTTTTTGTTATTATTTTATTATGTTTTTTTATATATTATTTTTTTTAAATATTTTCAAACCACATTAACAAATTATGCCTATTTATTACATATTACGTTTACAACTTGTATTTACATAATTTAACATGTTTATAAATGAGATGAAGAATTTCCATATCTTTGTAAATATTAATGTATTAAGGTTTATTGGGAAAAACATTTTAAATCTTTTAATTCCTTATAAAGGTCGTTTATGTTATTTATGTTTAAATGACATTCTAATATGACATGTGTTAGATCTCCGATTTTGCTACAAGTACAATTGGGAGTATCTGACAAGCCGATTCTATGCATGTAAGATGGCGTAAGAGCATGATTGGCTCTCAGCCGATTAATGGTCTTTATAAAATGTCTGTTATATTCTGTGTAAAACCATCTTTTTGAGAATATTCTAGGGTTACAATGAGCAAAATTTGAGCCAGTATTACATTCTTTGTAATGCAATTGCCAATTATTTTTATTTATTGTCGATTTTATTCGAATGATTGGAAGATATTAGAGTATGTGAAAGTTCAATAAAAGTTCACAATGGGGGTGACAGAGGTGTAAAAATGTCTCATAATCTGGAAGGGATGTATAAGGCAAGCTCAGACTCAAGCGACTAATTCCCAAGGGTCCTGCAGGCTACTCAGAACTCTAAGGGTTCGACAAAGCAAACCGTCATTTTGATATAGTTAACCATAGGGGAGAGGGTGGAATTAGAGAAGGTAAAGAGGTAGAAAAAGAGGTTTATGAGATTAATAATAAAAATGTGACATAAACGGGACCCAGAGAGACAAGTGAGACTATTAAATTTGGTTATAGTATGAATAGATGGGGTGAAAATAGTCATATATAGAATATGGATGAAAATTTAGAGATGGAGATGTATGTTGATGATAGCAGATGATAGTTTGTATCTGTATCATTGGATAGATGATAGTGATTAATGGATAGAAATGAAAAAAGAAAGAAAATCATTGTGGATTGTGCCAAATCAACTGTAAATGTGACTGTTGGAAAGTGAAGGAAGTAATAAAGGGGTGGAAAGTAATATTGTAATTAAGAAAGGAGGTAAGAAAAGAGTTGTCGATGAAGTGGATGGAAGTCCCGGTTGAACGAAACATGGCGGTTGACACAGTTCGGACTTTTTTGTTTTTCTTTGATGAAAGTATCTAATATGAAATAAAGGCCAGAAATTGTAATTTAAAAATAAAAATCGACATTTTTCAGGATTTTTCTCCAAAATCGTCCATTTTAGAGAAAATGAATTTATTCCATAATTTAGCCCCTCTCTGTATATGTATAAGTATTAATTAGTATAATACTAAGTTCGGTATATATCTGATTGTGAGTTAATAATTATTTTATTATTAAGTGATAAAACTACGATATCAAGCACATATTATATTTATTATATCGTATTACATATATGTATTCTTCTTCTTTAAGTGCCGTCTCTCAATTGAAGCTTAGATAATATCATCATCACTATCATTATTTTATCTGCTCTGAAAAGTTCTATGGAACTGCATTTAATACTCCATAAAAACATTTTCTGAGAACGAATTAAATACATTTCTTCCTGGGCCCTTATTCTTGAATTTCAGGGAGTAGAAATGATAAGAGAAAGTGACGTAAAAGTATTCGTGGCTCCCTAAAACCGAAAATGCTGTATTCTTGAAAAAAATTCTCTTAATCTTTGAGAGAAATGTCACTCCCTAAGGGAGTAATAATTTCTACTGGTAGTATGTAAGAGAAATTGAAAATGGGAGCGAAAATAACAATACATAACCTTAGAAAAGAGGAGAGAACTGAGAGAAGTCTCAAAACCATCTATCTTATTTCTGTCTGCTTTCTTCAATATCATGATCCATGTTTGGGATGCATAATATTATGTAGCTGTTTTTCATGTGTTTCATATTCATAGCTGTTTTTGTGATAGTAAGTCTTCTATGCGTCTCTGTCACATAATAAAATCTTTTCTGTCTGAAATATCTTAGCTGATCCAATTGTATGGAACTCTGATTTTTAATTACACTTTGGAGAGGTTTTTTTATTGAGAGGGTTTCCAATGTCAGATCTTGTCATTTTACACTGAAACTTATCCTTCACCTTCAATCCACATGTAGATGTTATAATGTAACTTCCGTATGCAGATTTATGGATGTTTCTATCTATCTCCATATCTATAGAATAATGTCTATTAGATATCTATACAAAGATATTTCAAAGAGTAACAAGTCTGAATGATAGTGGTTTCGAGGCAAATGTTGGGAAGTGCTTCAATAACCAATATTTACGAATTACAAATGGTAATGGCAATAACTCTAAAATAACGTTCAGTGAAGATGTCACGCATATATTTTGTCATAAAATGATAATTATTTTAGTTCCAAAGTGTAACAATTCGAGTTATTTGATTATGTTGTTTCAGATTATGAAAGAAATTAATATTTTCGCAAGAAGGCATAATATATATTCTTTTCCTATAATGGAATCTCATTACTGCTTAGCTCGCACACAGAGAATATATTTACAGGGGGGCTTGAACTTATCTGAAATGTATCGGTTGTATCTAAAGCAGTGCACAGAAAATAATTGTCAGTCTATTAAAAAGCATTTATATGGAAATATTTTCAATACTGAGTATGTACAATATTTAAATTTATCAGCCAAAAAAAAAATGCATATTCTTTCTGTGAATATTTTAAAGATCTATCCAATGAAGAGAATCTGAAAAAACAGGAAAGCTTTAATCCTCACATTAATGAAAAGAACCAAAGTCAATTAGAAAAGAAAACGATTTAAAACTGTCTTCTTCGTCAAAACTCTAGTATGTTGTTTTGACTTGCTAGTAGTTCAGGTTGTTCCAAACAGAGACAGAAGTGATTTTTTTATAAAAGAGGGCTTGCCTGTTACCATTACACAATTTACGATATACATAATAAACAAGGATATTACTTTTTATGGCATGACGGGTAGCTTGTAGGGATGTTAACAAAATAGGTGGTTGTTTACTAGAAATATTTGAGGGATCATGTTACAGTAAAACGTCATATTTTATTTTATTTAATCAGTTAAGCCCATTTGTACCTTTCGGTGTTGGGCTCAGAAACGTCATATTTTACTCAGATAATTGCACTGGGCAAAATAAAAAAGTTTATATGTGCCCTTTAATCATACATTGTCTTAAATACACATATTGAAAGCATTACTCGTAAGTTCTTTGTGGTAGAACACATCCAAAACTAGGGCGATACAATGCATGCTCTTATAGAATGTGAAAAATAAAATGCTCTGAAAGGAGGACCACTATATGTGCGTTCACAACTAACACCTATAATAAATTTGGCAAAGAAAACTGGAAAACCCTATATTACTATTATATTTCGAGATTTCATGAATATTAAAGCTTTAGTTAACCTTCGGATGACCAAGCGGGGGAAATTGTGACCCCAGCGTATGTTTTTCTTTAATAAATTCAAAAGTATTTTTAATTTTTAACTCATTATTTTTTTATTTGACTTTAATATCATTCTAGATATCCTCATATTTTGAAATAAAAAAAATTCCCTATATTTTACGAATAAAAAATATATTCTGAAGTTGATGTTTAGTAAAATAGCGTCTATTATGTGTAATTACAAGTAGTTTTACGCTAATGACGTTGACTTTGCAAAGTAACAAGACACTTACTCAACATACACACTACACATGACACTAATACTCATGTTGTGACTGGCTGAATGACATAAAGTCCATGCCAAAAAAAAATTAAAAATTAAAAAAAAACCTTTATTTTTTTGTTAATTGTCATTTTTGACCTGGGGTCATTTTCCCCCCCTTGGTCATCCGTGTAACAAAAAAAGGTCATCGGGAGGTTAAAAACACAGCTAACTACACCAAAAATATCAGCAAGGAAACAATGAAATGGAATGATGTGCATATTGTTAAAGTAGAAAAATTAGCCCCCTACACAAAATTTTTTTAGAAGGAGTTTTAAAGTATAAATGTTAACCGGAGAACAAGAGGATAGCAAGCAAATATTGATATCAGACTTCTCATACACGCTAATCAGTTATAACAGAGAATATATACTCTCCATTTATATTCGTTTAACGTTTATATTCTTTGGTTTAATTAATGTATAATTTTATTATCAATAAATAACTATATAAGTGGGTGTACAGATATTCCTGCCCCCACAATATTCTTTTTTATACATACAAAAGTGTATAATCTCTCATTTTTTTTTGTTTTAGCATAGTGCATAGTATATCATGTGGCTAAGTTATAATCATATTTTTTGTGCTACTAAAATCATTTGTATTATTTTATCCTGCTGTATAACAAAATGATTTTAAACTAAATATAAATTTAATTTGTTGGTTACTTATTTATTCTACAAAGTTAGGTAGGTTATAGTTTTTGTATATCTAAAAAAACAACAACCAATAGACACACGACACTGAATAACAAACAAAACATGTAATGTTAGTGAGAACACGAGAAATCTTTGTCAACGTTGATTGTGTACATAGAAAAAGAGAAAATAAAGGCCGGTTTAAGCACAGTTTAATGTCGAGTTTAAGAAACCTCATCAAAGAAATAAAGGTGCAAAGCTGGTAAACAATACTATTATCACAGCATGTATATGCAAATAAATTAAAAGCCATAATCAAAACAACTATTAGCCAAGAGTTGTATTTAGGAAAATACTCTACACTCTTCAGAAAGACTGTTTCTTTTTTGTTTGTCGAAGTCGAAAAATCATGTAAACAAAAACACACAAAAACAAATGATCAGGTTGACAGTATGTCATTTGTCAATATTTAACTTTTGTGATTGGTTCAAATTTTTAACAACAATCCGGCAACACTGTTCGCAGTTTCTCTCATTCCTTTCTACTCCCTCGATTCAATAATACAGCTTTTTAAAATCGAGAGAAATTATGAAGGAGTAGAAAAGCGAGCTAGCGTAGTAGGGAGTAAAATTTTCTCTCGATTCAAGAATACGCGCACTGGAGAGCCAATCAATGAATTTTGCATACGCTCGCTCATGTATAACTTATATCTTGCGGGAAATATTTTCAATGAGGCATCTTTTGCAGCCTCTATACTAACCACATTCCCCACTTTCCTGATTATTTCTTGATATTATATTGATTTTAATTTTTTACGGCAAAATTGTTGAAATTTCTGGTGGTTCTCACCAGTTATAGAAAAAAAATATTGTATTATACACAGATTTTAGTCCGCTACGCCCGTAACTTTAATGTATCGCGCTATAGTCTGCTATTTTTGCTCCTTACGTAATAAGTATAGTCGTAGTACAAGGAGATTCAATGAAACAGTACGATTTGGCAACGCTGCTGACAGTAAGATAGAAGTGCCGAGGTTTTGCCACATATTCGTTGTGAATCTAGTGAAAGAGAATTAGTTTAGTTGGTTTAGTCAAGTTTAGTGTTTAGTTAGTTGTTTAGTTATCATGGAGCCGTGGGCGGGTGAACAACGCGCATTTGCTGTGAAAGCTTATTACAAAAATGGTGAACAGTGTTGCCAGATGATCAAAGCGAAAATATTGTACAATGCTGCAGAAATTATCGTTTTTTAAATTATTTTATCGTACAACCAACTGCCCTTAATTTTTCCGTAGAAATTGTCAAATTTCGGTAGATTTTATTTTTTTACTTCTTTTGCTATCACATTGTAAAAAAGTGATACTTCAGGTATTCACTACCTTCATCATCATATATTATATCGCACACCTAGTTCAATTGTGCCACAACTGCAAAAAATTCGAATTTTGGGTTAAGACTGTAAAATATTGCCTATACAATGGCCCATCTAATTCAATACAGTCTGACCTAAAATATTGTTTTGGATAAGTATAAAGTAAGTTACTTCGGTATTTCACTGTAGGGTTTTTGGAGGTTTTGAAAATGCAATATGGCCATAACTGGGAGATGTGGCGATTGGCGATAATATACACTGCCACAATACAACCGATGTAATTCAATACGTTCAATATGGCCACAACTGCAAAAATCAAGAGAGATGTGGCGATAATATACACTGCCACAATACAACCGATGTAATTCAATACAGCCACAACTGCAAAAATCAATTGCTTTTTTCATTATATTGCCGCCGTATTTCCTAGGTATCGTTTTATAAATGACTTTCTTCACAATGCAATATCGCCATAACTATCAAAATCATAATAACGTTTTATTTTTAATAAATTGTAATAAGATCCAGCGAATAACTGTATAATTTGCTACCTAAATTGTAATTTTGAAGCCAGTCATTCTCAAAATAAATTATTTACAGGGCATAACACGTTTGCTACAGAACGTTTTGCTCATTTCTCGATAATATTGTGTTTTGCACTTGTGGCACTATTGAACTAGGTGTGCGATATAATGATCAATAACCATCATTCATCATAAAAAATATTCAAAGTTCAAAATCGGTATACGTATACGTTAAAAAATGTATTTTCTCGACTTTTATAGCATTTTCTTCATTTTTTTTTTAATCCAAAGTAAGAGTCGCCTAACAGACGCAATACTAAAATGTCAAGGATGCTTTAGTTTTGTTATAATTAATAAATTTACATATTTATAACAAAATAAAACTGCATATTTTTCCTGTTGTATACTTTTTAGAAAAATTTACCACAGGTGTACCTTTTAACAGTCACAATACAAATATGCTCATTTGAAAGCTGTATAATTTTTTAAACAATCTTTGTTCAAATTAAAAATATTTGTTAGCAAAATAAATAATAACAGTTATAAGTTATTAACATTTTTTATAAATTAAAGTAAATATAATATTTATAAAATAAGCAAAAAAGGTTTTATTTCGATCAATTGTTTATGCATTTCAAATAATTCAGAAATTATCGTACATTTATTCATATTGATCGTACAATACATTTAATTATCGTACAAATACGATAATTATCGTACGTCTGGCAACACTGATGGTGAAGGTTATGTGCGTGTACAACGAGCGTTTCGTTTAGCATTTGCCACCCCGCTCCGTCTTTGCAGTTCCGTCCACGGTACACAGAGAACCGGTATGCCGATTGTCGTCGCTAAATTTGGTTCGGCCGCGCAGCACGTCACGTGGGAACCTAAGAGATATTTGCTTATTGTTTGGATGCATTATTTCGTATGTGGTGGCGTTGAAAGTGAATAGATTGAGGCGGTTTTAAAATATTAAGCTGTTAACGATTGAAGTAATACTATATTATTTTAGTTACAAATTGTTGTTTATTAGCATAACTGTGTATTTTTAAAACTATTATAATATAACTATTAGTTTTATAGTAATTTATTAAAACCGAGACTATAATGCCATTTGAGGTGATATTATGCATATGCAGAACACGAACATATATTAGAATGAGAGATATTAACAGAAAAATAAGTTTTAAAAACTGCCAGAGAGCACTTGACAAAAAGATATACAGGGTGAGTTTTTAGTGCGGGATCGGTCGATAACTCCATTATGGTGTAAAATATCGAGAAAAGTTATTTAAAAAAAATGTAGGCAATGATACTCTCCACGCTTGGAAAATATGTCCATTTCTACAGGGTGATCAGTAACTGCGTGGTATATCAAACATATAATTTTTTAAATGGGACACCCTATATATTTTTTCATATTTATATTCCCCTCATAATTATTGTTCATATAATATATGGTTTTGCATTACTATACAGAGTATTTAACAAGTTATGACCATTTTTATTTCGAAATCACTATGAGATTAACACCCTGTATATAAAGAAGTAATTCGTAGACAATAATTTGTTTTATGTAATAAGATAAACAATATACTGTAGTTTTTAAATTAAGTCCAACTCACATCATTGACGAATATTTGTATACAGGGTGAACTACAAAACCAAATTACGATTTTCTCTATTTTTTTAAATGGATCACCCTATATTTTATTTTTCAACATTATTGTATTTAATATACTCTTTCATTTTTATATAGCATTCCCTATATCTAAACTGATTACTTTCCGAGATATTTTTAGTTTTCTTCAAATTTCAGGAATACATTCAATTTTTTTAGTAGAAATAAGTTAGTATTGAGTGATAATTAGCAAAATTATTTTTATTAGATAAATAGCTAACACAAAATATAAACCATAGCAATATGCAGTGAATATACCAATAAATGTGATATTAAGAAATTATCATATTTCCCTAATATACAAGAATCGTAAAATTCCTACAAAAAAACTTTGTATTGTATATAATAATATAACAAGATTATTTTTATTCAATAAATAACTTACATGAAACATAAATCAAAACAATATACAACTGATGTAACAGTTTTTAGATTAGTATATCAACAGCATTCTAAGCCAAGAATTTTTTAGTAGAACATTCATTTTTATAAGCACGTTTAAACTACAAAACAAAATTACCATTTTCTCAATTTTTTTTAATAGATCACCCTATATTTTATTTTTTTTTTTTTGAAATATTGTATTTATGATACTCTTTCATTTTTATATAGCATCGCCTATATCTAAACTTATTAGTTTCTGAGATATTTTTAGTTTTCTTCATTTGCCGGGAATACATTCAATTATTCTTATAAATATAAATAACTTAACAAATAAGTATTATGTAATAATATAACAAATATTTTCATTCAATAAATAACTAACAAAAAAATAATAAACCATAACAAAATTTAATGAATGTACCAATTATTGTGATGTTAAGGATATAAGTCTAAAGTAAATGTTGAAAATGACCACTTTCAACGTCTATGCAATTTTGTAACCGATATTCAAATGACCGAGCCACATTTCTAACATTTTTGTAAGTAAATATTATTAAAAGCTTCTTTTATTCTATTTTTCATATCATCAAGCGTTGCTGGATGCTTCTGGTATACAAGGTTTTTTATATAGCCCCACTTGAAAAAAATCAATTTTGGAAGAACTGGAGCACCGTCGTATAAAAACCTCAACCGTCAAAAAATGTGGACCAATCACATAATCTAACAATATCACCTTAAACATTTATAGATCACCTAGTGAGTGTTAACAAAGTAGGGATTTCTTGATGCATATTAATGAAATTTAATATGAAAATTATATTATTAATCACTGCGGGTCACAATCTGCTATTAGGAATGTGTTACTAAAAACTTCTTGGCTTAGAATGCTGTTGATATAATAATCTAAAAACTATTAAATTAGTTGTATATTGTTTTGATTTATGTTTTGTGTGAGTTGTTTATTAAATAAAAATAATCTTGTAATTTTATTATACACAAGATACCTATATTTTTTTTGTAGGAATTGTATGATTCTTGTATATTAGGGAAATATGATAATTCCTTAATATCACATTTATTGATACATTCATTGCATATTGCTATGGTTTATATTTTGTGTTAGTTATTTATTGAATAAAAATAATTTTGTTAAATTATCATTCAATACCAACTTATTTCTACTAGAAAAATTGAATGTATTCCCGAAAGTTGAAGAAAACTAAAAATATCTCCGAAAGTAATAAGTTTGGACATAGGGAATGCTATATAAAAATGAAAGAGTATAATAAATACAATATTTTTCAAAAATAAAATATAGGGTGATCCATTTAAAAAAATAGAGAAAATCGTAATTTGGTTTTGTAGTTCACCCTGTATACAAACATTCGTCAATGATTTCAATTGGACTTAATTTAAAAACTACAGTATATTGTTTATCTTACTACATAAAACAAATTATTGTCTATGAATTACTTCTTTATATACAGGGTGTTAATCTCATAGGGATTTCGAAATAAAAATGGTCATAACTTGTTAAATACTCTGTATGGTAATGCAAAACCCTATATTATATGAACAAGAATTATGAGGGGAATATAAATATGAAAAAATATATAGGGTGTCCCATTTAAAAAATTATATGTTTGATACACCACGCTGTTATTGATCACCCTGTAGAAATGGACATATTTTCCAAGCGTGGAGAATATCATTGCCTACATTTTTTCTAAATAACTTTTTTCGATATTCTTTACCGTAATGGAATTATCGACCGATCCCGCACTAAAAACTCACCCTGTATATAAATTTTCCAATTTTAAAAAATGATTTTAATTATACTAATTCTAATATTATTAATAAAACCTTTCCCGCAAATTTGTTTTTTTTTTATTAATATACACAATTGATTTAAAGTTAAACCAGGTTAGGAATCTAAAAATTTAAAGTGCGAACATTTTATACATACATATACAGAGTGGGCCAAAGAAAGCAGTCCACCTCGATATTTGACAGTTTTTATTAGATTTTAAGGAAATGAAGAATCAGGTCGATTTTTGATCTAAGGGGGACACATTTTTACGGTACATACATCTGCCATTTGTCAACCCCCTCCCATCCATTTCCCCCACCCCTTATTTTTAAATAGGGAATACGGGTCGTGTGCTACCTCATTTGAAAGGTTATTCAATTTTCTATTCAGTAATATTAACATAGACATAATCATTTACACAGGGTGTCCAAGGAAAATTATTTTGAAATAAATTAATTGACACAAAAGGAAGAATGTATGCAATTTATTTAAATCAAAATACATTCTACTACTGACAGAAAACAGAGAAAAATGTTTATTTGACAAATAAATATTGTTTTTCGCTTAAATTCAATATTCAACCTACCAAGAGGCAGATGGGTGGCAGCTTGAATATTGAAATTAAGCGAAGAGCAATGTTTATTTATCAAAAAATATATTTTTCTGTGTTATGACAGCAGTAGAATGTATTTTGAATTAAATTAATTACATACATTCTTCTTTTTGTGTCAATAATTTAATTAAAATATTTTTTTCTGTATAAATAATTATGTTAATGTTTATATTACTGAGTAGATAATCGCGTAACCTTTTAAATGAGCTAGAAGAGGACCCCTATTCCCTATTTAAAAATAAGGGGTGGGGGAAGTGGAAGGAAGGGGGTTGACAAATGATAAATGTATGTACCGTAAAAATGTGTCCCACTTAGATCAAAAATCGACCTGTTTCGTCATTTCCTTAAAATCTAATAAATATTGTCAAATATCGAGGTGGACTGTTTTCTTTGGCCCACTCTGTATGTATGTATATTAACGTCTAATAAAATGTTCGCAGTTGAAATTTTTAGATTCCTAACATGGTTTAACTTAAAATCAACCTTTTTCTATTTTGTAAATAAAATTTGAAAGTCATCAAAATTTCTTAATTGATTTGTGGATAAGTTTTTATTTTTAGTCCAATATTTTTCAACAATTTAGAATAACAGTAAGTAGACACAATTTTATGTGAAATATTTTTACAGACCCAGAAGTAAAGTGAATGTTTATATTATTTCTGTTTTATTTTTTTAATATACTATGGTGAATGTATATTGGACAACAGATACCTAAAATCTTTATTTTTCAATGGAAATTCATGTTTAAATTAAATGCATATTGGAAAATGACAGTAAAAAGAATATAAAATACAATTTCTTATTTAAAAAGCGATGATAAATACATAATTTTAAAATTCGAACAATATTACCGCTTCATTTAGCATTGCCGGATGAAAATTAAGGTTCCCATATGACGTCACGCGTTCGCCTTCCATGCGTGCGAACATACCGGTTCTCTGTGTACCGTGGTTCCGTCTAACATGGCTATTAAGACTTGGGTTAGGAACTTTGAAAGTATGTTTACCGTTGCAGAATTCATAATCCAGTCCAACTTTTTAAACATAGAAATAACACTATAGTAAAAAGTATTGTAGAAGAAAAACGATGTATTTAAATTCTGATGGATGAGGGGTTGAATATACTTCTCATTTCTTCTTAAAATACATTAGTCATCAACTTTTTTGCAGAATATCTCGCTTAGTTTGAATGTAATAGACATTTAGTATTGCTCATTTGAAAGGTCTTTTCAAGCACTACAAAAGTTATTAGTATCAATATACACCTAAAATCGACAGTGTCTCTGTTATTTCAAGTTGAATACGTTGGAGCATGCAGCAACAAACAAACTCTTCTTACCTACAAAATTAAGAGGTTTGTGCTCTAAATAAATCCCCGAAGAAATATCGGTGATTCCCCATTATCCGGCTGGCTGTTGGCGTGGAGGCAAATGACGTAGTTCAGGTGCTGATGCACTGATGGCCAGTGATGCCAAATGTATTTATTTATGTCAAGTTGCTTTATTTTGTAAGCATATTTTGTTATTTTATTATTTTTGCAATAAAATTCATAATTTTTGTAAAACTTTTGATAGAGCAGAAACTATATATCAAGTCTAAATAAAAAACTGAAAATCCCCGAAAAACCCCAAAAAAACCCGTCGGGTTGGACTTAAAAAAAAAACCCGGGTTTTTTCCAACCCTGGGCGCCATTCGATTGAGAGTAAAATTCTTCATAAATCTGCGCGCCTGCGCACACAGACAGTACGTAGTTCGTTGCTAATCTTTCAAGATAGGTATGTATGTATCTGTATCCGCGCAAATAAGTCATTAAAAGAATATATTAGTGTTTTTAGTAAATGTATTATTTATTATAATTCTTGTGTTTTTGGATTTGTGTTCCTCTGTAGTAAAATAATAAAATATTATGTAGGTTTAACATTTTTACACTGTCTATTTGTCGCCGTGTTGTGTAATTATATCTGAAATTTACGTGTCAATTACAAGGACCTCGCTGGAGTAGTTGGTGTGGCGTTAGATCCGAGGTCGGAAGGTAGCGGGTTCCAATCCTGGGCGATTCATATTTTTTTTATTTTTGGTTGTTTTAATAAAAATTTTTTGAAAGTGGTAGATAAGAAAGTTAGTTTAATATTTAAATAAAATACAAATAACCTGTTAAGTATATTTACTTCGTTGAAATTACCTATATAATAGAAGAATAACTTCTTACGTGCGTACAAAGTACACACACATTTTTTTTTTGTTAGATGCATAGTTTTAAGGTATTCGCAAAAATCCGTTCAAAAAGGTGTTATTTTTCAATGAAAATGGCCAATTTTCATCCGAATAACTCAAAAAGTATTGAGTTTTCAAGAAATAATTAGAGAACAGTTTTTGCTTAAAATTAAGTTCTCTAGCCTCTTCCGTGGCTATTTTAACCAAAACATTTTTCACCCCTGAGAAGGGGTGGGAACCACCCCTAAGATAAAAGCGCACATCGGCATAGGGTAGACTTTGTTTCTTTAGCTATCCCCTACTTACTGTGAAAATATCAAGTAAATCGATGTAGTAGGATGGAATTCGGAGCCAAATTCCCTCATTGACTGTCCTATAAAATGAAAACACATTTTCGCGCCACGTAATACTAATTTTATTTATTTTTGAATATTTCCTGACAGCCATGGGATAAAAGCACGAAATTTGGTAAGCTGGGATCTTTGTGACGAGAAATCTAAATTCGCCACCAAAAATTACTTATTACCCAGTGGGCGCCACATTCGTCTTTCACACGCTCGTTTGAAGTCCACTCTACATAGTTATTGAGTCAAAACTTTTATTCCCTATTATTTTACTTGAAAAAAATATACCACACTCGTCTCGCTAAACTCAACGGTTTTCGAGATAAACGCATTTTGAATCAACGATGTAAAATCATTTTTTGCATATCATTGTAAGTTACACCCGAAAAATAAACTTAAACCATAATAATTTCCAAAAATATAAAACATAAATATAAGAACTTGCACAATTATTATGGTTTCAAGCTTATTTTTCGGGTGTAACTACAATGATATTATGCAAAGAATTATGTTGCATCGCAGATTTAAATTGCGTTTATTTCGAAAACGATTGAGTTTAGCGAGATGATTGTAGTATATCTTTTTTAAGTAAAAATATTAAGAGAATAAAAGTTTTGATTCAAAAAGTATGTAGAGTGGGGGATAAAAATATTGAACGTTTCAATGAGCGCTGAAAGGCGTATGTGGCGTCCTCTGGGTAACATTTGCCATCATTTTTGATGGCAAATTTAGATTTCTCGTCTCAAAAAACCCCGCTTAACAAAATTTCATGTTGTTAATAAAACAAAAGAAATTTTGGCACCCTATATTTCGATTACTATCAATTTTTGTACTAAACTAAGTTAGCTTAAATCGACCTATTTTAAGCTCAGGAATCTAAGGTTAAGCTCTTGCCCATTCGTTACCAAACACATTGTATTAGTATACGTTATATTAACATTTAATTATTATTTTAGGTGTCTCTTGCGAAGACATCCAAAATGATGAATGCAATGCAATATTAAAATATCCCGGAAATAAATTGAACCAAAATTTAACTGCTACTACGGATGTGACCACCGAAAAAAAATATTTTGAATGTGAAATATGCTCCAAACAATTAGCAACACGTTATTCTTTAACAGTACATATGAGAATGCATACTGGTGAAAAACCGTTTGATTGTGAAATTTGCACCAAAACGTTTTCATTGAAGCAAGGTTTAAAGTTCCATATGAGAACGCATACTGGTGAAAAACCTTTCACATGTAAAATATGCGCCAAAGAGTTTTCACACGCACAAAGTTTAAAATATCATATACAAACGCATACTGGTGAAAAACTTTTCACTTGTGAAATTTGCGCCAAACAGTTTTCAACAAAGGGTAATTTAAAAGTACATATGATAGTGCATACTGGTGAAAAACCATTTGAATGTGAAATTTGCACCAAACAATTTTCAGTGAAACTAAGTTTAAAATCGCATATGAGAGTACATACTGGTGAAAAACCTTTCACATGCAAACTATGTTCAAGACAGTTTTCACAGAGCTGTAATTTAAAATTACATATGCAAACTCACCGGTGAGAACGATGTAAAAGCACATCTCGCTCATCCGCAAGAAAAGTGACACAACTCAAAAATGCATAAATCGAGTTATCTTGTTAATTTGACTCCAAATATATGTTTACATCCAACTTCGAAAGATGGCGGTAGTGTCATTATTCCTTTGACGGTAAAATAAATACTTTTATTCCGGCACAATGACACTTTTCAGTTATGTTCTGACATTCGACGTGAACTTATCGTTATTTATCACAAAAACCGTTGTATTTCGAGGAGTGTCCTATAACATTTTAAAAAAAAGTGACAACTCAAAATTTTGATAATTTTTCTTTATTAAATCAAATATATAATATTATGTGTTTGTAAATTTGGTTCCTTAGTTATTATTGTAATACAGTATACACTTCATACTCCGACGTTTTGCAATCTAACACGCTCGGTAGTCCGACGCACCTCCCGTCAAGGTCGCCGCCGTGTCATGCAACATGAATTAAATGTATTAGCTTCCATATTTCTTTTAATAAACATGTTTTAGTTAGCCGAAATGGATGTTTCATTTGCATATTAATCTGGGTAGCATTTTACTCATAAAATTTAAAAAAAATTGTAGGCTACTGCTAGCAAAACAATGCCAAATATATAATCACTTTCGGTAATCCGGACACTCTTGGTAATCCGACACTCCTTTGGTCCCATACCTTTCGGATTATCAAAGGACAACTGTGGCTATTTTGAATTTACTGATTTATTTTTAGACACTTACATTGAAATAAAAACACTTAATTAATATTATTTTATTTACAATCACTCTAATTCATTTAATATTTACACAAACAAGTAACTAAAAACTCACCCATAATTCTTCTTCTTAACGTGCCCTATCAAGTCACCTTGACGTTGGCGATTAACATGGCGAAACTGTCTCTGTCTCGAGCTATTCTGAATAGTTGCTCTGCTTTCTTTATACCTGTCCACTCGCTGATATTCTTCAACCGAGAGTCCTGTTTTCTGCCAATTCCTCTGTGTCCTTTGGTTTTACCCATCATAATAAGTTGAAGAATATTATATCGGTCTCCCCTTACTGCGTGTCCAAAATAGGCCATCTTTCTGCATTTGATATTATCAAGCAGCTCTCGAGTAGCATTTGTTCTCTAAGGACTGTCACATTTATCAGCATAGCCGTCCATGGTATTTTTAATGTACGTCTGTGCAGCCACATTTCAAAGGCCTTCAAACGATTGATAGTGGATATTTTTAATGTCCATGCTTCGACACCGTATAAGAGGACTGACCAAATGTAGCAATTGCGAAGTTGAAGTTGCAAGTTATCGTTACAGAAGAATTACCTCATTTTTAAAAATGTTGTGCGGCCTATCTCGGTTCTACATTTTATATCTTTATCTGGATCTAGTTGTTCAGCTATATGGCAAACAAGATATTTAAAACTGCCCATAATACTTTATTTAATTATCTAATACAATTTATTTTGCTACATTTAAACGGCGAAATATGCATTCGAAAACGTGACGGGGATTTTAAAACACACTGAATTCGTTCAACAGAAATGTCCGCTATTTATACCATATACAGCTAACATAGTATATTCTGAAAGGAATCGAATAAATTCAATGTAATACTGTACTACTGTATTATTATAAATTATACTGATTTAACAGATAATGATTATTATTTCGGGTGTCTCTTGCGAAGACATCCAAAATGATGAATGCAATGCAATATTAAAATATCCCGGAAATAACTTGAACCAAAATTTAACTGGTACTAGCGACGTGAACACCAGAGAAAAATATTTTTAATGTGAAATATGCTACAAACAATAGCAACAAGGTTTTCATTAAAAGTACATATGAGAGTGCATACTGGTGAAAAACTCTTTACATGTGAAATTTGCGCCAAACAATATTCAGAAAATGCAGGTTTGAAAAGACATATGAGATTACACACTGGGGAAAAACCCTTCACATGCAACAGTTTTCACAAAGTTCTTGTTTAAAATATCATATTTTATATACGCACACTGGATAAATACCTTTCGCGTGTGATATATGCAACAAACAGTTTATAACGCGTGTAAATTTAGTAAGACACATAAGAGTGCATACCGGAGAAAAAATGTTCACATGTGAAATATGCACCAAAAAGTTTGCAGAACGTTTTACTTTAAAAGACATATGATGATGCACACTGGTGAAAGGACTAATAAATGTCAAATTTGCAATAAACAATTTTCAACAAAGGGTTCTTTAACAATGCATATGACAGTGCATACTGGTGAAAAACCATTTGAATGTGAAATTTGCAAGAAACAGTTTTCATTGAAATTATATTTGAAAACGCATATTATGAGTGAGCATACTGGTGAAAAACCGTTTAATTGTTAAATTTGCATCAAACCGTTTTCCCTGAAGCAAGGTTTAGAGTTCCATATGAGAACGGATACTGGTGAAAAATCTTTCACATACAAAATATGCGCCAAACAGTTTTCACACGCACAAAGTTTAAAATATCATATACAAACGATACTGGTGAAAAACTTTTCACTTGTGAAATTTGCACCAAACAGTTTCCAAGAAACACACATTTAACTAGACATATGATAGTGCATACTGGTGAAAAATCGTTTAAATATGAAATTTGCACCAAACAGTTTTCAACGAATACATATTTAACCACACATATGAGAGTGCATACTGGTGAAAAACCTTTCACATGCAAAATATGCTCCAAACAGTTTTCACACAAGTGTAGCTTAACAGCACATATGAAAACACACTAGTGAGAGGGTGAGATGGGCACAGCGCTACTCTAGAAAAAGATACGTGTCAAAAATCCGGTGAGTATACCCTGTTAAATTTTTACAAGGAAAAGAAATTTTTTCCTGTAGTTGGCTGTATACCATCAATCACAAAAATTGGAAAAAATCCTTTGTAAAAGGTATACAATGTATTAAAATCCCTTTGAAGGGCTACATCACAACAAAACGTTTTCGATTTTGTTTTGTTGATGCATCAGTGTTAGACAGATTGGATGCTAGCTGAGCCACCAAAGAAATATCCGGGTAAAAACCCTTTAAATATAATACGTAATATGGGTGCATTAAAGGTGCATACTTAAATAAAATGCCTTATGATGGATACATGGCAACAAGGATAATGCCCTTAAGTAAGGTATTGAATTTCCAAACACGTGTTTGGAATGAAACAAGTCATTGGAATGTAAACAACCCAATTTGCATCCCACGTGTTGGGAAATTCAATACCTTACCTATGGGCATTATCCTTGTTGCCATGTATCCATCATAAGGCATTTTATTTGAGTATGCACCTTTAATGCATCCATATTATATTTAAAGGGGTTTTACCCGGATATTTCTTTGGTGGCTCAGCTAGCATCCAACACTGATGATGATTTTTTATAAAATCGAAAACGTTTTGTTGTGATTTAGCCATTTTAAGGGATTTTAAAAAATTTTTATACCTTTTACAAAGGCTTTTTTCCAATTTTTGTTAAATTTTTGTTATTTTATAATAAAATATCGAAATCTGATTCCCACCTGTACATGCATTTTGATCCTTAATAAATATTTTCTCATGAAATAATTTTAATCTGAAATACTTCCTAAAAACCATCGATAGGTTCTAATGTAATAAAAAATCCATCCAAAATATTGGTCTAATTCTTCATGCAGTGAACGGTTCACTTGGACCTTTTCCTTTGTGTGATAGTTTTTAGAGAGGGTTTTGTTTCTTGAGGCATCTTTTATCTACTCACCAATTTTCATGAAAGTCGTGGAGGTCCAACGAAATCTGAGGTGAAAGCCTTTAAGTGACTGCACTATTCATCGAAAGACATAATGCACTTCTTTATTATTATACTGTACTATTATGCTACTATATTATTATAAATGATACTGATTTAACAGATAATTATTATTTTAGGTGTCTCTTGCGAAGACATCCAAAATGATGAATGCAATGCAATATTAAAATATCCCGGAAATAACTTGAACGAAAATGTAACTGCTACTACGGATGTGAACATCAGAGAAAAACATTATGAATGTGAAATATGCTCCAAACAATTGGCAACAAGTGTTTCATTAAAAGTACATATGAGATTACACACTGGTGAAAAACCTTTTTCATGCAAAATATGCGCTAAAGAGTTTTCACACGCACACAGTTTAAAATATCATATACAAACGCATACTGGTGAAAAACCTTTCACGTGTGAAATTTGCACCAAACAGTTTTCAACAAACACACATTTAACTAGACATATGAGAGTGCATACTGGTGAAAAACCATTTGAATGTGAAATTTGCACCAAACAGTTTTCAAGAAACACACATTTAACTAGACATATGATAGTGCATACTGGTGAAAAACCGTTTAAATGTGAAATTTGCGCCAAACAGTTTTCAGCGAATAAACCATTAACCATACATATGAGAGTGCATACTGGTGAAAAGCCATTTGGATGTGAAATTTGCACCAAACAGTTTTCAAGCAAAGAAGTTTTAAAACGGCATATGACAGTGCATACTGGTGAAAAATCTTTCTCCTGCAAAATATGCTCTAAACAGTTTTCGCACAGGCCTAACTTAACAGCACATATGAAAACACACACTTGTGATTAGGATAAGGCCCGGCGCAAATTGAACCCAAGCGAGACACAACCTGCGTCGGCGAACTGTGTAGATAGTATTGCGCATCCTACTATCAGTTCATGCGTTCGCTTGGGAACGTTTGTCATCGGCGTACAGTTTTATTGGCCCATGGGACGTGTGACTCACGGCCAGATGTTTATTTTTAAGTGTTTTTGTTTGTGAGATGGAAGTATCTGAAATGAATACGGATGGTACCTAAGTACAATTTATTATGATAAATAAAAATATTAGCATAGTCAACACTCCGAGTGAAAACTGCGTTGTCTTTGTCATTAAATTATGATAACTTTTAGCAGACTAAATAAGCGGCGATACGAAATTAATAATCAAAGTTATGTCTTTACAAAATCACATTATGTATTAGAAAAATAAGGTGAAAAATGATTCATGTTACTTAAAACCGTGATCGATAAAAATATCGTATTACACCCAAATTCAACTTGTTGGCATATTACATTTTTAGTTATTACATCATTTTTTTTTATGCTTAAAAATTAAAAACGAAATATGCAGATAGTGTTATTTTTTATTACCGATCTGTAGCGGAGGGATTATGAATAACCTTATGGGTTTATGACCTGCAGTAACTGTAAATGATTGCGATCCTGTAGTAATTGTAAATGATTGTGATCCGAGCAGTAAATTGAGGAATATGAGTTATGACCGAGCAGTAGTGGAGAGATTATTTTAAATATGTAGGTATTATGTGCAGAAATAAAATACTCAGTGTAAGATATCTTTTTATGCACCCGCGTATGATCAAATTCGATGTTTTCGAAAGTCATACCACTACGACTACTAGGGACGTGTAAGATATTTTTAAAACGTTACTAGTTACAAGTACGGAAATTAGTACAATTAGTACAAGGATCTTGTACTAATTAGTACAAGGATCAGATACATCAGTATTTGCACTCAGTACCACTTAGAACCGGTATCAAAAGTAACCGTTACATGTCCGCACTGATTTTGCCCGTCTCTATTCGCCACGTCGATGGCCAACGGTTGGGTTGCCTTGTGTTCAATATGCGGTGCGCTAGAAAAATAAATGTACGGGTCACCCGTCCCGTCGGCGTAGGTTCAATTTGCGCCGGGCCTTATAGCCGTACCTCGCCGGGACGCCATAGCGACGTAGCCACGGCTACTCCTGGCCTGGTTGATATATCGCGGTCAAATGCGTAACACACTATATTCGCAGAGAAATATAATATCCGATAGAGTTGCGACCTTGCTGGGAACTACTGTGCTGACCTGAGACCTGACAGACTGAAGAGTGAACTGACCGACCACTCCGATCAGCGACCGATCTGAGGTTCCCGCAAAAATATTAATTTACTCTCGTCTCCCTCTGAGGCGTTTGCGCAACTGGCGTGTTTCAAGTCAGCACATGTATGTTTGGTATTTGTTGACATTAAACAGAAGAGAGGAAATTAAAAATATTTTGGTAAATATTGTATTCTCAATATCGTAATTATTTTTTTAATCTTAAAAAAATTGACTTAGCTTCGCGGGCCACAAGCTGACAGTTGACGGGCTGCATGCCCGCGAGCCGCTGGTTGGCCACTCTTGCTTTAAATGAAGTAATGTTAAATGGTGGCAATTTGCAGCCGTCATTGTTGTCAATTATATGTCGTTTCAGGATGTTTAAGTACGTTCTTACTGCCGATCTAAGTAACATGTATATGAACATTGCCATTGATCCCACACAACACGCATTACTGCGCATAATATGGCGTAATGATACCTCGGGTCCATTGTAGATAATTGAGTATAAAAGGTTGTTGTATGGGTTAAAATGCACTTCATATATTAGTCAAAGAGTTTTAAAAGATATAGCGGACAGGGCCCATGGAATGTCCTTGGCCACTAATGCGATTGTAGATAATTGAGCGGCAACTGCTAGCAAAATACTAAGTTTTCAATCTAATAGCACATAAAGCAACACCAAAAATATTACTCCACATGCCACCAGATTGAAAACAATGGGAACTTTCTCTGATTACACCTCCAAGGCTTCTAAAACGCTAGCAGTTACCGCTAGGGCATCCCTGCCATTTCGTTCGTTGCAATCTGTAATTGCACGCCGGGGTTTGTCCTAGTTGGGTCAGAGAGAGCAGCATATGTGCCTCCTGATGAGAGACTAATAAGTTTCGAAACTAGAAGCCTCGGCAGTGTAACCAGAGAAGGTTCCCATTGTTTTTAGTCTGGTGGCATGTGGAGTAATATTTTTGGGGTCGCTTTATGTGCTACTAGATTGAAAACTCAGTCTTTAGTCTCTAAAACAAAATAGGTTATTTAATTGGTTATTTAAGAGTGAAATCCAATTAAATAATCAATATAATAAACAAAAAACTATTTTATCAAACAAATATTTTATACGAAATTACTAAACCATGGATTATTTACCTTTATTATATGACAAAAATATTTAAATTCATAAATACAATACATAGTACATAGTCAAACATTCTTTTCGTTTATGAACACTTACAATTTGCATTACATTAACAAAATCCTTTTCCCATTAAGCTCAAAGTTGACTTTTCCAATCACGCTTTATTTGTTTTCTTTTCGCTACAGTATACTGATTTGACAGGTATTTATTATTTTAGGTGTCTCTTGCGAATACATCCAAAATGATGAATGTAACCTATCAAAATATACTGGAAATACTTTGAACCAAAATTTCACTGCCACCACGGATGTGAACATCGCAGAAAAACAATTTGAATGTGAAGTATGCTTGAAACAATTAACAACAAGGAGTTCTTTAAAAGTACACATGAGAATACACACTGGGGAAAAACCGTTTAAATGTGAAATTTGCACCAAACAATTTTCAACAAACACACATTTAATTGTACACATGATAGTGCATACTGGTGAAAAACCTTTCACATGTAAAATATGCACCAAACAGCTTTCAACAAACTCACATTTAACTAGACATATGAGAGTGCATACTGGTGGAAAACGTTTTGCATGTGAAATATGTAACAAACAATTTTCAGAAAGTTGCAATTTAAAATCACATATGGTAATACACAGCGGTGAAAAAGCTTTTTCTTGTGAAATTTGCGCCAAACAGTATTCACAAAATATTACTTTACAATCACACATGAGAGTGCATACTGGTGAAAAACCTTTCACATGCCAAGTATGCAACAAACAGTTTTCACAAAGTTCTAGTTTAAAGTATCATATGAGAGTGCATACTGGTGAAAAACCTTTCACATGCCAAATATGCAACAAACAGTTTTCACAAAGTTCTGGTTTAAAATATCATAAGAGAGTGCATACTGGTGAGAAACCTTTCACATGTCAAATATGCTCCAAACGGTTTTCACAAAGATCTGGTTTAGGATATCATATGAAAGTGCATACTGGTGAAAAACCATTTGAATGTGAAATTTGCACCAAACAGTTTTCAACGAAACAAATTTTAAATAAACATATGAGAGTCCATACTGGTGAAAAACCATTCACATGCCGAATATGCAACAAACAGTTTTCACAAAGTTCTATTTTAAATAATCATATGAAAACTCACACAAGACTGTATTCAATGTCATTATGACACACCTTTTAAAACGTAGACATATTACGAATCTGGAAAAATGACTGCGTAGTGCTAGTGTAGGTTAAAGACAATTGTAACAGTGTCTCCGAGTAATTACATTGTTTAGACTGTTAATATACTGAACAATAAAGAAATTATTCATAATTTTTTTAGTAGAATTTACTTATTGAAAGTTTATTCTTGATTTATTGAGCCAAAACTAGTTCAGGGGAGCAAAGACCAGTTAGTCGCTCTATTTCCGATTCACCCCTCTCCCAACCATTCTCCATTCAAAAATCCAAACTTGCTGTTTATGTTATTCTTTGCCTTAAATATGTCACTGAATTCCTTAATAGTCTGATCACGACTATTTTGTGCACATTCTCAGCTTTTCAAATCTTCATCGCCACATCAGGCATTTTTTTCTTTGACTTGTTGCTAGAAACTTAGATTAGTTAGTTACCATACTACAATTTTGGAACAGTCACAGGCAATCCGCCAGTTCAAATTTATAAGATGTTGAAAATTTATATAAAAAATGTTTTCCCTTATTTTAAGGGTTCATTTAATAAGACAAAAGATTTAGAATCATAGAATTGATAAATGTTAAAGGTTCCTTAAGTTTGACTTTTCTTATCATACTTGTAACACGTCAAATTTCATCCAGTTGGGTAACTAAAACAGAATTGACAGAAGACGTTAATGTCAGAAAGGGGTGAATATTTGGGCTACGATGGAATAAACAAAAGATCCGTTGCTCAGAATCGATGGAGATGTGGGGGTGGTTCTTTATGAGAAAGCTCTTTTCTTATTAGCTTAAGAATAGATGATATTGAAATGACGATAGAAATACTGAATAAAATATTGGGCGCCATCATTTTACCAACAAAATGGAAGACAAAACAGAAAAAATTTAGAAAAATAACAAATAAAAAATAATAAAAGACAAAAGAATAAAGAAATAAAAGGGATCTCTTTTTCACGCCTCCTGAAGGCAGCCATGTTAATATCTGACCAATAACAAAAAAGAATAAACAAAAACTCGTATGATTTCCTGACTCCAAACTTTCACACGAAACTGCTGACTACTATATTGCACGTGCAGTTTTTAACTGTGAACTCAAAGCAGTTCTTAGTATAACATTAACAATTTTAGCTTTAAGATTAACATTTAAGAGATTACCACTCAACTACTACTCAAACTCTCATTTGAATGCAAGCCGCATACAATTTTTCTCACGATGAACTTGAGCCATTTATCAAACCAACAGTCACCGGAATAAACAATCATAAAACGATTTTCTGAGATACAGATATGCTTTAACATTCTTTTAATACTGGAAGCGATCGACTTAGCATACACCCTGTATTTACGACCCGTTTATGCATACACGGACGACAGTGTTTTACACGAAAATAAAAATTACTGGTTTCTTGATGAGGTTGAATGTCGTATCTTTGACACCGTTTCATACTTTATTTATTTTTCTTTTTCGCTACATTATACTGATTTTACAGATAGTTATTATTTTAGGTGTCCCTTGCGAAGGCATTCATAATTATGCATGTGACCTGCTAAAATATACTGGAAATAATTCTAACCAAAATTTAACTGCAACTACGGATGTGGACCTCAGAGAAAAAAAATTTGAATGTGAAATATGCCCCAAACAATTAGCAACAAGTTTTTCTTTAAAAGTACACATGAGAATACACACTGGGGAAAAACCATTTGAGTGTGAAATTTGCACCAAACAATTTTCATCAAAGAATTATTTAACTAGACATAGGAGAGTGCACACTGGTGAAAAACCCTTTATGTGCCAAGTTTGCACCAAACAGTTTTCAACAAACTCAAATTTAACTGTACACATGATAGTGCATACTGGTGAAAAACCTTTCACGTGTAAAATATGCACCAAACAGTTTTCAACAAACCCACAATTAACTAGACATATACGAGTGCATACTGGTGAAAAACCTTTCACGTGTGAAATATGTACCAAACAGTTTTCAACAAACCCACAATTAACTAAACATATGCGCGTGCATACCGGCGAAAAACGATTTGCATGTGAAATATGTAACAAACAATTCTCAGAAAGTTGCAATTTAAAATCACATATGCTAGTACACAGCGGTAAAAAAACTTTTTCCTGTGAAATTTGCGCTAAAAAGTATTCACAAAGTTCTACTTTACAATTACATATGAGAGTGCATACTGGTGAAAAACCTTTCACATGCCAAATATGCAACAAACAGTTTTCACAAAGACCTGGTTTAGAATATCACATGAAAGTGCATACTGGCGAAAAACCATTTGAATGTGAAATTTGCACCAAACAGTTTTCAACGAAACAAATTTTAAATACACATATGAGAGTGCATACTGGTGAAAAACCATTCACATGCCGAATATGCAACAAACCGTTTTCACAAAGTTCTAATTTAAATAATCATATGAAAACACACACAAGACTGTATTCAATGTCGTTTTGACACACCTTTTGAAACGTATACTTATATTACGAATCGGGAAAAATGACTGCGTAGTGTTAGCACTATAGACTATAAGACATCCAGCTCCGACAGAAAACTGGCAGCACGTTGCTACTAGCGCCTCTACCGGCTGGAGTTGATAACTACGTTTTCTCAACGTAAACATACAAATTTAATTTGGTTAATTTTTGGATAACTAGCTAATCTCGGTAAATCGTGTTTGTATTTTACACAAAATGTCTTATAAAATGGTAAAATGGACTCTTAGAAAATTCCTAGAATGGGAACAAAAGAACTAAAAAGTGTATGACTTTGCCCCCATTCATCCTGAATATAGTGTTTAGCTGTTCAGAATTTCTTGTTAAAAGAAGGCTCACCCAATGGTCTAAGAGCTAGCAACGTTTTCGAGCAACTATTTTAAGACAGCTGATTGTTTAATATATTATTCCCTATGCATCCTAGAACACCTTACCGGCCATCTGGCTACTGAGACAGGTTGCGTTCATTACTGCGCAGCGCACCTGTACAGGTAAATATATCGAATTTAAAATTATTTTAAGACGAAAAAATTTTTTGCCATTGTAAAACATTCTTAAAAATATGAATTATAATTGCCAGACATTTCTGTGGTTGCTAAATACGTGCCAGACGCTATAGTCTAAATGGCTATCAACGTTTTCGAGCAACTATTTTAAGACAGCTGATTCGTTAATATATTATTCCCTATGAATCCTCGAACACCTTCCCTTCCATCTGGCTACTGAAACAGGTTGCGTTCATTACCGCGCAGCACACCTGTACAGGTAAATATATCGAATTTAAAATTATTTTAAGACGAAAATTTTTTTTGCCATTACTTTTTAAACATTATCAGAAACATGAATTACAATTGCCAGACATTTCTGTGGTTGCTAAATGCGCGCCAGACGCTATTTATTATAACTAATAATAGAAAAATTTAAATCATTTTAGTATGTCTGTAAGTTTAATATTATATTATTAACACATAAATAAATGCAAAATTAATTTGCCAGACATTAATTCGGTTGCATTCACCAGCCAGATGGATTTAAAATCATAAAAATAATGTGTATTTTCAGCAAAACGATCGCTGGCTGTGTTAAGAAATAAGACAAACAAAAGATACAGGTAAATATATTTGAAATTAGTTTAAGACGAAAAATTTTTTTGTCATTACTTTTTAAACATTGTTAGAAACATGAATTATAATTGCCAGACATTTCTGTGGTTGCTAAATGCGCGCCAGACGCTATTTATTATAAATAATAATAGAAAAGTTTACATCATTTTAGTATGTCTGAAATTTTAATATTATATTATTAACACATAAATAAATGCAAAATTAATTTGCCAGACATTAACTCGGTTGCAGTCATCAGCCAGATCAAATTAAAGTTGTAGGGTATTCCAGTAATATATTAGTTATTACAGAAAGATAGCGGTAGAGTAGACTGGCGGAAAGAGACAGGAATAAATCTACCTACCTACAGTATTTAAAGAAATTTTTATTTATCTCAACTTAGCTAATAATGACAGAATTAAATATGTACAATGTTAATAAATAAAAATTATTGTTGAAATTTTCAACAACATAATAAAAAATAATATTTTTTATTCGGGAATCATTTTTTTCATTTAAATTGTTTAAATTAATGTTTTCAAATTAAATAATCATAGAAAAAAAAGGATAAAATGAAATTGACGTCGTATCAAAATGTATACTTGTATTTATGAATATGATATATATTATATAATATAACTTGTGTCACTCACACTTGACAGCGAAGAACTTGATGTATGACGAAGATTTGACAAAACTGAATTAATGTCAGATATGTTACGATACTTAGCCATTAAGGCTACAAAAGAATGTAACATTTTTTATGGTATCCATCAGTGGTATTCACTTAGTCCGGTAACTGTACATACATTATTATATTTTAAATCGCATTTAATACGCGCACTCAAAACGTCTTTACACTTTAACAGTTTTTCATCCACAAAAGTTATTACATTCTCGTTTTTTTCCTTGCAAAACACACATTGTATTTTATTTGCCATTATATTGTATCACAATTACTTTTCACTAAGTAGAAACTCGACAAGAATCGTTAACAAACTGTGAATTTATTGTGACTGACCCATCTTAATAACATGTGCGGAAAACATTCACCCCCGAAATTGTCGTATCTTTTGTTTGTATAGTTTCTTAACCCAACCAGCGATCGTTTTGCTGAAAATACACATTATTTTTATGATTTTAAATCCATCTGGCTGGTGAATGCAACCGAATTAATGCCTGGCAAATTAATTTTGCATTTATTTATGTGTAAATAATATAATATTAAAATTTCAGACATACTAAAATGATTTAAATTTTTCAATTATTATTTATAAAAAATAGCGTCTGGCGCATATTTAGCAACCATGCCTGGCAATTATAATTCATATTTCTAATAATGCTTAAAAAGTTATGGCAAAAAAAATTTTTCGTCTTAAAATAATTTTAAATTCGATATATTTACCTATACAGGTGCGCTGCGCAGTAATGAACGCAACCTGTCTCAGTAGCCAGATGACCGGTAAAGTGCTCAGGAAGCATAGGGAATAATATATTCAAAAACCAAGTGTCTTAAAATCACTGTTTTCCCGACGTTGCTAGCTCTTGGTCCACAAGACTGTACATAAAATTTATTTTCTATTATTAGGGAAGGGTTTTATTAACAATACACCTTCTAATGTGAAATTTAGGTGTAACTTGCGATCTGTCATGGCAAATAAATTATTGCTACCATCGACCGACAGCAACAGTAACATTGATGCTTGTTCCTTTTTAATCTAAAAAGATTAAGTGCTCAAAGACCCAATTAAAGTATTGCTAAATAATCCTATCGAGCAAAGCACTAAAAACGAGAAACGACATAAGTGATGACAATTACGATATGATCGAAACAAATTCTGAGACTCTGTGTTAGGTCGATGCCACATTATGCGTTTTGACCGGATGCGTTTCCGCCGCATCCGGTGAAAACGCATAGTGTGACAGATCGGTCCGGTTGCGTTGGAAACGGATGCGTTTTGAGTCATCGGTACGCGCTTACAAACTGCACCAGACTAAACGCATAGTGTGACAGGTCGGTCCGGTTGCGTTGGAAACGGATGCGTTTTCACCGCATCCGGTCAAAACGCATAATGTGGCATCGGCCTTAGGATGGGTTTGCAGTCAATTGCCTCACAAAGAATATTACATATAAAAATAACTTTCTTTTAAATGCATAGTTTGTGGTTATCAACACATACCACTAGATGGCGCTATTTTGTTTGCTGCCACAAAATTAATGGGAACTCTCATGAATTTTACGTATTGTACAATAAATATATTATACACGGCTCACTAAAATAATTAGTTACGCCCCTGTACTACTGATTACTTAAAATTCAAGTAGTATTTATGTAACCTTTCTGGAAACTCCAGGTTATTGTTGAGACTCGCATTTGAACCCCTCGCCGGGGCAGATCGTCAAAAGCTTCCTAACGAGAATCATCTCTAATCTATCGACGCTCCCGCTATTCGTAAAAAGGCCGCATTTTACCGGCTTTTTTTGCTATCGTTTTATACCGCTCAGATAATTCAATCTGCTCAGTATTATCGACGATGATTTATTTAGCGTATTAGTGAGTGCCTTACAAATGAACCAAATGGATTATGGAATTCAATCAGAGCTCTGATGTGACACGTCATCAAGGAATAAAACTGTAAGTACTCTACATGTATGTGAACATAACTTATTAGTCGTGATACTGTATGCATTTTGAACCATATACCTCTCGTAGCAAATATTCTTTGTGCCATTTATGCAGATAATACTTTAAATTACATATGAAAAATCGTTATCTACTCTTAACCAGCTTACCTATGGGAATATACTCTATAACCGTACAATAAGTATAGGTTACTATTGTTAAGGATACTTTACGTATTGCCTAAACACTTCTGTTCCATCGAGCCGTATCATATTAATTATTTATTAATTAAATCCTCAAGGTCCTTCGTATTTGCATATTTTGATAATCTCTATTCTGAGAATAACGGTTTTTCATTTATAGTGTCTTTCTGTTGCATTTGGAAATTTCCAAGCCACGCCGCCCCGGCACAAAAATAAAATATTCCTCTCTTTCTGCACTCAAATTCTCAGTATTTAACCCAGCACGTCTCTACAATAGCTGGTAGGTTGTTAAGCCCGGTCTACACGTGCAATTTCAGAAACTACTTGCTTTGTTCAAATAAAGGAGTCGTTTTGTTTGTATGAAAAAATATTTGCATATATTACATTATTTTATTTTCGTAAATATATTTTTCTGTTTATAGTATACAAAAAGTGTACTCATTTCTTGGCTGATAGTACGGGTGTTATAATTTTAACATTGTTTGTTCAACCTTTTGATTTAAATTAAATTTATAATTTTGAATCCGATTAAGCCTGGTTCACAGGTTACAAAAATTATTAAAAATAATTTTGTTTTCTTGCATAAATTGTAAGTTTTTGCTACATTTAGCTTCGCTTAAGCTCATTTTACACTTCTAGAAAACTATAGAAAATAAATAATTGTTTTTTCCTTCAATTTAATTAATTTAAATACTTGTTAAGGGTGTCTCACACTTGCTGAAAAATACCCATTTTGGAAAATTGCATATATTTTGAAATTTTATAGTTTTGCATTTCATATACTAATCTGCGCTCATACAGGGTGATACTATTAAGCCAATCTCACACTATTAAACGTGTAATATATAATATATTGTACATATTCTCTCATTTTCGCATCGATTTATAGGTTTAGACATTTGCAAATAATCTATCTAATCTCACATTCTCGCAACATGGCTGACCGATCAAAATATAACCGACAGAGGCTCACCGCAAAACTTGATATAACCAAGTTGGCTGATTCGGTTCCCACAACTCTTAATTCTCTAAACAAATATAAAATTCGTGAAATAATTTCACAACTCAAACATTCTTACGGACTTTTCCGCGATGCTCAAAATGTGCTGGAGACGATCCCCGAGGAACCTACCCCCTCTACTGATTCCTCTGTGGTTTTTGATAAATATTTGGATACAATTTCTCTATTGGAAGAAAGGTTAGAGGTCATTGAAAGTTCTAATGTGACTGCTACCCCCTCCCTCCAATTTGACCCTAATTCTTCTCTAACCTCACAGTCTATGGCTAGGCAACGAACAGTAAACCTCCCTCGTATTCAGTTAAAACCATTTAGTGGCTTAGTTACTGAATACAATTCATTCATTGAGACCTTTGATACAATAATAGGATCTGATACTACATTAAGTGATCTGGAAAAACTCATTTACCTCAAAAGTTTTCTAACTTCCGAGCCTTTGACGCTTCTCGAGCATATCCCACTCACAGGTGACAATTACAAAATAGCCCGGGATAACCTGACACAAAGGTACGCCAACTCTAAATCGCTTATCAAAACTCTCATCTCTCAAATTCTTGATGCGCCTCCTATTTCTGGAAACGCAAATCACTCACAATTAAGAAATTTTCATACGGTCATGTCAAATAATTTCAAGGCCCTATTGAACTTGAATAGGCCCCCTTCAGATCTCTTGCATTTACTTCTCATACATATCGCTACTCAGAAACTCGACGCACCTACCATTAGGGCTCTTGAGTTCCAATCCGGTGGTAGCCAAGCTACCCCTGATTTTGTCCATTTTCTAGGGGAAATCGAGACACGCGTTGTTCATCTTGAGAATATTCAATCTCAATCAAAACCAAAATCGACTACTACTTCCAGACACTCTTTACACCTAGCCTCAGACACTTCTACCAGTAACCTTTCGCCTCGCTTAGGTCCTAAGAAATGTTCCTATTGCAACGACTCTCACTCGATCTACTCTTGTCCTCAGTTCAAGCAGTTGAATTCTAAAGAACGTTTTAGTTTTGTCAAACAAAATAAATTTTGTATTAATTGTCTTGGGTCTCACATGCTCGATCAGTGTAAATCCAAATTCTCTTGCATAGTTTGTAAATCTCGTCATCACACGTTGCTCCATTTCGACAAAACGGGTCATAGTAACCCTTCCGCGGCTGTTGGCCAACACAACTCAAATAATCATAATAAAACCGCTATCTCAAATAACTCCCATACACAGGGTAATTCACAACAGGGGCCCTCACATGTTAGAGCTCCTGAAACGGAAGTTAATCTTCAAAATTCGACTCCACATTCAATGGCTCTATCTGCAGCCTCGCTTGATAATCATTTGGTGTTATTAAGCACACTCCAGGTCTATCTTGTCGCTCCTAGCGGCAAGAGGGTCTTCGCAAAGGCACTTTTAGACTCGGCCTCACAGGTTTCATTTATTAGTGCTGACCTCGTAAAGGAACTGTCACTCACCACTAGAGATGGAAAATTACGGATCAATGGAATTAACTCCACCTCATCCTCGTCTCAATCTATTGTAGATACAACAATTTTCGCTGTCGCTAACGACGTTCCTTTTGACATCTCGTGCTCTGTACTCCCAAAGATAACAAATCCGCTTCCTCAAATTTCTATTTCGGCGAGCAAACTAAACATACCCTCAGAGATACCATTAGGTGATCCGATGTTCCATGTAACATCCCCAATTGGTATCCTGCTCGGTGCAGACCTGTATAACGATATCATTCAACCTGAAATAATTCGTTTGGGAAAAGGTCTTCCCGTTCTTCAACGCACTCTACTCGGGTACACGATATCAGGGTCAGTTCCAGACTTTGCTCTTAAGTCGAAAAATACTAAAAAGGCTTTGGAATTTTATTCAAACTCTCTCGTTACTTGTTGTTCTCATAACACTCCTTCCGCCGTAAATGAGCCGGTAGTGTCCAACGAGGAACTATCCGATCATTTACAAAAATTCTGGGAGCTGGAAGAAGCCGCTCCTCAGAACACCGATCTCATTAATGATCACCCCGCTGAAATTAATTTTGTAAAACATGTTAATGTTCTCCCCAATGGACGATATGAGTCCACACTCAATCTCAAACTCCCTATCGAAGATATAGACATGGGAAATTCGTTTCTCTCGGCAAAAAGACGTTTTCTCAGTCTCGAGAAACGTTTTCAACTCAACCCTGATTTATTGGAAAAATATCAGGACATTATATCGGAATATCTCAATAACGGACAAATAATTCAAGTGCCGTTAAAAATGCTAAATGACTCAGGTAAACCTAATTACTTTCTCCCTCACTTTCCCGTTTTCAAATCCAACTCTACTACTTCCACTCGTATAGTTTTCGATCCAAACAATAAATCGTCTACGGGAATCTCCCTCAGTGACGTCATAGACAAAGGTTATGTCGTCCAACATGAACTTTTTGACATTCTCGCTAAGTTTCGTCAGTTTAAATTCGCACTAGTAGGCGACATCAAGGCTATGTTCCTACAAATCGCCATTTGTCCCACTGAAACATTTCTGTTAAATTTTCTCTTTAGGGACAATATTCAGCAGCCTTTACGGTGCTATCAATTTCAAAGATTACCCTTCGGGCTCCCAAGTAGCCCATTTATCGCTCAAAGAGTTATCAAGCACATCGCTGACAACAACAAACATACCCACGAACTTGCTACTAGTGTTCTGCAAGAATCTATCTATATGGATGACCTGATCAGCGGTGCTGACAGTCTTCATGAATTAAGTTGTCTTTTCGAACAATTAACTTCTTTGCTAGAAACCCATGGTTTCCTCCTCCACAAGTGGAACTGCAGTTCTTCAGAATTTCTGTCTCAACACAATTTAAATCCCGTCTCTGAAGTCAGTCTTAACTTCACGGGATCTGATAAAGTCTTAGGCATATTCTGGGATTCAGAACGCGACCACTTTTCGTTTAAAACTCCTATCTTCAAATTGGCTAATGTTGTTACTAAACGTACTATTCTCTCCTACATTGCTACTTTGTATGACCCGCTAGGATGGTTATCCCCTGTCCTTGTGAACGCTAAGCTCTTGATACAGGAAATATGGTCCCAGAAATTGGACTGGGATCAACCCATTGACTCACCCATCATTATGAAAAATTGGCAAAACCTCTTATCGACATTCAAAACTATAGAAGAGGTCAAGGTACCTCGATGCTTACTTTTACAAAAGAAAGTTGTTGATGTTCAATTAATTATTTTCACCGACGCATCGGAAAAAATATACAGCACTTGTGTGTATCTCAAAGCGACATACTCAGACTTTTCTGTATCGTCGCGGCTTATCGCTTCTAAAAACAAAATTTCTCCGCTAAAAAATAAACTCACCATCCCCAAATTGGAACTTTGTGGAATAGTGTTGGGAGTCACTCTGGCTCATAGACTTTTTCACATCTTCAAGAAAAATTTGAGTATATCTTCATCTCATCTCTTTGCTGACTCTACAATTGCCTTGTCTTGGATACTTTCTAAAAAACACATTTGGAACATTTTTGTACAAAACAGAATTCAAAAGGTCAATTCCTTGTTGGAAACTTTTCCTTGTGATTTCCATTTCGTCAGAAGTCACGAAAACATCGCTGACCCCGCTTCCAGAGGGATAAATGTCTTTGATAATCCCCAGACCACCGAAGACTGGTTATGCGGACCTAGCTTTATTAGAGACAATCCCATCGATTTTTCTCTTCATCAAATTCCTCATTTTCAGGATGATCTTCCTGAATTAAGGAAGTTAGTTGTCTCAAACATAGCAACAAATCACGAACTCAACGACACCTTTGAAAATCTATTCGCTAAATCTTCTTCTTTTCGTAAAATTCAAAGAATTGTCGCTTATCTTTTTAGATTCATCAGTAATATTAAAAAGAAAATAAATAACTCTCCACGAGATACGGATATATTGACGCCACCCGAAATGGAGATCGCTGATCACGCGATCATCAGGTATATCCAAAGTATCTACTTTAAAAAAGAGATTCTTGAATTGAAAAATGCTAAACTCGTGACCAATAAAGCCATTCGTAAACTCAACCCCTTCCTACAACATAATGATGGGCTGATTCGTGTGGGAGGACGTCTCCGACACGCCCCCATATCGTATAATCAAAAACACCCCATTCTACTTCCTTCTAAATGTCGAGTTGTAGAACTAATCTTGACTCAAGCTCATCATAAGTTATTACATTCAGGCGCGCAAACAGTACTTTCGTATGTCAAAATGAAGTACTGGCCAATTGACGGATTAAGACAGATTAAACGCTTAATTCGTAAGTGTGTAAACTGTTTCCGATTCATGACACCCAATTCTGTTCAACAGATGGCAGATATGCATCCCGATCGTGTACTCCCCACTAGACCCTTCCAAGTCGTCTCAGTGGACTATGGGGGGTTCTTCTTAATTAAGTCCTCACATTTGAGGAAGGCACCGCTTTACAAAGCATACGTAGCCTATTTCATTTGCATGAGCACTAAATGTGTTCATATCGAACTCGTCACAGGATTAAGCGCAGAAGCCTATATTCTTACTCTGAAAAGGTTTATTGCCAGAAGATCCACGCCCAGTATTATTTGGAGCGACAATGCCACAAATTTCCATGGGGCAAAAAATGAAATGCGCGAATTCTATGATTTTTTCTTAAATCAAAATAATTCGGAACAGATTAAGGAATTCTGTACTCAAAACTCCATAACTTTCAAGATGGGTGTTCCCCGCAACCCCCATCAATTCGGCCTCCATGAGGTAGGAATAAAGAGTGTGAAGTATCACCTCTATCGAATTATAGGAAATTCCCACTTCACCTTTGAAGTGTTTAACACAGTATTATGCCAAATCGAGGCTATTCTAAATTCGAGACCCATCACTAGGATGTCGTCTGACGCCAATGACTTCGCTTTCCTATCTCCAGCTCACTTCTTAGTTCAAAGAAGTTTAACCGCGCCCCCTGAACCAAGTGTTTCAGAGATACCTGAAAATAGGTTGAATCTTTTTCAGCGTATTAGTAAAATTCAACAGCAATTTTGGAAATTGTGGAAAAAAGACTATCTTTGCCTCCTGCAGCAAAGAAATAAATGGACCGACCCTACTGACCCTGTCAAGATCGGGGATTTGGTTCTGTTGAAGGAGGATGGTACTCCTCCACTCTTATGGCCAACTGCCAGGGTAATAGATGTATTGCCTGGTAAGGATGGTCTAGTTCGTACTGTCAAGATTCACACTACTCACGGTGATTTTCTTCGTGGTATTACGAAAATCGCTGTGATTCCCCTGGAAGATTAAAATCTATCCCTAGGGGGAAAACTTATCGTTTTCCTCCATTTTATCGTTGTTACCCCTTGTGTATATAAACTCTAATTTCTTCAAACATTTCTTATCGTTGTGCACATCTTTGCCAATCCCCTCTCTTCGAGGTGATATAGGCCATCTCTCTCGCCTGTCGCCCCCGGCAATATGTACAATAAATATATTATACACGGCTCACTAAAATAATTAGTTACGCCCCTGTACTACTGATTACTTAAAATTCAAGTAGTATTTATGTAACCTTTCTGGAAACTCCAGGTTATTGTTGAGACTCGCATTTGAACCCCTCGCCGGGGCAGATCGTCAAAAGCTTCCTAACGAGAATCATCTCTAATCTATCGACGCTCCCGCTATTCGTAAAAAGGCCGCATTTTACCGGCTTTTTTTGCTATCGTTTTATACCGCTCAGATAATTCAATCTGCTCAGTATTATCGACGATGATTTATTTAGCGTATTAGTGAGTGCCTTACAAATGAACCAAATGGATTATGGAATTCAATCAGAGCTCTGATGTGACACGTCATCAAGGAATAAAACTGTAAGTACTCTACATGTATGTGAACATAACTTATTAGTCGTGATACTGTATGCATTTTGAACCATATACCTCTCGTAGCAAATATTCTTTGTGCCATTTATGCAGATAATACTTTAAATTACATATGAAAAATCGTTATCTACTCTTAACCAGCTTACCTATGGGAATATACTCTATAACCGTACAATAAGTATAGGTTACTATTGTTAAGGATACTTTACGTATTGCCTAAACACGTATTATAGTCTATAATATTTGGTGATAGTCAGTAAATTGTAACATTGTCTCCCAGTAACTATATTGTCATACACTATTAATATACTGAATAATAAAAAAATAGTTATTGATAATTTTTAGTATAATTTATTTATTGAAAGTTTATTATTTATTTATTGAACCCAACAAGCTAGGCTGGAATTGGGAGATTTTTCAGGATTAGTTTTTCGTCCTATTTCCGATCCCCCACTCAGCCCCGCCATTCTCAATTGAAAAATCTAAACTAGCTGCTTATGTTGTTCTTACCCGTAAACCTCTCCCCGAGTTCTCTAATCATCTGCTCAAAAACCTATAACATGGCTACTTGGTCCACATTTTCTCCAATTTTCAAATCTTCGTCGCTGCACAGCTCATCAAGCATTTGTTCTTTGACTTGTTTCTAAGAACTTAATGGCAGATCAGGCTTGTTAAGAATTTACCTTCAGGAATAGCCTGATACGGGTCAAATTCTGCAATACTCCAAGAAGGTTAAAAGGCTTTGCAGATTTCGGGCAACCAATTCTACTGTCAGATCTTTTCTTTGTAATCGGATTAGAGTAGAATGAAAAACGTCTTCTTTTTGGTCCTTTTTTGCTATTGATTTTGCCTTCGATTATAAGTTAGAGCAATTCATACTTTTGATATCTTATGATGTGACCAAGATATCGTGTTTTTCGTTCTTTTATTATAAGCATAAGCTCTCTTTTCTTGTTCATCCTCCGCAAGACTTCTGCATTTGTCGTATCGCTATCTGAATTTAAAATCAAAATGACGGCTAACACAACGGCGGAATTAAGTCGAGATTTTAAATTTACACTAGTATTAACCCTCCCTAAAGATTAGAAAAATGACATTTGGGGCAGCTCGGCATGCAAAGTTAGGCCTGTTATTCGTCTAACACGACTGGACTATCCCTGCTATCTTTGTTCTCTACCACATACAGAAATTATTGTTGTAAGGAAAAAAGTGGGCGTCTCGTCAAAATGAAACTACTCACGAAATATTAGCTTGTTAGTAGTAAATGGTGAGATCTGGGATCTCTGAATAATATACAGAGTGATAAAAATATTGTTTAATTTTCGGATATGAAATATGAATATTTGAAATTAAACACATGATAAAGTTTCTGTTCCGTAGTTGGTTGTTACTACTGTTGCACTATAACGTTCCCTGCTGTGGCTTCTGTTCCTTTGATACGGTCTTCCTCTTGAGGTGCTGCGGTTACGTCGGTATGTATTTGTTTGTTTTTGAGCAGTTGCGATGGTAGCTGCCAGCTGAATTTTCAGTTCAGCTGTTTCGGCTGCTAATCTCCTGATGGTGCTTTTAAGGCCGTTAGACGGTTCTGGCATTTTCACTGTTCACTGTTTTTAACCGACAAAAGTATATTTTATAATCAACAATATTTTTTAAAATGTTCGCGGGTCACCAATGTTGCGTTGTTGGTTTGGATTCGTGTGACTATTTCACTCATCTTAAAATTTTCACATAATCTGACCAATCACAAACCAAAGACAGCTTGTGTTATCGCGAAAACATCAACTGTCTTTCAATTCTGATTGGTCTATCAGCTTCGTGTTTTCAACGACGTAACCATGGATACGTCGCAAAGCAAAGTTTGACGTTTGCCAAAAAAATTATTGTAGCTGTATACGTCAAAAGGAACATCATCAGAACATAGTGAATACTTTTAGGAATACTCCAAGTCCATCAAGTAATAACAGCAACAATACATTGTATCCACCTAATAACGGTCATACTATTCAAAATTTTTACAATTGCACCGTTTATAATAATTATAGTCGAGAATAATGTATTTTTTTCGTGTACAAATTATTTATTGTTATAGGTAAAAAATAATTATAACAAATTATTTATAGTTATAATAAATATTTCATGATTATGACTAATTGTGAATTATTCAAAAAATGGGTAGATTTGGGTTACCTAGATCAAATGTATTATTATTAAATCCCTTCCTCTCATTCTACTGAATTTTTGACCTATCACTTTGTTCGTGAAATAGTCTAATAAAATACCACTCGTGATTTAATTTATCTTATAAGTCTGTCTTTTATTTCTAAACTCAAATGAGTTGCTTAAAGAAAACACCACGAGTCCGTAGGACGTCCTACGGACTCGTGGTGTTTTCAAGCAACTCAGTTTCGTTTAGAAGTAAATCGACAGACTTATCGCGAAAATTGAATCACTAGTGGTATTACTATTGATAACTTTATTGTCCAAGGAAACCAATAAAATAATATTAAATAAAACGTAAAACAACTGTCAATAATATATTTATTTCGGTAAAAGCGTGCTTATTTCTCGGATAGGGTGTGTTTTGACCTTTCCCGACCGACGCGACGGCTAAAATATAAATGAACTCCTGAATTTCAAAATTTTGTCTTATTGCTTAATGTTTGAAATCCCTTAAAACTGTTATTGATGTAAGAGGCTGGATAATATAATTTATAGTATTTCGTTTCGAATACATAAAACTGAAAAGAGGTTTAGGTAATTAAAAATACAAATACGGTTTTGTATATCACGAGCGGAACAAATGTAAATTTTAAATCTTCTTCTTCTTCAAATGCAAATCCACTAATGGATGTTGGCGATCACATTTTCCATTAACTCTCTGTTTCTTGCAATGTGTATCAGAGATTGTATGTCGTTAATCCCTGTCCATTGCCTTATGTTTCGGAGCCAGGACATTTTCTTGCGTCCTATTCCTCTCTTGCCTTCAATTTTACCCTGGATTATAAGTTGAAGGAACTGGTATTTTTCGTTTCGCGTGATGTGACCCAAATACGCCGTTTTTCTTTTCTTAATGTTTTCGAAACGCTGACGTTCTTGGTTGATTCTTTTAAGGACATCCACATTTGTGACTTTCGCCGTCCATGGTATCTTTAGGATACGGCGATAAAGCCACATTTCGAAGGCTCTAATCTGTTTATATCCCTCGTTTTGAGTGTCCAGCCCTCTATGCCATATAGCAGCACCGACCACACGTAGCATTTAGTAAACCTTAGTCTCAGTGTAAGGTCGAACTCTGAGCAGGTCAGTACCTTCCTGAATTTTACGAAATTTTAAATGAGACGTATTATTTTGTTTAGGGAGAAAAGTTATTAAAAATTAGTAATTAAACAAGCTGAAAATGCGAGCATTGTCATAACGAAAACTTTGTATATTTACGTATTTTAATTCATAATATGGAAAATTTCTATTATGAAAAGTAGTTTAGAATTAATAATTATGTTTTAATGTGCAATTATATCATTCTAATTTAAATGTTATGAACTATAAAGGTAGTTTACTCTTGATCGAAATTCATATTTTTTATATACCTCGTATAAAATTAATAAAATTTTATACAAGGTGTCCCAAAAGCAGTGGAACGGTCGAATATTTCGCGAACTGAACATCGGATCGAGAAACTGAAAAATACGTGTTCAATCATTTTCAAAAATCTATCCAATGACAAAAACACCAACCTCCACTACACCCCCTGGAGGTGGGGTGGGGGGTAACTTTAAAATCTCAAATGGAAACCCCTAGATTTTCTTGCAGATTTGGATTCGTTACGTAAAAGTAAGCAACTTTTATTCAAGACATTTTTTCGAACTGTGGATAGATGGCGCTATAATTTGGGAAAAACGGTTTATCCTGATACCATGGGTAAATTATAGAAACGGTCTAATATCTCGAGAAATACACTTCCAAATGAGAAACCAAACAATTTTTTTTAATACTTTTCGAAAACCTATCGAATAACACTAAACATGACCCTCCAACCCACCCCCCTGGAGGTGGGGTGGGGGGTAACTTTAAAATATTAAACAGCAACCCCCACTTTTTATAACAGATTCGGATTTGTCATGAAAAACTAAGCAACATTGTATGGCGCTTTAATTGGAAAAATACGATTTATTAGCGCCATCTATCAGCATTTTTAAAGAATGTTTCGAAGAAATGTTGCTTAATTTTTCATGACGAATTCGAATCTGCAATAAAGAGTGGGGGTTGCTATTTAATATTTTAAAGTTACCCCCCACCCCACCTCCAGGGGGTGGGTTGGAGGGTCATGTTTAGTGTTTATCGATAGATTTTCGAAAAATATTAAAAACCTGTTTTTTAGTTTCTTATTTGGAAGTGTATTTCTCGAGATATTAGACCGTTTCTATAATTTACCTATGGTATCAGGATAAATCGTTTTTCCCAATTATAGCGCCATCTATCCACAGTTCGAAAAAATGTCTTGCATAAAAGTTGCTTACTTTTACGTAACGAATGCAAATCTGCAAGAAAAACTAGGGGTTTCCATTTAAGATATTAAAGTTACCCCCCACCCCACCTCCACGGGGTGTAGTGGGAGTTGGTGTTTGGTGTCATTGGATGGATTTTTGAAAATGATTGAACACGTATTTTTCAGTTTTTCCATCCGATGTTTAGTTCGCGAAATATTCGACCGTTCCCCTACTTTTGGGACACGGTTGCATCATAAATCTTAGAACAAGAAGAGCTTTTTATGAAGAATAACTTTTATTTGTCAAATTAAAAATAAAATAGTTATAAATGAAAATGTTCTTGGTATCCATATTTTGAGAAAAATCTTCAAATATTTTTTTCCATTAGAAGGATGTACACAGACACAATACTGGCTAGTGATTTTAGTCAATAATTTTGCCAATTCGACAAAAAAATAATTTCTAAATATTTCGGCAAAATTCTCAAAAAACAAAAAAAATTACCTTCTACAATCACTATCCTGTTGTGTCGAGTTTAGGGAACGACTAGGTATACATAATATTTTAATTTTATAGCAAATGGAACAGTCCATTTATCATAAAGGGGAGGCCGTATTTATACTGGTATAAACCTTTTTAAAACTGTTAATAAATTATTGCTTTTAAAATATTTATACTCAAATTGTATTTTTGAACATCTTATTTATTTTATATAATAATTAAATTCACTATCAAATGTCATTGATGTTTTATTAATACTTAATTTAAAATTTAGAATTCACGAAGTGTCAAACTCAAATGTAAATAACCTATGCTTGGCAAATCGAGATTTAAAAAAGTTTTCGTTGAAAAAAAGTAGCCTACTTCCTAATCAACCATTTGAGCTGACGTTTAGTGCGTCTGTAGGAGATAACCGGATTGTGACGTCACATTTTAGACTTTGAGGTCGATTATCTCGAAGACGGTTAGATATATCGAAATGCCGTTTTCAGATTTGGATTCAGAAGGCAAAACTACATAAGAATCCATCGATACACCTGCTCTAAGTATTGCAGGAGCGGCAACGCAATAACACACAGACTTTTGCAAATTTATAAACGAAAAGTTTTCGTTGAAAATAGTAATTGTAGCTTGCCGCTACAGTTCCTTAAATTTGACTTATCTAATCATGCTTTATTCATTCTGTCTTCGCTACATTATACTGTTTTTTCATATAGTTATTATTTTAGGTATTTCTTACGAAGAGATTCCAAATGATGCATGTGACCTGTTAAAATATACTGGAAATAATTTGAACCAAAATTTAACTGCTACTACGAATATGACCATCGGAGAAAAACATTTTGAATGTGAAATATGCTTGAAACAATTAACCACAAGTTTTTCTTTAAAAGAACACATGAGAATACACACTGGGGAAAAACCCTTTAAATGTGAAATTTGCACTAAACGATTTTCAGTGAAGCAACGTTTAAAAGTACATATGACAGTGCATACTGGTGAAAAACCTTTTACATGCAAAATATGCACCAAACAGTTTTCAATAAAGTATGGTTTAGAAAGACATATGAGAGTTCACAGTGGTGAAAGGCCTTTTACGTGTGATATATGCAACAAACAGTTTTCACTTAGTTATACTTTACAATCACATATGAGAGTGCATACTGGTGAAAAACCTTTCACATGCATAATGTGCAATAAAGAGTTTTCACAATATTCTACTTTAAGATGTCATATGAGAATGCATACTGGTGAAAAACCTTTCACATGTCACATATGCAATAAACCGTTTTCACAAAGTTCTAATTTAAAACATCATATGAAAGAGCATACTGGTGAAACACCTTACACATGCCGCATATGCAATGAACAGTTTTTAGAAAGTTCTAGTTTAAAACATCATATGCAAACGCATACTGTAAAAACAACTACGTGTGAAATATGCAACAAACAGTATTCACACAGTACATACTTAAAATTACACATGAGAGTGCATACTGGTGAAAAGCCTTTCACATGTAATGTCTGTGGCAAACAGTTTTCATATAATAATTCCTTACAATCACATATGAAAGTGCATTCTGGTGAAAAACCGTTTGCTTGTGAAATGTGCACTAAACGATTTTCAGTGAAGCAACGTTTACAATTACATATGGCAGTTCATACTAAAGAAAAATCTTTTACATGCAAAATATGCACCAAACATTTTGCAAGAAAGTATGGTTTAGAAAGACATATGGGAGTGCACAGTGGTGAACGGCCTTTTACGTGTAATCTATGCAACAAACAGTTTTCAATGAAGAATTACTTAAAAAATCATATGAGAGTGCATACTGGTGAAAAACCTTTGACATGCAAACTATGCAGTAAACAATTTTCACAACATTGTAGCTTAATATATCATATGAGAGTGCATGCTGGTGAAAAGCCTTTTACTTGCAAGATATGCTCCAAACAATATAGGCAAAGTTCTAATTTGACAGTACATATGAAAACACACACTAGAAGAACGAGGTTTTAAAAGGCAGGCTTATACACTAAACGGCAAAATTAACGGAACACCTTAAAATGGGACATGTTAGATGTCTTCTAAACCCGTTTAGTTAGATTTTCTAAACCCGTTGTCTGATTTGATAGTTGTTTTAGTATGTTAGAGCCTTATTAGTTAATAAAATCGATGTAATAATATTGTTGCTAGACAGGTAAATGTCATTTTATACCGGGTGTAACAGTCGTAGCTACTGTGTTTTGTCCTTACAAGTTCGAAATATTAAAATTAAAACTCAAGTGTAGCCTTTATTTCCTTTTTTGATTCATTTGCTTATCGTCCGTGATGTGACAATACCTCCAATCTGCTTTTTCATAAGTTTTGTAAGAGAGACGAAAAACCTCTTTTAGGGCCACCTCCTGTTTTCATATGTCAGATTTGACTGGTTTTGTAGTAAATAAATAGTTGAATTTACTACAAAACAAGTCAAAAAATGTCATATGAAAATAGGAGGTGACCCTATAGTCTCTCTTACAACTGATAGCGGTCTTAGGCCTTAGACTCTCTTACAAAACTTATGAAAAAGCAGATAGGATGTATTACCACATCACCGACGTTATGTTGGATAACAAAAAAGTTAGGTAGGTAAGTTTCCAACTAGCCATGTTTTTCATCAATTAATCGTCATTTTCTGCTTAGTTTAATAAACAAGCGTAAAGTAGGCTATGCGAAATCAACATTTTAATAATTGTCAAATTGTTAAGAGTCAAAAAGTATCTAGTTTGTTGTGGAAATTAGTAGATTTATTATTAAAGTTTCAATTAAGTCCGAATTTTTTTTATTTGGTGGAAATGTAACGCGCTACAAAGAATTTGACGCGCGATGAGTGTGTTCAAGCAGTGATCTTACATAGCGAAGGACTTAGCTACTATGTTATAGGCTCCTTATATTGGTAACAATTTTTTGCTAATGCACGGTAATGCCAGACTTCACATTCAGGAACTGTAACCGAATATTTACAACAGGTAAATCTTCGGACTTTAAATTGGCCATCGCATAGTCCAGATCTTAAGCCGATCGAACATTTTGTGAAACATAATTGACAGAAGACTACGACAGCGTTTGCCACCTCCTAGAACCTTACAAGAGGTAAAAACAGTAGCTCTCGAGATTTGGAATGATATTGATCAAGACCAAATAGCATACGTCATTTGTAATATAAAAGTAGGTAGGTACATATCTCTTTTATGATCAAAATAAGTGAATGAATCAAAAAACAAAATGTTAAGGAGACCTAAGGCTACAATTGAGTTTTAATTTCAATAGTTTATATAAGCTAGAATATTCCACAGGGTGTTCCAAACTTTAATGAGAAAACACAGTATGATTATTACACCAGGTATACAATGACATTTACCTGTCTACCAACAATATTATTACATCGATTTGCTTAATTAATAAGGCTATACCATACTAAAAAAAATCGCTCAAATCGGACAACAGGTTTAGGAAATTCAAGACATTCAACATGTCCCATTTTTAAGGTGTTCCATTAATTTTGTCGCTGTGTGTATTATGAGTCGGGAAAATGATTGTGTAGATTAAACATAATAATTGTAACATTTTCTCCCAGTAACTGTTTACACTGTAAATATACTGAATAATAAAGAACTTATTGATAATTTTTAGTATTATTGATAATTTATTTATTGAAAGCTTATTCTTGATTTATTGAGCTCAACACGCAGGGCCAGAACTAGGAGATTTTTCATGGGAGTAAAGACTAGTTGGTCGCTCCATTTTCGATTCGCCCCTCTCTCCCACCATTCAAAAATCCAAACTTGTTGTTTCTTAATCTTAAATTTGCACCTGAATTCCCTAATCATCTAGCTAATAATCTCCAACATGAAACGTGCACATTTTCAGTGTTTAAAAATCTTCATCGATACATACCTCATCAATTTAACTTGTTTCTAAGAACTTAGATGGTATATCATTAAGGCTTGTTAAGAACTTATCCTCAGTAATAGCCTCAGATGGAGCAAACTCTGAAAGAACGTTAAAAGACCTTTAAGGTTTCGGACAGCCAAGGGCTGAGTACAATAAGGTTCCAACCGCCATTTAAATTTTTCAGGAAACAAATTTCTAATTTGAGACTTTCATAACCTTGTTTTTTAGGGACTGTAAATGTTAAAATTATTTTATACTACAGTGTGGTAAGTTGTGATAACACCTCACGTTAGATAATGTCATAACTAAGATTCTAATCTGGTTTTGTAACATTTGTACGACGTATGCAGTGTACTTGGAACCTTATTGCATTGTAAGCCCTGTACTTGAAACAATATGGAATTATGTCATAAACAGTTAAAATATTATTAGCGCAATTGGTGAAATTAAACAATCGATTTCAAAATAAAGCGAATAGACTAATTTTTCACTCTAATGGCATGTAAAACAACATAATGTTACTCTACATCCCACCAGACTGAAAACAATGGGAACCTTCTCTGGTTACACCTCCGAAGCTTCTACAATTTGCAAGCCATAGGGATGCTGAGACTAAGGAAGATGAGGGATTTTATAATTTACGTCCCATCTGCTCAGCGCGGTAAAGTTTCAACGAGAATAGTTCCCTTCATACTCCAATCAGAGTAAACATGTAAATCAAACTAAATCACAAAATTGAAAATGGTTATTCATTTTTAAAGCGAATATTTATTCGTAAATTGAAAATCATAAAAAATATATTTTTCTTAAATTGAGCTTTTTCTAATTTTCGGATGTTTCTTGCAATTTTTGGGAGCTTAACCGAAAAGGGTAGAAAAAATTTAAATTCTAGGGTTGTTTTAGTTTATGCGATACCCAAATGCCTGAAAAATACTTCGGTCCAATGGGGTTTAAAAAATCGTGCTCGCCGTATGTTAAAAAGTATTCTCAAAATTCCTTTTGTACAAAACCAAAAACCAAACTAGAAAATATACCGAACTTTCACAGAGAAAATTTCTTAATTTGACCCACGTTGGGCGCCAATTTTGCTACACTATGGACCCTTAAATTTTGCATCTCCAATCATGCTTTACTCATTTTTTGTTACCTGCATTATACTGATTATAGATAATTATTATTTTTGGTGTCTCTTGCGAAGACATTCAAAATGATGCATGAAACCTATTAAAATATACTGGAAATAATTTGAAAAAAATTTAACTGCTACTACGGATGTGACCATCGGAGAAAAACATTTTGAATGTGAAATGTGCTTGACACAATTTACAACGTGAAATATGCTTGACACAAGAGTAGAATGGAACGACCACATAAGCCGAATGACAACAAATAGAGTAGTAAGGACGGCGAGAGACGGTTCCCCAATAGGAAGACGATCAGTGGGAAGACCACGAAAAAGATGGAATGACAACTTACTGGAGGCACATTGAAAAACAGACAGAGTAATGTCTATATAAAAAGAAGAAGAAGACAATTTACGACAAATTTTTCTTTAAAAGTACACATGAGAATACACACTGGAGAACGACGGTTTGCTTGTAAAATTTGCACTAAACGATTTTCACTGAAGGAACGTTTAAAACTGCATATGACAGTGCATGCTGAAGTAACATCTTTTACATGCAAAATATTCAGCAAGCATTTTGCAAGAAAGTCTGGTTTAGAAAGACATATGAGAGTTCACAGTGGTGAAAGGCCCTTTACGTGTGAGATATGCAACAAACAGTTTTCACTTAGATCTACTTTAAAATCACATATGAGAGTGCATACTGGTGAAAAACCTTTCACATGCAAACTATGCAACAAAGAGTTTTCACAAAATTGTTGTTTAAAATATCATATGAAAGTGCATGCTGCTGAAAAGCCTTTTACTTGCAAGATATGATCCAAACAGTGTAGACACAGTTCTAATTTAACAGTATACCGTCTCGGCAAAATGTTATGGTTGGTATTGACCTTACGTGAGAGGGAGTGAAAAACAGCTACTTTAAAAAGAGGTAGGTATATTAGGTCCGCCTAATATTGTCCAAAAATTCAGTAGTGGAAGTACCTAGAGAGGAGAGGTTTGACATTGTTGCCAAACTTATTGTTTTTACTTGACCTGTTGCATGTCGTCTTTTAAGAATTTGAACAATGTTCTATGACAATAAAATTTGGGCAAATTGATTTAAATAACATCTTATTATTTTTATTGGGAATATGCCACAATTGTACTTTAAAATAAGCTTAGACATATTGTTTTCACCCAATTTTGAAAAAATGTGAAAACTTTGAATTATTCATGTCCGTCTGTCCGTCCCTCCGACCGCAAACACAACTCCTCCGTCATTATACCAGGTGGAATGACAAATGAGGTATTGAAATAATACAAGGCTTATAATACAAGGATGGTACTAAAGTTTAGAAATTTTACCTGGTACTTCCGGTTTTAGAAATGCAACCGGAATTACTGTTTTGAAGTCACTGGAATAGTACAAGCAATATATTATTCGACGCGCCTTAGCAAGACGAGAACAAATATGTACTTCCGGTTTCATGACAGACTGCGTGTCCGTCCGTCCGCGAATATCCTTCGTTTAGAATGACAAGTGAGGTGTCGAAAGAAAGCTTATAACTCGAAGATGGCATTAAAGATGACAAATTTGACTTCCGGTTTTAGAGCTTTAACCGGAAGCGATATAATATTCGACGTACCTGAGCAAGATAAGAACAAATGTATACATCTAGTGTTTAAATCATTTCCGGTTAAAAAAGTTCTAACCGGAAGTGCCATATTATAGTCGCAGAAATTATACATGTAACATGTCAATCGAAGCGTATTGAAAAGTCAAGCTTGAATCTTTAGTTCCGGTTTTGAAGGGTACCTAATTTCTATTTAAACAATAATTATGACCGAAAGTTTAGTAAAAATGGCTCAATCGACAAATTAGTGAAATCTTGTATCAATCGACGCAAAGTTATAACTTTGCGTCGATTTTAAATATCGACTTTAGGTTCTACTTTAGATAACTTTAGGTGAAAACCTAGGACTTACTAAGTCCAATTACTTGTTTTGATTTTCACTTCGGAAATCGTTTTATATAAATAAAATTTATTAATGTTTTGTATTTTGGAACGATTTCCGAAGTGGAAATCTAAACATCAAAATAAACTTATTTTAAATTCAAATTGTGCCTGATTTCCAATAGTAGATTGCATTAAGATGCCACAAGAAAAAAGTTTCAGAAAAATATTAATTGGCAACGTTGTGTAGGTATATCATTCACAGGTGGGTGTGGTCGCTTGTGTCTAACCTGTTAAAGGTTAAAATGTTAAAGTTTAAGTGTTTAGTTAGTATTCATTCGTCTGTTAAGGGAGCGTGTGTTGAATTCAATTTAAACTGGAGAAAAAATTACGTTTTTTATGTAAAAATAAGATATTATTTGGTATTTTCCAAATAATATCTTTTAAACCATATTTTCTTTAAAATTTTTTGGAGGTAATAGGTGTTAAAATAAAAATTAGTTCTATAAAAATGAAATAAAATACAATTAATTCTATAAAAATGAATTAGAAAAAATAAAATTTGTTCTAAAAAAATTAAATCAAACAAAAAATAATTGCAACATTACTGTTTAAATTAAAAATAATTCCAAACAATTAGAAAGTATAAACTAAATTGAATTCTTAGGGAAGTAAATGTTCAAACAATCCACCATTTTCATGCGAACAATAACCAAATCTGTTATACAATGCATTTCTCATGGCGTTGAGTTCATCTGCCGATATGTTTTGGCTAAGTTGGATAATCTTTTCTCTCAGTTCATCTAAGTTGGTGGCTCGTTCGAACTCATGCCCATACAAATTGTTCTTTAGCATCCCCCAAAAATAAAAATCTAGGGGAGCTAAGTCGGGTGACCGAGGGGGCCATTTTATTGTACCGTCTGTACTAATGACACGTTCACCAAAAGTTACAGATAAATAATGTTTAACTGCATTTGCATTATGTGCAGGACAACCGTCTTGTTGGAACCATGTTTCGTTGAAGTTAATTCGAAGACGTACAAGTTCAGGAATAATTTGATTTTGCAATAATTCAAGATATTTGACAGCGTTTAAATTGCCTTCGATGAAAAAAGGACCAATAATATGGTCTCCCAAAATTCCAACCCAAACATTTAACTTTTGTGGATACTGTGTACGTACAGACACACTCAAATGCTTATTTGCCTGAGACCAATAACGTACAACGGATGAATTATGTTTTTTGTGAATAGTGAAGGAGGACTCATCTGTAAATAAAATATTTCTCAAAAAATTATTATTTCTATTGCATCTCTTCACAAAAAACCATTCGTTTAAAATGATCATCAGGAAATATTTCCTGAGTCGTCTGCACTTTATAGCAATGGTATTTATTTCTTTTCAAAATATTCCTCACTGTTCTTGCCTTCAAATCAACTTCATCGGCGATTTGTTGACTAGAACACGGCGTCGCTTCTGCCAATGCACATACTTGAATTTCTCTAGTTTCTCGTTCTTGAGAGATTTTCTTTTCGCGAGGTTGATCTGGTGGGCAGCATGTTTTACACCTGCCATGAGTACAGCCAAACTTTTCAAAGTGGTGAATAATTGCCAATACAGTTTTTTCGGAAGGTATTGGCCGATTTGGAAAAGCTACAATGAATTCATTGATAGTGTCTTGTACTGAACGTTTCGGATGACAGTACAATTTTACTATTTGTACTCGTTCTTCAGTTGTATAAACAGTCGGCATATTTATATTTAATTCCTAATTTTTATGTTAACACCTCGAAGTCTACCTCTAAAAAGAAATAGCCAGCCCACTTCGTGTCCCTTTAAGCACATTATGTGCCCAGTGTTGCCCAACCGTCGGCAAACTTTTTCCCTCAACTTACCTTAAAAGTTTACACTTTTATGGAAAAATTTACTACTGTTTACAAAATCTGAGAAGATATGTTGAATTATTTTCAAATATTTTGGACTGGGGCAAAAATTTCCTTTTGGGTTAACTCTTTCCCTATTATCCAGTGGTGTCATGGTGTGGGAACGCGTGGGAACGCCGTTCCCACACTGGTTAATAAAAGAAAAAAAAAATAAATAGAGAATTTAGGTTTTGTAAACAAAAATTAGCAGTGCGTTCCGGCACTGCTAATTTTGCCATGACACCACTGCTATTATCACATTTTATGTTAAAAATTCCCGCAAATGGGGGAAGTTTTCCTCTTGTTGGCAACACTAAAGCACAACAGCTTTGAGAAGCGGTGTCAGTAACTGATAGGATTATGGTACTATGTTGCCAAAATTATCGGGTTTTATCGGAAATTATGTTACAATTTCGTCAAATAAAACTGCGATTCTGTAAATTTCCCATGATTTTGAGAAAGTTTGTACCAGTATTTGTACCAAATATGTATGTAATAGCAACCCTGCATTTTACGTATAATACGGGTCGGTCTTAGACAAGGAAAGGGATCGGTAATAATCGTGTTTCGTGTTGACATTCTCTGATGGGCGTGCATGAACAATGTGGTGGGGAGGACAAGGGGAAATACGATTGATATCTTTGTCTATTCGCTGAAAACATGATCTTATATCTTTGTTAGATATCGCATTGAATTTTGCTATACCAACCATAACATTTTGCCGAGACGGTATATGAAAACACACACTAGAGTCAGTGTTCTCAGACCTCCTGAAATTTCAGGAGACCTACTGATGGCGACCCTCGCCTACTGATCTACTGATGGCGTCCTTAAACCTCCTGATGAAGTGATGAAATTCTGAAAATCATCTGGTTTTGTTCCAACTCGATACAAAACCGTTCTTGAATGATTACGAGGATGCGCAGTAACAAAAAATGTGTTACTGCGCAGCATTATTCGTCATTGCGCATACGCGTAACGATTCAAGAACGGTGTTGTATGGAGTTTGAATTTTTCAGAATTTTATCCTATTTCATTTTTTTTAATTTTTATGCTTTAGCCAACATCTAGCGTTGCCACAGCCGTCCCTTACAGATTTTATAGAGTTGCATGCCTACCTATAAACGTAAAAATACTCCACAAACTGATTCTACTGATTTTTCGTGGCGACATCTAGTTGCCAATCTATAAACGTAAAGACTGAAACTACAGAATTCTACCAATTTTTGAGGCGAGCGAGTCTCCTGAAATCTCCTGATCGTTCGTGGCGATACCTCCTGATCCTCAAAAAAGTCATCTGGGAACACTGACTAGAGTAAACTCACTCCAAACTTCAGACAGATTGTACATAAAAAAATGTCATTTTTCTCTCTGATAATTTAATTTTGTATATAGTTTTCCCCCTTATTGTTATACTTACTAATCATTAATTTTGAAATTAAGTAAGCTGTAATATAAAATTTTCATGTGCATTTGTTTATATTTATTTCCTCTCTACTATATGTTAAGTAGGAGTACTATTCAGATGTGCATTTAATTAAAATAATTTTCAGATTTAATAAGTTTGCAACAAACACCTTGCATTGAAACTAATGTAGAAAAGATAACATGTTAATTAGAATTTTGTACTATGATTATGTATTTTAAATTCCTCATTTTCGTTTCTACAAAATTGAACATGTCTAAAAACTCCATTAGCATTCAAAATATAAATTCCTAATTTTTAAAATATTCTCAGTAACAATTTACAATACTGCTTTTTTAAAAATATACTGATAATAACATCAAAACAATACACAATGAATTTATTTTTTATTTATTGTACCAAAAAAACTTACAGAAAAGTATACAGTAACCAAAAAACAATCAGGTATTATTAGTTTTCCTTTTCATATTAGTCCATGTGTGAGACCACTTTCGTATGAAAAATGTTTCTGACTCGATTTCTTTGCGGATTCCTCTTCAAAAATGTCCCTTTTAAACAAACCAGAAGGGTGCCGGGTGAAACAATTTTTTAAGCAAAATCAAAATTACTTTTTTGCCTCGAAAACGTATTTTTAGGTTTCGTGGGTAATTATAAAGGTTTTTTGTCATATTTTAGAAAATTTGATAGTTTTCGAGTAGTTATAAGCGATTTAAAATCTGAAAAATTCGAAAATATGCATTTTGCGATGGAAACCTCTTAAGTTTTAATAAAATGACAGATCTTTTTTAGTTAAGATGACCCAAAAATGCTAAAAACATATTTTCGGGGGCAAAAAGGTGATGATTTGAATTTGTAAAAAAAATATTAAACAATTTTTGCCCAAAAATTTCGCCCGGCAGCCTTCTGATTTGTTTATAGGGGATATTTTTTAACAAGAATCCACAAAGAAACCGAATCAGAACAGTCAAGACACAGGCAGCATAAATCCGGACCCCGGAAGTGTCATAGGTTTTCGAAACGGACCCTCAGGGAAACTAATTGGTGACCCCTGCACTAGAGAAACGAGGTTTTAAAAGGCAGGCGTATACACTAAACGACAAAATTAACGGAACACCTTAAAAAAGTGGGACATGATAGATTTCTCGAATTTCCTAAACCTAATTCGATGTAATAATATTATTGCTACTTTATACGTAAATCTTCAGACTTTAAATTGGCCATGGCATAGTCCAGATCTTAACCCAATCCAACATTTATGGGACATAATTGGCAGAAGACTACGACAACTCTGCCACCGGGTATGAAAGTTGCTACGAAATTAATAAAAAAAAACGTAATTATCTTTTAAACTACCCAGTATAATATTACAAAACCTCATATTTTAAGAAAGAAGAATCCAAAAATGTGAAAGTATTCAAGGTGACCCATTTAAAAAAACGAAATTATAAGCAACTTAGAGTACCAAATAGATGAAAATATTTTCATCAAATAGGTCAGTCTTCAAAACCTCTATTCCAATTTTCATGATTTAATTGCCTTAAGTTCTCGAGATATTTCTAATAGGCCCTTTATCTGCCTCACCCTATATATTTATCAATCAACGGTTGTATTATACTGATTTAACAGATAATTATTATTTTAGGTGGCTCTTGTGAAAACATCCAAAATGATGCAAGCAATCTATTAAACTATACTGGAAATAATTTGAACAAAAACTTAACTGCTACTACGGATGTGAAAACTGAAGAAAATCCTTTTAAATGTGAATTTTGCTCCAAACAATTAACAAGAAGTTCTACTTTAAAAAGGCATTTGAGAGTGCACACCGAAGTAAAAAAATTTAGATGTGAAATTTGCACAAAACACTTTTCAGCAAACTCAAATTTAACTATACATATGAGAGTGCATACTGGTGAAAAACCATTTAAGTGTAAAATATGCGCCAAACAGTTTTCAAGAAAGCCGGATTTACAAAGACATTTGAGAGTGCACACTGGTGAAAAGCCTTTTACCTGTGACATATGCAGCAAACAGTTTTCATATAGTTTTACTTTACAATCACATATAAGAGTGCATACTGGCGAAACACCATTTAAATGTGGAATTTGCACCAAGACATTTTCAATAAAGAGTAATTTAGTAATACATATGAGAGTGCATACTGCTGAAACACCGGTATGTGAAACATTTGAATGTGGAATTTGCACCAAGCAATTTTCACAAAAGAGTAATTTAATAATGCATATGAGAGTGCATACTGGCGAAAAACCTTTCCAATGCAAATTATGCAAAAAATCGTTTTCACTTAATGCTAGTGTAAAATCACATATGAAGGTGCATACTGTTGAAAAACCTTTCAAATGCGAAGTATGCTCCAAACAGTATTTACACAATTCTAGTTTTATAGCACATGTGGAAACGCACACTAGTGAAACGGGTGACAGTACTATATTAGGTGCGTTCGCGGGTACAGTTGACAAATTGTCGCCGACAATTTCTAACCTCATTTAATATAAATAATATCGTTAATAGATACATAAACAAGGTATATTTACTTTTAATTAATATTAATAACTAATTATTAAATTATAATATTAAAATATACCTTGTATATTTATCTATTAACCCGCCGTTACACGCGTCTTCTATTGTGACGTGGTTGCACGCGTATGAGCGTCGCCCTCACCTACATAAATTCGACTTATTTCGAGGAAGAATGAATGTCAACATCTATAAATATAAAATGGGTTGTACTCACATATTATATAAAGTCTCGTAAACCAATTTTTTTATTAATTTAACAAAACAAAAGTAAAAATAATATAGATCAAAAGCAAGTTTTCTTAATTTTCAAATTCAGCAAGCTACTGAAGAAATTAACGTTCTTTACGCGAATTCATTTTACTAGAAATACAAATTAAAATTAACAACTGTTCTGAAGCTATTTCCTTGTGGCATTTATGTAATTAACTATTAGTATTTTGTATTTTGATAACGACGTCCGAGGTGGAATTCGAAACGTCAATAAAATCAATTTTCAAGTTAAATTGTGGCTTATTTCCCAATTAGAATAGGTAAATTTAAAAATGGGTTCTTAACCAGTGGCGCACCTATAATTTTTCTCTGGGGGGGAGGGGGGTTTGCTTGGGCACCGAAAGTTTTTTGTATTATTTGTGAAAGACAAGTTACATTTTCCTACTTTCTTTTATATATATTTCTATATGCTCTGGGTGGGATTTTAACCCCTCAAACCCCCCTCGGTGTGCCACTGTTCCTAACCTAATCACAACAATAATATTTTAATTAAACCTATCTAAATATTAAATAAAAACCTAAAAGTTTCTTTGAGATAACAGAAACGTGATTTCACCGTGTTTGCACGCGCAGTGAGGAATTCCCTCACTTGAAGAGGGATGTCTCTCCTTTCAACTATCACACAGCACACTGACCGCCTGAAATATTCTATAACTTTTTCATATCCTCTCATGAACCATGCTAAAGGCATTCCTGGGTGCTTAAGGTTATCGTATTAGTTTACACAATTTCATTGGTTATAAACAAATATGGTGAGGGATTCCCTCATAGCGCGTGTAATGGCGGGTTAACGATATTAATTATATCATTTTAAAGTGCGCATGCGTTTTGCTGCTAATTTGTCGCCGACTAGTCCTCGACAGGCTCCCGCGAACGCACCTATTATAGCGATATTACTGTTAAAATAAAACTCACAGTTCGATTTATATACGACTATTTATTTACACTGCATTTATTTACTGCAAGCAGCCTCAATTTGCATAGAAGACAATTTTGGCCCACTATGCATTTCAGCAGTTTATTGTCAGCCAAATTATATCAACCTAACAAGAACGGATTTGAAACACTTTTTAAATCATTAGGTCCCAGGTTCTTAGCGGGTGGGGACTACAATTCAAAACACAAGTGCTGGGGCTCAAGATTATCCCCCCGGGAAGAGGTAGAGTCCTATACGATGTGGTAAAAGAAATGCAACTACAATATCTCTCGACCTACAAACCAATTTACTGGCCAACCGATCGAAATAGACTGCCTGATCTGCTTGACTTCTTTAAATATAAAGGAATACCAAAAGAATACCTGCACATAGAACCTAATGAAGACCTATCGTCAGATCATTCACCAATTATTGCAGCAATAATGACAAAACCATCAGAAAAATGTCCACCTCCAAGACTAAGGAATAAAACAACAGACTGGAATATTTTCAAAGAAATCCTACAAGAACAAATAGACCTAAATATCCCACTAAAACAACCCCAAGATATAGAAAAAACAATAGAAACACTAACAAAACAGATACACGAAGCTGCATGCGAATCTACAAAACAGAATTTTGAACGAAAACAGTTCCATAAGGATTGCCCAACAATAATAAGAACAAAAATATTAGGAAAACGAAAATTTCGTAAAAAATGGCAGGAAACTCGTTCATCTCAAGACAAAACAGAGTTAAACAGAATGTGTAGAGAAATAAAAGAACTACTAAAACAACTTAGTAACGCCAATTTCCAATATTACCTAGAAAATCTGACACCTAATTCAGACAGCGATTTCTCATTATGGAAGGCCATAAATAAGCTAAAGCGGCCACAAAACCAAATTCCACCTATCAGAACAGAAGATTTAAAGACAGATCAAGACAAAGATAAAGAACATCTAGGAAAGGTATTTCATCCACTAACAAACAGAGCCAATGAAGATGACGACATCTATGAATATTTAGATAGTCCTAATCAAATGAATCTACCACCCAAATGGGCAACTTCTAATGAAGTAAAAGGTCTAATAAAAAACCTCAATAAAAAGAAGTCGCCTGGACATGATCTGATAACGGCCAACATATTAAATAACCTACCTAGAAAAGGAATAGTAAGTTTAACACAGATCATTAACTCGATACTAAGAACAGGCCACTTTCCTGCACAATGGAAGTTAGCAGAAATCATAACGATTCCAAAACCAGGAAAACCTCCACATGAGATTACATCTTACCGACCCATTAGCCTATTACCAGTTATGTCCAAAGTTGCAGAGAAAATCATTGCAAGTAGACTAATTATTAATATTCAGACAAACAATATTATACCAAATCATCAGTTCGGTTTTCGCCAAAACCACGGCACAACTGAAAAGTGCATAGGGTGGTAGAAAAGATACAAACAGCCTTCCAGGAAAAGAGCTATTGCAATGCCATTTTCCTGGATGTAAGTCAAGCATTTGACAAGGTCTGGCATCCAGGATTGTCATTCAAACTGAGGAAAGAAATCTCTCAGCCGCTATATACAATACTAAAATCATATCTCGAAGAAAGGCTATTTTACACAAGATACGAAGAAAGTGTGTCTGAAATTCACAACATAAATGCTGGGGTCTCGCAAGGCAGTGTCTTGGGGCCAATTCTCTACACAATCTGTACAGCTGATTTCCCAACTGGAGAAGAATCTACAATCGCAACATTCGCAGATGACACTGCAATTCTGGTAAAAAACTCAGATCCCATACAGGCAGCTGAAATATTGCAACAAAACATACATCTAGTTAAAATATGGGCTAAGAAATGGAAGATAAAGATCAACGAAGCACAATCAGTTAACGTAGTATTCACTAAATGTCACAAAGAAACACCGAATATCCTAATGCATAACAATAATATTTCTAAAAATGATACTGTAAAATATCTGGGATTACACCTTGACAAGGGGCTAACATGGAGAACACACATCTGGACGAAGAGGAAGCAATTAGGAATAAAATACAAAAAACACTACTGGTTACTCGGCCGCAAATCCACCTTATCTCTATCTAACAAAATATTAGTGTATAAAGCAATCATCCGGCCCATCTAGACATACGGGATTGAACTGTGGGGAACTGCAGCAGAAGATCGAGACAGTGAAACAGATGATCATCAAATGCAGTGATAAATATTTCAAACGACTGGAAAAGCACCCCAGCGAATTAGCAGTGAATTTATTGGACAACTCTACACAACTAAATAGACTGAAAATTAGAACTCCTCTTGACTTGCCATTTAGAGCATAAGTGTCTTAAAGGTTTTAAGTGAAAGTAAATGATTTAGTGTAGTTATTAGTAACAAACCTACTAGGAGTTGATAGTCATTGGACTAAAACTCCTCTCACATTTGTTCGTTCCACAAAAATGCTTAGTGTTACTTTTTTGTTGTGGTTTAGCAGATAGTATTTAAAAACAAATAAAAAAAAATTATACACAAGTTTACAGTTCGGAGTTCTGTCTATTTCGAACTATGTAATTTAATTTATAAAATCGCGCGTTATTTATACCAAACACGTTATTCCCGATAATTACAGAAAAGCTGATGCGCCCAGCTCTATTTCTGAACGAACTTTGCTACCGAACATTCAGGAGAATTCATTGCTCTCCACAAACAATACATACTCTCTAGACGTTCCACGACCATCTTTCGGATCGAATTAATGCCATCTCTTGATAGGAAAGGCAACTAAATTGACAAATTATAGTTACGGAGGAATTTCATACTATAAATTTTGCGGAATTTTTTATGAAATTTCGCAAGAAATTAAAACAGCAGAAAGACAATTCATTGTTTTATTCAATAATTATATAAAGAATATCGTGGCTGCGCAACCTGAGAGAATGGTACGGATGTACATCAAACGAACTTTTCAGAGCAGCCGTCTCCAAGGTCCGAATAGCTATGATGATTGCCGATCTCCGTCGCGGATATGGCACTTAAAGAAGAAGAAGATTCAATAATTATACTGTAATTTAAAATTACCTTAAAAGTTCCATCTACATCAAAAATACTAAAAGTCTTAAGGCTATGGGTACATAATTCGCAAATATTTTACGTGTATCCCTACTTTTTCTGTCTTTACACGGCAAATTACGTGTAGTAAAATTCACACTGGTATGGATATGTAAACATTACTAGAATGTCATTCTACTTGAAAACGTCATCATTAATTTAAAGAGATGGGTTTTGAATGTTCTTGGATAACTGTTATTTTTATAATTGCAAATTATTAATTCAGTTAATAAATGTGATAATTTTTTCACTAACTATGTATTCAGTGATTGTAATAATTTATTTGTACAACAAAGACTAATACTCAATCGAAAAAAGAGAAAAGTGTTAAGTGATTTTTTAATAATATATTGTTATGGAACGCTTACAATTTTGAATATCTTTAACAACAAAATACTTGGATCACAGAATATATTATCCTGATGTATTCTCTGCTTGGATCTTCCACAAATAATACACAATAAATAACTTTTTATTAAGTTCACGTCTTAAATCAATTATTTTTCAAATACATTATATATCAATAATATTTAATCAATAACTCAACATATTCCCGATGCAATGTCAAATATTAAAAATTGTCACTGATTGTCAGTGTCTGACTGACAATATATGCCGACAATATTATATTCGGCTGAGTGCGTTGTAAGACAAAGATAGATTTGGAAAATATTACCACGGCATTGTGTTTATTTTTTTCGAATCCTGAAAAAACCAATAAATATTTTTGAAAAATTTAAACGCAGAATGAAAGACTAAATTATTACCGAGGGCCGAAAGTCCCTTAGAATAAATAAAAAGTTTATTTTGAATGATATATTTGAAATTAAAAATCACACTAAATTTTTTCTTAGTTTTTCACCCCTGTAACTTATTAAAATAAACATAGAAGTTCTCAGGGACTTTCGGCCCTCGCTAATAACGTGATCTTTCATTCAGCGTTTACATTTTTCAAAAATACTTATTAGTTTTCTCAGGATTCGAAAAAAATGAATCCCCATTTGAATAGCATTGCAACCGAAAATACGTACCGATCCTCTTAAGTTCTGTCTAAAGTTATGGTAGTAGGTAGTGTTGTAGTCGGGGCTGAAATACCAATATAAACGAAAATCATAGTTTTACTGAAAACTCCATGCAAATATTCCAATTTGTTTTCAAAATAAACACTACTGCCATGTGGCATGTGAAGGCACTGTTTTTGTTATAAATCAATGTTTAATATTTAGTTGAATGAAAAATTTTTAAAGAATATCTTGTAGGAAGATTTTTAGATAAATAACTTATTATAATTTTTTACAAACTTCCGAAAAATATATACGAGTAGGCTCGAAATGCTGATGACACACGTCTAATAGAATAAACTGTTTCATGATCCATTTTACGTGTGGAGAAACAACGCGGGATGATCCAACGCTTAGTGTAAACTTAAAATTCTACTCGTAAAACCGGAGAGAAGGTTAATAAAATTGATTAAAATTGTGATTAAATCTGGTTAAAAACGTAACACCACTGTAATAATTAAGCCACAAATTGTAAAGTAAATACAAAAATAACCCATTAATTTAATTGCCAATTGTTAAATGTGGGATAGGCGCAAACTTTCGGCTGGAATGCTATTTAAAAGGAATACTTGTATTGCATGGGCTGTAACTTTAAATATTGTGTAGACAACTTTATTCTGCCAGTGTTTGACATACGTTAGTGTCACTGCCAAGTTATTCTCAAACTCATTTTGTTAGCGTTATGTACAATTTTATGTTGATTAAAACCTTACATCACAGGTTTTACTTTATCATTTCACTGAGAAAACTTAGTATTATTGAAAATTTTAAACGCAGAATGAAACATTACGTTATTACCGAGGGCCGAAAGTCCCTGAAAACTTCTATAATATTTATATTAATAGGTTACAGGGGTGAAACACTAAGAGTAAATTTAGTGTGATTTTTAATTTCAAATATCTTATTAAAAAGAAACTTTATTTATTCTAAGGAACTTTCGGCCCTCGGTAATAATTTCTCGGTCTTTCATTCTGCGTTTAAATTTTTTTAAAATATTCGAGTGTTTTCAGGATTCGAAAAAAAATTAACACCATGTCCGTGGTTTATTTTCCAAATCGAACATTCGCTATCTTTATCATACAACGCACTCAGTCGAAGGGGAATGTGCTGTCAAGACAGTGAAAATTTTAGATATTTGACAAGGCTTCAGAAATATTTTCAGTTGTTTATTAAATAATATTGATAGCGTATTTGATAAATAATTGATTTAAAACGTGAAATTGATAAAACGTTATTTATTGTTTATTATTTATGGAAGATCCCAAGCAAAGAATACACCAGGATATAATATGTGATCAAAGTATTTTGTTGTTAACGATGTTCAAAATTTATCTAAGCATTCCATATACATTGTAACTCGAACAATATTTGTATTATTAAAAAACCACTTTTTCTCTTTTTTCTCTTTTCTCGATTAAGTATTAGTTTTTATTGCATAGTATATAAATTATTACAATCACTGAATATATAGTTAGTGAAACAATTGTCATATTAATGAACTGAATTAATAATTTAAGCGATTATACAAGTAACAGTTATCCAAGAATATTCAAAAGTCATCTCTACGTTAATGGTGACAACGTCATTGTCAAATAATGTACATATCCATACCAGTGAGAATTTTACTACACGTAATTTGCCGTGTAAAGAAAGGAAAAGTAGGGATAGACGTAAAACATTTGCGCCTTCGCTCTTAAATCGCCATTTAAAATTTACAAATTTTAAATAATTACATGCACTCGTTATAAACAATGATTCAAGTAAACAACGTTTCAAAATAAAGCACTCAATATTTAAAATAACTGTGGCAACTCTGTAATTTAAGCCCCAAAGGAATTCTGTATCCCTTCTCCGATTTGCGCGCGGCTCTCGTCTATTCCTATTCTGGTCGGAGTATACCCCTGTTAGCTACCACAAACAAAAATTGTTGCAAGGTCAAAAGTTGGGCGTCTCGTCAAAATGAAGCTACAAACGAAAAATTAGCTTGTTAGTAATAAATGATCAAAAGGGGCCTGGGATATCAGACTAATTTCAATTTGCATGACATTGTAACGGGATTTAACTCAATATTCAAAAGCTTCTGAAAATTCTTTCTTTAAAAAGATTAAAAGTTCTATATTTGAGGCCTATAGAATCAAAACCTGCTAGATCAATTTTTTGAAATTTTTCAGGACACTAAAAAACATTAAAAATGTAAACTAAAAGGGAAGTTCCCTAGGTTGGCTGTATACCATATAGTTACAAAACTCTAACATGAAGTAAAAAACCACTTCTATGTAATTGGTATATTTATTAAAATTTAAAAAATCCCAATGGATTGAATAAAATGTGTCCAATTCAGAACGTTTTCAGATCTATCGGTCCATCATCAGTGAATTTGAATACTTGCTAAATAGCCCCAGAACCAAACAATGGTTGAATTTATAATTCGATCTACATTATTTAAAAGTAATATTAAACAGGCTAAACGCCGATGTTACAAGATATAACGTCCGGGAACATGGTGAAACCCTACCAGGAAACTCACCATGTTTCCGGCCGTTATATCTTGTAACATCGGCGTTTAGCCTGTTTAATATTACTTTTAAATAATGTAGATCGAAATTCAACCATTGTTTGGTTCTGGGGCTATTTAGCAAGTATTCAAATTCACTGATGATGGACCGATAGGTCTGAAAACGTTCTGAATTGGACACATTTTATTCAATCAATTGGGATTTTTTAAATTTTAATAAATATACCAATTACATAGAAGTGGTTTTTACTTCATGTTAGAGTTTATTAAAAATGTAAATTTCCCAAAAAAGTATCCGGCATTTCTTAATCAAAGTTGAATCAATAAATATCATAAAATGGCACACTAATTTGGTATAGTCATTTTTCTGCAGGCCCCTTACATCTTCAAAAATTTGTACTTTTAGTTTGGATTTAGCAGATTTTGATTCTAGGCCGTCATATGGCTCATTTTCAACTGCTTTTAGGCGCAATTAATGCACTAAAAGTAGGTATTGAACCATTTTGATAAGAAAACATACAAAATATACAAGAAAAATAAGTATTTTAATGTTCATAAAACTGTGGACATATCAGGGTTTGATTCTACGTTAACATTTCAGTGGTATTTTGAAGAGGATTTAGAATGTTTTTAGCCGAAAACGTATGCCTGTAGATTAATAGATAGTTGAACTTTGAAACTGTGTAAAAAAAGGAAAAACGAAAAATTTAGGATTTAGCAGGTTTTGATTCTGATGGGCTCATTTAATACGATATTGTTTTGATTACATAATTACAACATAACCGCAAGGTAAGGAGAACTGGGTCACACGCACTTTAGGTGACACAGTAAATTCTTCCAATTCAGCGTAAAGCATATTTTATTGATAATTTTTTTTTATTAACTCCATCGAGTACAACAATCTGCCCATTGGGCATTAAGCATTTGTTATGGTAAAAAATACAGGCATGTAGAGAGTTACTCCAGTGAGTAACCTCTTTACAATTCTAAAATTAAAATTTTATTAGTTTGAATACACTTATTATGTTCAGTTGGACAAGTCGGACGGCAATTGCCTTTTTAGTCTACGCACTTCAAAAATGTCCCGCACATTTAGTTGTCGAGCAAACGCATTAGGATGCACTAGCACTCGTTCGCAGTATTTAGCACTAAAACGTTGTATGGCTTCTTTCACGGATTCTAGGGGGATGTCGTGTTGAATCACCTCGTTGGATACATAGTATGGCGCATTGACTATGGCACGCAGCACCTTGTTTTGGAATCTCTGTAAGATGTTTGTATTGGAGTTGAAGACGCTAGCAGTGCCCCATAGCTGAATCCCATAAGTCCAAATGGGCTTGAGGATGGGCTTGTAGAGTAAAATTTTGTTATCCAAAGATAGTTTTGAATTGCGTCCAATGAGCCAATACATATTTCTCAATTTAAGTCCAAGCTGTTTTCGTTTGTTAAAAATATGTTTTTTCCAAGTTGGACGTCGATCCAAGTGCATGCCAAGATAATTAGCGTCCTAGGATTGAGGAATTAAACAATTATCAATATATACAGGGGGGCATGTTTCTCTACGTAGTGTGAATGTACATGTATTGACTTAGTTCCATTAGATTTGATGCGCCATACTTTCATCCATTGCTGAATTCTATTAAGGTTTGATTGAAGATTTCTTGATGCTGTTGATGGATCTGTGTGGGATGCCAGGATAGCAGTGTCATCTGCATACGTTGCAACAGTAGTTGTACTAGATGTTGGAATGTCCGCTGTGTATAAAAGATATAGAATTGGGCCGAGAACGCTGCCTTGTGGGATGCCTGAGTGAATAGGATATATCTTAGTGTGCTCGGTACCATGCTTCACCAGGAAGTGTCTATTTTCTATGTAGGATTTTAAGAGCTGGAAGTGAGGATAGGGTAGGAGCTTCTTTAATTTTATTTGTAGTCCTATGTGCCATACCTTGTCAAAAGCCTGAGATATGTCAAGGAAAGCAGCAGAACATTATCTTTTGGCGTTAAAATCCTTGTTTATTTGGTTGACAAGCCTATTCACTTGTTCTATGGTTCCGTGTTTGTCTCGGAAACCGAATTGATGTTCCGGAATTATTTTATGTTTGTCTATTATCGTTTTTAACCTTTTTACTTACATTTTTTCAAAGACTTTACTAATCATAGGCAAAAGGCTTATAGGCCGGTATGAAGATGCATTTTCCGGTCTTTTTCCGGGTTTAAGGATCATTAGGATTTGTGCCACTTTCCATGAACTAGGGAAGTAGTTTAGGCGCAGGATTGCAATAAATATAAAGGTCATTAGTTTTATGCACTTATCCAAGACTTCTTTTAGAATCTTGCCAAAGATTAGGTCAAATCCAGGGGCTTTTTTGATGTATTTTAGGAAAATTTAATTTTGCCCAAGATTAAAAGTTCTGCTAGATCCATTTTTTGAAATTTTTCAGGAGACTAAAAAAACATTAAAAATGTAAATTTCTCAAAAAGTATCCGGCATTTCTTAATCAAAGTTGACTCTTATAGGGTCATTTTTCTGCAGGCCCCTTACATCTTCAGACATTTGTACTTGTAGTTTGGATTTAGCAGATTTTGATTCTTGGCCGTCATATGGCTCATTTTCAACTGATTTTAGGCGCAATTAATGCACTAAAAGTAGGTATTGAACCATTTTGATAAGAAAATATACAAGAAAAATAAGTATTTTAATGTTCATAAAACTATGGACATATCAGGGTTTCATTCTACGTTAACATTTCAGTGGTATCTTGAAGAGGATTTAGAAGGTTTTGAGCCGAAAACGTATGCCTGTAGATTAATAGATACTTGAACTTTGAAACTGTGTAAAAAAAGGAAAAACGAAAAATTTAGGATTTAGCAGGTTTTGATTCTGATGGGCTCATTTAATACGATATTGTTTTGATTACATAATTACAACATAACCGCAAGGTAAGGAGAACTGGGGGTCACACGCATTTTAGGTGACACAGTAAATTCTTCAAATTCAGCGTAAAGCATATTTTATTGATAATGTATTTACAAACATTGAAAGTGCAAATATGTATATAACCAAACATACATGGATTAAATATACAGGGTGTAACAAAAATACAGGTCATAAATTAAATCACATATTCTAGGAATAAAAATAGTTCGATTGAACCTAACTTACCTTAGTACAAATATGCACACAAAAAAAGTTATAGCCCTTTAAAGTTACAAAACGAAAATCGATTTTTACGATATATCGAAAACTGTTAGAGATTTTTTAATGAAAATAAACATGTGGCATTCTTATGCCATGAACATTTTAAAAAGAAATTATAGTGAAATTTGTGTACCCCATAAAAAATTTATGGGGGTTTTATTCCTTTAAACCCCCCCAAACTTTTATGTACGTTACAATCAAATTATTATTGTGGTACCATTAGTTAAACGCAATGTTTTTAAATCTTTTTTGCCTCAGTATTTTTTCTTAACCAGTTTTAATCGAGATGTGCCTTCTTTTTTAATATGTTTACATAACAATTTTATTGGGGTTTTGTGCCTTTAAACCCCCCAAATGTGTGTGTACGTTCCGATGAAACTATTATTGCGGTCCTATTAGTTAAACACATTATTTTTAAAACTTTTTTGTCTCTTAGTATTTTTCCGATAAGGCACCTTTTATCGAGATGTGGATTCATTTTTAATATGGTTCAAAATATACCTCAAATTGCAATAATTTATAAATAAACGCATATTTATTATAACCTGGTCTCATAATCGCATAGGCGTAATCAGGGGGCGTTTTGGGGGTTATAACCCCACCCATTGGGATGTACTTTGAGCCTTGAGCTCTATACGCTTAACACCATAGCCCTCAGAGACCTTCCAGTAGTTGTGACCCCCCCTTTCAGGTAGTTGTAACCCCCCCCCTTTAGGAACATCCTGGTTACGCCTATGCATAATCGTACTTAACAGTATGCAAATATGTGGTGGATTTGACAAATATTCAGAATATCTCGATAAAAACTAGCTTTTCGAAAAACTACTAAGAGGCAAAAAAGTTTTAAAAACATTGTGTTTAACCAATGGTGTCACAATGATCATTTAATTGAAACGTACACAAAAGTTTGGGGGTTTAAGGGAACAAAACCCCCATAAAATTTTTATGGGTTGCACAAATTTCACTATAACTTTTTTTTGAGATATTCCTGCCATAAGAATGCCACATGCCCGTTTTCAATAAGAAACCTCAAATAGTTTTCGATATATTGGAAACAATCGATTTTTATTTTGTAACTTCAAAGGGCTGTAACTTTTTTTGTGTGTACATTTGTACTAAGGTAAGTTAGGTTCAATCGAACTATTTTTGGTCCCAGAATATGTGGTTTAATTTATGACCTGTATTTTTGTTACACCCTGTATACGCTTCTTGAGCGTTGAAAAGTTCTATATTCATCATCTACTTGGAAATAAATTAAAACTGATTAATTCGCGGAGAATGTTTGCATTAGTTGTTAAAATAATCCAATACTTTCATATTAAAATAGATATCAAGTCACTTTTAATCGTTAATTTCAGTAAGTACCTACAGCTTTTACATTATAACATAAAGTGTTTAATAATTTTCTCATTTAAAATACATAATAATAATTAGTACCCCTACTTATTAGTAAGTAATTAATTTTTTAATGGACCGCGATAGTCGTGACGTCAAATCAATGTTGGCTACTCTGGAAGAGTTTCCAAACAAAGCAAAAATTCACACGTGGTGTTTGTTTTGGTTTTTATAATTGGAATATATTGCTTGTAAGATGTTTAATTTTTACAAAATGGTAATGTGTTGGGTACCCGTGATTGTAATCAATGCTCCTAGTATATTTCACACCATATTTCCATATAGGACTGGTTAAGAACCTGAAGAAACGCAGTAAGTACTATGTAGTGTGTAAATCCTTGATTTTGTGTAAGGACATTTATAATTTTAAAAGCAATATTGCAAGGATTATTATATTTTTAAATTTGACTTTCTCGAAAAACGTTTGACGCATATTTTGCACGTAGGTTTTTCACCAGTATCCACGCTCGTATGTCTTTTCAAACTGCACTCTCTGAATATTGTTTGCTGCAAATTTCACACTCAAACGGTCTTTCCCCGGTGTGCGTTATCATGTGACGTTTTAAGTTGTCACTCTTTGAAAACTGTTTGGTACATATTGTGCATGTGAAAGGTTTTTCACCAGTATGCACTTTTCTATGTCTAGCTAAATGCGAGTTAGATGAAAACTGTTTGGAGCAAATTTCACATCTAAATGGTTTTTCTCCGGTGTGCGCTCTCAAATGTCTTTTTAAAGAAGAACGTTAATTGTTTGGAGCAAAATTCACATTTAAAACGATTTTCTTCAGTTTTCACATCCGTAGTTGCAGTTAAAGGGTACCCCCCGTTAAGATAGGCAAAATGCCCTCACTCCCAGAATTCAATTTTTTTTAATTTTTTTACGTTCTATGCAATTAAAAAAATGAGATAACGCGGATTTTTAGCTCGCCACCCCCTTACCCCTCCCCCCACAGCCAAAAAGGTAGATTTTTAGATTTAATTTTTTTTAGTTGGGTTGCAATTGATTTAAAAATTTCAAAAAATCCATTCATGTATCTAAGACTTTTACAAAACATGTCCATTTTTTATGGACCCGTAGGTCGAGTGTACATAACCTCAAAATTTGTTTTAACTTTTTTAAAGCTTATAACTTTTTCTTGGAGGGGGCTGCAGGTCCAATTTTTTTTTGCATTTCGTGTATTTTATCAAAAGCTATCTCTATGATTTTTTTTAGATTTTTCCGTCACCTGCGCCATCTTGAAAAATCCGGAAAACTGTTTTTTAGGGGGTTTTTTGGGATTTTCTCCATTTTATAGACTGCAACATAGATCAACTCAAGGTTTTGTTAATAGATTATGTATAATTTGAAATAACTGAGTATTTAAGGACTATCAAAAATTGGGCAAAACACGATTAAACCCCACAAAAACCATGTTTTTTTTTAAGTTATATAAGGGTTTTTGCCGGCTTAAGGCTATGGGTACATAATTCGCAAATATTTTAAGTGTATCCCTACTTTTTCTGTCTTTACACGGCAAATTACGTGTAGTAAAATTCACACTGGTATGGATATGTAAACATTACTAGAATGTCATTCTACTTGAAAATGTCATCATTAATTGAAAGAGATGGGTTTTGAATGTTCTTGGATAACTGTTATTTTTATAATTGCAAATTATTAATTCAATTAATAAATGTGATAATTTTTTCACTAACTATGTATTCAGTGATTGTAATAATTTATTTGTACAACAAAGACTAATACTCAATCGAGAAAAGAGGAAAAGTGTTAAAGTGATTTTTTAATAATATATTGTTATGGAACGCTTACAATTTTGAACATCTTTAACAACAAAATACTTGGATCACAGAATATATTATCCTGATGAATTCTCTGCCTAGATCTTCCACAAATACTACACAATAAATAACTTTTTATTAAGTTCACGTCTTAAATCAATTATTTATCAAATACACCATATATCAATAATATTTAATCAATAACTCAACATATTCCCGATGCAATGTGAAATATTTAAAATTGTCACTGATTGTCAGTGTCTGACTGACAATATATGCTGACAATATTATATTCGGCTGAGTGCGTTGTAAGACAAAGATAGATTTGGAAAATATTACAACGGTATTGTGTTCATTTTTTTCGAATCCTGAAAAAACCAATAAATATTTTTGAAAAATTTAAACGCAGAATGAAAGACTAAATTATTACCGAGGGCCGAAAGTCCCTTAGAATAAATAAAAAGGTTATTTTGAATGATATATTTGAAATTAAAAATCACACTAAATTTTCTCTTAGTTTTTCACCCCTGTAACTTATTAAAATAAACATTATAGAAGTTCTCAGGGACTTTCGGCCCTCGCTAATAACGTAATCTTTCATTCTGCGTTTAAATTTTTCAAAAATACTTATTAGTTTTCTCAGGATTCGAAAAAAAATGAATCCCCATTTGAATAGCATTGCAGCGGAAAATACGTACCGATCCTCTTAATGATATTTTTTGAGATCGATACAGCCTAAATATTTTTTTTCCTTTTTTTACTTTATATGTGATTAAAAAATAAGACTCATCGCATTTTTAGCCCACCACCCCCTCACCCTGCCTCCACAAAAACGTCAATTCTTCTATTTTTTTTATTTAGTTAAGTTGCAATTAATTTAAAAATTTTATTAGGCTTCTACAAAACATATCTATTTTTTATAGACCCGTAGGTCAAGTGTACACATAACCTCAAAATTCCTTTTTTATTTTTTTAAAACGTATTTTTGACTTCGATCGATACTTGTATTATCGATATTTTTTTAAAACGTCCAATGAATTGTACATCTCTCTCGCGGACGATCGCCTTAATACGTGCTTAGCGCTCATTTTTAATTATTAAAATTAATAGTTAGTAATAAAATAATGACAAAAATTTCTTCAGGCTCTTGTAGGGGGGCTTTAAACTTTGATTTGGTCACTTTCTGACTTTCCTAATAATAATTTTTAATCGAGTTATTAAGCCTTGAAAATGGCCATTTTCGTGTTTTTCAAATTTTAAATCGCGTGTAACTCAACAACAGTCAATTTTAGAGCAAGATCACAAGAGACCTTTTTTGATCAGGTTGATCCAGAGAATCTAAAACAGATTTGTCCGAAGTGAAAAAATTGATTTTTTGAATTCGTTTAAAAAATTATTTAAACAATTTTCCGACCGCGGTACAGCGGCACCTTGTGAATTTGTTTAAAGGACCTGTTTTTGAGTAAGTTTGTGCAAAAAACCAATCGGAATAATTTACCTAACGGGGACAAGCATTCATCGTGGACTATTTGCATTATGAGCCAAATGTAGATGATTTGGAAAACATTAAACGATAAATATCTATGTCTTGTATATGCGAGTTGCGCAAACGGCAAAACATATTTACACCCTTTTCAATGGCTTTATTACCTTTTTGAAAAATTTATATATACAGGGTGAAAGAATTGAAAAAAAAACAACATATTTTTACATAAAAAAAAACAGTAAAAACACAAATTCTTTTAAACCGATTCTTCCGGTTTCAGACCTCGATATTATTCACCAAAAAGCAACCTATATACCAAATTTGGTTCAAATCTGACGTCTCGTTCAAAAGTTATCGTGCTATTAGTCACATATGTATAGTCGCCATTTTGAATGCCCGCCATTTTTGTAAAAGGAACACAAACTGAGATGGCCTCGTATCTAAATTTGAACCTCTATATGTGTAGTATATGTGGTCCAAATTATATGCTTCTACCATTAAATGCACAATAATTCTTATAATATTTGCACGAATCTGCCGCATATAGGTACATGTGAAGATACGTTTTGCATTTATTAAATGGTAATTAACATAACTAAAAACTTACAAATATTTCCTAAAAAATATTTTTACGCTCTTTTCAATGGCGGTATTAACTTTTTGAAAAATTAATACATATAGGGTAAAAGAATTGAAAAAAAAACAGCATATTTTTACATAAAAACCAGGAAAAACACAACTTCTGGTAAACCGATTCTTTCAGTTCAAGACCTCGATCTTATACATCAAAAAAGAACCTATATACCAAATTTGGTTGAAATCTGAAGTCTCGTTCAAAAGTTATCGTGCTATTAGTAACATATGTATAGTCGCCATTTTGAATCTCCGCCATTTTTGTAAAAGGCAAAATCTGAGGTGGCCTCCCATCTAAATTTGAACCTTTATACGTCCAGTATATGTGGTCCAAATTATATACTTCTATCATTAAATGCACAATTGTTTCACATATCGGCTGCACTATTTTAAATTAAAAATATTAACTATTATTATGTCAAAGTATAAACTAAAGTGTCTATATCAAATACTTTCTTCATTGCGAACCTTTCTACAATTTTGTGGGTTTAAATCTGTTCTCTTAGTATTGTCTTCTCTATGTACAACAAAGATAAGTTTGAGAATCTCTCTTGCAGCATTGCAGTTCTCAGCCAGTTCTTGATCCTCCTCATAGCAGAGAATCTTCTTTCGTACGAGGCTGAGCTAATGGCAATAGAAGCAGCTAGTTTAATTGTCTGAAATAAACTAGGAAAGGTTCCTTGCTTAACTATTTCCCTCAACTCTTCGAACTTTACTCTGACACGAATGACCTTTTTCTCCTTTTTATTTCCTATCAAATTCTTTTGTGGTTGTGACGTTAATCTAGATTTAAGTAAATTATTAGCTACTGCCATTTCTGCTTCAAGTAAAGTAGTGTCTACGCTGAGTGTCCCATCATAATGTTAAAAAAAGGCTATCGATTTTTCAAAACTCAAATCGAACAGTCCATCAACAGCTTCAGCTAACTTTAGTGATTCTTCATTGAATCTTTCATTCAAACGTTCAATAATAGCATCAAGAACCCTCCAGTAAACATGAGTTCTCCAAAATCTTGCCACTCCGTCTTGACCTTCTCCCTGATTGATTTCCTCCACTGCTCCGACGGTTGACATTATGGCGCTGTCTCTCAAAAGAATCTCACTCATTTCTCTTTTTCTTTTTAAATTCCAAACATTCACCAAAGAGATGTCATGCTTTTCAGCAAAATCTGTTATTTTTGTCCAGATTTTTGAAAATTCTGATTCACTTCTTTTTCCTTTTAAAGATTTAATTGTAGCTTTAATTACATGTAAAGCTTCTTCCAGAGTAACTTCACAGTGCTGCAGTTGTTGGCTTAAAATACGAGTAAGAGTTAACACTTCATGGAAGACAAAGAGGTTAACTACAAAGTTTCCTTTTGTTATAGTGTTCAAAAGTCCAACAGCTTCAATAGCATCGTTGTTTTCACATTGCTCAGTTTTCAATTTCAAATTCTTTCCATACTTGCATTGCTGTGTGTTGTTAATGTAAATAATATATAAAATTTGTAAGCTCTGGAAAGACAAAACTAGTGTCACCTTTTTTGGAGTTACACACTTTCTTCCAAAATTCATTTTCATAATGTTCTGAAGCTATTTCCGTGTGGCATTTTTATAATCAACTATTTATAATGGAAAATAAGCCACAATTTTATCAAAAAAAGATTTTATTAACGTTTCGAAGCCGGGGCTTCGAAACGTTAATAAAGTCTTTTGTTGATAAAATTGTGGCTTATTTCCCATTATAAATAGTTCATTTTCATATAAGGAGAAATCAGAGTTTGAATATTTTAATTCTCTAAACTCTCTATCTAAAGTATTAATGTCGTTGACCAGATTTGGAAACATTAAGCCTAGGTTACTTTTTCTAACAAAAACAAAAAATTTTAGCCCCAAGCCCCCCCCCCTCTTTAGCCGCCAGTGTGTCTGACCATCTTTTCCTCGGTTGTCCCAATGATCTTATTCCATTTGGCGATTTGGCAAGATATCCTGCTGCTCTGATCGCGATGTTCACTTGTTTTTGTATTTCTCCTTCCATTTTTCTGTAGCCGGACATTTTTATTGTCAAGTATTCCGTTTCCATCACTCTTTTAAATACAGCACTCAAATTGACAACAAGAATTATAGCGACAAAAATAAACGAACGAATAACTCTGCAAGAGGAACAGCAAGGATTTCGGACAGGAAGATCATGCACAGATGCAGTTTTTGTAACAAGACAAATAAAAGTCGCTGGAATACAACAAACCAGCATATTATATATGGTCCCGGTGGATTTGAAGAAAGCGTTTGATAGAGTGAGAATTTGGGACGCGACACATTTATTAGATGAAAAGGGAATATCACTGGATGTATACAGGGTGTTTCATTAATAATTGTCCATATAGTAATTGGAGAATCCTTAGCACAAAATACGAAGATTTAACCTAAAACACTTAAATTAAATGCGGTTCCTTACTGAGTTACAGGGTGTTTTATCTAAAAATTTAAAAATTATTTTTGCTCAGCATTTTAAAACTATTCGACGTATCCTTTTCATTTTTGGCAGAAAGTGCAACTACTAGACACCCTACTAAATTGTGATAAACAAACGTTTATAGCTACTACCAGAGGAGTACGACAGGGGATGGTGAATATTTGGCCCTTCTCAAATTCTACGCCACTGGAGGAATTACTATTTTAGTGCCATTTTTAGACTCTCCAAAACTTTCTACGTGAATAATATACTCTTCATTGGTAACGATAAAGTCATTACTTTTCGAGATATTTGAAGTTAAATATGAAACGGCACAGTTATTTTGATTAATTTATGATATGATTCATATGATTAAAATTTAAAAATTATTTGTACCCAGTACTTTAAAACTATTTGGCATATCATTATCATACTTAGCAGAAAGTGTAGGTACTGTACACCCTACTAAATTAAGATAAATAAACGTTTCTAGCTTCTACCAGAGGCGTACGACAGGGGATAGTGGATGGTTGACCCGTCCCAAATTCTACGCCACTGACGAAATTGCTATTTTAGTGTAATTTTTTGATTTTGCAATTCTTTTTATGTAAATAATATACTCTTCATTCGTAACATAAAATGATTAGTTTTCGAGATATTTGAAATTAAAAATGAAGTGACAATACATTAATCAAAATAACCGTGTCGTTTCATTTTTAACTTCAAAGATCTCGAAAACTAATGACTTTATCGTTACAAATGAAGAAATTATTATTATAAAATATATTATTTTCACAGAAAGTATTGGAGACTCCAAAAATTGAACTAAAATAGTAATTTCGCCAGTGGCGTAGAATTTGGAAAGAGTCAACCATTCACTTTCCTCCGTCGTACGCCTCTGGCAACAGCCAGAAACGTTTGTTTAACATAATTTAGTAGTTTGTACAGTACCTATACTTCTTGCCAAGTATGAAAAGGATGCGTCGAACAATTTTAAAATGCTGAGCAAAAATAGTTTTTAAATTTTTAGATAAAACACCCTGTAATTCAATAAGGAACCACATTTTATTATAAGTGTTTTTTAAATCCTCGTATTTTGTGCTAACGTTTCTCCAGTTACAATATGGACAATTATTAATGAAACACCCTGTATAGTAAAAACCATTGAGAATATATATAAAGACAACATACCTATGGTAAAATGTAAAGGAAAACTATCGCAACCTGTCAAGTATGAAACTGCAATTAGACAAGGAGATTCGCTGAGCCTATTAATATTTAATTAATATTTAATCTGATAATGGATGAAATCATAAAGATAGTTAAAAAAAAGATGATATACAATGAAGAAAAGGAAATGAAGATAATATGCTACGCCGAAGACGCCATGATAACAGTCGAAAATGAAGATGACCTACAAAGATTAATTAAAGAATTCGAAGACACGGCGGTCATATACAATACTAGATAACGTATATAAAACGTTTAAAAAACGTGATATAAAAGACGTCGCTGAAGCAACCAAAAAGTAACGTCTGGTTGACGTTATATGACGTCATCTGGTTGCGTGGGACGGTGATCTCAGCAGAGAAAACTAAATCAATAGTGATATCAGCGGAACCGAGACGTTGTAAACTGGTAAGTAACAGAATAATAAAACAAGTGATGAAAACAGAAAATTATTGTTGTAAGGACAAAAGTTGGCCGTCTCGCCAAAGTGAAGTTACACACGAAAAATTAGCTTGTTGGTAATAAATAATCAAAATGGGCCTGTAGTGGGAGCACGCAAAATAGAATTCTATTTTAGTGACGTCATGTTGCCTAGCAACCATCGATTTTCACATTGTGAAATTCGTTTTGTGACGTCAGCAAAATAGAATTCTATTTTGCGTGCTCCCACTACTGGGATATCAAACTATTTCAATTTGCATGACATAAACAAAAGCCTTTCCCCATCCAACTCAAATTTGACTTAAGGGGTCATGCTTTATTAATTTTCTTATCGTTATATTATACTGATTTAATAGATAATTATTATTTTAGGTGTCTCTTGCGAAGACATCAAAAAATATGCAAGTAATCTACTAAACTGTTCTGGAAACAGTTTGAACCAAAACTTTACTGCCACTACAGATGTGAAAACAGAAGAAAATCCTTTTAAATGTGAATTTTGCTCCAAACGATTAACAAAAAGATCCTCTTTAAAATCACATTTGAGAGTGCATACTGGAGAAAAACCATTTACATGTGACATTTGCTCCAAACAGTTTTCAACAAACACACATTTAACTAGACATAGAAAAGTGCATACTGGTGAAAAACCTTTCACATGCCAAATATGCAACAAACGGTTTTCAAATAGTTACAACTTAAAACATCACATAAAAGCGCATAGTGGGGAAAGACCTTTTGCGTGTGAAATATGCAAGAAACAGTATTCACACAGTTCATACGTAAAAGTACATATGAGAGTGCACACTGGTGAAAAACCTTTCACCTGTAACGTATGCAGCAAAAAATTTTCACAGAGTTCTACTTTACAATCACATATAAGAGTGCATACTAGTGAAAAGCCATTTTCTTGTGAAATTTGCCCCAAACAATTTTCATTGAGGAAACTTTTAAAATCACACATGAAGGCGCATACTGGTGAAAAACCTTTCACATGCAAAATATGCTCCAAACAGTATTCACACAGTTCTAGTTTTACAGCACATGTGAAAACACACACTAGTAAAACGGGGCATAGATAAAAGATTTTTTCTACAACCACTATTCAAAGTGCACTTTTCTGCACGGTTTTATGTTAGCAAACTTGATATTTTCTCACAGTATAAGATATTTGACATTAGTGTGCAGAAAAGTGACGTTTCTGTGCCGCAGAGTGACGTTTCTGTGCCGTAAAGTTCTTTTCTGCACAGTTGACTACCTCATTCTGAGTAACGTTATATTCTGTTTACATCCGTGGACTACCGCATTCTGAGTAACGTTATATTCTGTTTACATCCGTGGTTAAACTTTAGACAAATATATAACCTATAAGACAATTATTATATTTAACTATAGCATAGAAACTAAATTATGGATGTTACAGCTGTTTTATTTTACAATTTTATTCTTATTAAACATTTGATAATTATCAAATAACCAATAAGGATTTAGCAACCTGTGCAAGAGACGTCGAATGAAGTAGGTTTTGTGTAAATCCGTGACTGCATAAATATAATGTCAATAATGTGTAATAATTGTTTAAATTTAAACAAATTAAGGCAGTGCATTAATTTTTTAACTGATTTCTGTGCAATTTATTTAGGTATAAGGAATTTAAATTGATTAGTAGGTATTAATTAAATACAGTTTAAAATTTATCACATAGGTACCTATTATAATTAATCGTCGTTTGGAAATTGTGATTTTTATTTTTAGGAAAAACTGTGCTTGTAGAAAAAGTATAGTGTGAAACACGTGCAGAAAGGTAATTTCTCACTCGTTTGAATTGCGGCACTCGCTTGCGCTCGTACCGCAACTTTTCAAACTCGTGAGAAATTAGTACATTTCTGCACTTGTTGCACAATATACTATTTTCTACAACCATTATTCAACATGCACTTTTCTGCACAGTTTTATGTTAGCAAACTTGATATTTTCTCACAGTATAAGATATTTGACATTAGTGTGCAGAAAAGTGACGTTTCTGTGCCGGAAAGTTCTTTTCTGCACAGTTGACTACCTCATTCTGAGTAACGTCATATTCTGTTTACATCCGTGGTTAAAGTTTAGACAAATATATAACCTATAAGACAATTATTATATTTATATAAAATTGAAATTAAATTATGGACGTTACAACTATTTTATTTTACAATTTTATTCTTAATAAACATTTTATAATTATCAATTAACCAATAAGGATTTAGCAACCTCAACAATATACGTCGAATGAAGTAGGTTTGGTTGAACTCCGTGACCACGGTTCTTAGACATTACTACGGTTGCCTAAATCGACTAACCAATGAACATTAAGGGCGAGATTACGTCACGAGAGTTTACTGTCATTTGAATCGTAATATGATTTTTTTCGAATCCTGAGAAAACCAAGTACCTACTTATTTTAAAAAACTTTAAACGCAGGATGCAAGATTACATTATTACCGAGGGCGGAAAGCCCCTTAGAATAAACAAGCAGATTCTATTGAATGAAATATTTGAAATTAAATGTCACACTTCTCTTTTATTTCCAGCCCTGTAACTTATTAAAATAAACATTATAGCAGTTTTCAGGAACTTTCAGCGCTCGGTAATAATGTAATCTTTCATTCTGAGTTTAAATTTTTCAAAAATATTAATTAGTTTTCTCAGGATTCGAAAAAAATGAATACAATTAAAACACATTGAGAATTTTGACATGCGTCAAAATTTTGCATTAACTCAATGTAAAATTCTGAACTGTTGAATTCCAGCTTCCCTAATTATTTTACATCAAAAGACATTAGAAACTATTTGTAGAGGATTGAAATCTGTATTGGAAACAACTGTTAAAATTGGTCTACGTAATTAAACATATTCCAAAATTTTGTAAAAATGTAATACATTTTAGTTTTCAGTCCAAACTTAGGCCACACACAATGCAATAATGTTCACATTTTTGAACTGTCAATATTTTTATTTTATCATCTATTGTTTAAAAACAATATAGTTGATAAGATACCCTCAGTTGCGGAGAAAGGATTAATAATAAATATTTTTTTATTCAGTCAATGGTGTGAGCACTGTCAGTTAAATAGTAACGTGTGGCCTAACTTTTACACGCATACCTACCTATTGTGGCAAATGTATCATATTTTTCAAAATTTTGGAATTCATTTAAATCGTAGAACAATTTTAACTTTTGATTTTAATACAGATTTTAATTCTCTACAAGTATTCTCTCATGACTTTTGATGTAAATTAATTAGGGAAGCAGGAATTCAACAATTCAGAATTTTACATTGAGTTTCTTATGGCCCTTTTTACGATTCACCACCCGGTATAAGATAAAATGTGTACTATTTGTCTTATTATTTCATAATAACACAAATAATACAAAAAAAAAACAAAAAAAACCTATACAGAAGTAAAAACTTCAAATTGTATTTTGGTATAAAATAGTTTATTTAAAACTTCTAAAAGTCATCCACATGGATTGCAAAACGTTTTCGTTCTGAACAGAACATCTTCAGTGCATTCCGCAAAGTAGTTGTAACTAGCACACCAATGAAGGTGGTAACTTCAAAATATATGGCTTACATTATACCTTATGATAAAATATTATGACTACAAGTCGATGTTACTAGATTAAAATATGTATGTGCCTAAAGAGCAACATGCTTCCCTGCTCGAAAAAACTAGGTACTTGCCATTTGAATTAGCACAGACCAACTACTAGTTGGTCTGTGCTAATTCAAATGGCAAGTACCTAGTTTTTTCGAGCAGGGAAGCATGTTGCTCTTTAGGCACATACATATTTTAATCTAGTAACATCGACTTGTAGTCATAATATTTTATCATAAGGTATAATGTAAGCCATATATTTTGAAGTTACCACCTTCATTGGTGTGCTAGTTACAACTACTTTGCGGAATGCACTGAAGATGTTCTGTTCAGAACGAAAACGTTTTGCAATCCATGTGGATGACTTTTAGAAGTTTTAAATAAACTATTTTATACCAAAATACAATTTGAAGTTTTTACTTCTGTATAGGTTTTTTTAAACTATGGTATACAGCCAACTATTGGGATTTTTCCATTAATTTTACAAATAATACACATATATACACACTAACACACATTCAGTGATCGAAAATCATTTAAAAATATGGGAATGTAAACTCTTGTGACGTAAAGTCAAAAATATAAGTCTCCCCATCACCGTCGGACAAGGCAACCGTAATAAAGTCTAATAACCGTGCTCCGTGACTGCGTAAATATAACGTCAAATGTGACATTATTTTGTAATAATTATTTAAAATAGTTTAAATTCAAACAAATTAAGGCCGTGCATTAATATTTTAACTGATTTCTGTGTAATTTGTTTAGGTATAATGAATTTTGTTGTTGTTTATTTGGGTTTATATGACTGCGGACACTAAATCCATTCGCCAATATAATGAATTTAAATTGTTTAGTATTAATTAAATACAGTTTAAAGTTTATAATTTATTATTATAATAAATCGTCGTTTGGAAATTGTGATTTTTATTTTTAGCAAAAACTGTGGTTGTAGAAAAAGTATAGTGTGTAACACGTGCAGAAAGGCAATTTCTCACTCGTTTGAATTGCGTCACTCGCTTGCGCTCGTACCGCAACTTTTCAAACTCGTGAGAAATTAGTACCTTGTTGCACAATATACTATTTTCTACGGCCGTGCTAAAACAGCCACTTTCCCGCACGCATTTCCTTTCCGAAAGTTGCACGTTTCACCGCACTAGTGTGGGAATTAGAATACCTTGTAATATGGCTTTATAATATATTATAATACATGGAATAAACTAATATTTAGATATTATTTACTAATCTATTTCAAATGTATCTTATTGTCGTCATGTTTTATTGAACTTAACGCGATAATTCGTTTAAATAGAATTATTTTGAAATAATGTTCAAAAGACAAATCAGTAGACAATAAAAGTTTTGAATCGTTGTCATGAAAACCAATTTTATTTTCTCGTCTTTATCGTCAGCAGATCCGAAGTTATAGTAGCATGAAGAGTTGTAATATTTGAGTTGCTCTACTGGCATCATCAACAAAAAGAAAGATTTTTCCATAGATTTTTAAACTAGTGATGTCATTAATAAAGATAAGGAAAAGTAGAGGACCCAATACTGAACCTTGAGGTACCCCATATACAATGTTTTTGAGACTAGAGTATGTAACATTTGCTCTAACCAGTTCCTATCATCCAAGTAAGATTGCAACCAATTTAAAGAAATACCTCGAATTCTGTAGAAATTTATTTTTATCAAGATGTTGTGATTTACACAATCAAAAGCTTTGGCATAGTCACAAAAAACCGTTTGGTTTTGGACAGGATAGATCTTAGGAAGTTGGTTTTTTGAATGTTTTTGTTATTATTGTACTTGTTTCCTATCCTTTTTAATTTTTCTAATAACCCCTTTACATATGGTATTGTTGTCATTTTTGAATGCCTTCTTGTGGATGTCTCTGGAATGCTTGTGGTGTTTTGTTGTTTCTTTTCTTCAATCTTGTGGAATTCCTTGTCTACAAAATAAAGACAACGGGCATTTTATGTATTAAGCCCAGGTTGACATAACATATAACTAATACAACAGTATTTATGAAATACTACTCGTTTATTTAGCTTACATCTGACATAAATACTAAGTACATGTTAACAATAATATCGAGAATGAATATCTGATATGAAAAGTCACTTCGCGCATGTGTGTAATAATCCCCCGGCGAACGCACTCGGGTCAATGATCTGTGTTTCATCTCCTCATGCATGGTGGACCGAGAGCCGGTTGCATGATATACCTACCGATACATCACAGGGTAGTTATTTTTTGACAACAAGTCTCATAAAAGACCTTTTGATTCAGAGGTGTTCATGTAGCTCCACTGAAGACGTCTGGAGAGACAGAAACGTACATATTGGTATGGTGGATCATCTCTGAACCGAAATTAAACATAAGCTGTTTTTAATTTTCATTTTACTCATATTGACGGCATGTGACTGCATATTGTACAGTCATTTTCGTCTCCTTGCCTTATAAATTGTAAAAGGCAGCGATTAAGAATGTTACCAGGATGTAGTTCAACGAAAAGTTTCAGATCTAATGTTTAAATATGGGACTTCCCATTTCTCCTTAAAAAACGAATTTACGACGACAATTATTTTCTTCAAGGGTATTAAATATTACGAGAATATTCAACTTCCTGCAAATCAATGGCGGCTTTTAGGGGTAGGCAGGATAGGCCGGGCCTACCCAATAATTTTAAGAGCTTTAAAATTGAAAAAGATATATTTAAAAATCATGTTAAAGCATGTAAATAACCTTTAAATGTACTCAATACATTACTGTTCGTTAAGACAACTTTGTTATATATTATCACAGAAAGCATCGAATCGTATTCAGGTATTTTAAATATCATTAATTAAAAGCGTTTGAAGTTAAGTAGCTTGCCGGACAATGATTTTTATATTGTCGTTTTATGCTTGGTGTATAGGCCCGATTCAAACAGGCCTTCGCCGAGCCTCGTTGCCACTTGTAACATAATTATCAAATTATAACTGACAAATTTGCACAAAGAAAAGAGAAGAATAAACCTGCTCTATAAATAATAAAATATGTAAACTATTTGTAGGTATATTTTAGTTCATAAGTTAGTTCATATAGTTTTAAAAATATAATTAAATGTAAATCTGTTACAGTTACCTTCTAAGTAATTTTATACATAAAAATAAATTTATGTTTGCATATTATGTATTATACATAGCTATATGTAATTTGCTAGCGTGGCCTACCCAAAATTTTACCCCACCAGCCGCCACTGCTGCAAATTGAATGAATTGCCAAATAGCGTTGAAATAATGTCCTTGTTTAAATTTGTTTGTTCAGCTTTCAAAGTTCAAAATTTTTGTTACTATGCCAACGCCAATAAACTTTGTGATGCCATGTACATTATTGGTGAACTTATAAATTAGGGGATTCGGACGTATTTGAGTGTAATCTATATTGTAATTTTACCATAGCTAGACATTTTTAAAAATGTATGTAGGCCTCAGGTCGACTCAGCCTGCATAAAATGAGTACCTTGGGTAAAACCAGGGGTAATAACAGGCGGTTGAAGCGTATTGTCCTTTTCATGAGCATTTTTCAGTGCGTAACAAATGATAGGAAAAAGGGTAAGTCCGTGATAATACACATTTATGACATTTATTCTAACATGACATTTTAGTTAAATCTGACAGTTGTCACATTTTATTTTCAATTTGGAATAAAAACAAATCAAATGTGTTTCTTGCATTTATAAAATGGTATTTTCTTTGATTTGTATAGTCTTATAAATTATACAGATTATATTTGTAATATTATTATCTAATTAAAAAAAATATTTTTTTATTATGGCGCCATCTATCGACAACTAGAATAACCATCGAACTAAAATAATTACCAAAGTAATCACCGACGTGCCTTTTTTTCTGTCACATACAATTTAATGCGTTAGTTCTTATACTGCAAAATATTTGTAGTTTTCAATTTAAGAAACAAAAACTTTAGGATAAGAAAATTAAAATGTAACCATTAATGCATTTCTTAGTATTGAAGAAATTATCTGTAAGAAATTATTGAGTTGTGTTTAAAAAACTCGTTTCTTTATATGTGAAGCGGTATGTTTAAGTTAATATGGCATGGTAACTTTTAAGAAAGATAGCTCAAAGAAATCAGTGTTTTAGAGAAAATAAATTGTTCTCTCGGTGTAAATTCGAGTTGTCCGCAGGTATTAAATTTGGGACTGTTTTAAGTAATCACATAATCAAACATTCTCTTCGTTTATGACCATTAACAATTTGCATTACATACTTAAACGGCTTTCTGTTAAGTTTGATTTATTAATGCCTGGTTGCACCAACACATCTTAAGCTCCAGCTTAGTCCAGCTCGGCTTATAGATAGGGCCGCTTTAAGTCTCACTTACTTACGTTGCACCATAATTTTCGATTCTTATCTAAGTAATCTACGTGGCAATATATAGGGCTTTTCCATGGTACAATAAATTTACAGGTATGGTACGTAATGTTCCAAAATCGGTCGCTTTCGCGCATGACGTAGTAAAAATCCTTCTGCACGCAATATTTGAATGTAGTTTTATAGGAAAGACTTTTTAATTTTAAATTTTTAATATAATTTGGCTAATTTAATTATAGTAAATATAAAGAAATGATAAAGTTGTGTTATTATAATATTTAATAATTAAAAATATTTTGTAGCTAATTTAATTTTGTTGATTTTCGAGTAGTTATTTTATATTTTAAAAACTTGTTATTTTGTTAACATAGATATCCATTATAAAGCATTTTTAATTATTATTTGTTTATTATACATACAGGTTGATTAAGTTGTACTCCACGATATTTCAGTTGTTTAAAGATACAAAAAAGTAATATCCGCATAAAAATGGGTCGCTACAAATTTTAAAATTATTTTCAAATATACAGGGTATCCCATTTCTTAATTTGTTGATGATCACTATGTAATTTAAGTACTCAAAATTTGTAGCTATACTTGAGTCCAGACTTGAGTACAAACCAATGAACTGTCAATAGGGCTTTTCATCGATTGTCATTTCCCACATAACAATTTCATGTTCGTAGTAGATTCATAGAACATACTTTTCAGAAAAAGTATATACTGAGAATGTGCGTAATTACCATTGCGAATGTGCAGAGCAGGTACTGAGTATATACTACATTACAGTACTTAAACGTTCTATGTATATACTTAGAATGTACTACCGCACTTCTTTTCAGTATATACCAAGAATGTTCTTTTTAGAACATTCCAAGGACGTGCTATAAACCTTCTATGTGTATACTTAGAACATACTACCGCACATCTTTTTAGTTTATACCAAGAAGGTACTTTTTAGAATATTCCAAGGAAGTGCTATAAACCTTCTATTTATATACTAAGAACGTACTACCGCACATCTTTGTATGGGAAGAATATTATATTTTTAAGAATATTCTAAGAAAGTGCTATCAAGTGCTATATTGCTTAGAAGTATGTTTTCAGCATCACCTAATCTCATCTTAGGTTCTATTGGTTCTACCAAATATCTATTTACATATTTTAATTGCAAATGAGAATGTAGTTAGTACCTACATTCTACAATATTACTTAAAAAGTAAGTACATATTTATAAATTTTAGTTATTTATATAAATCATTATATAATATTTAGCTAAACTAAACTATGCATAATAAGTAACTAAAATTTATATAATATGTACTTATATGTACTTACCTATTTAAGTAATATTGAGTTATCAAAATAGATTATATGTATTTTGAAGCACCGCAAACAAAATAAACAGATTATGTATGTTCTTTAGTCCTAGTACTACATAATTCGCCTTCATGCACTCTTCTATACCTTCATCATTAACACTGCATAGATCCATAGATAGATGATACAAATAATGAAATAATGCCTGTTTTCTGTTTCATATTTTACGGTTTTTTCCTATCCCTGATCCATTCAGGTAATAGAAATGGTCAGAATATGATGGGGGGAGGGGGGGGGTATGAATGTATTGTGGAATAACAAAATCGGTGGTCAGTGTTGCCAAACGGAGAGAAATTTCCCTTTTTGCGGGAATTTTCAACATAAACGGTGATAAAGGGAAAAGTTAACTCAAAAGGGAATTACTGTTCCAGTCCAAATTGTAAAATATTAAGAAAAAATCAAAATATTTGAAAATAATTCAACATATCTTCTCAGATTTTGTAAACAGGAGGGAAGTTTTTTTTTATAAAAGTGGGAATTTTTAAGGTAAGTTGACGGAAAAAGCTTACTCGACGGTTGGCAACGCCAAAGCCTTTGGTTGCTTTGGTTGTGCTGTTTGGCACGTTTTGGTTCTGCGAAATGGCCTATTGAATTGAATGTACCTAAATTCAAATTCCAAGGATGTAAAAATACTAATGATTCATGATAAACTCGAAATGGTAAAGTCATTTCAATTATGAAAACGAATTTTTAATAGTATCTATGTAAACGTTAATACAATTAATGTTTAAACTTTTTTACCCTACAACAATTTTGAAATGAAATTCGTCCAATACTACCTACATACATAAATTTTATTAATTATGTATTCTAAAAAATAACGAAGTTGATAATCTATAAGGCTAATATTATACTTCCTATACATACAAATTATTTTTAAGATATTTTAAAAGTATCTACTTATAAGTATGTGTTAAGAATGTACTTATAAGTATGTGTTAAGAATATTCGATAAAGGTATATTCTAAGAATTAACTTTTACGAATATTCCGAGATCCTACGTACACGAATATACTTAGTATATTCGGTACGAGAATATACTTTGAAGTATATGCAAAGAACATGAAATTTAGAATGTTTTTTAAGGTAGATGCTATGCTTGTACTACACATATACTAAAAAGAATATACTCCGACGAATGTTGGTAGTATATGCTTAGAACATGATGCGAACATCATTGTTATGTGGGTTGTTTCGAGCTTCTGTCATGTGTCACATTATATTAATATAGCTACGTCATACGTCTTTGGTTTGTATCAATGGTAGATACCAATAACGTATGACGTAGATATATTAATATTATGTGACACATGACAGAAGCTCGAAACAAATGACTGTGAATGAAAAGCCCTATACGGATGGAATGGCCCTGTCCCATTCAAATAGTGAAGCGAGATTGTCACCACTATACAAGAGAGAGGTTCTAGAGTGAGAAAGAGAAGGTGCTGGAAAATTTGACAGGCCGTGTAATTTCAGTTACCTATATCAACTTAAATCGGGGAAATGGACCTCATATTTTTTTAACTTGGTATCAGGGCTGATAGGAAGTATTTAAAAATTAAGTTAAGTTAATAAATTTAAAAAAATATGAGGTATATTTCCCCGATTTAAGTTGATATAGGCAACTGAAATTACACGGCCTGTCAAATTTTCCAGCACATTATCTGTCTCTCTCTAGGACCTCTCTCTTGTATCGTGGCCGCATTAATTTTCTTCGTGCCTATTCCATCCGTATTGACAGTTCATTGGTACAAACACCAAACAAACAGAAAAATAAACAAATACACGAAAGCCAATAAAGGCCGCGTCCCACCATCAAATAATTTTATCAAACTGGTTTTTGAGAGCACAGATTTTTAGAATTTCAAAAAAACTGCAATTGTGACGTCACTTTGACGTACTTCCGGAGTTTGCTCAAACTGTTTGATCAAATTATTTGATGGTGAGACGCGGCTTTAAAACGATATAGACACTATAACGAGTAAATGTTCTTAAATTAGTCTATACAAACTATAACACATATATACTATCAAAAAAACTGAAAATAATCGCTAAAAACGAGTTAATTATAAGAATTTTACAAAATAATCCACATAATAGTAACTACCATTACAAATAATGGCTCAGGGATCTTTGCTACGTCACACGCTTGACCTCAGCTGTCAAATGTCATGCGCAAAATTGTACCATGAAACTTTATTGTACCACGGGGCTTTTCATTCACAGTCATTTGTTTCGAGTTTATGTCATACGTCGTATAATCAGTGTATATAGAAAATTTCATCGATTGTCATTTGTTTCGAGCTTCTGTCATGTGTCACAAAATATTAATATATCTACGTCATACGTCTTTGGTTTGTATCATTGGTATATGCCAATAACGTATGACGTAGATATATTAATATTATGTGACACATGCCAGAAGCTCGAAACAAATGACTGTGAATGAAAAGCCCTATTAATAGTATACACACAAGGTCCCTATACCATAGGTTGTATGGTAACTTTGACATTGACAAATGAAATATTGTCATCGTGACGTCACCCAGACGAATAATTTTACGAATTGTTTGTAAACGTAATAGGATACGTGGTTTGGAGGCTATATTTTGTTATTAAATATCGTTAGTGTTTTAATTTGTGTTTATATCTTGAGATATAATGTATCTATAGATATCATTAAGTGTTTTTAGTATAATAATAACTTAAACCCAAAACTCTTTTACAAGTGTTAAGATACATTTTAATGTGGTTGTGTTAAGTACCTACTTGCTTACTGGATTGCAGCCATCTGAAAATCGTTTGAATAAGCAATTATTATAAACTAAATGAATATATAAAATGGGGAAAATTCCCTTTATTGCACTGAAATTGTATTTTTTTTATAATATACTGTTAATGTAAAACTTCACAGGTACCTATTGAATGGAATCATAATGTTTTAATAGTTTTAGATATTATAATCCAGTATCTAACGTAATCAGATGCTCTTAAGGAAAAAACTACTAATTTTGATACATAAATCTTTAGTTGAATCTCTTTTTCACCATGGTTTACATGTTAGGAGGAGTTTATAATAATGTACTACATGCATTATCCCCAATTCAAAATTATTATATACCTACTCAAAATAATTAAAAAAAAATAAATTGTATTCAACCCATTATTAATATATGTACCTAGGATATTTGAATGATTTAGTCCCATATATACACAAGAAAGAATCTACTTCTGCTTTAATTAAGTATGTAGTATCTAATGCTATTCTACTGCATAATATATTTAATTGCAATTATATTCTATGATTTTTTTAACTCTACAGGTATCTACCACATTTTTTAAAGAATATATGAAATAAATAGTCATTAAAAATCCAAACGTATTTTTTTAAATATAGATATTTTCAACACATTCCTATTTCCGAGTCCATTTCAATGAGTGAAGTGAATGAATTTGAATGCAGCATTCTGGGTGACGTCACTCCCGCCATTAGATTCTCGACGCTGATTGGTGGAAAGTTACCATGCAACCTGTCTATTTATGAACCTTGGTATACACAGATTATACAACATATAACTGAAGCTCGAAACTAATGACAATCGATGAAAAGACCTATTGTGACAAGCTGAAAATTGGTCTAGGACTCAATGGTGCAACGCGTATGTTTCGTAAGCTGAGCTAAAGGCACGTCTAAGGTTGAGATCTGTTGGTGCAACCAGGCATTACCCATGTTTTATTTATTTTCTTTTTACTGCGTTATACTGATCTCATAGATACTTATTATTTTAGGTACTCCTTGCGATGACGCCCCAAATTATGTGAGCAACATATCAAAATATACTGGAAATAATTTGAACCAAAATTTAACTGCTACTACGGATGTTAACATCGGAGAAAAACATTTTGAATGTGAAATATGCTCCAAACAATTAGCAACAAGTGTTTCATTAAAAGTACATATGAGAGTGCATACTGGTGAAAAACCATTCGAATGTAAAATTTGCACCAAACAGTTTTCAACGAAAGGAATTTTAAAATTGCATATGAGAGTGCATACTGGTGAAAAACCATTTGAATGTGATATTTGCACCAAACAGTTTTCACATAGTCGTAGTTTAAAATATCATATAAAAAGGCACACTGGGGAGAGATCTTTCAGTTGTGAAATTTGTTCTAAACAGTATGTAGAACCTTCTAGTTTAAAAATACACATGAGAGTGCACAGTGGTGAAAAACCATTTGAATGTGAAATGTGCAAGAAACACTTTTCAATTAAACAAGCTTTAAAAACACATATGACAGTGCATACTGGTGAAAAAATATTTAAATGTGAAATTTGCACTAAACGATTTTCAATAAAGAGTAGTTTGAAAATACATATGAGAGTGCATACTGGTGAAAAACCATTTGAATGTGAAATTTGCAAGAAACAGTTTTCAATTAAACAAGCTTTAAAAACACATATGACAGTGCATACTGGTGAAACACCATTTGAATGTGAAATTTGCTCCAAGGGTTTTTCAGAAAGATCCAAGTTAGCAGAACATGTGAGAGTGCATACTGGTGAAAAGCCTTTCCCATGCAAAATATGCACCAAACGTTTTTCAACAAATTATGTTTTAAAAAAACATATGAGGGTCCACAGTGGTGAAAGGCCTTTTACGTGTAATGTATGCAACAAACAGTTTGCACATAGTTATACTTTACAGTCGCATATGAAAGTGCATACTGGTGAAAAACCATTTCAATGTGAAATTTGCACTCAACGATTTTCAATAAAGGGTAGTTTGAAAAGTCATATAAGAGTGCATACTGGTGAAAAACCATTTGAATGTGAAATTTGCAAGAAACAGTTTTCAATTAAACAAGCTTTAAAAAAACATATGACAGTGCATACTGGTGAAACACCATTTGAATGTGAATTTTGCTCCAAGGGTTTTTCAGAAAGATCCAAGTTAGCAGAACATGTGAGAGTGCATACTGGTGAAAAGCCTTTCACATGCAAAATATGCACCAAACATTATTCATACAGTTCTAATTTAAGAGCACATGTGAAAACACATACAAGTGGGACGGCGGACAGCGCTATATAAAGATTTTATTTAATGTAATATTGTAACACGTTTTAAAACACTGACTTATATTATTCGGGAAAAAATTGTATAGATTAAATAGGTGCAATTGTAACATTTTTTTTTTTCAATAGTTATATTTTGTTACATTATTTTATAGATATATAAAATATATATACAAGAAATAATAAATATATTTTGAGAATTTTTAGTATAATTTATTTATTTTATGCTTACATCTCACTGGCGAAGCGTCCATGTAACCACTGTTACCATTGGTAACAGTTAAAAATCTTGCAAATAAATATTTTATGACGATGAGCTAGAGCTTACGATGACTGATAGTTATATTTTGTTACATTATTTTATAGATATATAAAATATATATACAAGAAATAATAAATATATTTTGAGAATTTTTAGTATAATTTATTTATTTTATGCTTACATCTCACTGGCGAAGCGTCCATGTAACCACTGTTACCATTAACAGTTAAAAATCTTGCAAATAAATATTTTATGACGATGACTAATTCCATTTACCAATAGAAATATATTATTATATTATGTGGTAATAGTACCTAACTCAGTAAATAGCCAACTACTCGTAAACACACGAAAGAAAATATTAGCGAGTTTATGTGACTCAGTTGCACTTTATTATACTCTGTTACCACTGTTACCAGTCTCATTTGTGGTTACAATGGTTATACCCGCGCTCGGGACCGGCTAGTGTCTGAAAATTTTGAAGAAGCGTTTTGAAGACGGCGTAAGCGCTCTGTGTATTTCAGTAGCCCTGTTACCAGATTTAAAATTGGTCACAGTACCTATAAAAAGTGTGCGTGCAGTTAGCCATGAATGAGTGTCGCTGCGTAATCGATTAACTATTTGAAAAGTAATTCTCCTTTTATAATTTTGAAGAAAAAAATGAGATTAGTGAAAATGAAAGACCCATTTTAAACAATTTAAAAAAGGAATTAAAAAAAGTAGTTCGATATTTTAAATTTAGTTGGTATAGTGAAAATGCTTGGTTATGTCTTCTTCTTCTTTGAGTGCTTTTCCTATCGGAGATTGGATATCATTAGGGCGATTCTAATTTTATTTACTGCTGTTTTGAACAATTCGTTAGTGGTACAGCCAAACCACTCTCTCAAATTTCTCATCCAGGACATCCTTCTACGGCCTGGATTTCTTCGTCCTTGGACTTTTCCTTGCATTATATTTTGTAGGAATGTGTACTTTTGTCCTCTCATCAGGTGGCCTTAGTATTCAAGATACGTTAATACATTAATGAAAGATACGTAAAAAAGTGTAATAATAAAAAGAATAGTTTTTTTTTGACAAAAATTTTGGTTTGTTTGTTTTTCCTCTCACACAAGAATTAACGAAGATATGATTGATTAAAGAGCGCGCGGTAGCGCAACCACAGTCTCTCTCGAGCCCTTTAACCGTTTCAAAATAAAAGTTTTTCACTACATATTATACAGAAAAAAGTTGTAGCTCTTTTAATTACCTTCAAAATGGTTTTTTATAAGTTGTTATGGCCCAAAAGCTAAATCATACATATTCAATGTTTTAATTTAGGGGTAGTTTTAAGGGTTAAAGAACTTGAGCATATGATTTTTCAGCATAGCTTTTTCGAGAACGTGGAACGATATTTAAATCTTTTTTTAAAGAAATTTTTTTATGCAATTTTCAATCGAAGGGTTGATTTTAAGGGTTGAAAATAATTAAATAATTAAGATAGAGAACGTAAAATAGAATTGAAAATCGGGTCAAACCCCATCTTAAAGTTTAGGAAAAGACTCGTCCATCTATACGTCAACTCTCCATTTTAGTCCAAGGGTGTGGATTTTACGGCCCTTCCGATTAAAGGCAAGCATCCACAGACCCGCATCGGACGCAACTGATTTTAGTTTGCCTTGTATAGAAACTTATGTAACCGCGTCCACTGATACGCATCATACGGATCGCATTATCGGCAATCATTGTAAGGCAAACTAAAATCAGTTGCGTACGATGCGGGTCTGTGGACGCTTGGCTTTAGGGTCTGTTTTTCGTTCTCGTCCCCAAAACTACCAAAAATTTCAATAATTTAAGTCCGGCCTTTGCGGCTTCTGATAGATTATTACTTTTCCAACGCATATCTAATTTCGAAAATAGATTATACCATTCAAAAAACTAGGTGAAGGATACAAATTGTGGTATATAGGGAGTAGTAACACTAGAAATGGAGTTAGTATAATTGCTGATAGTGAACAGGTCTGGGTGAGAATGAAAGAAAAGCTTTCTACGACCAATTAGGAGACGTACTGAGTGATATTCCAGCAGAGGAGAAAGTTATAATACGAGGTGATTTCAATGCACATGTTTGCCAAGCCAAGACAGGATATGAAACAATACATGGGGGATTAGGCTCTGGAACTAGAAATGAAGCTGGAGATGACATGCTTGAATTAGCAACAGCATTGGATATGGCGATTGTTAACACATTCTTTAAAAAGAGAGAAACTCAACTTATTACCTGCAAACGTGGACAATATCAGTCCCAAATAAACTACTTCATGATAAGGAAAGAAGACATACGTAAATGCAAGGACTGCAAGGTAATAGTTAGTGAGACAGTCAGCCAACAACATAAGCTGCTTGTTCTGGACATCGAAGTAAAAAGCGAAACTAAACAAAAATATCGGAGAGGACCACAAAAAATCAAATGGTGGATGCTAAAAGATGAGAAAGAAGGTCTATTCAGGGAAAGAATGGTAGACAAAATATGTTGGAACATGAAAGGAAGCCCTAACAAAATTGGGAGAAAAATGGCCAACATTATTAGAGAGACTGCTGTTGAAATACTTGGGAAAACGTCAGGAAAAAAGTTTGAGAATAAAGAGACTTGGTGGTGGTCAAACGAAGTACAAGGAAAAATAAAAGAGAAGCGAACATTATATAAAAAGTGCCAAGAAACCAGATCCAACACAGATCTTCAAAACTATATGGTGGCGAAAAAGGAAGCGAAAGTAGCAGTAGCAAAAGTCAAAGCAGAAGCGTATTCAAGCCTATACGATCAACTTAATACCAGGGAAAGCGAAACGAAGACATATAAAATAGCCAAACAGAGAGCAAAGAAAGCAAAAGATTTTAATCAGATTAGATGTATCCGAGATGAAAATAATAAAATGCTAGTTCACGAAAAGGATGTCAAAAAGAGATGGAGAAAGTACTTTGACAGCTTATTAAATGAAAAATTTGACAGACAGCCTGTAGAGTCAACGGAGACAGTAGCAGCAATGGTCACCAAAATAACAAACGAGGAAGTGGCTCAAGCGCTTCAAAAAATAAAGAAAGGAAAAGCGGTAGGACCAGATGATCTTCCTGGGGAAGTATGGAGAGCATTGGGAGAGACAGGAACAAGGTGGCTAGCAGGTTTATTTAATAGAATTATGGAAGTTGGACAAATGCCAGGCGAATGGAGAAGCAGTATACTAGTACCTGTCTACAAAAACAAGGGAGATATACAACAATGTACAAACTACAGATCAACAACAGATGCAATTTTCATTATAAAGCAGTTGATGGAAAAATACAGGAGTAAAGAAACAAACGCTCATATGATATTCATTGATCTTGAGAAAGCATATGATAGAGCTCCTCGAGAGATTCTGTGGTGGGCACTCAATAAGAAAGGAGTCCCTGGTGAATATGTAAAGATTGTGAGGGATATGTATGAGGGAGTAACGACTAGTGTTAGGACAGGTGTGGGAGAGACTGATAAATTTTATGTGAAAGTAGGTTTGCACCAGGGCTCGGTGCTTAGTCCGTATTTATTCTCATTAGTTTTGGACCAGATAACAGCGAAACTACCGGGTAACATTCCATGGTGCTTAATGTATGCTGATGATGTGTTAGTAGGAAATAGTGAAAGAGAACAAAAACTGGAACAGTGGAGACAAGCTCTGGAGGAAAAAAGTTTAAAACTTAGTAGGACAAAGACAGAGTATTTGCAATGTTCATTTAAATATGGAGTTACTACAAATAACATGGTATCATTGGATGGTGAACTGATTGTTAAAAAGCAATAGTTTTAAGTACCTGGGATCGGTATTACACAGTAATAGAGAAATAGATGGAGATGCAAGCAGTAGAATTAGGGCTGGATGGATGAAATGGAAGGAAGCGAGTGGTGTGCTGTGTGACAGGAAAATTCCAATGAAGTTGAAGGGAAATTTCTTTAAACAGCCATAAGACCGGCTATGATGTACGGAACTGAATGTTGGGCAGTGAAAAAGAAAGAGGAACAACGAATGTATGTGGCGGAAATGAGAATGTTTAGATGGATGAGTGGAGTGACAAAAAAGGATAAAATTAAAAATAAGTGTATTAGGGGAAGTCTAGGTGTGGCACCAATTGAAGCCAAAATGAGAGAGCATAGGTTGAGATGGTTTGGTCATGTTCAACGTCGAGACGCTAATCACCCAATACGAAGAATTGCTGAAGTGCAGATTCCTGGAAGTAGTAGGAGAGGAAGACCAAAGAAGACGTGGGGGGAGACGATTAGGCAGGACATGTTGGTAAAGTGGATTAATATTGATATGACTCAAGATAGAATTGTATGGAGAAATGCAATTAGGGAAGCCGATAGGGATGAGGCAGTATGACTCAATTTTTATATAAAAAGGGGAAATGTTTGTGGATATGTATGTATGTATGTGGAAAAGTTACACCGATCTGAATTTTTTTTTCTGTGTTTCAAGAGGGGACCAGGACCGATTCAGAACCGGTGTAGTTTGTGACTTTTGACCACCCATAAGCCAGCTATAGGGCTTGGTAGATACAAAATGGAATATTTTTTGTGCGTAGATATATCTTATGGTCAAGGAGAGACATAAAAAACGCAAATACACCAAATCAATAGCGTTGAGTTAAGCTTTTAAATGGTGCCTAAGCGGTTAGGATCAGACATACACACGGCTCATTATAGCCGAAAAACTGAAAACCCAAACTTTGAAAATTTTGGTTTTTTGACAGTTACTCAAAATTTCAACCTACGAATTACGCCAATAACTGAGCGTTTGTAGGAGGACTCTAGACGCATCTAACGGTGTATACCTTATATCTGGGAAAATTCGAATTTAAGTTATAGGCTTCAAAAGGGAAAAACGGTTTTCAAGTTCAATAATTCCTGTAATACCTTCAGTTATCATACTTGACCATGGATGCATCAGATACTACTTGTCAATACGTTTCAAACTCGTGTTTAATGATCAAAATCGGTTAAGCCGTTCAGAAGTAATCGAGCTCCCAAAGTATAATCCATTTAACCATTATCGCTGAAATGGTTTATGTAGTTTTAATGGTTACGACACTAAGATTGATCGTGCCATCCGAATTCATTTGCCGGCCATAATTATTAGGATGGAGGATGGCTGGGATATGAACGCGGATTGTCTTTATCACAAGTCTTTTGTCGTAACTACTAGATCATTTGGGAGAAAATGCGACAAGGGCGACCATTTATAACGCTTAACATGTAATTGAGAAACATTACATTCAACTTCATACATTTAATTTATAAAAAATTTGAAAAACTCCTGATACAAGAATAAAAAACCGCTAAACGCCGTAAAAATGAGTGGCGCACACAATATTTCAGCTACAAAAGGGCTGATATGAGTATTACGTGGCGCCAAAATGTATTTTCATTTTGATGGAAAATAAAATTCTAGTTTTATTTTGAAAGATTTTTTCCATAATATTTGCTAAATTCGAAGTAAAACGCGCCACACAAGAGTAACTTTGATACAGTTTGCATTTTGAGGCTCTTTTGTGGCGCGTTTTGCTTCAAATTTAGCAAATATTATGGAACAAATCTTTCATCAGCTATTTTATAGCTGGAATATTGTGTGCGCCACTCATTTTTACGGCGTTTAGCGGTTTTTTATTCTTGTTGAATTATACAATAATTTCAAATTAAAGTAATGAATGGGTTGCATGTGTGAGTCCATACTGTTGTAGTAAAGAAAAGAGAGACGTTCTCACAAACAATTTATTTTACAACTGACGACCGGTTTCGCTGTCTACAATATTCACAGCATCTTCAGGTCACGGTAAAAGTAAAATTAAATGCTACAAATAACAAAAAAACCAGAGTTAGTTAAGTGGTCTGGTTGAAATCAAAGGGTAATGATCAAGCCAATATTAAAGTATATATATTTATGCATACATATAAATACTAAAATGTACGTAAATATGGTTTAACAACCCTCACACTCACATACATGCACGCATTCAAATGTAGTGGCAACTAAAGTATGTCAAGTATAAGTATAAAATGTACACTTACTTTCCGGTATAAGGGAAGAATATAGTAGTATTCAATATCATACTTTTTCTCTAAATTATGCTAAAGGGAGAGAGGGTAGAGGGACAGATTTGATTGTAATGCACAAACAAAACAAAATAATTGGCAGGATCTTGAGGGGATTAGTAAGGGAACACGACATTAAACCGTGAAACCAAAAATTGTTAGTTATATATTAAGTGATGTTATTTTTAAATTTTTTATTTTTTAATTAATAGTGTATATTTTTAATTTAATTGTGATTATTAGATGTTGTTCTGGATGTTCAAGAACTGATAGATGTAAGATTGGTTCTGCAATTTTCTTAAACCAGAATTGGTCAGTTGTGTATTAGTTGTGGTGTGATTGTGAAAATATTTTAATTTTGGTTTGTTGGAGATATTGAAATTAAATTGAACAATAGTAAATAGGTAAAATTTGCTAAAATGTTTTCTTTTTTTAATGTTAAAAGTGTCAAACAATAAAATCATTAATAAATAATTCAGAATTAAATTCAAATGTGAAGGTAACTAACTGTACATGAAATTAAATTTATAGTAATATAAAGTTATGATGATTTGTGCAGCAATGTTTGTTACATCTAATCTACACTATTAATTAAAAAATAAAAAATTTAAAAATAACATCACTTAATATATAACTAACAATTTTTGGTTTCACGGTTTAATGTCGTGTTCCCTTACTAATCCCCTCAAGATCCTGCCAATTATTTTGTTTTGTTTGTGCATTACAATCAAATCTGTCCCTCTACCATCTCTCCCTTTAGCATAATTTAGAGAAAAAGTATGATATTGAATACTACTATATTCTTCCCTTATACCGGAAAGTAAGTGTACATTTTATACTTATACTTGGCATACTTTAGTTGCCACTACATTTGAATGCGTGCATGTATGTGAGTGTGAGGGTTGTTAAACCATATTTACGTACATTTTAGTATTTATATGTATGCATAAATATATATACTTTAATATTGGCTTGATCATTACCCTTTGATTTCAACCAGACCACTTAACTAACTCTGGTTTTTTTGTTATTTGTAGCATTTAATTTTACGTTTACCGTGACCTGAAGATGCTGTGAATATTGTAGACAGCGAAACCGGTCGTCAGTTGTAAAATAAATTGTTTGTGAGAACGTCTCTCTTTTCTTTACTACAATTTCAAATTACTTTAAAATATATATTTCAAATTACTTTAAAATATATATTTCAAATTACTTTAAAATATTTATATTTCAAATTACTTTAAAATATATATTTCAAAGTACAAATATCTCGACAAAATATTTAAAGTTAAAGCTGCAATCTCAAAACGCGTTTTCGATTTTGATGATGCGCTGATGTAGCCTCTTAAACGGCTTTGTGTTAAATTTAATTTATTTACTCATGTTTTATTCATCTTCTTTTTACTGCGTTATACCGATTTAACAGATAATTATTATTTTAGGTGATCCTTGCGAAGACATCCCAAATTATGTAAGCAACATATCAAAATATACGGGAAGTAATTTGAACCAAAATTTAACTGCTACTACGGATGTGAACATCGGAGAAAAACATTTTGAATGTGAAATATGCTTCAAACAATTAACAACAAGTTATTCTTTAAAAGTACATATGAGGGTGCATACTGGTGTAAAACCATTTGAATGTGAAATTTGCACCAAACAGTTTTCACATAGTTCTAGTTTAAAACATCATATAAAAAAGCATACTTGGGAGAGATATTTCACTTGTGAAATTTGTTCTAAACAGTATGCAGAACCTTCCAGTTTAAAAATACATATGAGAAAGCACAGTGGTGAAAGGTCTTTCACGTGTAATGTATGCAACAAACAGTTTGCACATGGTTCCTCTTTACAATCACATATGAAAGTGCATACTGGTGAAAAACCATTTGAATGTGAAATTTGCACTAAACGATTTTCAATAAAGAGTAGTTTGAAAATACATATGATAGTGCATACCGGCGAAAAACCCTTTTCATGTGAAGTTTGCACCAAACAGTTTTCAACAAGCGGTCATTTAAAATTGCATAATAGAGTGCATACTGGTGAAAAACCGTTTAAATGTGAGATTTGCACAAAACGATTTTCAAAGAATCAACTTTTAAAATTACATATGGCAGTGCATACTGATGAAAAACCTTTTACGTGCAAAATATGCACCAAACGTTTTTCAACAAAGTATGTTTTAAAAATACATATGAGAGTCCACAGTGGTGAAAAGCCTTTTACATGTAATGTATGCAACAAACAGTTTGCACATAGTTGTGCTTTACAATCACATATGACAGTACATACTAGTGAAACACCATTTGCTTGTGAAATTTGCACAAAACGATTTTCATTAAAGGCTAGTTTAAAAAGACATATTATGACAGTCCATACTGATGAAAAACCATTTGAATGTAAACTTTGCAACAAACAGTTTTCAAAAAATGGTTATTTAAAATTACATATGAGAGTGCATACTGGTGCGACACCATTTGAAAGTGAAATTTGCACCAACCAATTTTCAAAAAAGTGTAATTTACAATCACATATGAGAGTGCATACTGGTGAAAAACCTTTCACCTGCAAACTATGCAATAAATCGTTTTCACAAAATTGTACTTTAAAATCACATATGAGAGTGCATACTGGTGGAAAACCTTTCACGTGCAAAATATAGTTCTAGTTTAACAGCACATGTGAACACACATACGAGTGGGACTGGGGACAGCGCTATATGAAAGATTTTATTTAATATCATTTTGTGACACGGCTTAAAAGGCTGACTTATTACTATTCGGGACAAATATTGTGTAGATTAAATACAATTGTAACATTTTTATTAATAAATATATTATTGAAAATTCAGTAAGTATAATTTATTTATTTAAAGCTTCTATCTAATCAGCGCTAAACATCTATCCTTGGATATAGGCCTCGTCCAGGCACGTAGCCAGGGAGGGATCCATGGGGTCCGGACCCCTCCCAAAACTGCCTCGGCTTTGGATTCAAGGCAGCAAGTTTATCCCTAAGTTATTATTATTATTTTTTAAAAAGTGAACAAAATTATTATTTTTTACTAGAATTATTTTTGAAGTTATACTTCTTTACCGGCGATATGAGGGTGAATTTTTATATGTTAAAACCAATGTTCAAATGACATGTCAAAAATTATTCAATATGGCGGCTGTTGGACAGCTGTAGTTAGATTATTTATGGTTGTTGCGTTTTAAAATTTGTGTGAAAAGAAACAACAAACAAAAGTTAGTTAATAGTTATACTGCCTTTTTAAATAGTTTTCATATACCTATATTTTTGGACTATTTTGGACAAGGAAAACTCATTCTAATTTGGTAAGTAGTTTTTATTATAATCATATTGTAATTATACATTTGGATTAGGTTGAAACACAGTAGAGCGTCGATTATCCGAACTAATTGGGGGACATAGTGTTCGGAAAACCGATTTGTTGGGATAATCGAACTACAATATATTGATACATATTTATAGTCATACATATTTATCCACAAGTGAATAAAAGCCATATTTATATACCTACATATTTATTTATATCTTGATAATGACAACTAGCAACTAAACAAAAAAGTGCAGTCTTTGCAACAACATAATTATTTTTGGATACAATATTGAAGAAAATTGAAGATACTTTAAGCGTCAGTTACTAACGCTTGCTCGGTATTCGAGTGCGGGACGCGGGAGTCGATAGTTCGACTAAGCGGTCGTTCGGATAATCGACGCTCTACTGTACATTTATTTTCTCAAGAATGGGGATTTTAGAGAGAAATCCCAAATTAGGTCCGATTTTTATTTTTAAATTATGATTTTTTGGCGTACATTTATTTATCTAGTAGGTATGTAATGCTTTGATTTACATACTTAATTTGATTACCAACAAAAGTTCTACCAATCTTCATCTAATATATTGTTTTCTTACTGTTTTGTTATATTTTAATATTTTCTTCCACAAAATTTAAACTACATAATTTAATTATATTCAAAACAACTGTCAAACAGTAAAACGTTCAGTTACCCTATTTTTCCACATGACAAATAATGTGGAATTGGACGAGTGAGTCTAGGCTTCGATTACGAATCTAAGCGCCCCGAAATTCACGGGTTCGATTCCCGATGCAAGTTTTTATTTTTTTTATTTTTTATGCATTTTATGATTGTAAGTATATTTGTTATATAATATTTTTTTTCAGAAAATGCGTATTTAAAATTTTTGCCAACAATTATTATCGTTCAGAAATCATTTTTCTTTGTGGCATTTTTCAATGTGCTTGTGTGCGTTTTATTCTTTTATTTTTTTAAATTTTTGGTATTGTCTTAAGAATCACATAATATGTAGTAGAAGTATAACTTCTTACGTGCCTACAAAGTACACACACATTCTTTTTTTTTATTCAGTGTATTACTGATCAACTTATATCCAATTTAAAATTCAGATTTACCAAAAACAAAAGTATTTTATCGGCATTTCAAATTCTTTTACCTGGATTTTCCTCTACAGAAAAAGCAAAATTGCTAAACAATTTGTCTGCCTATTCCTCCCACGACACTTCCCTTACAGCAATAAAAGCTGAATATATTTATGTTATGTTGTAACTTGAATGCAATATTGTAATAAATATTTTTTTCCAAACATTTACAAATTCCTTACAATTTTGGCAACTATCTCTGTCACAACGGTCAGTGTAGAAAGTTCGTTCTTAATAATGAAGCGAGTAAAAACTTTACCCAGAAACAAGGTGAGAAACGAAAAACTCAGTTTATTGGTTTTTTGGTACATTCATTGACACGTTTAATTAAAGCCAGATATACAGTATGGTGCAAATGAAAGGAATAAATTCGTTATTTCGTAAGCCAGAGACTTTAAGGAAAAATCACGAAACAGGTCGACTTTTAATTTATGATTTTTTAGCATATATAGCATACTAGTGACGTCATCCATCTGGGCGTGATGACGTAATATATTATTTTTTTAAATTAGAAGAGGGGTGGTGTGTTATAGGATGGAGTGGAAATAAGCCATAATTTAACTAAAAAAATGATTTTATAATTAATATTTTGTATTTTGACAACGTCAAATGTGGACGTTGAAACGTTAATAAAATCATTTTTTAGTTAATTGTGGATTATTTCCCATTTAGGGCTGGTTTTTCAGTGCTGGGTTAACCTATTTATTTTTTGGTCACCGAAATATTCATGTTTAATCAGTTTTTCAGTACTAGGTTAGAGCTTAAACTCGTACTTATTTATACAAAACAATTGTTATTGTTTAAACAATTAATAAACAATTAGCGGCCAAATCTGCGAGTAGAACTTTTTACTTTAACAAGTATAAACTAAAAAAATTAGAAAAATATAAGCTTGTTTGAATTTTTCCGAAACAATGCATGTTTTCGTTTTAATTGACCTCCCCTACTACTGAGAAATACGATTCTCGATATGATTACCGGTACTCAAATACAAAAGTGATCATAGTAATCAAAGTAACAAATACTGTAAATGGTTACTTTATACAAAAGTAACGATTTGTAAGGAATACTCGAAAGTAACTATAATCAACATCACTATTATCTGTGTCGTGTGTCGACCTATATAGTTCAGCATTGTAGTGATTTCACTGATTTCAGTTTGACCACTTTTAGGGCAGTCAATGAGGGTATGTGGCTCCGAATTCCATCCTACTATATCGATTTACGTGATATTTTCACAGTAAGTAGGGAATAGCCCAAGAAACAAAGTCTACCCTATGCCGATGTGTGCTTTTGTCTTGGGGGCGGTTCCCACTCCTTCTCAGCGGTGGAAAATTTTTTGCTTAAATAACTACGGAAGTTGCTAGAGAACCTAATACTAAGCAAAAACTGTTCTATAATTTTTTTTTTCGAAAACTCAATACTTTTTGAGTTATTCCTGGTTGAAAATTTTTCCATTTTCATTGAAACAACATCTTTTCAAACGGTTTTTTGCGAATACCTTAAAAACTATGTATCCAAGTAAAAAAACTATAAAAAACATTTTTGTAGCTTATAAAATAACAAAGAGATTCTTTCCTTTATGAATCTTCTAGTTATAACACAAAAAGAGATATGGTAAGTGAAAAAACTTGTTTTCTTGGTGCATGCTTAAATCAGTGTATTTAACTTGAAATAACAGAAACGGTCAATTTTAGGTGTATAATGCTACCAATAACTTTTGTTGTGCTTGAAAAGACCTTTAAAATAAGCAATATTAAATGTCCATTACACTCAAACTATGCGAGATAAACTGTAAACAATTTGATGACTAACGTATTTTAAGAAAAAAATGAGAAATATATTTAACCCCTCATCCACAAGAATTTAAATGCATTGTTTTCCTTCTACAATAAATTTTACTATAGTGTTCTTTTTATGTTCAAAAAGTTGGGCGGATTTAAAATGAGTGGTTTTTGAAAAAAATAAGATCAAATTATTGAGCGCATTTTTAAATTTTTTTAAAAATCTTCATATTTCTCCATGTAACTCGAAAATGATAAGAGATGCCAAAAAAAAGAGATGCCATACAAAAATGTAGGTTTCTTCTAGATAAACATTTTGATTTTATTTTTTATAACAGTATCTCTTATCATTTTCAAGTTACATGGAGAAAAAGGAAGATTTTTAAGAAAATTTAAATATGCGCTCTATAATTTGATCTTATTTTTTCAAAACCCATTCATTTTAAACCAGCTCAACTTTTTGAACATTAAAATAACACTGTAGTAAAATGTATTGCAGAAGGAAAACGATGCAATTTAAATTCTTGTGGATGGGGGGTTAAATATACTTCTCAATTTTTTTCTTAAAATTCGTTAGTTATCAATTTTTTGCAGCATATCTCGCTTAGTTTGAATGTAATCGACATTTAATATTGCTTATTTGAAAGGACTTTTCAAGCACAATAAAAGGTATTGGTAGCATTATACACCTAAAATCGACCGTTTCTGTTATTTCAAGTTGAATACACTGATTTGAGCATGCACCAAAAAAACAAACTCTTTTTACCTACCATATCTCTTTTTGTGTTATAACTAGAAGATTGAAGAAGGAACGAATCTCTTTGTTTTTTATGAGCTACAAAAATGTTTTATATTGTTATATTTCTATTTGATCTGAAAATTAAATTTTGATAATTATAAACAAAATTCAATTTAATATAAAATATTTTCAATTTTCTCAACCACGGGCATATAAATTTAGAACAACCTGTATACAACAAATTGTTATATTTAATTTTAAGAAGTGATTAGAATAAGCATACGAAACTCGGGACAATGCGCTTAGAATAAACAAAGTGAATGCCGCGTACCATTATCGTTGTTCGCGGAAGGTTCGATCATTAGCCGATGCTAAATAAGACTCAGTTGAAAAAGATAATAGGTCATTATCGTTGTTCGCGGAAGGTTCGATCATTAGCCTATGCTAAATAAGACTCAGTTGAAATAGAGAATAGGTCATTAAAATTTGTAAATAGTAGAAAGTAATTTTAGAATGGGAATTAACTATTTCTTTTTTGGAAATCCATTAAGCATATTTAGAAAGATTAAAAATTGGTTTTGAGGAATACTGCGAATGAGAGTTGGTGGTGGAAATTTGATTTGTGAATCTGGAAGGGATATTTAGAAAGTAGGTGAATGACTGAAAATAGAGATGAGAATGTTTTGAGCTGTCGAGAAGTGAAGTCCAGTAGTAGACGGTAGTGTACGGGGAGTGAGAAAGCCGGTGTAGTTCCGTGAGTGTGGAGTATCTATCGTGGAACGAGAGGTAGGCCAGGTTGAGAGTAAAAGAACCTCCTTGAGCCAAGAGTGTCCCGGTAGCTGATTGCAGTTTCGAAAAAGGTAGAAACACGGCATCACGACAGAAGCAGGAACGGGAGCTATACGAGCTAATCTTCAAAGGAGAACATTACTGAAAGCCAGGACGAGGTTTTGATCGCAGCCAAGGATAGCAGGAAATGGGTCTTGTGTGAAGACATTCTCATTTCACCAGAAAAATGTCAGTCTCATTTGTTTGGACATGAATGTATGGGTTTTTCGTATTAAATACCACATTTAAAATTGAAGAACATAATCAATAATATCAGAAAAGCTTCATCAAACTTAAATAGAATTGTTGCGAATAAATCATAATAGTTAAATGTTAATAGAAACTTTCAATTGGAAACCAAAAGGAAATAAGATTCCCATGTGTAAATGTTATGTTTAAGAATAATAAGATATAGCAAATATTAAGCAGTGATTGCCATTTAAATAAAATAAACAATATTTTGATTATAATTGTAACCCATATGTGTGTATTATTTTACTTTTTTCTTTCCTATCCCGATTAGGAACCATTGAGAAATACTTAGAAGCCACGTAAGTAAGTAATTAATTTTATAAAAAGCCCTGAGATTGAAAACATATTGATATGTGATCTGGTAAATTAATTAGATTATTATTAATACATTGATTAAATTAAATGACATATAAGAATATTATCTCATATCAATAATCAAGATCACATCAATATATATATATATATATATATATATATATATATATATATATATATATATATATTTTTAGTTAGATGCATAGTTTTTAAGGCATTCGCAAAAAACCGTTTGAAAAGGTATTATATTTCAATGAAAATGGCCAATTTTCAACCACAAATAACTCAAAAAGTATCGAGTTTTCGAAAAAAAATTATAGAACAGTTTTTGCTTAGAATTAGGGTCTCTAGCAATTTCCGTAGTTGTTTAAAAAATTTCCACTCCCGAGAAGGGGTGGGACCCGCCCCCCAGACAAAAGCACACATCGGCATAGGGTAGACTTTGAATAAAGAGATATTTTCAGGCTATTCCTAAAATTTCATTAAAATCCATGCAGTAGGATAGAATTCGGAGGTAATATCCTGTTCTTGCTCTCATTGACTGGCGTATTTATCTGCAATTGGCAGCTCATTATAAATGTAAATCTTTACTAATCTACAATCAAATAAAGTATAGTCTCGTCGCCTTTTTTCCAAAAAAAAAAATAAAACAAATCTGTAATGAATAACATTTTATTTTTCAATTTTTTTGTACAAATACATTCTACAGTATAATACCATAATTTCACTTTATTAAAATATTAAGTACATCACATTTCCCTTGTTTTCTCTCTGGAATTTTATATAATATATTCATAAATATAACTTTCTCGTGTAATACATTCAAAGATTAAAACTGGAGCAAAAATCCACAAAAAGGTAGATTGAAAACAGCGACATCAAAAACGGTTGAGAATTATTTCAAAAACTACAAGAATCCTTAACGAAGCGGCATTTTCAAGGTGTTGGGATCGAACATTTGAGAATGAATTTATTAAACATTTTTCTTTTACTAAAAACAAGCTGATGTATTCGACACAAAAACGTCACGTCCATGGAAATAGTAGGCACGAAGAGGTAAAGTCAACCGCGCATGGAACACTGATACACCGATCATGCGCAATGAGCCACCGTATCGGTGGATCGTCACATGGGAAGGTGTCAAAACCATCCATGCGCGTCTAGCTCAAAACATTTTTGTGTCAAATACACGAGTATGTAGGGTTTTCTGAAGTGTACATTTTTTTTCATAAAAACTAGAGAGACTCAATTAACGAGACAAAAAAAATTAAGAAACCTTTTTAAATTAATATTCCTGTTATTTGACGTTTCATTCTGGGAGTCCAAATGACCAACGGGAAAACTTGAAATGTAGCTGCTATTTTAAACGATTTCTTCTATTTTAATTATTTTCAAATTTTTAAGTTGCCTAAGCAGTTAAAGCACAGTTGATACCATGGTTGATACAATTAGGTTTTAAAGCAATCAGAATATTTTAAAATAAATATGAATATCAAATAGTGTGCAGAAGTCGAATTATTCATCAAATATTAAACCGTTTTAACATACTTAATTATTGAACCAAGGAAACAACTTACTATCTGCAATTTATTTTTTGGCAGAATTTGAAGCTGTCGAGTTACAATTTACCAAATATACTTTCTTCTTAGAATTTGGCAACACTGTGCGAGTGAACATGAAAACTATTTCGCTGCAAATATGTCAAATGGTTAACATATTACGCATTCGGCGCCCAACGTGGGGCAGTAAACTCAATTATTTGGGGTTTTCTGTACAAAAAGTATGTTATGAGACATAAATGGTACATATTTTTACTGGAAATAAATTGGTTGCCTTAGGTAATACCTAAATAAGCTTGTTGTAAGAGAGATAGTAAATTGTTTCACAATTGATTTTAAAATCAAAATTTTCTCTCTCTCTCTCTCTTAACAGCATTGTAAACCACGCCCTCTCCGCATGTTCAGTAGCGACTATAATATGGATCTTGGACTAAAATAGGTAAGCATTATAATCATAGTAAGATTATAATCTTGGTCACAAAATGGTGGACGATTTTATGTTTCATCGTATGAGTATGATGACACATGACATGTGTATGTGTGTAGCAGAGGTTCATTTATGCTTGGGAAATGATATATCTCGAAAGCATATGTCTCACAGCCTTATACAAATAATATTTGCCCATAATTTTTTAAATACATAAATTTTGGCACGATAATCCATATTAGCAACAACTATGATCTCATGTAGTCGAATGATTTCATAAAAAGGTGTACTTATCCTTGTTGTCTCCGTTTTAGTTCTTAAACTAAGATTTAACAAAAACATACTCTTCAGACTACACCCTTACAATATAACAACAATTATAAAAAAAATAACGGCTATACAGCCATCGTAGTTAAAGCCTATATCTATTTAATATATTAAAAAAATAAATAAATTAAACTAGATGACGGAAACCGTCAAAAAAATAAATAAGTTCAACAAAAATATTCCAAACACATTTTTTGAAAAAAAGATAGGGCATTTTTGCCGTGAAAAAGGAATTGCCAAGAAATCAAGGAACCACACTGTAACTATTTCGATGGTACCTATTATTAGCCACTCCCCCTTTCAAGATGGCGAGGCTGACATCATTTGTCAATTGTCTGATGTCATATCATGTCTGTTTTTACGTCATCGTTCTGTGGTTTTCTGTTCTGTCGTGTGATGTCTATACTGTGTACCTGTACTGTATCATTTGTCATGTTATTCATTCTGTAGCCGTTCTACGCTCGTGTCACCTACGCCATCTATGTTATTATTTGGTACTTGTACTGAGCCTCTGCTCTTTCAAGTCTTTTTTTCAAATATTCTTCCTTAATGTACCTTTTCATTCGTTTTTACGTTTTTAGGATTCTTCCATTGGTTCTTTAATTTCTTGGGCCAATGTTTGTTGGATTGGTATCTAAAGTTCTTTCAGTTTTCCTATATTATTCCCTCTTCTATGTCGATAACGCTTAAATATACTAAACTACGTTTCTTAAACACTTAGATAATTTCACGTAGTTACTAACGTACAAAGGTACACATCAATTGTAGATATATTTTAGAAAATAACTTCGATGTGACTGTGCATGCAAATGAAAATTATGTATTCTTACGATACTGGCACGTAGAATCGAAGAAGATGAGTGGAATGTGTCACTGGTAAGTATAGACAAATGTCTAAGGTGGTAAAGTAATCAGATCAGTTTGGACCGTTATAGCAGTCGAAATTTTGATGTTTGTAATTCCATGAAATAAAAGTACTAGTTGATGTAACGTATGTATTAATAAATATCGTGAAAATACATTAAATGCGTTAAAAAATCTTTTGGAAAATGTCGATTCTATAAAAGGTAAGTCTAAAAAGGTGTTTGGAATGATTTTCGTCTAACAACTTAAGTGTCCACCGACAGAGAATCGCATTTCTATTCGGCAGGTCTTCTGGACTCCGCCCCACCAGCTTGTGAGGCGTAGCCGCGTGAAAATAAAAAAATTCCTTGCTACGTCGCCTAAGCGCCATCACGTCATGTTGACGCCCAATAGTCGACTGGAGTATTCGTACACCACGTAGCTGATACTGACGGCCGGCATGACTTTGATGAAGTTCGGTGTGATTCCCCGGTACAGTCCGCATACGCCTTCGCGCTCCAGTATCGTCCGGAAGACGCCGGTCATCGTCGCTCCCGCTGGATCTGAAGACGGATGGTTAACTGCAACAAAAATATCATTTGTTAGAAAGGTGCAAAATTAAAAGTTGCAAAAGTTGATGCATTTAAATAGAGGTTAAGTTGGCACATAGCGATTAAAATATACAGAGAAAAATATGTACGTAGGTAGATACACAATATAGGCTCCTTACGCGGTCTGGAGAAATTAATCAATTTGACGTCAATTACATGTAAAGAGTAGAAGCTGTAGTAGTAGCTGTAGTATAAGAGTAGAAGTCACAATTGCAGTAGATCTGAGGAAATATTTATTGACGTATTATTTAACTGTAAGCTGATTTATTTCTCTTTTAACAATTGAAGAGTGGTAACTAGAGAGGGCCAAAGTGCCATTTTTTTTCAAAATTGAGTTCTTCTTACGGTGCCTATCTGTTCCGTATATTGAAAGTTGCATAAACAATTGAAGTATAATGCAGCGTAAATAATTGAAGAGTGGCAATTACAGAGGGCCAAAGATCGTGACGAACGCTGATCTTGCTTTTCCTAAAGTGCCAGCATTAAAATTCAGAGTTTTAGGAGCTTCTTATAGATGTCAGTGATTATATGTACGGCACCATTTTATTTAAAAAGGCCGTAAGTCCAACGGTTCGGATCTGCTTCTGCACAACTCAACTACAGCTTAATTACCATAAGGACGAGAGGCCTAGAGCGTTGTTAAAACAAGATACCATCGACTCTCAAGATGCTTAAAAGCACTAAGTGTTTTTGTTATATATGAATCTAAAGCAGGTCATGTTTGTTCCATCATTAACCCATAGCAATATGATCTCTCACATTTATCTTGCTATACTTAGGCGTTCATGTAGGTGATATAAATGAGGCATATAATGTGGCAAGAGAGAGTAGCTTTACATGGATGAAACGAAAATGCCTCATGTCTTTTCCAGCTTGTTAATCGGGATCTAGCTCTTGAGAAGCATTTGGTAATATGGTGTGATAAGTCCATTGGGCAGACTAAAAATAGGATTTTACTACTCACATTGATGTTTTCGGTAGGTAACGGCATTTTTCATACTATTGAGCAAAAGTTTCTTGTATGATCACAGCAGTATGTCCTGTGACTGAGACTTTGCATTGATCGAAAAACGAAAGGTGGTAACTAAAACTTATATGCCTTCAGACCTCCATGCAGTAGTTAAGTCCGCAATATATTTTTCACCTTTTAATACTGGTAACATAACAAGGTATCGATTTTGAGACATAAAATGAGCAGCAGATGACCACATTAACATTACAAGTTAAATATCCGCAAAGCTACATCCATAAAAATCGAAGCAGCGAATCCTTCACTTGTTAGAATAAAAACTTCGTTTTCTGAACTTCAAGAACCGGTACTTACAGGTCTTAAAGAAAGAGAAGACTTTAACTCAACTTAAACAAACTGATATAGTCAAATTGATACCATAGAGGGTTAGAAAATAAAAAGACGTCATTTCGAAGCATGATTCGTAAAAATGATGTAAAAATAACATTTTAGAACTCTTTAGCGTTCCTAAAAATTTAATATGACAAACATTGAATGTATGTATTTTCTATCATCCTGAGGTTACATAGGAATTTATACATTGTCTGCAGCTTTTATACATTGGTCCTTCTAGCCGGATTCCAAGGTATCTATTTTTCTGCCAAAGGACGTCAAATTATAATAAAGTTAGTTGTTCTCCATGTTAACTGGGATTTTTAGTTGATAATTATCTACCTAAATTAACAATCATCTTATCTTATAGCAATGAATGTCCTTGTTGTCTATAAATTCTCAATGTAGATCTATAGCAAATATTATTTTTTACAGTGAGGTGCGCTAAATGGCGCATTTTGAAGCTGAACATTCGTTCTGTGGAGTTTCTGCCGGTGATAGTTACTGCCAAGGATTAATTAGTACCATCTGCTACTAAGGGCCGGTTGTTCGAACGCTAATGAAAAATGATCATTATCAAATATTTAATTACTGTCACAACTGTCAATGTGAACTTTGATTGGGTTGCTGAAAACATAATTATTGATTACAATTATGAAATAGTTAATCAATTATGTTAATAATTATTATGTTAATTGATTAACTAATCTCATAATTATAATCAATTATGTTTTCAGCAACCCAACCAAAGTTGACATTGACAGTTGTGACAGTAATTAAATATTTGATAGTGATCATTGTTGATTAGCGTTCGAACAACCGGCCCTTAGATAGTCTTGCGACCGCGACAATTGTTACAAAAATGTATAAGCAATGTTGCTAAGATGTAGTGTTTTCGTGTTTTAGTGAACAAATGTAATGAAAAATGGTAAATATTTACCTTGTGCTTGCAATCTCGTTCTAACCAACGCCAAAGGATAGGAACACATTTGACCCAAGGTGCTGCTAGCGCTACCGCACGCAAGAAGCATCCAAAAACTGGGCTGTTCGTTACTCGAATGCGTCATGAAATACTTCTTTTTTAATGTCTCATATACGGCGAGGTCGATACCAGCATATGGAATAATACCTAAAACAAATTTTGATTAGTTGAATTGAATTTGGGATTTTGAAAAAATACCGAGTTAAATTGGGAAGAAGACAAAGTACCTCCTTCTCCTTCTTTTTTAGTGAGTCTTTCTTCTCCATATATAGACGAGAATTTCTTATTTAAATCTTTGTAGTGCTTGATAATATCACTTGTTTTGATCGTTTCCGCGATCTTACAAAATGTAGCTTACATACGTTTGCGCTCGCTTCTAAATTCTTCTTCTTTTCTAGTTTCATATTTTGTCTTCTACATGCTTCTATAGGAAAGTTTTTTTGTAGCCTGGGGTAGACTTAGTGCTACACTTTGCTGTGTTTGCCTTTGAATACTGGTGATATACTCAATTCATTGTTATTTTAAAAATTACTGATAGTTAAATATAATTATTAACAACTTTACTGTAGTCAATAACCTTACATGTATATATTTGTATTTTGTATTCTCCCTACTAATAATTCTAGCATAAGTTTTTGTTTGCTATAACAGGAATAGTTTGTTAGGAAAACATATCTTTTCCTTGTGGTGCTGTCTACATTAGTGGAGGTTGGAGATTACACTGACAAATATGTCTCTGTCCAATGCGGCTCGAAACAAAGATGTTGAATCAAGGCCGGTCCAGTCTCCGATATAATTAAGCCATGAAATCTGGCGCCTACCGGGACCCCGTCTTCCTTCAATCTTTCCCTGGATGATCAGTTGCACGAGGCGGTACTTTTCGTTTCTCATTATGTGCCTACTTAGCTAACTTTTCTATCTTTCGATGATCTTTAGAAACTTCCTGTCTCCTCAGGACATTTTCGTTGGTGGTGTGGGTTGCCTAAGGTATTTTCGAGATCTTCCTATAAAACCATTGTTAAAAGGCTTCTAACTTGTTCAACGTTATGTTTAGCATACATAGCAATGCAGAAAACAACATCTAAGCCTGATACTGTTATAAAATAAGCTTTTCACTTTAAAGCATTGTCGGGCTACCTCTATTCTCGCTCTTACTTCTTGTTTATAATCAAATTGATTGTTGAACCAGCAGCCAAGATATTTGTATTTGTCAACGTTTTCAAGCAGTCGGTGGTTCACATATATTGGAAGTGGTAAATTTTTGTTCTTTAATATTTTCATAACTTACACATATACACTCACCTAATATATTTGGAATGTAGCCCCTATAAAAGCTCCTAGATCCTTCGGTTATGTAAATCTTGTAAGCTGCGTCCGCTATGCTCTTATACTGGCCAGTTTTTCTTAATGCTAGTCTAGTTTTGAGTACTTCTAGTGGATAAATGGCCGTCTGACTAATACCACCGGCTAGAGCGCCAGCACAAAATCTGAAACAACAAATATTGTTAATTAACGATAAATCAAATGTAGGATAGAGAAAGCAAGATCTGCATTTCAAAAAATGGCTAAGCTATTCACATGTCATGATTTATTAATACCCATAAAAATCAGGTTACTACGATGTTATATCTTTCTTATACTGTTGTACGCAGTTGAATCGTGGACTCTCACCGACGCCACCTGCAAGAAAATTGAGGCTTTCGAAATGTGGCATTATCGTCGATTCCTGGAGATACCTTATACCGATCACGTTACTAATCAGGGTGTTTTATTAGGAATACCAAAAGGAAAAGAGCTTCTGGCATGCTTGAGTTATGTTTATATGGGATTAGCCAGACTTGGGTTGTAATGACAATTAAAATCTCAAACACACAACGAAAAAACAAACAAATAGTACATTCTTTCACGGTTTTTGCTCTAAATTTTAAAGAACCACTTGGATTGACACGAAATTTGGCATACGCATAGCTTACATGTCAAAAAAAAAGTGATATTGTGCCGATGTGTGCTTTTGCCCTGGGGGTGACTTTGGGACCTGGGTGAAAAAATATATGTCCAAAATAAGTCCGAAAATGGATAAACTGACTAATTTTAAGTAACTTTTGTTCTATAGAGCTTTTTCTCCAAGTCAACACTTTTCGAGTTATTTGCGAGTGAATATGTTCATTTTTCAACGAAATAATCACATTTTTAGACGGCTTTTAGACAATAACTCAAAAAATAAGTATTTTGTCGAAAAAAACGTTCTTAGCAAAAATATAACCTGTAAAAAAGTAAAAAAATGGACACGCGTTATGTCTCTGGACCTCGTAGAACCAGAGTTAGAGCCAATGAAAAATAGATTCATATTCACCAAATTTCAAATAGAATCCAAAAAATTAAGCATTTTTTGGGGACAACCCAATAACTTTTTTAAAGTGTTTAAAAAAGCTTTATTTCTATTTTTATAACAAGTTTCTAGCATTCAATTTAAGCAAGTTACGCTCAAAATAAAGTTGGTCCCTTTTTTTTGGAAAAAAAAAATCGGGAAGACCACCCTCTAATTAGCAACTTAAATGAAATTAATCGTTACCGCTCCACAAATTATTTTACTTATGTTGTGTTTATGTGATCTGTAAGTTTTATCGATTCAAAGTGCTTATTTTTGAAAAAAATTGGTTTTAAAGTAAAATTTTTAAAAATTTTAATTTTGAAAATATGGTTTTTTTCAAAATAACTTAAAAATTGTTAGAGATACCAAAAATCTAGAAAAACAAAAAAAGTCAGCATTGTTTTTTTGAATATCATGTATTTTTTTATTTTTCTGTTAGACAAAAATTGATTAAGATTTGGAGTTTCTAAATTTGCATACATTCGTGATCAGTGACTCGTTCAACCCCTTTTAACTACAGTCCTTTCAAAAATAAGGACTTTAAGCCGATGAAACTTACAGATCATATAAACAATACATACACGAGTCAAGAAACTTGAAGTCGTAACGATTAAGTTCATTTGAGATACTAATTAGGGGGTGATTTTCCCGATTTTTTTACCAAAAAAAAGGACTAACTTTATTTTGAGCGTAACTTGTTTACTTTTGATGCTAAAAATTTTTTTTATAAAACAAAAATAAAGCTTTTTTTAAACACTTTAAATAAGTTGTAATGAGTTTTCCCCGAAATGTGCTTCATATTTGGTTATTTCACGTTAAAGTATTCCATTTTCAATTTGACAAATATAAACCTATTTTTCATTAGCTATAACTCTGCTTCTACTAGGTATAGAGACGTGATATATACACCATTTTTTAAAAAATTTTACAGGCTATATTTCTGCTAAGAATGTTTTTCGACAAAAGACTTACTATTTGAGTTATTTGCGAAAAACCGTCTAAAAGCGTGGTTATTTTGTTGAAAAAATGAGCTTATTCACTGGCAAATAACTCAAAAAGTATTGACTTAGTGAAAAAACTCTATAGAACAACAGTTACTCAAAATTATTTAGTTTATCCATTTCCGGACTTACTTTGGACGAATATTTTTTCACCCCCAAGAGGGGGTGAAAACCACACCCAAGGCAAAAGCACATGTCAAATTTCATGTCAATCCAAGCGGTTCTTTAAAATTTAGAGGTTTTGCAATATTTTACCGTTAAAGAACGTACTAAAACTGATGAGGAATGAGTCAAGGAAGGTATGTACATATAATATAGGGATAGCACTGTCTTAAGGGGGGGTATGCTTTGAAATCAACATTTCAAGCACATTTTTGTGAATTTTTGAAAGTATGGTAAAATTATAAAAAAACATATTAGGTACAATTCAATCAATTTAAAAAAAAATTCAAGGCAGAATTTTGGAAAATAGGTCAACGGTGGCAAATTTTTACACACACCTAAAAAGGATTTTGCGGTCAGAAAATCAGAACTCGTCACTGGATCATGTGAAACAAAAAATTCGAAAATATTTTATTAGCTTATTTAACGCTGTAGAGTTTTTAGTTTTAACGATCTTTGAGCTTTTCGTATCACTCAGAAGTCAAAATAACGATTTTTTTTTTTGTAAAAAAATGGTAAAAATCAACATGTTTATTATTGTTAAACAAAAAATAAGCTTAACACAAAAAATATCTCGACAGCGTTACCTCACGAAATGTCTACAGAAAATGTATGCAACAATGCGTTTAAAGTTTTGACATAAACTTTTAATTTCAATTTCTTTTTTGTCTGTCAAATCATAAAGTGTTGCACACCGGAATGTTTCTGAATGGTGGAGTAATTTACACAGGAGAAGAGGACAGCTTTAAACCCACTTTAAACAAAAACTTACCTTTCATAAATGCTCAACGCATGCTGAGAATCGCCTTTGATCAGTCTTTTCACCTGCTCGTACGCCGCAAACTTGATAGCAGATTCCGGGGCAATCTTCAACACGTTGATTCCGTTTCCTCTCCATAAACCTTTAATGCCGCCTTCTTTCAGCATGTTGTTAAAACAAACAGCTATTTTTTCTCTGCTGGGATTTACCTAAAAAGATAATAATGTAAAGAGAATTTGCAGAAAAAAAAAGGACATCAGGACAATGCACCGTGTCCATATTAACATATTGATAATTGTCGGAGCATCCACCGTATTCACCCGATTTGGCCCCTAGCGACTTTCCATCTGTATTAATCTATATCAACATGATAGTCGCAAAGAGAAAGGAGAAAATATAAACAATATAATATATTGTCACAAAATAAGATTCTAATGGATCTTACCTGCAGAAATACTTTTAGTCTATCTAAGGGCGCCGTACAAGTTCTAGATACCGCTCCAGCGACTCCACCAGCAGCTAAATGCCTCCACCACATACCGGTTTGCATTTCCTTCTGAGTGAAGTCATCAGGAACGTTCATATCCTCCCCGATGTCCAGGTACTGTAAAGAAAAAGATAAAATCAAATTTCATGACGTACATAGCTAATTTTTGTGTTTTAAGTTTTAATTTTGAATCTAATTCTAGCATTTGTTGCAATTTTGACTGCGCCAATTCAGGCTCATTCAACAAGTCTTTTAAAATCTCCATAGATAGAGGAATGAGACAAGGATGTATTCTGTCCCCGGTGTTATATAGCATATTCTAAACAAGCTTAGATACGCCGACGACGCAGTAGTTTTTGCAGATAGCTCAGATGGTTTACAAAGAATAATGTCGCGCATATCAGATATAAGTTGAGAGCATGGACTCGATCTCAATACAAAAAAAAATTAAAGTACATGATAGTCAGTAAGCGCGCACCATTAAATACATGGCTTTTGGTTAGTCAATAACCGTGATGTGGAACGTGGCAACTCACTAAGAGAACAGAGTAAAAACTTCTTGTTCTGTAAATGAATTTTTGGCGCAGATCAGCAGGTATATCCAGAATGATGCACGTAGCAAGTGAAAGAATAAGATAAAGCATGGACAGAACAACCACCATTATAGAATATAGCACAAACAGCTCATTTGGTACGGGCATGACAGAGAATGACAGACCATCCCTACTGAAGTTAGTATTGGATTGGCAGCCACCTGAGCGAAAAAAATGAAGACAGAAAAGAATATGGCTTGATGCAGTCCAAAGCCAATGCCAGAGAAAGATGTATGACCATGGGACTAGACCAATAGACGTGAATGGAGACTGGCAACCGGAAGATGCAGGACGCTTTAAACCGGAGATATATGGAAATAATTAGTTCACCACCTTCAAAACTCTTTAGATCATACCAACAGTTAGACTAAAGCAAATAGAATCAAGTCAATGAATCCTGAAGTTTTTTGGGGTCAGAAACACTATCTCTAAAGGTGCTCAGAACCACAGAGGTAGACTCTTTTGCCACGTGAATGTTGAGTTTGAGGCACTCCAGTTACTTGATAACAAAAACCGGATCAGACGACTGAAGAGAATAAACCATAGAGTTAGCGCTATGAAATGATATTAACGCATGTCAATCTTAGTATCAATAGCCTGAGTGGATAGAGAATGGATAAAGAGACATAAAGAGGATTTGTATTTTTATACCAACTGTATTGCAGAAGCGCAAGCTTAATGGAAGTTTTTCGAGGAGGTCTATGTTCGGTAGTGGACGACTATGGGCTGATGATGAAATAATAATAAGCAAAAAAGAATAAACCTACCGGGATTACCCTTTGTATGATATTATAGCAGAACATCACGATTCGCAGGTCTGGTTAAACAGTACTACACGTAAATAAATAAAAATGTTCATGTAGATCGAGTGCATTTTTTTAATTGCCAGTGAGTCAGGTCGTACTGTGAGGATTAATCATAACATAAATATTTTAGCTTCCTCTGACAACTATTATATTTTATTAGTTCTCAAGTAGTTATATTAACAGGCCAATAAAACAATTCGTATAAAATATCGGAGATTTTATTATAATGTGCGTTAATCTATTGTTTTAATTCTTTCGGTTTGGGCGTTAATCTTGATTGCTATCAATAACATTGTTGTACATAAAATATAGCCCAATATAACCATAAATTTTAATAAAAAAAACACTGTTTTAGTTGCGTAAGTCTACTGTTTTCTGTAATATTGTTTCGTAAAATCGTCCTGGACGTCATAGACCACAAAAATATGCGTTGACGTAGATATTGTTGTATGGGATCAAACAGTTATGTATTTATTGCAATTTGCGCAATAAATCATAAAAATAAAAATGTTGCCAGAAATTATTTACTACATAAATATTATCTAAAACATAAATTCTAACAAATGGGTAATTGTTTTAATAAAAATTGGCACAATCAGACCACCCAAAATATCAGCAGGATGAATTTGAAATTAGGATTAGAGGAAACGAAAAAGGTGATAGGCCAGTAAAGAAAAAAAAAACAAAATTTCTGAAAGAATCTTAAACACGTTTTTGCTGGGTTGTAAAAGGTATATGAAGGATAGTTGATGACAAATCTATGAAAACTTACAGCTAATTTTTTTTTTTAAATCATCATCAGCAATCATAAAGTAAAAAAATCATTTTTGACTATAAAACGTTTCTTATTAGTTCAATTGTCGGAGATTTGACCTCTAAAAAGATGCAAAAAAATATCACACTCAAGCTTTTCCCTAAAACCCCCGTTGTAGAGGGAACAGGAACAGAAAACATCCATTTACCAAGAATCTGTACGCAGTAGAAAAAATGTTTCAAACAAAATATGTAGCTGATATAATTTTAAACAAAAATGTTTATTAGCACTTTTTCCGTAGAACGAACCGTTCTCTCAGAAACAACGCTTGAAGCGGCCGGCGATTTTGTATATTAGTTCGACATTTTTTTGAACGCAATTTTTGCATTTGAAGTCAGTTTCTATAAAGCTGTTAAATAAGTAAACGATTTTTGCCAATTTTTAAGATTCTCATGAGATCGAAAACAGCTTTTTGATATTTTCCTGTTGAACTTAATATATTTGTTTATCATTTACTTTTCGTACAGAATATATTTTGAATTTTGGATATATTAAACCACAACTAATAATTCTGATAAAATAGTTTCGCGTTGCCTTATCTTGGCAAACGATACCCCACACATTTTTGGCTCTGTATTTTTTTGGCAAGGATTTACGCTACAAAATTTCAAAAAATATAGGTAGGTATATATTTTTGCGAAATATAAATATTTACTTTTTATATAATAATAAATAGACGGGCGATGTTTAGATCTATTTTGGGATCTCTAAAAATTATGAATTATCTCTGACCTATGTTTTTATTTCCAAGGATAGTGAGCACGTCCTTCAATCGTACTCTGTCGAATGCCTGTTTCAGATCTACAAAGCATGTGAAGATGGGCTTGTCGAATTCTATTGATATCTCAACTAATTGTCGCATGATGAAAATAGTGTCTATTGTAGATCTGTTTGGGCGGAAACCCTATTGTTCTTCCGATACATCGACTTTCTTGTATGTTTTTTGGGATGGCATTTTTGTCAATAGTTTTGACGTAGAATTGAGTAGTGTAATTCCTAGGTAGTTCGTAGGATCCGTCTTTACGCCTTTCTTGTAGATGGGTATTGTTATACTTTCTCTCCATTCCTCTGGTACTGTCATGTTGTTTACAATTTCTTGAAATAATTTTTTATAACTTAGTGATGTCATTAATCAAGACAAGAAAAAGTAGAGGACCCAATACTGCAGTGGAAAATTTGTTTCAAACTTAGGTATTACATAAATTTAATTTTGGTGCTTTATTTTTGGAGAGTAGTGTATGTAAAATATGTACGATTTTTTGCTAACACTCTCAAACGCATTCTATTTGCTATTTGGCAATCAATTAAGTCTTGTAAAGAAGGTCGAATGGCACAACGTTTATTGTGTAATAGGAGCATTAAATTCACAATCCGTTCACCAGTAATTATTCCTACAACAGAGTTGATAGGAAAATCTACAAGGTCATCGTATAATGATATATACTCGAGAGATCAATTGCAATGCATGCAACTGCATGGGAATGTATCGTTCGTTTAAAGCCAATTGAGATAGATAAAGAAGAAATCTGTACAAAAGATCGATACTTTTTATTATTACGAGGGGTGTCTTTTTAGTTTTGTATATTATAGCCATACATATAAAAATATATATAGACTTAATAGTTATTTATGATTTAAGTGTTAAAAGTACACGTTTAAGGCACGCATGTGAAAGTTTGCAGAATGAGCAAAGCGAGTTCTGCAATTCACATGAGTGCCTTAAAAATGTGACGCATATCATACAATATTTTTTCTACAAACGTAATTGCAGGACAATATCTACAAAAACTTTTACTTGAACTTGATCCATTTTTATATTTTTTGACATTACATCAAAATTGCCTATACGGTCAATACGAACTGCAGTGCCATAAAAGTTTTAAAGCACCAGTGCCTTAAAGTAGCATTTTTAACGCTCGTATGGAGTGCTAAAAATTGCATTTTTAACACGGTTGTAGAAAAAGTACTTTTTAGTTAACCGTGTTAAAAATGCAATTTTTAGCACTCCATAGGAACGTTAAAAATGCTACTTTAAAGCACTAGTGCTTTAAAAATTTTAAGGCACTGCAGTTAAAAGTGAATTGTCAAATTGTGAAACGTCAAAATATTTATATTTCATTTATTAACATTAATATTAATAGTACAACTTGCGCAATTTGAAAAAAGGTGGTTTAAAAGGTTAAAATTTAATTTAAACTGTATTATTGCATTTTTGACACGTTTGTAGAAAAAACTATTAAAATTTGTTAGAATATACAACAGTAAAAGTAAGATGTTATTCTATAGTTGTTATGAGTTAGGTATTGACAGTATAGGCAGTTTTGATGTAATGTCAAGAAAAATATAAAAATGGAATGTCAGTCAAGTTCAAGTAAAAGTTTTTGTAGATATTGACGATATTGTCCTGTAATTGAGAATGAATAAATTATAATTGTTGATATATAAGACGTTTGTAGAAAAAATATGGTATGATATACGTGTTAAAAAATACATTTTTAAGGTACTCATGTGAATAGGGCTTTTCATCGATTGTCATTTGTTTCGAGCTTCTGTCATATGTTGTATAATCTGTGTATAATATTAATATACACGGATTATACGACATTTGACAGATGCTCGAAACAAATGACTGTGAATGAAAAGCCCTATTGCAGAATTCGCTTCGCTCATTCTGAAAACTTTCACATGCGTGCCTTAAACGTGTACTTTTAACACTTATATCATAAATAACTATTATTGCTTTCCAAAATATGCCCCATCAAGATCGATAAACTTTTGCATACGCTAAAACCAATTAAAACAGTTATTCTGCATTAATCAGAAGTAACCGATCTTCTAAAGCAATTGCTGCCAAGATTAGAAATTGGTCAAGTTGTCTGTTAGTCTGTCATACATTAATTCACTTCATAGTAATATTGAGTTTACAATAGAAACAGAACAGAATAATTCCATAAACTTTCTAGATGTAACGATTACCAGACTACACAACAAACATGAGTTCTCCGTATACCATAAACCTACCCATACTGACACAACCATACACAATTCATCATCCCACAATACACAACACAAATTAGCAGCCTACCATAGAATGATACATAGACTGACAGAAATTCCCATGACAAAAAATAACTTCGAGATAGAACTAAACATCATTAAACAAATAGCAGTAAACAATGGCTATAACGAACAAACAGTTAACAAAATTTTAAACCAAAAACTCCATAAGAAAGCCCTGACATTAGTGTATCCACCACCACAGAAAGAACCCAGTACCTTCTGCTCTCTAACATATACTGGCAAGATAACAACAAAAATAGCCAGATACATAAAAAAGAAAGGAATAACACCAGCTTTCAGAACTAACAACAACTTAACTAATATATTAAGAACAATAAAAGCCGAAAGAGAAAGCAACTACAGAGTGGTGTGTACAAACTAACTTGTGGTGACTGTCCGAAAACTTACATCGGTCAAACTGGCAGAAGCTTTGACAAACGGATAGCAGAACACAAAAGGGCTTTCAACAATAAAAAAACAGACACTTCTACATACGCACTTCACCTTCTAGATCATAATCATTCTTTTAATGAACAGTTTCAAATTCTGCATATTCAAAATAAAGGCCTTAAGCTATCTTTATTAGAATCTATGGAAATTAATAAATTGAAAAATACAGATATAATTCTGAATGACCAACTCGAGACAAACAGCTCCCCACTCCTCAACCTCTTCAGTTAAAGACTTTAAATAGGCAAACCATTGTAAACTAAATCACTTGAGAAAGGCACTCTGCCGAAACAACTGTAGTCACTTAGTTGTAATAAATTTTGTGGAAGTATAGAAAACAAACGTTTTCAGTGTTTTATTGTTAGATAAAAATGAACTTCCATCAAGTAACGTCGAATTCATCAATTATGGAAAAAAGTAAAGTGCTCATTATTTCGTCTTTATACAATATAAATCTACCCTTGGCACGAATAGTCGATATTGAAATCAAACAAATGTCGCGTTTGGTACTTTTATAGTGACATATTTGGAACGACACGAATAGACACGTGTTGGCATTTTTGGCACGACAAATTGTGGAACATTTTATACAAATTTAGACTTAGTTTGACGATAAAATATCTGTGCGTGAATTATTATACTTTCTTATATTTTGTAGATTTTGAAAAGGCATTTGACAAGGTTTAACATAAAAATAACAGAACAATCGAGATATCAAAATACAGAGAGGAGTCTGCCTGGGTTGCGTGTTGTCCACACTACCCTTCAATATCTACAGTGAAGCAGCATTTAAATAAAGCGGAAATAATATTAACTATCAAAAGACGAAAATTTGAGTAGGTACAGAGGACATGTGATGCGAAGGCAAAAATACTTATTACAACTTATTTTGTAGATAAAATTCGATGAAAGCGAAATGTGGGAAGACGAAGAATATTCTGATTTAATAACTTGAGAAAATGGTTGGAATGCAGTAGGGCACAACTATTTCGAGCGGCAGTCAACAAGGTCCGCATAACCATGATGATTTCCAACCTTCGATAGAAGATGGAAAACTTTAAGATGAAGCGTCCGTTAAAAATGATTTCATAGCGCTGTAACTTCAGGAGATAGTCACAAATGTATGAAGAATAAAGGGCAATGGTAGGAAGAAAAACATCTGAATACGATTACGACAACTAAAACCAACTTATCAAATATACCAACGAGAAAAATCTCAAAATAGTCTTTTAATGTCTCTTATGCATTTCATATAAAATTACCTGTATCAGCCAAAAACCTCCCCCAAACACATATTTGTCTTTGGGAGAGTATTTAAGTATGAAAATCACAGCCATTTTGAGGAAACTATTAAAACTACCACACCGGCACTCACTATATTTATTTTTCACGGAAGATCATCACTCATCACATTTTCTCTACACTGATACTGATGCAATTCAAATTAATTAGAAATCTCTCTTTCCAAAGTCTGTTAGATAATCTTTCGAAAAATAAAAGAACCTTGGAATCTGTTATCTTTGTTACGTTTATCATGACGTCTCGCCTATTTTTTTTTTTTGTTAAAAAGTCAAATAAAATTATAATTCGATTGTAACATTACAATAAAATTTCTGTCCAGATTAAATTCTGTTATATAAATTTTCTTGGTTTTACTTTCCATCAATTTTATTAGAAAAGGAGCAGGCAGGACTAACGAACTATTACAGTACAAAATAACACATAAAAACAGAGTCAAACAAATAATAAAAACACGAGTTGATCTCACAAGTCTCCCTGACCAGAGGTAAACCTCGAAACACAGGAAAATGGTGGAACTTGAAATACAATCGTCCACTTTTATTTTAACATATTTAATCCACGTAAAGAGTGCAAAGATGGTGTTTTGCAAGGGTAAACATAACAATTCAGTAATTTTTTTATGGTTTTCATGAAATACTTTTTAAATAATTTGCATTTCATCTGTTCTGGCATTCTGAACACCATTGATGACAATTTTGGGTGATTTGATGAAGAAACATCTAAAAATTCAGACCATACTTCTACGCAAAAGGAAAATTTTCGTGTTTAGACAAAGACTTAACTAATATTTGGCGGTTATCACCAGCTGGAGATTATTTGCCACTCACTTGCTAGTTACATGATCTACTGACGTAATTCACTTTGTTGACAATGTCAACGGTCTAATTTAACCGAGAATAATTAGATCAATTTAAAAAAATTGGTCTGCAAAAGCTATTGTAAAATTCCATAGACCCAATTTGAGGGTCCGTCGTGAATCATCATTTAAGCATCTCACAATCGGAGATTAAGTGCATCTGGAAATCTCTGGTTGTAGTAGGATTGAATTAGTAGGTATAAATCATCGGTACATAAAATATGCATCCTGTAAACGTTTTTGATTATAAAAACATTAAAGGTAAAAAAGAAACAACAAAAAATGTAGACACAAGTCTTATAGCAATCGTATAGTGTTGATACTTAATAAAGTAGCTTTACTAAGGTTCTATCTTTAGTATTTGTCTTTTTCACGTGCATACTTTGTGAAGTATTATTTCAAAATTGAAATAATAAAAATAAGCTTAATTTAATAGATGTGCTTCTGAACAAATTGAATACATAAAGTACTTTTCTTATAAGATCTTTCTTCTCCAAGAAATATAAGAAGTATGAGAGGAGCTGGTTAGAGCTGTATGTGGAATGGTGCAAGAAGATAAAGAAATGAGAAAAACAAATTTAAAGAGGAAAAATCGATATGACATAGAAAAGCTAAGCGAAGTGGGAGTAAAAAGAAAGTACATACATCAATGAAATAAAGGACCATTATCCTAGAAAGACGAAGAAAAACTAGGATAGAGAAAGTGTGGTAAACTGAGAGCCGGCTACTATAGCAAATTATGCAATTATTAATCAAAAGAGACAAATGAAAGCAGGGAAGAATTGTTTTATACAGATTGCTTTAAAATAAGTAGTAGAGGAAAAGAAAAGATTAATAAAAAAAAGATGGGGCGCGTGATGAAAATGGGAAAAAAAATGTTGCCAAAGACGATCCTAAAACAGGACATAATCACGAAAAGAAGGAAACGGCAACCCAGAAAGTCAATTAAGAACAGTAAGACAAGAAGCCACCTCAATTATTAATTGTATTTTAGCCCTAGGCCTTCAATACCTGTTGAGCCTTGTAAATATACTTTTCTATTAAAGAAAAATGGTTTGATAACATTTTGTTAAATTTATCCCACACCCCCCAAATCTCAATAACCCAAACAACAATATTATGCTGATATTTCTGTACTCTTTCACGTGTCCCCTACATGTGGGGGCACGTGAAATGTAAACTTCTATCGCAAATGTTTGAAATGAAGAAAAAATGATTGGTCATGTACGATATACAAGCTAAGAAAATTCTATGGCAGTTATCTCAAGCTCATTGACCCAGCTGGTCTGATCTCTTGACCCTGTTTTTGTTAATTTGAAAATGATTCCCAAAATGCAAAATGCAGAAAAATGTGCCTTTATATTGAAAACGTGTCAGAAATTGCACAATTGCACAATTTTTTTTATCTAAGATGGCAATAACTTTGTTTTCGAAGTATGTAATAGAAAATTTCCAGACACAAACTTTTCCAGATAAGACGTGAATTGATTCCGATATTCCTTTACTGCTTATCTTTATTTACATGCGCTTCGTGGGTGATTTGATTACAAACAGATCTGGCAAAACGAAAAACATAATGCAGCGATGAAGTTCTAGCAAACCGTTTCTTCTTCTTCACGTGCCATATCAGAACCATCCAACATTGGCGTTTACCATTGCGAAGGCTTTTTGATCTCCTGCAGCATGGAATAATTGCACTGTATGTGATATCTGAGGCCATTTACGAATGTTTAATGGCATGAATATCTTTCGACGCCATTAAAAATTTGTATTGGAATCAAACTGCTATCGGAAAAATTAGAGATAATTCCGACGAAATCTCCATACAACGAGGAGTCAGACAAGGTTGCATTTTGTCCCCATCATTGTTCAATGTTTACCCGGACTAGTTATTTAAAAAGGCAATAATTGAGACAATGTGGTTGCCATATTGTCTCTAAGAATGTCGATGTGATATTTAATATTTGTAAGGGTTTTCAAGGAAAAATCTCGGAAAAAAGAAATGTAGGACGTAGTGCGAAATTTAAGGAAGTGGTACGGGTACAGTTCAATACAATTGTTCAGAGCTGCAGCCAACAAAGTTAACATTGCTGTGATGGTAGCCAACCTCCGATAGGAGACGGTACTGCAAGAAGAAGAAGGGTCTTCACCCTACCTCAGAGGCCTATCCCTGTATCAATTTAATTTTAATATGTTGTTTGTCAGCAATTACTCTTCTATGAGGTATTTATACCTATAAAACGAAGATCTGATGATGGCATTTGCTATGCCGAAAGTACTTAGCTGATTTTAATAAATACTTTTTACACACTATCAGTTTTTTAGAACATACACCTGTTGGCGTTTGACTTATATAGAAGTGTGTACGAGTCAGTGGCGGATCCAGCAGGATCAAGCGTTGTCAAGAGTGGGGGGGGGGGGGGCGATTGGCTAAATTTCTACGAAAAATAAATGAATAAATGGATGTTTTTATAATTTTTCATATATAACTTGGTTTGAGAGGGGGGGGGGCGATCGCCCCCATCGCCCTCAATATCTTTGTCATCTAGTCCTATATTTTTAGCATCTGCATTAATTTTGCATGCTGTACGTTATCCAATGCCTTCTAGAAGTCCACGAATCATGCAAACAATCTTTCCTTTGATAAAGACATTTTTGTAATGGGATATTTAGCGAAAAAAAATGATCGAGAATAACTCAAAAAGCTTGAACAAGTACGAGTAGATCATGGTGAATGCCAAGTCATATAACAAACTTTGACAATATGCAAGAAGAATATGGAGTGATTTACCACAATAAGTGAACCAAATAAGTTCTAAGTAAGAGCAGCAAACATTACACCACGAATGAAAGGCCTGCATGATAGATAACGAATCTACTCTTATTTTATATTTTATCAATATAATGCATATTTATAATATCTAAAGATATTAAAAAAAAAAATAGTTTGCTACTGAATATCAAATGTCATCTAAAATTAGCAATACTACCGATAACACCTAAGTAAATTAAAAAAAACACTCATTAATATAATTAATTAAACCAGCCAGGAGGTAATCGTGATTTTCGGGGAATTAATTAAAGTTTGGCAATACCGCTTTGTGACGTCAGCCAGCCTCGACCCGACTACCTACCTCGAGAGAAACCGAATCGAACCAAGGTTCTGTGACGTAGCTGTCTCCACGCGGAATTCCGTGAGTCAGATGTGCTCTGACGTAACAATCAGTAAAATTTCATTATTTCATACTTAATAAATTACTTAACTTGATGATGACCTCGATGGTGATTTCCAGTCCGATGGCGTCCATTTTCTTCTCGGGATGTCTATTTTGCGGATGAGGGATTTGAAACTATGGTATTTTTGCTTTAAAATGTATAAATACTTTTTTTCTTATAACCTAATGGACTGTGGTAAACCTACATAGAATTTTTATTAATTGATTGCTATCAACTATATTATGAGTAATGATTTTCATCAAATCTGATGAGACATGTAATCTAAGGTAGATGTATATAACTTTGACCTGGTCTTTGGAAACTGGTTTCAGGCAGAAGAGGTAAAATTTGCATTTACTAATCTGGTTTTTTGTTTAATTTGTGGACAGAAGAATGTCTCTAAGGCAAGCCGCACACCAAAGAAACATGAAACGAAAAACATGAAACATGAAACGAAAAACATGTTTCATGAAAAGAAAACACTGCTAAACAAATCTCAAAGTCCGCCTATCAATGAAACGAGTGTGATTCATGCTAATGACACATTTTTATTTTCGGAGAGTCTCATAAATGACCGGACGTATATTTGTTTAGCAGTGGTTTATTTCCATGAAACGTAATTTACGTTTCATGTTTCTTTGATGTGCGGCCTGGCTTAAAGAGCAGAAAATTCAAATAGAACCAAACAATCAAAATTATGCATCCCTTGCAGATGACGTAGCTGTATTATGAACTAGTGAGAATCCAGTAGATGCCTATTCTCATCTCTAAACCCACTCGCAGAATGGTACAATCAATGGAGAATTAAAATCAATGAAAGAAAGTCAATACAAGTAGTACAAAATTTACCACCCGCCGGGAAATCTGTCCCCCACTCACACTTAACAATACACACTTCCTCGTCTGCACAGAAATGAAATAAAAATAAAAATGTATACCATTTTTATTCAGTTGCAATGCGAAGGCAAAACAATCTTATTTCTCACTTAAAATACGGAGCGCAGTGCAGCATTCTGAATCGACGATTTTCGACTCTTATTGGAGTCTCATCGGAGAGACGTAGGCCTGCTGCTCCATACTCTGAGTGACCAACAACGAGAGTTTATCCCCCACACCGCAACTGACGTGAATGGATCAGATGACTAGCGTCATCTGGCAATTCAAAGGTAAGGTAAAGTTTTCAATTCTAATAGCGACATTAATAATATTGAAAAATATTACTAAAAGATTTTTAAATTGAAAACTTATTGGTCCATTTCCCTGGTGACACCTAAAAGGCTTCTACAATATGCAAGCCAAATGGATGCTGCAGTGAAGACAAAAGGGAAGGAATTCTACACTATGCAATTCACAACCCCCGTCTGCAGCTTGGTAAAGTTCCGACGGAACTCAGGGTCGCATTTACCAGTTTTCAATTTAAAAATCTTTTAGTAATATTGTTTTTAAATATTTTTCAATAATATTAATGTCGCTATTAGGATTGAAAACTTTACCATACCTTAGAAATGAAATACCTTGGATTGCATATCGACCAAAAGCTAACATGGAATAAACACATCCAAATAAAACTCAGGCAGTTGGATCTCAAGTCCAGACAAATGTACTGGCTCCTTGGTAGAACATCCAAATTGTCATTAAATAAAAAGTTACTCCTATACAAAAGCATGTTGAAACCAATTTGGATGTACGGTATCCATCTCTGGAATGAGCTAAATTAACGCACATGACAATACAGCGATTTCAATCGACAGTTCTTAGATCAATTGAAGGGCTCGGGGCAATAAGGAACCTAAGCCACATTTTTTGAAATTTGAAGATTTTAGTAAAACGGGCCCTGTAACAATAGTCTCAAGCCACCAGCGAAGTTTTACGGCTATTGGGCAATAAATGTGGCTACCAGGCTATAATGACCTTGTTGCCGACTTGCAAAATCATGGAAAATTTTTAAGCAAGAACGTCATAAGCCACAGTAAAATCAACATGGCGACACATGATCGGAGAGTGTTGAAAGAAAAACAATTATTTTATAAGGAAAAATACATTGGTTCTGGTTCGGATTTTGACTCTGACGATTCTGTAAAGGATCGAGAATATTCTCCGCATACGAGTTCCAGTGAAAGTTATGAATCTTCTCCGAAAAAGCTAAGTAAATATTTTAGTGGCTTGAGACCTTCTTGCTGTAGGATATGTGGCTTGTGTCTTAATAAGTTATAATAACATTAAATTTACTTTTTTAGTAAAACGTAGCCCCAAATAACCTGTTTTCAATTTTTTTATTGATAAAGAGCCATTAACACTAATATTCTATTTAAATGCGTTTGTCAATAACACGTTTTAAGACCAAAAAAGTATTTTATTTAGTAGGTGGCTTGGTCCCTTCTTGGTTCGATAGCGAACACCCAAATTCCATATTCATTAAACATGCCCTATATGGAGCGTTTGTTGAAGTAAATGTTGGTAAGAGGGTTGTAAAGTTTGGTGACAACAAAAAGCTTTAAAAATATACATATGGAGGACCAATAATACTGAATATCAAAAAAATTCGGGATATAAAGAAACTTTTACAATATATTCTTCTCACAAACCAGCAGTTTTATCTCAGTATTATTGGAATCAGTACAAGTAACATTGAACAAGACTATAACCAAGTTGATGAAACAGAGGAAGTAGACAGGGATGCTGAACCGATTTTTTTTAATAAAAATAATATTTTAGGTATATTCTTGATTTTAGAATGGTTCATTTTGTTATGTTCAAAAAGGTCATAAGCCACATTTATTTGTTTAATAAATTTTTTCTTAAAAGATGCAGTGTCATTTTGTATCTGTCTTTGAAAAAATATATTTAAGAATTTATTATGCATGTAAGGAATTAAGGTAAACATTATAAAATATAAAAATGTGATTTCAGGATTTTGTCAAAAACTTTAAACGTGATTTACTCAAAACTTTTCAAATGAGGCTTAGGTCCCTTATTGCCCCGACCCCTTCAATTACTCGCGCACCCTGGTATGTGCACACTTTGCAAGAGATGAAGTCGTTGGCAGCGACCAACCATGAAAGTCGAAATAGAGACCACGACAACGAACTGATTGAATATCTCTACCAAAATGGACTAACAATCAGGAGGCTATAGCGAACGTGGCCACAAGATTTATCACAACAATGGAATAAACCTATTATTCGAAGCATCATTGGATGCTCCTCCTTCCTTGCTTACAAATTCATTCACATTTACTTAAAACTCTTATGTAGAAGTTGATTGTAAATAACAGTTCAAAAGGAACAAAAGATTTGCTCCCTGCCTATTCAATATGAAAATGAGAAAGACACCACTCATCCCTATAATGCAAATTAGTAAATGCGACCCTGAGACCGTGTATGGATTTACCTTACCCGCCACGATTCTGAACTAGGTCATACAAGTTCAAAGTTCATGTGGCAGACTGTAGGGCACCGGAAACAGACAGTGGAAAAGTCGCGGGATATTAAAAATAACCGCTAAAAAAAGATTAAAATAGAAATGTCTGTTCAGGAGGGGGGTATATAATAGGTATCTATACATTTTAAAGGACATTAGATCGTATAAAACTTTATCCTTTGAAACATCCAATAAATATTCCAAGAATGGACGAGCACTGCACTGCATTATATCACTAGTATTATATCGATCACACCTTTAGAGCATGTTAAATAACCCGTCATATTAAATAAAAGCACTAAAATCTACTTAGAGAACGGACCAAATATAGAGCAGTTTGCGCTGCATTTAGACGCGCAGTCAGTGGTGTACTACTCCGTGAGCGAGTTGTTTCGTGCCTTGAGCCAAGAGAGAAATACCTTCCTAGTTCTAGGTCATTTTATTATTTCGATTGACTTTTATTGGATGCAATGTTCAATATCTGTGGATCAGTTGTTTATTGTGATGGCAGAATAAATAACACGATAGGAATCAGTCACACAATGCACGTCCTTAATTAACTAAATCCAATCTAACCGTCTTTGATTCGATCTGATTTGAAGTATACGGGGGCTGGGAATGTCTGTCTCTAACTAGAATATTTGTTACAGTTACAACAAAATGATAAACTTGGTTTCTTCGTCGCTTTAAACATATACAGTAGACTCTCTCTATAACGAGAACTGAAAGAGCGGACTAATTACCTCGTTATAATCGGATCTCGTTATATCAGACAACAATAATATTAAAATGTTTTGATGCTTCTTACGTAGTTTATTAGGTGTCGATGGTCAACCTGAACAGTGAACAATGAGACTTCGCCATCATAAATTGTAAATTTCCTACAATATTCAATATCGGTCGATAAACAGGCAGAAGTTTATTACAGCACTGGCCTCCATAATAACACATATGTTGTGCATTTCTATGTACACGCAGTTGGGGTATTTATTTATGGCCATTACTGCGCTAAAAACAGGTAACGAAACATATTCTTCGATTTCATTTTTCCTTGTTAGAACCAAATATGCCTCGTTATAGAAGGTTTATAGTTCAACAGGAATTTCATGGGACACCTAATGTACCTCGTTATAAGCGAAACCTCGTAATATCCGTGTTCGTTATAGAGAGAGTCCACTGTATACAGGTTATACGCATATTCTAATCCATAGGGGTAACGTTTGAGCAAATTGTGGACACACTACTCACTGGATTTAATGAGTTGAGTATTTTAGTCTATTTATAATAGTAGATTATGCAACGAGCATTTAACGATGGTCATTATGAAGTGAGTATAGCGGCGAGTTTCGTATAGAGTACGAGCTTCATAATCATAATTAAATGCAAGTTGTATACACGATTTTTTCTATGATCATTCACAACAAAAAATATATTCAAATTTATTTATTTTGTAACGCAAACAAATTAAATAGTTTGTCAGTTTGACAGTTTGTTTACATATTGAGAACTGTCAAAGCGTATATATTTGACTCGCCATTGGCCACAACGCGTATGTCACCTTTATCGCGAATGCCATATCGCGATTCTATTGGTTAAAAATCTGTATCATAATAAAAATATGTACAGTCGGAAAAATGAAAGAATACCCATGTGATCGTTTATGGGTATTCTTTCATTTTTCTGATTGTATGGTCCTTTTCATGAGCATTTTTCAGTGCGTCACAAATAATAGAAAAAAGGTAAGTCCGTGATAATACACATTTATAACATTTATTCTAACATGACATTTTAGTTAAATCTGACAGTTGTCACATTTTATTTGCAATTTGGCATAAAAACAAATCAATTGTGTTTATTGCATTTATAAAATGGTATTTTCTTTGATTTGTACAGATTATATTCGTAGATATATTATATACTTCGTAAATATTTTTTTTTCGATTATAGCGCCATCTATCGACAACTAGAATAAATGTTATAAATGCCTCTAATCACTGACGTGCCTTTTTTCTGTCACATACAATTTAATGCGTTAGAAAGAAATCGAAAAAGAATATCATAATGAAGTTCATTATGCTGTAGTGACATCATAATTGATATATTATATAGTATGAGAATAGAAAAATAATAATATGATTAAATAAGATTCCAAAAAAATTATACAAATCTACATTAGTCCAGTCGTCAGAGGCGAAAGTGCCACTCAACCTTTGATGGAAAATGAGGTCAACGTTGGGACCCCAAAAAAGATGCAAAAGAATTTGCTACTCCTACCCCCAGGCTTCCCCCTAAAACCCCCATTGCAAGTGACCTTGAGAGTTCCAGTTAAATATGTCCAGTTATACTTGTGGAATTGAAAAGAGGCAGTTTCAAGTCCAAAATCTTAACTTTTGCTGACGTGTGAGCAAACTCTTAAACTCTCACTCTGAGTATATTTGCATCAATTTCCAGTCAAAAGTTCATGCATAGTCATTTTAAATACGCTAAGGGGAACTTATTAATCAAACATGGCGCAGTACTAGCAGTATATGGACGTTCCACCATGACTAATAGTTAAATCCAGCTATTCTTGTACTTTGACCGTTATTAGTCCCACTGTTCTTACTCCATGTTCGTAAAATAAATATATTGGACTCAAAACACATTAAGAAACAATTTTATGCAATTTGTAGATATCGGATTGTAAATAGACAATCTTAAAAGTACCGATGTAGGGTCCCCAATGGCCAATGGGTGGTTATGTATATGCAGATGACTTGGGATATTAGATTGATAGTCATCAATAACGACCAAACTGATGTGAAAGTCATAATATGGTCTGAAATTATGGACATTTTCTTATATTCAAAGTAAGAATATCTAACATGAAACATGGATCATAATAAATTAATCGCAAAATTATTATGATCATGAAAAAAAAAATACAAAACAAAAACTGATTCGGTAAACGACACATTAACAGTTTAGAAACAGTAGAAAGTGAACTGAAATGAATATTCAAAAACTTCTCGATTGGAGAAACTAAAACTATTTTGGTGGATTTATCGCTTATCTGCATTGAATCGGATGCACTAAAATACAAATAACAACTCAAAGTGTAAAAGTTATCTAATAGTTATAGATTTCATGAAAATTAAAAAGTCGTTAAATTTAATGAGATTTTGTAAGATTTCATTATAACCATAACCATAATATTGAAATAAACCTTTAATTTAATTTAAACACCTTTCTAATGTAGTTTTAATAAACGTAAAGGTATTTTGCAATTAGCAAAAAATATTAGTTTTTGCTTCAAGGCTTCATTACTTGGCTATTAAATGTAACAATTACGATTTACGAATAGAGAAAAGCCATATTTTCTTTTTAATTGTTAGATTTCGCAAAAGTTATTGTAAAAGAATTGCGCAAATGTAACGGAGATGGGTATGACACGTGGCACGACAGGACAACGAAAGAGACGAAAAACATTGTACAATGGATACAGACAAAACAGTAAAAAAAATACCAAAACTTCTTATTTTCTTTTCATATTTTCTTATCATTTAGTTGAATTTTGTAGTCACTTTATAAAAATTTGTAATTACATATAATAAGCCGGAATAAGTGTTCCCCCTGTTATTAACTTATTTGTTTTTAGCACATAAGCAAACGCTCGGACAGGTCAATTTTTAAAATAATCATTGTATATTATAGCATCAATGTTTCGAACTTTACGCGACCCCTCTTCAGGTGACAGGCATAACTTTTTTAAATGGGAAAGTACATCGTGTGACACCTCATTATTTAAAAACCTTTGAAATGCTGATTACAAAAATGTATAATACTTTACTCCTATTTAAGAGCATAGTCGCAAAATTTCCGAGGAATTCATTTTAAACGCATTAATTTTTTTCGAATTCTGAGAACGATTTGAAAGATTGCATTATTACGGAGGGCTAAAAGTCCCTTAGACTAAACAAAGAGTTTCTTTTGAATGATATATTTGAAATTAAAAATCAGACTAAATTTTTTCTTTTTTTTTTCATCCTTGTCACTTATTAAAAAAACATTATAAAAGTTCTTAGGGACTCTCTACCCTCAGTAATACTGTAGTATTTCATTCTGCGTTTAAAATTTTCAAAAATACTTATTAGTTTTCTCAGGATTCCAAAAAAGTGAATGCATTTAAAAATAATTCGACCGAAATTTTGCGCCTACGCTCTGAAATAGGATTAAAGTATGTGTATTATTATACATTTATGTAATCAGTATACCAAAATCTTCTAAATGAGGTGTCACAGACATGATGTACTTTCCCATTAAAAAAAATCAAAGTTATGCCTGTCATATTTTATTTCCCATATAAATAGTTAATTATGCCTGTCACCTGAAGAGGGATCGCGTGAAGTTCGAAACATTGATGCTATAATATTATACCATGATTTTTTGCTTATATGCTAAAATTAAATCAGTTAATAATTCCAGCACGGTGTATAACAAATTTTCTGGCAATACTTTATAGTCCAGGGCGGATCTGTTTTGAGATGGACGTTGAGAGGTGACTCAAATTTTTTTGCAGAAATTGCTTGAAAATAAATCAAATAATAATATTTGAGTTATCCTCCCTCTCAAAAAGGTCCGGAACATTGTTTAAATAATCAAAATGTCAAAAAATGAAGGAAAAATTCGATTTTTTTCTTCGTTTTTTGATTATAACTTTAACAGTATTCATTTCCGAGAAAAGTTGTACTGACATAAAAGTTGCGTAATTCAATTTACTTTAATATAAAATTGGTTAAAAATTTATAAAATAGTCACCCTAGTTACAAAATAGCAATAATTGCGAAAAAACCATACAAAAACAAGTATTCGCATTTTACGTTTTTCAACCATTTATGCTACACTTAGAACCTTCATATTTCACTCAGAAAATCTTTATTATACAGTAAAACAATACTGTAAATTTCATTAAGATCGGTTCAATAGATTTTGCAAAATAAATTTTGCAATACAGCTTTCGCAAAAAAAATTCATTTATTCAAAATGTAACAGGACTGAAAATAAAGCAGATAGCAAGTTGAATTTTTTTTTGCTTATAGAAGTGTACTGTACCTTTCATTTGCAATTATCAAAATTAAAATCGATTAATTACCACGGCGTCAGAAAATTTTTGAAATAAACAATAATTCTTGGTGCTACGCGCAGGACAGCGGTGTTCGATTCACACAGGTTGATTTCCACCAAAATTTGTTCCAATCTTTATCTAATATATTATTTTCTTACTCTATATTTTGTTGTATTTTAATTTTTTAATTCCACAAAAATCAAACTAATTTTATTATTGTTTGTGAAATATTGTTTAAACAATTGCATATGTTTAAAAATAATAAACTTTTATTATTTAAATTAAAATATATGAACAAAGAAAGTTTTTGCTAATAAAAGTGCTATTTCAAAGGATAGAGTATGTGTTTTTATTTTGCAATAAACAAATTTATTTATTTATATCGAAATGTCATAAAAATTAAAATTTATCAATCATTATCAAAGGTCATTGGAATGCCCAATCAGAGCAACCTATCCGCTGTCCTGCGCGTAGCACCAATAATTAATGTTTATTTAAAAAATTTCCTGACGCCGTGGTGTTAAGCGATTTTAATTTTGCGAAATTGAAAATGACAGGTACAGTACACTTCTATATGCAAAAAAATTTTCAACTTGCTATCTGTTTTATTTTCAGTCCTGTAACATTTTGAAAAAATGAATTTTTTTACGACAGCTGGATTGCAAAATTTATTTTGCAAATTCTATCGAACCGATCTTAATGAAATTTACAATATTGTTTTACTGTATGATAAAATTTTTCAGGGTGAAATATGAAGGTCCTAAGTGTAGCGTAAATGGTTGAAAAACGCAAAATGCGAATACTTGTTTTTGTATGTTTTTTTTTCACTGCTATTTTTCAACAAGGGTGACTATTTCTTAAATTTTTAACCAATTCTATATTGTAGGAAATTTAATTACGCAACTTTTATCTCATTACAACTTTTCTCGGAAATGAATACTTTTAAAGTTATAATCAAAAAACCAAGAAAAAAATCGAATTTTTCCTTAAATTTTTGACATTTTGATTATTTAAACAATGTTCCGGACCTTTTTGAGAGGGAGGATAACTCAAATATTATTATTTGATTTATTTTCAAGCAATTTCTCCAAAAAAATTTGAGTCACCTCTCAACGTCCAAATGTACTAATATTTTTACAGATGCGCCCTGGTCTATTATTGGATATTCAAGGCAAACTACTAATAATGGGTGTTTTCATTTTGCCATTGATAGACAAGCAACGAATCCAAATAATGGTGATTGGAATTACATTGCTTTCTTACTGATTATGTTACGAAGATCTCTAAATCGATTAGATTCCTCTGGAAGTGGAAACTAATTGTGTATGATACAGTGCATCGTTCAAACTAGTGGCTATGAGTGTCGTACGATTTTGAAGAAAAGAAATAGGTTAATTTCCGACATAAATTCCAGAATTTTCCAAAGCTACGGATCGGAAATATTTACAACTTTCATTCTCTAGTAAATGGACTTTAATCAAGGAGATAGTGAGGATTCTATCGTTCTATTGAGATACATTTCAATTCATTGATAAAATGTGTGTTATCTGTACAGTGTGTAAATATCAGATTTTGTGCCCAAGAATGACCTCGTCATTTACTTAATATTAAATAAAGTCATTGACCTGATTCCCTTTACTTTGACTGATTACAACAGAAGAAAATGACCCAGAACGATCGAGGTTTTCATAACGAACGGAATGCATTTATCAACTGGAGCTTTGAACTCATTAATTAACAATAAAAAAATTGAAATTGACATTTGCCTATTATTTTTAATCTTATCGGCGCGTTTGAGGTACTTTGTTCTCCAATTCTACAATCCACGGGGGAGATTTGTGATATTTAGAAATAACTGAGATTAGGCGGTTATAACTGATACGTTCATTCACACAAAGAAGAAATTGTCTGTGATTGATAAAAAATTAGAACTTAGTATTTTTTTAATGTTAGAACGAACCTGCTGAGAAACCAAATCGTCACTTTTTGTTTATATATATATTTATATATATATATAATTTATATATTTATATATATATTTATATATATATAATTTATATATCTCTCGTTAATTTTGCATTCCAAGAAAATATGGTTTAAATCTCTAATGTTTCGATTAGAGATTTAAACCATATTTTCTTGGAATGCAAAATTAACGAGAGATATATAAATCAATTATATTACAATTTACGACAAACACAAGTTCATTTTCCAATTAGTATAGAATATCTACTAAGTTGTCATAAAATGGAAATATTTAAATTACTCATAAACTACTTGAAAGAAACAAATATAATCATTTAAGTGAAATACGTATAAATATAACAAAACTAATAAATTGAGGTAAAAATAAAATAAAAATCTGTGGCTAACGGACTCGCAATCAAGCCATTTTTTTCACACACACACACACACACACACTTTTTGTGACACAATGATGTCTTTTTGGATTCTTAATTACATCTTTGAATGCTTATAAAATGTAACGATTCTTAGCACCAATGCTAGTTTACTATTTTCTTTTGTGCAGTTTATTTGGTATTGAGAGAAAATTGTAAAGTTAAAGTACCTACTCATTAATATTCATCAGCAGGGTGCTATTGTTGGAGGTGTGGAATTCCATAAACAAGGGATCTACCTGTTTTATGAACCTGTTTATGTACCTTTATTTATACCTCCAACAATAGCACCCTGTTGATCTGAATATTAATGGGTCTCTTACTCTCTTAAATACCGGCTATAGGTATACCCATGGTTGTTTGTGTGGTGTTGTCAGTTTTCACATCTGTTGCAAATATCATTTTTTGCAATTGTTTATTTTTAGGCATTTTTCAAAGTATATTCGACCTTGTTCTTGAAGATTTCCTAATCATTGTTAAGCAGTTTTGTTATACAGGGTGGGGCATTAGTGTGACAAAGTCCAATTACTCGTTTATCGTAAGAGATACGAAAAAAAGTTATTTAAGAAAAAGTTGGGGCACACATAGTACCATAATTTAAAAATATTTTCAAATATACAGGGTCCTCCGTATTGACAGGGTGACACAAATTTATGTTTTTTTTAATGGAACACCCTGTATATTTTTACATTTTTGGATTCTCCTCGATGTTTTCTTTCTTAAAATATATGGTTTTGTAATATTATACGAGGTAGTTTAAAAGTTAATTACGTTTTTTTGTTAATTTCGTAGCAAAATCTACACCCTGTAGAATTTTAGTGATTTGACATCAAATTTTTATTTTATGTTCAAACGATTTTTAATATAGTCTACTATTGTTAAACATTAACAGTATAGCGAAATGTTTAATTTTAGTATACAGGGTGGGTCGAAACTCGGAATGAGTATTTTCTGAGTTTTCTTAAATGGAACACCCTGTATTTAAGTATTGTAATGAAATGATATTTTATGGTACTTTTTTATTTCTTAAGCATTCCCTATACCTAAGTGCTTTAATTTGTAAGTTATTCGTGATTCTTTAAGCCAAACATTAATTGTAAGAAAAATTACGTGAAATTTTATTAGGTGGCTGTGAAAATATTTAATCAGAAATAATTTTTGGAAAAGAAAATACATCATAATCTAGTCTGATCCTTAATTTATTACTATTGGATGAAATATCCAAATAAATTCGTGGTTAAGTTTGTTGGTGCGCAAAATATTAATAAAAACATACAATATTCTACCTCGTCGGCTATGACACTAAATTTTCTTAAAAATTTGACATTATACTATTTTTATAGATCCAGTTGCTTTGTTACCATTACTAATATGTATTTTTCTTATGAGAAACTGACTAATAAGATTTTGGTGCTAGTGGAATATAACAAAAATGTGCTACTAGCAATAAGAATTTTTCATTAGAAATTCCCTGATAGACGACAACTAAGAAGAGAAACGTTTAAAAATATACAAGAATGGTTTCAACGGACTGATCGCTTAGATTATGATAAATCTGCTCTAATAAAAACTATTGTAAGTGAAGAAAACAGCAATTATATGTAATCCTTAGTGTCACTGAGGATCTGCATATTAGTACAATCGTTCCTACAATCTAAGTATCTAGTCTGTTGAAACCGTTTTAGTATACTTTCAAAAGTTTCTCTTTTTGGTTGTCGTCTATCAGGGAAAGTTGATGATAAATTTTTATTGCTAGTAACTCATTTTTGTTATACTCTCCTAGCACAAAGCCATTTTAATCCATTCCGCATTAGAAAAATTAATATTAGTAATGGTATCAAATCAACTGAAACTATATAAATAGTATAATGTCGAATGTTTAAGCAAATTTTGTGTCATAGCCAACTAGGCAGAATTTTGTATGTTTGATTCATATTTTAAGCACCAACAACCTTAACTACGAATGTATTTGGATATCTCATCCAATATTAATAAATTAAGGATCAGGCTAGATTATTATGTATTTTTTTTTCTAAAAATTACTTTTGATTGGATATTTTCACGGCTACCTAATGAAATTTTACGTAATTCTTGTTGCAATTAATGTTTGCTTAAAGAATGACGAATAACTTACAAATTAAAGCACTTAGGTATAGGGAATGCTTAAGAAATAAAAAAGTACCATAAAATATAATTTCATTACAATACTAAAATACAGGGTGTTCCATTTAAGAAAACTCAGAAAATACTCATTCCGAGTTTCGACCCACCCTGTATACTAAAATTAAACATTTCGCTATACTATTAATGATTAACAGTAGTAGACTATATTAAAAATCGTTTGAACATAAAATAAAAATTTGACGTCAAATCACTAAAATTCTACAGGGTGTAGATTTTGCTACGAAATTAACAAAAAATCGTAATTAACTTTTAAACTACCTCGTATAATATTACAAAACTATATATTTTAAGAAAGGAAACATCGAGGAGAATCCAAAAATGTAAAAATATACAGGGTGTTCCATTAAAAAAAACATAAGTTTGTGTCACCCTGTCAATACGGACGACCCTGTATATTTGAAAATATTTTTCTCCTATCTCTTACGACAAACGAGTAATTGGACTTTGTCACACTAATGCCCCACCCTGTATGTATTTTGAATCTAAATTTGCATTTTTTGATTATTTATATATCCAGATTTCACTATGTCGTGACAGATCGGGGTTTTTACTTCTTAGTATAGCTCTGCCCATTGCCAACCTTTCTAGTTTACTTACTGGATATATTTTTCTAGCATCTTTGTCTACATCATCCCTCCATTTAATAGGTCTGGATCCCGCGTATGAAAAAAAAGTTGATTAATAGCAAGCTGAAAATTTGTTAATAGCTTAAGGGTGTCTAGTCGGATAAACTTTGATATATGGGAACACTGGAACAGGGGCAGTTTTAATTGTGGAACAGTTTAAAAATTTGGAACGGTCACACCACGAAAACGGCACATTTATTTTGTCCGACAGAACAGACTGAAACTCTCCTAACAGAGATTAAACTCTCATGTAAAAATCAGACTGCTATTTATCACCTGTCATAATTCCTGTCATTTGACATATTCTAGATGTTCCACTCATTAAAACGCCCATTTGGTGATAAATAGCAGTCTGATTTTTGGATGATAGTTTAATCTCTGTTCGGAGAGGTTAAGTCTGTTCTGTCGGACAAAATAAATGTGCCGTTTTCGTGGTGTGACCGTTCCAAATTTTTAACCTGTTCCACAATTAAAGCTGCCCCTGTTCCAGTGTTCCCAGATATCAAAGTTTGTCCGACTAGACACCCTTAAGCTATTAACAAATTTTCAGCTTGCTATTAATCAACTTTTTTTTCATACGCGGGATCCAGACCTATAAGCTTTGGTCTACATCTCCAGCAGCTGGGACATAAGGACTTGTCTGACAGGGTTGTTCTGTTGCTACCTTTCTAGATGTCCTGCCTATCCTAGTCTTCCTATTTTTATGAGAGATAACCAGATAACTGTTTTTGTTTGTGGTATTTCTCTTAGTTGTACCTCCTCCTCCAAACTCAATTTTCACAGATGCCACTGAATATTCCTCTCAGGATTCTTCGTTCAATTATGAGCAAGGGGTTTTCATCTACCTTGGAGTTTGCCATGTTTCCGATTCCCATATGTAAACACTAGTAATATAAGGGTTTTGTATATTATAATTTTTTTTCTGGCTTCCATAGTGTCCTAGATTCCTAAAATTTTATTTAAAAGTTTTACTGTGCATATTATGTTAGGATGTGAACATCGGTACACTTTAACTGAAATGTATTAAGATTCACAGGTTTGCTAATGGTGGCCATATTCTTTGTATTGTTCAGTTATACAGTTCTACATAGAAAACATATTTACATCGGACAGGATCAGCTATATGAAAAAGGAGAAACGGGACCTTCTATCCTTAAATCAGAGATGTAAGGGGCCATTGCAGCACTAAAACACTAAGGCCACAAGTCTGCACAATGTACACTGCGAAATACTAAAGATCCTATGTTCAATTCAATTTCTTGATAATCTAGTTGTGTTTTTTAACAACAGTATAATATCGGAAAAATCCTGGAGAACTGGCTGCAGTCCCAATCAGATCACTAAAGCGTTTACCAAGATCATTCATAGAAGAATATTTTATGATAAACGTGAGTAAACGTAATACTGATGCAATTTGGCTTATCAAATATTTTTAGCAGCCTGGTGGAAAGGATTAGTTAATGTAGTCAATGAAGATTACGGCCTGAACCTCAACTTTAAGAAGACAAAATGGATGTTGATAAACAAAAAGCAACAACCCGCTCGACAGTTGACCATGTAGAATATTATGTACACCTTGGCACCAATGTAAATGCAAAATGGGAACAGGACACAGAAATTAAGATATTGTTAACAATTTATTAAGGAATACCTTGCAATTTAGATCTAGTAAGTGAATAGATCTGACATCCATCAGGTGATGCCCAGTCTCTTTTTATATCAAGTATAATTATATTTTGTGGAATTAAAAAAATTGTAGACATTGTATAAAAACAAGAAACATAATTGTAAAAACAACATAAAAATACAAAATATTTTGTTGCTTGCGTATAATGATAGTAGGTCTGGATCCCGCGTATGAAAAAAGAGTTGATTAATAGCAAGCTGAAAATTTGTTAATAGCTTAAGGGTGTCTAGTCGGATAAACATTGATATATGGGAAGACTGGAACAGGGGCAGTTTTAATTGTGGAACAGGTTAAAAATTTGGATCGGTCAGACCACGAAAACGGCACATTTATTTTGTCCGACAGAATAGACTTAAACTCTCCGAACAGAGATTAAACTCTCATGCAAAAATCAGACTGCTATTTATCACCTGTCATAATTCCTGTCATTTGACATATTCTACATGTTCCACTCATTAAAACGCCCATTTGGTGATAAATAGCAGTCTGATTTTTGCATGAGAGTTTAATCTCTGTTCGGAGAGTTTAAATCTGTTCTGTCGGACAAAATACATGTGCCGTTTTCGTGGTCTGACCGTTCCAAATTTTTAACCTGTTCCACAATTAAAACTTCCCCTGTTCCAGTGTTCCCATATATCAAAGTTTGTCCGACTAGACACCCTTAAGCTATTAACAAATTTTCAGCTTGCTATTAATCAACTTTTTTTTCATACGCGGGATCCAGACCTATAGATTAAGGGTGCCACTTCGGTATGCGGTCTACCGTCTAATATGTGGTCTATGGCAATTTAGCTGATTCGGCATGCGGTCTACGTACAAAAACAAATTAGAGAAACTATTACAAACATTACTATTTTATTATTACTAACAGCTTCACTGTTCAATTGGTAATTATACAAAGAGTCTACATTCTACCACATCCAATACTATTTTAATATTAAATATCATGCAACCGCAGTAAATATCGGTTTTTGCCTGAAAGGAGGAAGACCTAACCCTTCGGTCCAAACCCAACTTACGGGTATTAAGGGTCGTTTAAACACAGCGATAAATCAAACAACTTATCAAGGTCAATCGAGTTGTTGCAACTTATCATTGTGTGTAAACGGTGCATCGCACAACTTATCAAAGTTGGAGTTGGGTTGAATCGGGTAAAGTATAAATATAAATAATAAATAAAAAGTTTGTAATAGTTTCTCTAATTTGTTTTTGTACGTAGACCGCATGCCGAATCAGCTAAACTGCCGTAGATCGCATATCAGACGGTAGACCGCATACCAAACTAGAAACTCTGCCGTAGACCGCATACCGAAGTAGCACCAGATTAAGTTCCTTATAGACTGTTCCAAATAATAAATAACAGAAAAAAATTGGCGTCACAGATTTTTCAGATCACATGCATTTCATAAAGTACAGTCCATATTCTATTCTAAGTTATGCGAAGATCATAATATTAATAGTCCAACGTACAACGTACACGTTGAATCCGTTCGAGAGACAAAAATACTTCCAACTGTCGAAAGCGTTGTTCCACTTTTTTTCTAGGTTTACTTTCATTTTAAAATCTAAATAACATTTAAACTTTATTGTTTCGTAACCGAATAATTTGCAAACGGTACTTCCTGATTTTAGAATGAATATATTATATACTATTACGAATTTACTGTTATGAGTTAAGCGATTTCACCCGAAATTTTTATAAAATTCTACAGTATTAGAAACTAATAAATAATAGAAGACCAATAGTCTAATAGTTCCTGCAAAGGAATGGTATCTATATAAAGGGTTGTCTACAGCTAGTGCTGTTTTCTTTACGTTAGTCAGGACTTCCATTTTTTACGATCTTCCCAGTCTCCGTCATCCAATCCTTTCATTGACATGGCTTCGTCGCTTTCAATCTTCCATGATCTTCTCGGTGGTCCTCACCTTTTTGTTCCTCTTGGGCTCCATTCTACAACCTTGTTTATCCATGTACTTCCTGTTCTGCGTACGTGGCCGTCATTTCGCGAAATATTCGCTTTTTTTTGTGAAACTTTGTGATTCGCCCATTTCCTACGCCCCGCTCAAATCGTCAGATTTTGGAAATATACACTGTTCTGCGTGTATTTACCTAAGTTACCTTATCTTAATGTAACGATTTCGAGTTTTTCTAAGGATAGATTTTTTTCGGGCCCCCCTTAACGAACTCCTCTGTATTAAGAGTCCATATATGGTAAAGAGGGGTACATTTACAGGGTACAAGGTTTTTCCCCATGTGATTTTTTGACGCGCTCGAGTAACTGCAAATATTCCCGCTTGGGCTCCCCTACCATGAACAATTTTTGGCTTTGGAAATATGGTTTTTTCTGGATTGGTGGGCTTTTTGAATTGTGCTTTAGTAACATTTCAGTCAAATCACACTTTTTTTTTGACAATTGGACTTCCATACATACTTAGGTAGGTATCTTAGATACCTGGTACTACTTTATAAAGAAAAAAGAAGGTATTATAAAATGATATAAAAATGTTATACATATTAAGATCTGGCCAACTCCTAATAATTACTAAAATCTAAGGTTCCATATTTTATTTTACTTTTGTCCACGAGTTTGCGGATGCTTGGTTCAAGGTATGTACTACACCTTATAAAACGTTTAACGTTTTTTCCAATTGCCAAGGCAACAGAGATAAGGACACGGATTCTTTTTACAGCTTTTTCGATAAGGTAATGAAGCAAAAAATATACCTAATTATCACAAATTAAAAATAAACGCAAAGACCGTTACTATGGGGTTTCGAATTCGAATTAATTTTCTACAAAGTATACTAAAAGCAGAAATTGCTTTACAAAAAAAAGGAAAATAGGAAGAATGCTGTTCAAAAGATGAAACTTAAGAACAATAGTATAAAATTAATGAATTCAAATATTACTAATCGATTATTAGCACTTAGAAAGAAACTTAATAAAGAGATCAAGATACTTTAGGAACAGGAACGATTAACTGCAGTTGGACGAAAGCCAAAAAAAACTGAATACACTTGCAAATGATGTATATTTTAATCCTAGTTAAATAACGTCTTTTGCCCTAATTATTCAACGGAGGTCATTACCTCCGTTACCACCTCAGAAATGGTTTTTTACATTTTCACCGCTATCTACACGCGTATATATTGTGTGAATAGGATTATCTGATAAACCAATTTTACATAAAAATACTTCTTTTTCAATATCTTATCTAGCAAAAACTACCGGTAAAGTTATAAATCATCACATACCTTAATTAATTCCCTAAAGACGAAAACCAAGTCTTCCAGGATGTCCGGAACGGCTCCTGGGGTTTCCTCGAAACTCATCTTGATGTTTTATTAAATTACTATCACAGAAAAAAATTATACAATAATTATTGCACGGTTGAGAATATGGAAGCACTGCCCACGCGAAACCAGAGCACGTTTTTGCCAAAGCCGAAAGAGATTCGCGCTTTGTACAAATCGGCCACCGCGTTTGACTGATATGCGACCGCTTAATCTACCGGTTTGTCGAGCAATGCCGAATTGCCGATCACCTAGCTGCCATCGCCAGCGAAGTGCTGGTGTTTTTCGAGTGGGGTTCGTGAGACAAGCCCACAGATATTCGCGAATGAAATTCAAATACAAACTACAGTCTAGCGGCGGTGTTGTCAGTTTTATAGATTTTTCTTATCGCACAAATTGTCGATGGGGGTAATTAATGGATTAGAGCGATTTGAGCACAAAGATCATCGATAAGTTCGTGATTTTCGATCGTTCTTCTGTATTTAATTAGTTGATATCGGTTTATTTAATTTAACCCGACTTGGTGTGGAACGGCCTTTTGACACTTGGTGACGCAAATGGTCTTCTTTCAAGGATTCGGATGTTCAGGATTTAGAAACATGCTCTCATGGTGGCAATTATGTCTAGCATGATAATTACATTTTCTTGTTATGATAAATATACAATGTATTATTTTGATTTGTGGTGTTATCTTCATTATTAACACAAACTTAACTGCACTTGCCCTAGCCAATGCTCTTATATTTTTTGTTTTCATTGATAGTAATGGAAAGCTACAGTTGGACACGGTGTCAAACTGTTCAAAAGTAACAAAGCCTCAGGACCAGATCATATATGTATGGTGAAACAATTATGTTTACCATATGGACAACATTTTTAAAAATTCTACATAAAAGAATATACAGGGTGTAACAAAAAGGAAAAAGAAAGCAGGCAGGCAAGCCTCAAGGATGGATGAATTTTGTTCCTAGAATCGGTGGCACATTTTTCAAATTTTGCCGGTTTTACTGTTGGCGTTGTCGCATACTGTTGCAGATGGTGTGAGGCATGCTTCAACTGTAATGATTTGAGAAAGTTGGAATGGCACGTGGAAGACGGATATATTATAAGATAAGATAAAGAGTCAGGGCAGTACGGATTTTAATTTTTTTCATAAAAATAAAGGTATTTAGAAAATTTCAAAAAGCTAAATTATATTTAAAAAAAATTGATTATAAAACGAAATAACGTAAATAGTCGATTGATATACTGGTGAGGCACTGCCTCACCTGCCTCATAGGACAAGCCGCCACTGGGTATACCTCTTCGATAAGTATCGGTATCAGGCAACCCGATATACCAACCGTTTCATTTAGAGCCACGTCGACGTTCTTTGCGTGAGCAGAGTTTGCCCATACTGGTGCTCCAAACTCCGCGGCCGAAAGACATAATGCCAAGGCAGAAATGCGGAGAGTGTGTGGTTGTGCTCCCCATTTTGTATTATTTAGCTTGCGGATGATATTATTTCTGGCACTTACTTTCTTCTTGACATATTGACAGTGGTATTGGTAAGACAGAGTTCTATCCAGACGGACGCCAAGGTATTTTGGCGTCTCGTTGTGTTCCAGCATCTGACCACGCCATTCCACCTCCAGCGGCCTTCGGGCATGCTTGTTTCTCAGGTGGAAAGCACATACCTGGGATTTTGTGGGATTGGGTTTCGGATGGTTTTTATCATAGTATAGAGCTAAGTCTTCCAGGGCATCTGTCAGTTTCACTTCGACTTCACTGAAGGTTCTTCCCTGAGATGCCACAGCTGTATCATCAGCGTAAATACATTGCCTTGTTTGTTGGTGTATGGGTTGGTCGTTGGTGTATATGTTGTATAGAATCGGCGCGAGGACACTTCCCTGTGGTAGCCCATTTTTTTGGTCCCTCCACCGACTGTTCTTGGACTAGAGCGTTACGTAGAAGCGTCTATTCGTCTATTCTGGAGGAGACATTTCACTTACCTTGTTAGTCGGAAACCCTTTGTAGTTTCGTAGAGTTTTGCGAGTAGCCGTTGATGGTTAACTGTATCATAGGCGGCAGTTCGGTCTATGAAGCTACTCCTGTTATTTCCTTCCTTTCAAACCCATCTCCAATATGTTGGGTGAGATTAAGAATTTGACTACAGCAGCACTTTCCGGGTCTGAATCCTGTTTGTTCTGGAATAATTTTAGTCTCCACATATTCTGCGATGACGTCACTAGTATGATATTTATGCCAAAAAAATTATAATTTAAAAATAAAAATCGATCTGTTTCGTGATTTATCTCCAGATTGTTTATGACTTTACGACAGTGCTGAGGCCGCTTAAATAATCCGATTTTAATTCTGTAAAGTGTATAAGATAGGTAGAGAACTTCTTTATATACAAAAAAAATTAGCAAACTTCTAAATGGTCTACTTTTTGTTCAGAAAGTTTTTAAAAACTTTGAACTTTTTTAAAAAAATTTAGATTGTAAAATTATTATGCAAAATCTATTAGGTCGATTTTAATGAAATTTGGTGGACGGTTTAAGTATGTTGTAAGAATTTTCTGAGCTAATTATGAAGGTTCTAAGTGCAACCAAAGTGGTTGAAAAACATTGAATAAAAACAATATTTTTTGTCCCCTTATTTTCTATTTACTGCTATTTTGCAGAAAGGGTAATCATTTAAGACATTTCAAAGCAGTCGCATATTATACAAAATTCAATTATCTTTATTTTCTTTCCCCACGACTTTGTTCCAAAATGAATCGTTTTAAAGTTATAAGCAATGAAAATAGAAAAAAATCGATATTTTTCGAAATTTTTAAATATTTAATTTTTTTTATTAATGTTCCGGGCATATTTGAGAAGGAGCATAAGTCAATTATAATTATTGAAGTTGTCACCTAACTTTATCTGCAAAAATCCGAATGCCACTTCTCACATCCACCTCAAAACAGATCCGCCCTGGTCTATATATGGAGTGTAGTCATGGACGTTACCTGTACCAGCACTGAAGAGACTCGCAAGCATTTGGAATGTGGTGCTATAGAAGCTTATTGAGGATTTCCTGGATAGACACATTTACCAACGAAGAAATTCTACACAGAATGGTAAAGTGCGCAAACTAGTCATAACCAAAAAACATCGTAAACTGGAATATCTGGGCTATATAATTTGTAATGAACAACGAAACGAATTCAAGTTAATTTTGAAGTATGGTCCGAAAGCATGGAAGAAGATTTCCCAAGAAGAGAAGACTAAAGCAAGCCCGCTCACTGAATCGGCATAGAGCGATCGGCTCGGCTCAGAGCAATCGGCAGATTTTGCTATACATGGAAATAAATGAGCCACCGCGCACCGACTAAGAACGTTCGACTGTCGAACGTTCTTAGGCGACATGCGACAGTCGAACGTTCTTAGGCGGTGTGCGGTGGCTCATTTATTTCCATGAGCAAAATCTGCCGATTGCTCTTAGCCTAGCCGATCGCTCGTAGCCGAGCCGATCGCTCTATGCCGATTCAGTGCGTGGCCTGCTTTATGATATTCTGGCATCTTAACCCATGGTTTGACTTGACAACTTTTTGAGGACTTTTTGGAACAGCAGTCAACAAAGTCAAAAATAAATAACCATGTTAGTGTATGTATAACATCCATAACGGATAATAGGTACCATAAGAAGAAGATCGTGCACGCATAAACATTCAACAGTCTCCACAATTATTTAAAAATGCAAAATCTCTTTGTCACATGAGTATTACTCACGTTTGTAAACTTAGCGAAACAATCAACAAACATAAGTCATTTACGGTGACCTAATTAAACAATTGTTGACATTTTAAAATCATTAGAGAAGTTTACAATATTGAGAATGCATCAAAAAAGGAAAAACTACACCTGTTCAAGTGAACTAATAATACCCGTCGTTGATTACCTAAAAATGCTATTAACGGTTTAATGATCGATAAATTAATGAAGATTAGCATAATAGATTTTCATATTATGTGAAACAGGAAAACCCAATTTACTTTTTGTTTATGATTTAGATTTCGATAATTCTATCTGATCAGGTCTGTAATTGTCTTATCTTTCTTCAACAACTTCAAATTGATGAAAAGTTGTGCCATAAAGTAACAATATCTATCAATTACAGATAAACGTTGCACTTTGGGGTCGTTCAAGTATTACATAACGCAATGGGTCGTTCACGTTTGGGGGTAGGGGGTCGTGTAAAGCGTTACTAAAACACTTTGTAATAAGCTTAAGATTAAGATTTTCCCAAATACCTTGATGGCAACTGTAATTATTGCCAACGTTAGGGGGACCTAATATAGCACCAAAAAAAGATACCTACCGGTCAGATTTTCGTATTGCCAATAACTGTATTGTCGAATTTAGAATAAATAATAATAAATATGCTGTTTTATGAGTTTGCTATTAAAAAAAGTTAAAATAAAAGAATGTATGAGAGGAACAGTAAGGAGTGAAGTCAAAAAGTGTGTAAGGATACGAACAAATAACGAAACTTAAAAAATGGAAAAATTATGGTAGGGGAGCCCAAGCGGGGATTTTTGCAGTTACTCGAGCTCGTCAGATTATTACATAGGGAGACATTAGAGAGGAGTTCGCTAAGGGCGGGCCGAAAAAAAATCTATCCTTAGAAAAACTTGAAATCGTCAGATTAAGATAAGGTAGGATGTAAGGGATAGTGATGCGCAACGTATAGCCTCTCCTATCCAAATGTCAACCTCACCTGCCCGTGTAATGGTCTTGATACTGACCTTTCGGTGCATCCTGCCAGATAACAAACGAGGCTCTGACGTCCGAGCGATTGCCGGTATAAGCAATCCCCCCACTTACTGGCCAACGGCTTCGGGCGGATGAGCTGATAAGTGGAAGGGCACCTTTTTGTCCTGAGATTGATAAATCGGTCTCGAAGGCGGATGAACCTAATAACAACGTAACGGTCAACGGCATAAAGATGCAGAAGGCAACGGGGAACCACTGCATTAAAGACTCGGAGAGTACCCCTAGTACAATTAGCATGACTACGACAAATCATAGAAACGATATTACTGATCATGGAACTCGGATACCAAGATCCGACAGAGAAGGACAATCACAAGACGGCAAGGCCTTCTCGGTCGCCAGCAGAAGAAATCCTTGCCAATATAGTGTAAAGATAAACCTCACGATCTGCACATGGAACGTTAAAACATTATACGAGGCAGGTAAGACTCATAATGCAATCAAGGAGATGGATAGACTATCAGTAGACATAATGGGAATAAGTGAAATGAGATGGACGAACTCTGGGCAATGTAAAATTAATGATCATCACATATATTATTCAGGTAACCCTAATGGAAGACACGAAAATGGGGTAGGTATAATCTTAAATCAAGAAACTGCCAGACATGTTAAAAATTTTGTACCTATATCGGAAAGAATACTCCTCCTTCAACTTAATACCTACCCAATTACAACTAACATTATCCAGGTATATGCCCCTACAGCTGACAAACCGGACGAGATAATTGAAGCATTTTATAATGAACTATCCAACACCTTAAAATGCCTCCCCAAAAAGGATTTAACTTTGATTATGGGTGATCTAAATGCTAAGATTGGTAGGGGACAATCGGGAGAATTCATAGGGCAATTTGGACTTGGAGAAAGAAATGAGCGAGGAGACCGACTGGGTGAATTTGTGGCAGAAGAAGAGTTTGTGATTACTAACACTTACTTCAAACTCCCTTACAGAAGATTATATACATGGAAATCACCTCAAGACACTCCAGGCCGCATAGTGAGAAATCAAATAGATTACATCATGATTAATAAAAGATTCCGTAACAGCATAACATCAGTCAAGACATACCCAGGAGCTGATATCAAGTCAGACCATTACCCACTGATTGGCAAAATTAAGCTCAGGCTAAAGAAGGTTAGACGTAGTGTCAATCCAAAATTCGACATAAGGCTATTAAAAGACCAAAACACAGAACAGAGTGTAAAACGGTATATACAGAACAACTTGAATACCGTTATTCAATCGGATGTAATGGACCAGGAGATAGAAAAGTTGCATACAGTTTCACAAGACATACGTGAGAAATTCCTCAAACCACCAAAAATAAAGAAGAAATCGTGGATGACAAACGAGATTTTAGATATGATGGAAGAGAGGCGAAAGTCCAAAGATCAGGACATGTCATTATACAAAAGAATAGATAAAGATATCAAAAAAGCAATTAGAATAGCTAAGGATACACGACTAAGAGAACAGTGTGCGGAAATCCAGCAATTGCAACATAAACACGATTCATTCAATATGCACAAAAAAGTTAAAGAAGCTGCAGGCTTATACAAACCTAGAAGAGTTGGGTGTTTGGCAGATAACCAAGGCAAACCACTGTTAAGTGTGGAAGAAAAACTAGACACGTGGAAGAAATATGTGGAAGTAACTTTTGCAGATGAAAGGCAGAATACCATTGAAGACATTGAATGCCAAACAGGACCCCCGATTACCATTGAAGAAGTCACGTCAGCTATTAAAACAACTAAAGATGGTAAAGCTGTAGGGCCTGACCAGTTTTATGTAGAATTCCTAAAACTTATGGATGAACAAGGAATAAAATGGATAACAACCGTATTCAACAAAATATACGTAACTGGAAAAATACCCCAAAGCTGGTTAAAGTCGACCTTCGTAACTTTACCCAAAAAAGTAAATGCCAAAACATGTGAAGACTACAGAACAATTAGCCTAATGAGCCACTTACTCAAAACGTTTCTGAAGGTGATACATGGCAGAATATATAAAAAATGCGAACAACAGATATCATGGACGCAGTTTGGATTCCGCGATGCCTTAGGCACCCGAGAGGCTCTATTCGCTGTCCAAGTGCTTATGCAAAGATGCAGGGATGTTGACTGTGAAGTGTATATTTGTTTTATCGACTACAAAAAGGCGTTTGATAGAGTAAAACATGATAAACTCATAAACATCTTGAAAGAAGCGGGAGTAGATGATAGAGACTTGAGAATCATATATAATTTGTATTACAACCAAACTGCCAATATTAAAGTGGAAGACCAATTAACAGAGGCAGTCTCCATAGATAGAGGAGTGAGGCAAGGATGCATCCTGTCCCCGGTGCTGTTTAATATATACTCTGAATGTATCTTCGAGCAAGCGCTGGGAGAACTACAGGAAGGCGTATTAGTCAACGGAGTGCGTCTGAACAACATTAGATATGCCGACGACGCTGTAGTTTTTGCAGACAGTCTAGATGGTTTGCAAAGAATAATGTCGCGCATATCAGATATAAGTAGAGAATACGGACTTGATCTCAATACGAAAAAAACAAAGTATATGGTAGTCAGTAAGCGCGAAATATTAAATACACAGCTTTTGGTTAACCAACAACTAATTGACAGGGTCGACAGCTACGCATACCTTGGTACCAACATAAACAGCCAGTGGGACCACTCAAGTGAAATAAAACAACGCATAGGAAAAGCGAGATCAGCGTTCATAATGATGAAGTCTCTTTTCAGAAGCCACGATTTACCTCTTGCTACCAAAATCTCTATCATCAGATGCTATGTATTTTCTACGTTATTATACGGAGTAGAGGCCTGGACACTTTCCGAGGCTTCTTTGAGAAAACTCGAGGCATTTGAGATGTGGTGTTACAGGCGCATTTTGAGAATTTCGTGGGTGGATCGTGTGACTAATATTGAGGTTCTACGTAGAATAGGCAAGGAATGCGAGATTATTAACATAATCAAAGAGCGCAAACTAGAATATCTTGGCCATGTTATGAGGAATGAACAGAGATATGGCTTGTTGCAACTCATTCTTCAAGGCAAGGTATTTGGAAAGAGAGGACCAGGGAGAAGAAGAATATCTTGGCTTCAAAACCTGAGAAAGTGGTTTAATACATCGACAACCGGACTATTCAGAATAGCAGCAAGCAAAGTTAGGATAGCCATGCTGGTCGCCAACATCCGGAACGGATAGGCACCTTAAGAAGAAGAAGAAGATAAGGTAAGTTAAGTACATGCAAAACAGTGTATATTTTAAAAATCTGACGCTTTGAGCGGGGCGTAAGGAAATGGGTGAGTCCCAAAGTTTCACAAGAAAAAAGCGAATATTTCGCGAAATGAATGACAGATCGAAAAACTAAAAAAGACGTACTTAATATTTTTCAAAAATCTATCGAACGATACCAAACACGACTTCCCACGGAGAGGAGTGGGGGGTAAATTTAATATTTTAAATAAGTACCAATCCCGCGATATTTCGCGAAATGAACATCAGATCGAAAAACTGAAAAATACACATTCAATATTTTTGAAAAATCTATCGAATGGGAACCCCCATTTTTTATTGCAGATTTGGATTCCTTGCCTAAAAATAGGCAACTTTTATTCGAGACATTTTTTCGAATTATGGATAGATGGCGCTATAATCTAAAAAAACTATTGTTGGAAATGGAAAATTTAATTAAAAATGGACAAGTCCCCACTAAAATGGAAAACTTTACTTAACTTTTTTCGGTTTTAGGACCTAGTCTTCACAACCCAATAGATCCCCATAACGTTCGAGTGACTGCACATTTAGCATACTTTGATCCCCTACCATTAGAAAATTTTATTATTCCTAGTTAGAAATCCCTTGTTTTGATTATAGTCCAGGGCCCATCTGTTTTGAGATGGACGTTGAGAGGTGACTCATATTTTTTGCAGAAATTTCTTGGAATTAACTCCTATAACAATAATTGGGTTATCCTCCCGCTCAAAAATGTCCGGAACAGTGTTTAAATAATCAAAATGTCAAAAAATAAAGGAAAAATTCGATTATTTTCTTCGTTTTTTGATTATAACTTTCAAAGTATTCACTTTCGAGATAAGTTGTACTGATATAAAAGCTGCGTAATTAAATTTGCTACAATATAGGATTGGTTACAAATTTTAAAATTTGTCACCCTTGTTGCAAAATAGCAATAATTGCGAAAAAACTATAAAAAAACAAATATTTGCATTTTACGTTTTTCAACCATTTATGCTACACTTAGGACCTTCATGTTTTACCCAGAAAAACTATACAATATAGTAAAACAATACTGTAAATTTCATTAATATCGGTGCAATAGATTTTGCAATCCAGCTTTCGCAAAAAAAATTCATTTTTTCAAAATGTTGCAGGACTGAAAATAAAGCAGATAGCAAGTTGAAATTCTTTTTACGTATAGAATACCGCACCTTTCATTTGCAATTTTTAAAATTAAAATCCATTAACTACCACGGCGTCAGGAATTTTTTTAAATAAACATTAATTTTTGGTGCTACGCGCAGGACAGGGGTGTTCGATTTACACAAGTTGATTTCCACCAAAATTTCTTCCAATCTTGATCTAATATATTATTGTCTTACACTATATTTTGTTGTATTTTAATTCCACAAAAATCAAACTAATTTGATTATTGTTTGTGAAATATTGTTTAAACAGTTGCATATGTTTAAAAATAATAAACTAAAATTATCTAACTTAAAATATATGAACAAAGAGAGTTTTTGTCAAAAATGTGTTATTTCAAAGGATAGAGCATGTGTTTTTATTTTGCAATAAACAAAAATATTTATTTATATCGAAATGTACTAAAAATTAAAATTTGTCTATCATTATCAAAGGTCATTGGAATGCCCAATCAGAGCAAACTATCCGCTGTCCTGCGCGTAGCACCAAAAAATGTATCTTTAAAAAAATCCTGACGCCGTAGTGGTTAACCGATTTTAATTTGGCAAATGAAAGGTACGGTATTCTTCTATATGTAAAAAAAAATAAACTTGCTGTCTGCTTTATATTCAGTCCTGCAAGATTTTGAAAAAAATTAATTTTTTTTGCGAAAGCTGAATTGCAAAATTTATTTTGCAAAATCTACTCGACCGATCTTAATGAAATTCACAGTATTGTTTTCTTAGATCATAAATTTTTCTTGGTCAAATATAAAGGTCCTAAGTGTAGCATAAATGGTTGAAAAACGTAAAATGCGAATACTTGTTTTTTTTTAATCGTTTTTTTCGCAATTATTGCTATTTTGCAACAAAGGTGACAATTTTTAAAATTTTTAACGAATTTTATATTGTAGGAAATTTAATTGCGCAACTTTTAGGTCAGTATAACTTTTCTCAGAAATGAATACTTTCAAAGTTATAATTAAAAAACGAAGAAAAAAATCGAATTTTTCCTTCATTTTTTGACATTTTGATTATTTGAACACAATGTTCCGGACCTTTTTGAGTAGGATGTTAACTCAAATATTGTTATTGAGTCATTTTCAAGCAATTTCTGCAAAAAAATATGAGTCACCTCTCAACTCCAAATGTACTAATATTTTTGCAGATGCGCCCTGGTCTATTATTATTATCGCAGATGGCAAATGCGATTAAAAAAAATCACATTTATTTTATCGACTTTCCGATTATTTTCGCAACGTAATTATTACTTTTAGGTACAATAGTCACTTGTGTGTCACGTACTGTTTAGGTAGGGGGAGGGGGTACAGGCGTACAGAAAAACGTTACAGTGCCTTACATTTGCGGGGATGGGGGGAGGTCAAAAAACTTTAAAAATTGCGTTACGTAATACTTCCAACGCCCCATTTGGTAATTACGTTAATAAATTTATACAAAAAATGTAGTTTTGATATATTATATTAATTGATCTTTATGTACTACAGTAGACTCTCTTTATAACGAACACTGGTATTACGAGGTTTCGCTTATAACGAGGTACACTAGATGTCCCATGAAATTCCTATTGAACTATAACACCTCTATAACGAGGCAAGTTTGGTTATAACGAGGAAAAATAAAATCGAAGAATATGTTTTTTACCTGTTTTTGGCGTGGTAATAGCTATAAAAAAATACCCCAACTGTCTGTATACAGGAATGCCCAACATCTGGTTGTTCACCGTCTGTAATAAACTTCTTTCTTCCTGTTTATCTATCGACCGATATTGAATATTGTAGGAAATTTACAGTTTACGATGGCCAAGTTTCTTTGTTGAAGTCGACCATCGACACCTAATAAACAATGTAAGAGACATCAAAACAATTCAGTGGTAGTGGTATGCACAATATTATTGTTGTCCGATATAACGAGATCCGCTTATAACGAGGTAATTAGTCCGCTGTTTCAGTTCTCGTTATATAGGGGGTCTTCTACTGTATTACCAATATTATCCAAGATTTAAGGAAATTTTTTGTATCTCATAAACTGTTATAACTGGCTCACTTTGGATTGAAAAATCTTTATTTGTTTATTGAACCACTGTATGTTGTGCTTTTTAACCAGTATAAAGTGGAAAGTTTTTGTTATTAGCAACAAAAATTGTAGGTATAATAATTTTCTCTATCAAACTAGACCTTGAATTTAAACTAGTTTTGTCTGGGGCATTAATAAGTAATACACCGTAATTTAGATATACAGGGTGGTGAATTGGAAAACGGGATAGGAAACTCATGTAAAATTCTAAACTGTTGAATTCCTGCTTCCCTAATTATTCTACATCAAAAGACATGAGAAACTATTTGTAGAGGATTGAAATCTTTATTGAAAACAACTGTTAAAATTGTTCTACGAATTAAACACATTCCAAAATTTTGTAAAATATAATAAATTTTATCAAAGTATTCGCCAAATTTAGGCCACACACAGTGCAATAATGTGTATAAGGTTGCCTTCGCTCACAGTGAAATTATTATGTTAACAATATTTTGAACTGTTAGTATTTCTATTTTATCGTTTTTGTTGTTTAAAAAACAATAAAGTTTTGGCGAATGGATTTAGTGTCCGCAGTCATATAAACCCAAATAAACAACAACAATAAAGTCGTAAAGATGTCCTCAGTTGAGGAGAAAGTAGTATTTAATAATAAAGATGTTTTATTCAGTCAATAGTTTGCGTACTGTCAGAAATAGTAACGTGTGGCCTTACTTTTACGCACTTACTTAGGTATGGCAAATGTATTCTATTTTTCAAAATTTTGGACTCTGTTTAAATCGTAGAACAATAGTAACTTTTGTTTTTAATACAGATTTTAATCCTCTACAAATAGTTTCTCATGACTTTTGATGTAAAATAATTAGGGAACCAGGAATTCAACAATTTAGAATTTTAGATTGAGTTTCCTATGGCCCGTTTTCCAATTCACCACCCGGTATACTGGATAGAGGTGTATGGTGTATCCTACTTTTATCTTTTTTAGTTCGATCGATTGAATAAAGACTTTTTCGTACTTCCGGGCCTAAAGTGACAACTTCACTCCCTTGTGACAGGTACTAAAGTGTCACATTTAATCCCTCCGGGATTAAATATTGACGAAACTCCCGGAACGATTAAATCACAAACAAACGAATTTAAGGGATATTTTATTGAAAAATATAATTAATTAGAATGGTAATTAACGTTAATATTCAAATTAATATTGTGACAGTTCGTCATATTGACCAGTCTTTCCTGGGTTAATGCAGCAGGTAACTGACGAGTTTACCTTAAGCATTAAATATTTATCATCCGGAGCCTCCCGTAAGAACTGATCTACCTGCTCAGACGTGAGAATTCTTGACTTCTTTGGCTTAAATCCCTCATTTCTTCTCTTCAAAAAAGCTAATAATTTTGGAAATTTACTTATATCAATATCTTCTCTAATGTTAATAACCGATTTCAGCATTGAGTAATGTGCCCAGAGAGTTGAGGCACAAACCGCTTTTGATTTATCATCGAAGTAGACTAACAGCGCATTTTCAGTAGGTTGTCTCACATTTTTTAAGCGGCACCACTTTTTAAAAGCATCGTACTGCTGCTCGTATAGTTTTCTAGATTTCGGTGGTAACAATTCTTCACCTACTTCGGCTGCTCTTTTATCAATATCAGATACACCTTCTTCACTCATGATACCAATAATTATCAATAACAATGTTTCTTTACAATGACACTAGTAATGACAATGTTTCTAAATTATAACTGTCACAACGCAATGTTACTATGGTAACTTATTTTAAAGACAGTTTATTAAATGAGTTGAAGAGAGAAAAAACTGATTGAAATTATTGAAATAATTAATAAAATCATACCGGAAGTACGAAAAGTATCGTATATACCTTGCGACTGAAGTACATTTAATCCTTCAGGTAAATTATGGCCCTCCCTGCGGTCGGGCCATAAACTTTACCTTCAGGATTAAATGTACTACTTCAGTCCCGCGGTATATAATGTACTATATTAAAGCATATTTTCCATATTTTCTTAGGTAAAAAAATATAAAAAAATATAAATGCTACTGATATGTTTGTAAAATTAGGTTAACTGATAATAGTCCGGTCGGCAGGTTGTGGAAAAGGGGCGTCACGACGAAAAATTCCGAAGTTAATGAAATTTTAGGATGTTGTTTGTACATGTTTACTGATATCAAATCCAAGTTTTCGACCTCGAGGAGGTTGTGGAAAATTTTTGACGGCCGAAAAACCTCGAAATTTTCAGACTTGTTTCAGTTTGTCGCTCTTAACTCTAAAACGGACAATCCTACGTGAAAAGCTATCATACAGTAATTTAAAGACGGCACAATTTCCCGTCGATCAAAAAAAAAGTCCGGAATCGGTCCAATAGATAAACTTTTACGGGCGATCAAAAAATGACAATTTTTTCTAATTTTGTTAAAATCTGGCATAACCTCATTTTCAAAGTGCTGTAGCTTTACAGCATCACTCCCAATCGCCTACCCCCCTCCCTAAAAGTTGTAGAGCATCAACAAGAGAGTTCAAAAACCATAAAAATTTTAAAATTGGCCTAATTTTTGAAATTTTAGATCCTGTTTTTTTAAAATTGGCGTTTCTCGAAAGTAGCTCCCACCTGGTTTTATGCTCTTTCCTGGGGCTTATTCAACCCTATAACCCACAATCGTCTCTGATACCATTCCGTATCGACCTAGGGACGTAATAAGGATTTACCTATGTATGTAGGATTATTGAAGATATATGTATTTAAATCTACCGTATCCATATTATCAGGATATTTCATCGGTCAGGATTTATTATCCTTTAGTAGAAAATATCTGTAGGTATAGGCCAGTGCAAATAGCGTAAAAAAATGGGTCAACTAAGAAATAATCCCGTTGTTCCAATTTTTAATATGTTTTTTGAACTGGTTCCCTAATGTAAAATCTTTTATTCTATCAAACTTACGGTAAAAGATAGAAGGTTATGAATATGCAACATATCTTGCTTTGAGCGAAAAATGCGCCTCTAAAGCTGAAAGAAGGCTGAAAATTTCTTAAATACTTTTTCTTCAATTCTTAATGAAACAAAAACGAATATATTGATATATAAATAAAAACTGATATTTAAGTTGAATTTGTATTTGATACACAAAGTGATTAAAAAAATAAGGTTGCACCTACATTTTGCGGTTTATTGATAGAATTGATAATATATACAAATATAAATACACGTAAATATTATACCGCAGAGTTAACACATTCAGTGCTGGACCCTAAAACCCGATTCATATTTTCAAGTTAATTTAAAACTTAAACTCCTTACTTTTATTGCATTTATTTAATAAATTCATGTATATTTTATAACGGTTGTCAATATTATTTAATAAATACTACTAAAATCTGACTGATGTTATGACGAAAAGCAAAATAAAATTAAAATAAAATAGTTGTAAAAGTTAGTGTTGTTTTGAATAAGAGGAAAAATATCCAAAATGTATGTGTGAAAAAAAAACTAATTTGATTGGAAATTTTCATTTTATTTGCCAGAAAATAAGAACACTTGAATTAATGGCTATTGTTTATAAAAATTGAACACATTTTAAAGGAATTCCCTGACTAAAAGTTCACTTATCTTTTACAGGTATAAGTTGAAACTGTTTTCTATGCAACAATAGGTTAATACTTTCAGTAGGCAAATGACCTTTTACTGAATAGTTTTAAGGTGAAAGCAATAAAAGCTAACGGGAAATACGTCAAAAGTATGATTTGGTTGGGTCAATCCTCCCTTCTTTCTCCCTTCACCCTTCCTTTTCCCTCCTCCCTTTCGACCTCGTCCCTTCAGAAGTAAAAACAAAAATAAATATTTAGCCAGTTGTGTAGAAGCCTCCCAAAGTATCGGGTCGTATTTATCGTGCGAAGTTTTCTACTTTTACTTGATATCCTTCCAAAACGTTCGTTACTATATAGTTATTATTATAGTATATTATAGTAGTGTGTGTACAGTAGTATATAGTTGTTAGTAGTGTAGTGAAGAAAACATGGCCTCAACTTCGTCAACACCTACGAGAGAGGAGTGTTTCATATGCAGATCATCGTTGACAGAGGGTGTGGTGAATCATGTGAAGGTAAGAGGTGTTGCCAAACTTCTGGAATGCAGTATTAAGAGGAAAAAGCATGATGATGAACGATTCCTACGAGGGGTGCAGGAAATCAGAGTGCACGCTGCATGCCAAAAGAATTACACCAACGAAAAATTAATTCAGGCTTACCTAGGTCGTGGATGTGCTTTTCCCCCACCTACCACCGTGACACGAGGACAAGTGCAACCATTTGATTGCAAAATTAGGTGCATTTAGTGCAAAATTAGGCCAATTTTAAAATTTTTGTTGTTTTTGAACTCTCCTGTTGATGCTCTACAACGTTTAGGGAGGGGGGTAGGCAATTGGGAGTGATGTTGTAAAGCTACAGCACTTTGAAAATGAGGATATGCCAGATTTTAACAAAATTAGAAAAAATTGTCATTTTTTGATCGCCCGTAAAAGTTTATCTATTGGACCGATTCCGGACTTTTTTTTTGATCGACGGGAAATTGTGCCTTCTTTAAATTACTATATAATAGCTTTTCACGTAGGATTGACCGTTTTAGAGTTATGAGCAACAAACTGCAACAAGTCCGAAAATTTCGAGGTTTTTCGGCCGCCAAAAATTTTCCACAACCTCCTCGAGGTCGAAAACTTGGATTTGACATCACTAAACATGTACAAACAACACCCTAAAATTTCATTAACTTCGGAATTTTTCGTCGCTAAAAGTACTTGACGACTGGACTATAACTGATGATATTCTTTATTTACATCGTAATAATTTAGACTCAAAGTAAATTATTATTTAACAATAAAACTACGAAAACTTTTGTTTTTGTGAAAACACTTCCACAAAATTTATTACAATTGATTGTCACTTCAGCTGTTTCGGCGTTTTTAGCATGATGTATTTTTAGTCAATCTTTTGCTATACATTTTGCGGAAGTGTTGAAAACAAAAGTTTTCGAGTTCTATTGTATGAAAAAATAAAATGCCATCAAGTAACTGTCGAATCCATCACTCAATTATTATTATCAACCATTATTATTATTATAAGTGCAAATACAACCAAAAATTATTAGAATTTCATTTAGACCAGGGCATTTAGTAAAAAATAAATAGAACTTAATAGTCGCGGAAATGAAGCATTTTGGCTCGCAATTTTTTCGTCCAGCATGGATTTACTTGAAATTTTTACAGAAGGTAGGGAATACCCCAAGGATCATTTTCTATATCATGCCGCTGTACGCTAAAACCTTGGGGGTGGTTGCCACCCCATCTCGCGGGCGGGAATTTTTTATTACATTTTAACCATGCAAATCGATGTAAAAAGTGTTTTTAAGAAAAAAATGTTTCGTAAAACTAATATTTTTCGAGTTATTCGCGCTTGAAAGTAACAGTTTTTAGAAGAAAAAATCGACTTTTTTAGAGGGTTTTTTGAGAATACCTCGAAAAATATGCATTTAATAAAAAAAACTGTATTTATCAAAATTGTATCTATTAGTAACACAAACCAAATTCTTTTTCTGTAATATCTTGAAGACCAATACAAACCGAGATACGGAATGTTAAAAATTAGCTTTTTTCGTCAAATGCATAATTTGAAAGATTCAAAGTAAAATAACGGAAAAACTTTGCATTTTTCGAGGAAAACTTAAATAATCTTTTTTCAAGTATATAGTTAGCCCTTTTAAAAAATAATAAAAAGTTTCTAGCCTAAAAATTAAGCTCCCGATGATCAAAAAAAGGTCGGTACCTGCTTTTCTCTATGGAAAAATCAATGAAAACAACCCTCTAACTATCCTCCTAATTAAAAATTGGTCTTCACCTTTCCGTAATTTCTTTTATATTTGTATTATCAATACACCCAAGAAGTTTGACCTATTTAAAAGGCCTAATTTTAGAAAAATTGGAGTTTAAAGAATAATAAATTTTTTGGAATTTCCCATTTTTCACCTTTTACTTCAAAATACAGTCGAACCCGTTTATTGGAATAGCCTTCGTGCCAAGCAAAAATATTCTTATAAGCGGGATATTCTAATAACCGATCATTGGTGGCAAGCTGAAATTAGTGTATCGAATATACACTTATTTATAATACATACTAATAGTACATACGAATAGTACATACGAATAGTACATACTATGTCAATAAAAATTTATAATCTATTTACAAAAATAATTACGAAACGATTAGAAAATAAATTGGAATTTGGATTTAGAAAAGACTTCCGAACAAACAATCAACTATTGGTAATAAATAATCTTTAGAAAAATGCTGTTTCTAAAAACAGCCAAGTGGGTGGCAATAATGTGCCTATAGAAATTTGTAGACAAATGAAATTATTTTATGACCTTGTCGGCGAACGATTGAATTTTCTGTGGGACAGGAGCGTTTACTCATAACACAGTAATAAAGTGTTTATTAGGTATCTAACAAACCTCAATACTATACAATAATATAACAGCAGGCTTTCGAAGCTCTTATCGACAAACCATTATACCAGGTAAATTTTAAATTTTTAGAAAATTTTACATAAAAATTTATTCGTTAACCTGAAAAAATTATCCTATTATGCTGTATTAGTGTACTAAACCATATTCCAATAAACATAAATTTATTAAAGGGTAAATGGAAACGTTTCGGGACCTCGAATCTATATTCTATTAACCGGAATATTCCTATAACCGGTACTCTAATAAGCGGGTTCGACTGTATCTCCGAAAATACTGGAGATACGAAAAAAATGAAGAATTACTAAATTGTAGCTTTTTTCATAACTAAAATTCTCCTGTGCATAGATTTACATTAAAGTGAACAGTTAGCGAGATATAGCTGTTTAAAACCTCTATTTACAAGCAAACACCCTCTTATTCGAGCACTTTACTAATTAAAAACTAAGGGATCTTACGGAATTTAATTTACACAGTCTTATAAGTCTTCAAAAATCCTACCAAAGTCATTTTTGAAAAAACCTTTTATCGCCAAAAATGAAGGAGCTATGTTTATAAAACGAATTTTTTTTTCGAAAAATTCGGATAGTCCGCTTATGGAAAATTTTCAATGTATGTATAATACCACAGAACCGGTTCGTATACCGGATGATGACTAAAAAACTATTTGTATTTGCATTTGTACATATTTGTAAATTCGTACTTTTGTGTAAATAAATGTTTTTGTAATTATTTAATTCTACTTTTTTTTCTGTATAGATCTATTAAAATATCTACTTATAAGAACTGTAATGTTAGTAAGGGTGGTTTTTAAGGGTTGAAATATTATGATATTATATCCTAAAGTATAAAACAATCATTATTTAACCAATCAAAACCAAATTTTACCCATATTAAAGTTTACAATGTTTTTATATAATTTTTAACAATAAGGGGTAGTTTACACCCCTAAAAATAATCAACGCCCTTAAGCATGATATAGAATAAGAAGTACAGGGTGAGATGATCCTAATCCCAAATTTTTATGTAAATCGAAGCAAGCCGAAATTATTCTTTTAGGATAAGTAAATTGTTTATATATAGCTCCAACAAAGGTAGTTTTTAGGGTTGAAATATTATGATAGTATGTCTTAAAGCATAAAACAATCATTATGTAACTAATAAGAACCAAATGTTGACAATATTAAAGTTTAAAATGTTATTTTATAATTTTTTTCAATTAGGGGTAGTTTTCACCCTTAAAAAACCAAAAGCGTACAACGGCTCAATATAGAAAATGAACTAGAGGGTGTAATGAGCTTAAACCCAAATTTTTGTACAAATCGATGCTGGACGAAAAAATTGCGAGGTTTTACCATTTTTTCAGTTTCATTCCTTCAATAGTATTTAAAAATCGATTTATTCCGGTATTTTCTTTCTGAATGTCCTGGTCTAATTACATAAGTCATTTTTGGTACCCTTTCTAATCGACTGTCTATTTATAACCAATTTATGTAATGGTAATTTGTTTTTAAAAATCTTTTGTCAAATATCTCGCTTTACACAATAATACCCGTTTTAAATTCAAACATTCATCTGCAAATTACTTTCTTTTAAATGACGCAAACGCAGATGATTGGGCGTTAAGATAAAGGTATATTTTTACATTATGTACGTATATAAATACCTCCAACTGATTACAACTCAAACAAAAATATGGTTCTTTTATTCTGATAAAAATAACATTATTTAACATATGGTTTTCCAAAAATTCTTAATCGATTTTTTATTAAAGTTTCGTAGTTTTTTTTTGTAAAACGGGATTTAGTATTTATGTAAAGCATTTGACACAAAATTTATATTTTCCAATATTATTTGTACGATACGTGTCGAAATATAGAACAGAAATTAATATAAAAAATTAATTTAAAAAACTATAACTGTTCAAAATATTGATATAATTTTTACATCTAATATTTAAGTTGAATAATTGAAGATATACAGGGTGTAACAAAAATACAGGTCATAAATTAAGCCACATATTCTGGGACCAAAAATAGTTTGAATTAACCTAACTTACCTTAGTACAAATTTGCACATAAAAATAGTTACAGCCCTTTGAAGTTACAAAATGAAAATCGATTTTTTCGAATATATCGAAAACTATTACAGATTTTTTATTGAAAATGGACATGTGACATTCTTATGGCAGGAACATATTAAAGAAAAATTATGAACATATAAAAGAAATGTGGGAAGACGAAGAACATCCTAAGAGCTTAAGGGAATGGTTCGAAACCAGTAGTGCAGAGCTGTTTAGAGCGGCAGTCAACAGGGTCCGCATTGCCATGATGATTTCCAACCTTCGATAGAAGATGCAATATAGAAGACATAAATGGATGGGTGACAAAACGGAAACAGGAGTGGAACGAACACATTAGTAGAATGGCAGAGGATAGGATAGTACGAATAGCACGAGATAAGTCACCAAATGGACGAAGAAGTATTGGCAGACCAAGAAAAAGGTGGTGCGATAACCTAAACAATTTAGGAGGATAATATTGAAGAAGAAACAGGCTTTAAAGCCTACATACAAGAAGGAAGAAGAAGAAGAAAGATAGAAGATGAAACTTAAAGAAGAAGAAGCAAGGTACTCCAGATGAAGAAACCGCGATTCCTGAGCACTGAGGCCATCTACCATTAGGCACGGGCTTGGTGGTCAAACTCTACTGGTGGTCGGCTAAGGTAAGCAAACACCGTTTGTCAAATCGGCGGCCGACTGTCCGGCATACACAAAACCGTAGTTCAGAGAGCCTGTCATCATCATTCTCTTTGCCTTATCCCTATGCGGGGTCGGCTTCCCTAATTGCATTTCTCCACACAATTCTATCTTGGGTCATATCAATGTTAATCCCCTTTACCAACATATCCTGCCTTATCGTCTCCTCCCAGGTCTTCTTTGGTCTTCCTCTCCTATTCCTTCCAGGAATCTGCACTTCAGCTATTCTTCGTATTGGGTGATTAACGTCTCGACGTTGAACAAGAAACATGACCAAACCATCTTAACCTATGCTCTCTCATTTTGGCATCAATTGGTGCCACACCTAGACTTCCCCTAATATACTCATTTCTAATTTTATCCTTCTTTGTCACTCCACTCATCCATCTAAGCATTCTCATTTCCACCACATGCATTCGTTGTTCCTCTTTCTTCTTCACTGCCCAACATTCAGTTCCGTACATCATAGCCGGTCTTATGGCTGTTTTATAGAATTTTCCCTTCAGCTTCATTGGAATTTTTCTGTCACACAACACACTACTAGCTTCTTTCCACTTCATCCATCCAGCCCTAATTCTACTGCATGCATCTCCATCTATTTCTCCATTACTCTGTAATACCGATCCCAGGTACTTAAAACTATTGCTTTTTACAATCAGTTCACCATCCAAAGATACCATTTTATTTGTAGTAACTCCATCTTTAAATGAACATTCCAAATACTCTGTTTTTGTCCTACTAAGTTTTAAATCTTTTTCCTCCAGAGCTTGTCTCCACTGTTCCAGTTTTGGTTCTAAGTCTCTTTCACTATTTCCTACTAACACGACATCATCAGCATACATTAAGCACCAAGGAATGTTACCCTGTAGTTTCGCTGTTATCTGGTCCAAAACTAATGGGAATAAATACGGACTAAGCACAGAGCCTTGGTGCAATCCTACTTTCACATAAAATTTATCAGTCTCTCCCACACCTGTCCTAACACTAGTCGTTACTCCCTCATACATATCCCTCACAATCTTTACATATTCACCAGGAACTTTTTTTTTATTGAGTGCCCACCACAGAATTTCTCGAGGAACTCTATCATATGCTTTCTCAAGATCAATGAATACCATATGAGCGTTTGTTTCTTTACTCCTGTATTTTTCCATCAACTGCCTTATAATGAAAATTGCATCTGTTGTTGATCTGCCCTGCATAAAGCCAAATTGATTCTCGGATATTTCGGTTTCTTCACGTATCCGTCTATCAATAATTACTCTTTCCCATATTTTCATGGTGTAGCTAAGAAGTTTTATAGCCCCGTAGTTTGTACATTGTTGTATATCTCCCTTGTTTTTGTAAACAGGTACCATTACTGCTTCTCCATTCGTCTGGCATTTGTCCAACTTCCATAATTCTATTAAATAGACCTGCTAGCCACCTTGTTCCTGTCTCTCCCAATGCTCTCCATACTTCCACAGGAATATTATCTGGTCCTACCGCTTTTCCTTTCTTTATTTTTTGAAGCGCTTGAGCCACTTCCTCGTTTGTTATTTTGGTGACCATTGCTGCTTCTGTCTCCGTTGACTCTACAGGCTGTCAAATTCTTTTTCCTTCTCCTTCCTGGGACATCCGAGAGGCCCTTCTCAGAAAGGCCTCTCGGATGTCCCATTTTCCAGGGTATCCAAGATCAAAAATAATTAAAGTCTCCTCAACGTTATTTCTGCGATTGGGGAGGGATACGGTGGTAACTTAGGGGGTCAGGGAGGTACCGTCTTCTTGAGACGTGGCCTCTTTGGTCTTCGAACATGAGAACACTTAATCCGAGAATCTCATGTCTCCTGGAGCTAGGATATAATATGTACTTTGGTGTGTGTCTGTGTACACAATTGAATATTTGACATTCATTAACGGTCATGAAATGCCATAAATCAGAAAATTTCATCAACTTAAACGCTTTCATTACATAATGCTTATTATATTGTGTTTTATCGTGATAGACAATCATAAACTACGACAAATAATTCTATTAGCTTTGATTTGAATGTTTGTCTTGTCCTTGAACTTAACTCTGTTCAAATATTATATCAAAGTTCAGGTTCATATTATAGTAAGTGCGAAATTTTTATTTGCCAAATTCATAAGCTACGTATCGGAAAAAGCTGCCAACTCTTTATTATTAAAATCGAGCTAAATGAAAGTTTCTAAAATAAAATTTGGCCGGGTATTTTTCATTGACCATATTCGTAGATAAGGGTTTGTCAATATCCGGTGTTTTCAGACTATAATCAATCAATAAACAGCCTTGATAACATGAATTGATTTCTCAAAATTATCGAATTCGGACAAAATCGAAGATTAAAAACTTTGCTTGGAATTTTGTAAAGATTTTTGTTAAAGATAAGGATTTCATAAAGATTTTAGGCGGAAATAAATATTTATTAGATAGATGACGTATATAGTTATTAAATAGCAAATAAGATTCTTAAAAACAAAGCAGGAAATAGAGGAATATACGTCGATGAACTGAAAACCAAATACAAGGAATGAACAGATAAAATACAAAGATTACACATAAACATGAAAACATACAGGGTGTTTCATTAATAATTGGAAATATTTTAACTGTAGATTCCTGGTTTTCCCTCGTGATTTACTATGGAATCTCTAACGCGAGAATTTTACTGTCATCGTTGCATTTGGTTGTCTTTTTAAAGACAGATTACATGCTATGATTTTTTTGTGACGGATATTCTTGAGTTGGGATTGATTTCATGTAATCGAATGAACTATCTTTTAGTAAAGTCGTCCCAGGAACGCAACTCATAAATATTGGCGATATACGTCTGAATACGTCATAATATACGTCTGAATTGCCAATATAAATGAATCAGATTAAATAAATTAGAAGATTTTTTTTTACTTAGCAACAACATTTTTGTTTATTTTAGTAGTATTTTGTATTTTGACAACGAAACCCGATTTGGGCTTTTTTTTTTTTTTTTTTTTTTTTTTGAAAAATGGCTTTGGCAGAGCCAATTAGCCAGACTTGTTTGTGATTGATTGCAGATTCATAGTCATAAATTTCTTATAAACATAAGTACATTCTACAATATTATTTTTATAGATACATTGGTACATTGTGTAGCTTTTTTTATTTTGTTTTTTTTTTTTAATTATTTTACTGTTTTTTAAATATAAAATATATTTTAATTTGTGCGAAACACTTCTTTTTTTTTATGTTTGTTTCTATTTTTTTTTCTTTTTTTATTTATGTTTGTTTCTATTTTTTTTTTCTTTTTTTTTATTTATTATTTTTTTTGTTATTATTTTATTATGTGTTTTTTTTATATATATATTTTTTTTTTAATTTTTTCAAACCACATTAACAAATTATGCCTATTATATTAAGTTTACAACTTGTATTTACATAATTTAACATGTTTATAAATGAGATGAAGAATTTCCATATCATTTGTAAATATTAAAGTATTAAGGTTTATTGGGAAAAAACATTTTAAATCTTTTAATTCTTTATAAAGGTCGTTTATGTTATTTATGTTTAAATGACATTCTAATATGACATGTGTTAGATCTCCGATTTTGCCACAAGTACAATTGGGAGTATCTGACAAGCCGATTCTATGCATGTAATATGGCGTAAGGGCATGATTGGCTCTCAGCCGATTAATGGTCTTTATAAAATGTCTGTTATATTCTGTATAAAACCATCTTTTTGAGAATATCCTAGGGTTACAATGAGCAAAATTTGAGCCAGTATTACATTCTCTGTAATGCAATTGCCAATTATTTTTAAGTTTTTGTCTGCTAAAAGTATCAATATCTGAAGCTGGAATTAAATTTTTGTTTATTTTTTCTCCGATTACATAAGCTGATTTAGCAAAATTGTCAACTATTTCATTGCCTTTTATTCCCGAATGACCCTTAATCCAAGCAATTGTTACATTTACTCCTAATTGTGTAATTTCAAACAGAGTTTTAAGTATATTCAATTCAATGTGGTTTATGTGTTTGACTGTTTGAATGTCCGATTTGGGCTTCGAAACGTTAATAAAATCATTTTTTTGGTAAAATTGTGGCTCATTTCCCATTGAAAATAGTTGATTGTAGATTCCTGGGCTCAAAATATTAAGGTTTAACTCAAATCACCTAATCCGAAAATGCTTCCTAAGCGAGCAAGAGCTCTTTGAAGATGGCGTCTTATAATTATTAGGTTTTTTAAATACCTCCAGAACGCTTCTGTTTAGTAAAACGAATACTGGTATGTCTATCTATCTTTCAGAGATAAATCGATTCCATTGATTGCCAATTTTTGAGTCAGATAACGATTATTTTATCGACTAACTTTTTTGTATTTAACGTTTAAGCATTTTTGACACTGGATTATTAAATTGTGAGGCATTCTAGTACTAAAAGCTACTCTTGCTGTAAGTCGGTAGGATACCTACACCGTTTTCTAGAAAAATCGATTTAAAAATTTTTCGTACTTGTCCGTTTTAGGTATTGGAATACCTCACAATTTAATAATCCCACGGTGAAAACTGCTTAAAAGTTAAAGACAAAAAAATTATGCGATAAAATATCCGTTGCCTACCCAAAAAGGAACGCCTATGACCGGTACTAAAGATTCGCAATTTATGGAATTAATTTATCTCTTTTAACTATTTATAATGGGAAATAAGCCACAATATTATTAAAAAATGATTTTTATTAACGTTTCGACGCCCAAATCGGGTGCCGTTGTCAAAATACAAAATACTATTAACATAAACAAAAATGTTGTTGCTTAGTAAAAAAAATTCTTCTAATAATTTATTTAATTTGACTCATTTATATCGACAATTCAGATACATCATATGATACATTTTGAAGTAGAAGACTTTAAAATGATATTGCCAATATTTATGAGTTGCGTTCCTGGGACGACTTTACTGAAAGATAGTTCATTCGATTACATGAAATCAACCCCAACTCAAGAATATCCGTCACAAAAAATCATAGCATGTGATCTGTCTTTAAAAAGACAACCACATGCAACGGTGACATTAAAATTCTCGCGTTAGAGATCTCATAGTAAATCACGAGGGAAAACCAGGAAAAACCTCGTGATACTATCCCGATATCGTAAGTATTTGGTCTTACATTTAATTTACTCTCAAAATTAATACCAAATTCTGACTTTACTATAATTTTTTTTAAATTATAAATAATATAAATAATACATGGATATATACAGTAGGAAAAATGAAAGAATACCCATGAACGAACATATAAAACAGGCTGTATCTTCCTGTCACAGTGTCACACAAAAAATTGGCCAGCGCAAGTACATGTGATAATTATTGTTACATGTACTTGCACTGGACAATTTTCTTTGTGACACGGTGACAGGAAAATACAGCGTGTTTTATATGTTCGTTCATGGGTATTCTTTCATTTTTCCTACTGTAAGTAATACTAAAATATAAAATATGTACTAACTTGACTATTGACTTACTAATTGTGGTATTTTCTATCTATTGACTTCCTCTTTCAGTATGGGTATCCACATCCTACTGCATTCCACCGAGGAATTTGCGACACAATTGGTTTCGTTTAGCATAATTAGAGCCGCTTCTTTGATTTTTCTCTTTTTACTATCTGTTTCTTTCAGGACTATACTTGAATCTCTCCACTGAACTCTATGTTCATTATCCCATGCGTGTTGACATATTTGAGATCTATCAAATTCTCTATTTTTAATATAAGACTGATGTTCACTTATTCTAACGTTTAATGGTCTTGATGTTTCACCTATATAAAACTGTTCGCATTCACAAGGTATTTTATAAATACAATTCTTTGTAAATATAATAAATATAATAATAATAATAAAAACAAATTCTTTGTCCTTTCTTGTTCATTGTTAGGTTTAGTTTTCGATTTGGGCGTCGAAACGTTAATAAAAAATCATTTTTTAATAATATTGTGGCTTATTTCCCATTATAAATAGTTAAAATTGTAAAAATGCCACAAGAAAATAGCTTCAGAACAACAATTTATCTCTGGAAGATAAATATGCGTACCTACTAGTTTTCGTTTTTATAAATAGAAGCGTTTTGGAGATATTAAAAAAAACTAATTAGAATGATGATGGCAGTGCCAAATATCTTGATATTTTTAAAAATCAAATTATAATTGAAACTAGCTGTTTGTTTTCAAATATGAATGCATCCTTTCCACAAACTGGTGCACTCTCACATTAAAGGAGTTGTTAGGTAATATTTAACTACCATTTTCCGTTAGAGATGAATTTATTGAGCAGATGTGATTGAGTGTCCTGTAAGATCACCCGACTTGACATCACTTGATTTTTTCTGGAATTATCTGAAGTCTATGAAATTTGGATATAGCTCTTCTCCTTTCTATATTTTTGATTATGTATATATCGTTATTCTTTTGTTTTCCCTCCTTAAAACCAACAGAAAGGAAATAAAGAAAGTTAGGGTCAAATTGTAAATGATAAAGAAATTTATAAAAATATTTCGTCTACTTTGTAAGCGACATCCATACCTACTTGTAAATAAATGTATTTTGGTAGATGGAGTCAAATATAATCTATTCCATATTTTCATGCCAAGTTCTAATGTAATTACCTACTTTCAACACCTGTTCAACCGTTTCCCAAAAAGACTGGTACAATATATTGTTACATCCACGTTACATCTTTTATCTTTTATAAAATCAATGGGCAAATCCCAATAGTTGGCTGTATACCATAGTTTAAAAACTCATCTTCTTCTTAACGTGCCCTATCAAGTCCCCTCGACGTTGACGATTAACATGGCAAAACTGTCTCTGTCTCGAGCTATTCTAAATAGGTGTTCTGATTTCTTTATTCCGTTCCACTTTTGGATATTCTTCAACCAAGAGGCCTGCTTTCTAAAAATTCCTCTGCGTCCTTCGATTTTACCCATCATAATAAGTTGAAGAATATTATACCGGTCTCCCCTTACTACGTGTCCAAAATAGGTCATCTTTCTATATTTGATGTTATCAAGCAGCTCGCGGGCAGCATTTGCTCTATTAAAGCCTGCCACATTTGTCAGCATAGCCGTCGATGGTATTTTCAGTATACGTATGTGCAGCCACATTTCAAAGGCCTCCGAACGATTAATGGTGGATATTTTTAATGTCCATGCTTCGACACCATACAAGAGGACTGACCAAATGTAACATTTAATCATACGCTTTCGAAGTTGAAGTTGCAAGTTATCATTACAGAAGAATGACCTCATTTTTAAAAATGTCGTGCGGGCTATCTCGATTCTACATTTTATCTCTTTATCTGGATCTAGTTGTTCAGTAATATGGCAACCAAGATATTTAAAACTGGGTACTATTTGAATTATATGACCATCATTAATTATTTATATGGGAAATAAGCCACAATTAAAATGAAAAAAATAATTTTATTAACGTTTCGACGCCCAAATCGGGTGCCGTTGTCAAAATACAAAATATTACTAAAATAAACAAAAGTGTTGTTGCTAAGCAAAAAAATTCTTCTAATAATTTAATTAATTATTTATTATTATTTAATTATAATAATAAATCCGATTTGGGCGTCGAAACGTTAATAAAATTATTTTTTTCATTTTAATTGTGGCTTATTTCCCATATAAATAATTAATCATATAAATGCCACAAGGAAAAAGCTTCAGAACAACATAAGAAAATATATGACCATCAACATATAACCGTGAATCTTGATGGGCCAAACGGCGAAATACTTACCATGTAAGTATTTGGTTTTTGAACAGTTTATGTTTAGGCCAAACTCTCCTCCCACTGTGTCAATGGCATTTAAAAGATGTTGTAATCCATTCATATCATCATTTAAAATAACTGTATCGTCTGCATATCTGATTGTATTTATCAGAATTCCATTAACTTTCACACCCCATTCCAAATTATGCAGCGCTTCCTTAAATATTCTATCTGAATATAAATTGAATAACAGTCGGGACAGTATACAACCCTGTCTGACACCTCGTTGTATTTTGCATATTTCTGTTGATTTTCCATTTATGCAAGCTGTCGCTGTTTGACGCCAGTATAATTTTTCTATGATTCGTACATCTTGACTATCAACTCCTTTATCCTTAATATTTAATTAATTTGTGATGGACTCGATCAAAGGCCTTCTCGTAGTCAATAAATAGAGCAAAGACGTCTTTCCTTTGATCTCGGCATTTCTGCAATAATACATTTAGTGCAAAGAGTGCGTCCCGGGTTCCCAGTCCATTTCTGAAGCCAAATTGTGTTTCATCCTGGTCTTCTTCACATTTATCTCTGATTCTACTGTGCATGATACGTATAAATATTTTCAGTGTGGCTCATAAGGCTTATCATTCTATAATCGCTACAGTTTATCGGACGTTGTTTTTTGGTAGGGTTATGCATTCGGACTTGAACCAATCTTCAGGGATATCACCAGTCGAATAAACATCATTGAAAAGTTTGACTAGTATTCCAATGTTTTCCTCATTTATGAGCTTTAACCTTTCTGTAGGTATGTTGTCAGGACCAACTCAAAAAACTCATACAGAAGTAAAAAACTTCAAATTGTATACTGGTATTATTAAAAACTATCTAAAATGTCATCCAAATCGATTGCAAAACGTTTTCGTTCCAATTCAGAACATCTTCAGTGCATTCTGCCGAGTAGTTTGAAACTAGCACACTATTTAAAGTGGTAACCCCATAATATATGGTTTACATATTATATTTTGATAAAATATGGTGACTACAAGTCGATGTTGTTAGATATATTAGAATACATGCTCAAAGGACAACATGTTTCCCTGCTCGAAAATGCTAGGCACTTGCCAGTTCAATAGGCACAGACCATAGACCGGTCTAGTTAGACTCAAAAATAGGAGCGAGGCTACAATAATTACCATCAAGCTGAAAATTGGCAGGATTGTTCAAAATACCATCATAAATGAAATCTAAAAAGTCCTCATAAATCCGACCCGTGCTAAAAAATTTACACGGGGTCAAAGGTCACCAAATATGGTTTTTAGCGATTTTCAGCGAAACGGTAAGTTTTATCGTAAAATTAGTTCTAACAAAAAATGTAGGTTAGATAATTATCTATAAAAAATATCTTTATAGTTTTTTTTCCTTAGAGCCACTGTTTTTGAGATACAACGATTCAAAGAGTTGAAAGACTTCTAATCGTCATTATATGTATTAGTACACCAGGTATATACATCACTGAAGCTGTAATACAAGTAAACATAATATTCTATCGGTCAACTTAACTTATATTACACATAATAATATAAGAATATAAATATGATAATGTTTCTACTATACAGCTTGCGGTCTACCGAGGGATGCAATGTATAAGCTGTATTATATTACAGTGCCAACAAAAAAATCTTTACAAAGTGAATGTAACGCGAAAATAATAAGAATTATTTGAATTTTACGGCTTAATCAAAACAAAAATAGTAAATTGATATGACAAAGTATTAACTTATAATAATTCTTTTTATTTTGGCGCCTTAGTTCAATTTGTAAACATGGGTTTTGTCGGAATAAACACGTTCGTCGGCTAATCTAATCACCCTACCTATTCTTTTCTCAGATTGGTTTGAACATAATAATGAAAGACAACTTTCTAGGCAAAATGTTTATTGCTAAGTACTAATAAATACTTATGCAAATTACACCGTAATCTTCCTGGGTGGGTAGATGACACCCTCATGGTACCATTTACAATTGTTTTCAGAAGGTAAATATTAATATTAACAACATAAAAGCGACATACATCATTGATGGAGGATATCTATTACATCGCATTGTGTGGGATAGCGAAGAAACATTCAACGTTATCTTAGATAAATACGTTCAGTATGTACGGCGTCATTTTGGTCCCAGAGTTACTGTCGTATTTGATGGCTATAATGATTTTACGAGAAATATTAAAGCTGCAGAACAACGTCGTAGAACTTCAGCAACATTTTCATCTAATATTTTATTTGATCAATCTATGACAGTATCTACCACTCAACAGAAATTTCTTGCAAATACTCACAACAAATCTCGGTTCATTTCAATGCTGAAAGATAAGTTTATTGCTGAAAATATATCGGTAAAACAATCTAATAATGATGTTGATGTAATTATAATTGAAACAGCCATAGAGCAATTCAATTTAACAAATACAACTATTGTTGTAGGTTGTAGGTGAAGATGTAGACTTGCTCGTATTAGTCACTGGTAGAACTCCAATCGAAAAAACTATCTTTTTTTTAAACCTGGAAAAGCTCAACACCAATCTGAAATATATTCATCGAAAAGTTTATCTACTTTTGCAAAATGTCAAAATCATATACTATTTTTACACGCAATAACTGGCTGTGATACGACATCTGCATTTTTCAGGAGGAATAAAATGACTGTTTTTAAAATGTTTGAAAAACAAGATTTACTTGAATGTGCTGAAGTTTTTAAAAAAACTAATTCAACTCCACAAAAAGTTATTTCCAACAGAATTAGCTTTCTTCTCTCTATGTATGGAGCACCTAAGAAAACTACGTGCTTAGATAAGTTTCGATATGCATGTTTTTTTAAAAGTACTCGAAACAAAAAACAAGTGCAGTTATCTTGTCTTCCTCCAACCTCAGCGGCTGCTCATCAACATCTTTTTCGGGTATATTACCAAGTTCAAGTGTGGCTTGGTTATCAGCTAGATCCAAAAGACTGGGGATGGAAATTAGTCGACAGTTCATTAGAACCAATTCGAACTTAACTCCCCCCTGCGCCGGAAAAACACAATTTTTTGCAACTGTAAAAAGGGATGTAGCGCTAAATGTGGTTGCAAAAAAGTTGGACTGTTTTGTTCCGTAGCATGCACTAATTGTCAAAACCGGTCGTGCTCCAATGTTGAATCACCAACAATTGAGGATTCATTTGATTCTATCGAGGAGCCATGCGATGTGTCATTATTGGGACAATTTACTTGCACCCAGGATGAACAAGAAGAAGAAGAAGAAAAAGAAGAAGAAGAAGAAGAACAACAAGAAGAAGAAGAAAAAGAAGAACTAGAAGATGAAGAAGAGGAAGAAGAACAATGAGAAGAAGAACAAGGGAAGCAGAAGTATTAGAAAATTATGAACCAGTTTGATAAATTTCCCTTTTTTTTAATTTATACCGCTTTATATAACTTTTATCATTTTTGACCCTTGCCAATATCAATAATTAAATAGCTTTAAATTAAACACAATCATAACAGATCCGTGGAATAGGCCTACTGGGGAAACCACGTTAAAAAACGCGCTAAGTACACTACCTCAAAGGTGGTGTGGAAACGTGTGCGCATATTATGACGATTACCACTTTTTGAATCGTTATATCTCAAAAACGGTGGCTGCCAGGAAAAAAGTAATAAGGCATTTTTTATAGATAATTATCTAATCTACATTTTTTGTTAGAACTTATTTTACGATAAAACTTACGTTTCGCTGAAAATCGCTAAAAACCATATTTTATGACCTTTGACCCCGCGTAAAATTTTTAGCACGGGTCGGATTTATGAGGACTTTTAGATTTCATTTATGATGGTATTTTGAACAATCCTGCCAATTTTCAGCTTGATGGTAATTTTTGTAGCCTCGGATGCGTAAGTTGACCGGAGTATAACTGAGTTGGTCCTATTTAGGGTCTGTCTTTTGTGACGCGTTTTACTTCAAATTGAGCAAATATTATGGAAAAATCTTTTAAAATAAAACTAGAATTTTATTTTCCAACAAAATGAAAATACATTTTCGCTCCATGTAATATTCATATCAGATCTTTTGTAGCTGGAATATTTTATGCGCCACTCATTTTTACGGCGTTTAGCGGTTTTTTATTCTTGTACCAATATACACCCATTTAACGTATCAATGCATTGATCAGAAGGTTCTACGCATATCAATTATTTTTGTCAGCTTTACTCAACTAACTTGTTTATTTGGAACGTATGTTTACAAATATTATTTAATGAGGGTAATTAATAATTACAAAATCAAATAAACACGCGGATTAATACAAATAATGTGTTCCGACCAGATTGTCTTAAGCTTAAGCGCACTAGGGTATGTCTCTTTGTTGGTTAGTTGTGACGGAGAAATCTTTTTTTTTTGCGATTTTAGTTCACTCATTTATTCCTTATATTTCGCATCTAATAAATTTCTCATTTCTAACTTCATCTACTTATTTCGTCTTTTTTTATGATATGTAGAGGATGATAGAAGATAGACTACCAAAACAACTGTTAACCCTTAAGTACTAAGACCCCGTCTCTCAGACGGCATCCCTTGTAGAAAGTGGAATATTTCCCTTCCTAGAAAATTTTGAAGGTCACTCGTTTATGACTTTTCAAGTCTGTTCTTTAGTAGTATTGAATTCGGCAATTTGCGGCAGGTTGTTGTTCGAAAGATATTTAGGCTCAAAGTGTGATTTCCGTCTAATAGACGGAGTGTTAGTGTTTGTGCCCAGTTCGTCATTACACATAATGTGCCCCAGTTTGTCAAAAAACATCAAATAAGGGAATAAAGACCCTGAGGAAACTCTTTTGAAATGGTTTGATTAGGTAGAAGACGACATAAGCGAAGTGGAATCAATTTGTGATGAAAATGTTGCCACTGACTACCATTGCTGCACTGTACTAACTATAGTACCTGTCAGTTTTTTTTGTTTTAACATTTTTTAAAAACCTTTTTATTTTCATTTTTCTTATTCTTTGTTTAACTCGATTGTAAATTTTTATTAAGATTCTTTAATTTGTTTAATTTTTACACACTTTTTTTCAGGAGTAAAAAGGTACACAAACAATCCCTCCATTCTTGTTATAATGTTTTTTATCGCAAACCGTCACTAAAGTCATTTATTATTGTACTCATTTGCCCTCATTTGCGGCAGTAAACTAACACTTTATTGTACTGAAAGAAGAATTTTATTTTACCTGCCGCGATTAATCGAGATTGAATGTAAGTGGTCGATGGCAGTAATCGATTATTTATTTGAGTTAACTTACAATTTATTTACTTTAATTATTACAATATTGTACAACATTTACGACAGACTGTCATTTAAATTTATGTCAACAAGTGAAATTCTGTAGTATTTTGTAATTATATTCATATAAAATAAATCAAAACTTTACCGATTTAATAATTAAGTAAGCGAGATATCCTGCAAAAAAGGTGATGACTAATGTATTTTAAGAAGAAATGAGAAGTATACATAGTTAACCCCTCATCCATCAGAATTTAAATACATCGTTTTCCTTCTACAATACTTTTTATTATAGTGTTATTAATTTCTATGTTCAAAAAGTTGGACTGGATTAAAATAAATGGTTTTTGAAAAAAATAAGATCAAATTATAGAGTGCATTTTTAAAATTTCTTAATAATCTTCCTTTTCCTCCATGTAACTCGAAAAAGATAAATAGTTACAAAAAAAGATACCACACAAAAATGTAGGGCATTTTCAGATAAAAATTTTCTTTTTTATTTTTCATTACTGTATCTCTTATCATTTTGCAGTTACATGGAGAAAAAGCAAGATTTTAAGAACATTTAAAAATGCGCTCTATAATTTGATCTTTTTTTTCAAAAACCATTCATTTTAAACCCGTCCAACTTTTTGAACATAGAAATAAGACTATAATAAAAGGTATTGTGGAAGGAAAACGATGTATTTACATTTTGGTGGATGGGGGTTAAAATTACTTCTCATTTTTTCTTAAAATACATTAGTTATCAATTTTGTTTGCAGCATATCTCGCTTGTAATGGACCTTTAATATAGCTCATTTTAAAGGTCTTTTTAAGCACTACATTAGTATTAGTAGCATTATACACCTAAAATCGACCGTTTCTCTGTTATTTCAAGTTGAATACACCAATTTGAGAATGTACCAAAAAACAAACTATTTTCACCTACCATATCTCTTTTTGTATTATAACTAGAAGATTTATGAAGGCAAGTGTCTCTTTGGTTTTTTATAACCTACAAAAATGTGATTTTATATGATTTTTGTTACACAAGAATGTGATTTTTTATTAAATATAGTTTTTTTAGTTAGATGCATAGTTTTTAAGGTATTTGCAAAAAACCGTTCGAAAAGGTATTATGTTACAATGAAAATGACAAATTGTCAACCACGAATATCTCAAAAAGTATTGAGTTTTCAAAAAAAATTATAGAACAGTTTTTGCTTAGAATTAGATTCTCTAGCGAATTCCGTGGTAATTTTAACCAAAAATTTTTCGACACGTAAACTCTGCCATGTAAGGTTCTACCTACAATTTCCCAACCAATATGGTTGATGTCATGTGATGCCAGGGGTTAATCTTAAAATATTTTTAACATCCTTTAACATCGGATAACATAATGTAACCCCAACTGTTTAAAATCAATTTAAGGGTTTTTACCCGTACATTTTGGTGGATTAAAGCATGTAAATCTGTGATAACACTGATGATGGAATATTGATTCCGAAAACGTTTTGTTGTGATACAGCCCTTTTAGGAATTTTATAAATATACCTTTTACAAGATAAGATATGGAAAGATTTGGGGAAGGACTAATGTCCAAAGTTGGATAGAAATGGGCTAAGCAGACCTCAGAAAATGCCTCAGAAATACTACTATGTTAGAACATGGGTTATCATGACGAAAGACAATAAGAAATCATATTTTTTTTTCATTTACAAGTAAGCAGATAATGCGTTATTTATCATGAGCATGAATATTTAACATTAGATCTGTTCTGTACAACCTATCTACATTTTGATCATCCAAAGAAAGTGTGGTCTATAATAGGTCACCAGTCTTTTTACAATTATCACAAACATTGCTGTGAAATATTTTGATACGCGGCCAATGCTTAGTATATTATTTGTATTAAACAAGATTTTTTTATAAACAACTGATAAATGAATTTTTAATTTATCTAGTAAACACACTATTGCTGGAATCTGATTCATTAAATGACAAGAACGGAAGTAGATAATTAAATGACGAATTTCTATTTGGATGTAATCTACGTAATGACCCTATGTAGTTGGAAATTACCACATTTTTGTATTTTTGTACATTATCAAGTAATGTGATCTAATGTGGCTATTAGACTAAATAAACGTTTAGTACCAGTATCAGCAAGTGTTTAAAAAAGCTGATATTATGTAAGATAACATTGTCACAATTCGTGTTCACCGCATAATAAAAAAAATGCATTGGGTTAGATCGTGACCAAATAACAAATATTTACACAAAAACAATACTAATAGTTTAGTGGCTCGAAAAGTTGAAAACCGACATAACAAACAATAAGTTTGAATCATACTGGGAAATAATAATAATTGTCATCATCCATTACGTATGATTTGCACAATTTGCAGTAATTATTTTGAGAAAACATTTTAACACAATTAACGGAATACTTAGTTTCTATTTAGCGAGTTTTCATCCCTACTATATCACTAAACATGACAGTCGCTAGCACCTATTATTGGGACCGTGCAAGTTCGGAACAGCGACACCGGGATTCATAGCTCGGCAACTTTTTTCGCATTTTTAATTATATTGACCAATGCCAATCATATTGGTCCTGGTTGCTGGATAATTGTCAATGCCGTAGCCCAAAAAAAAATTATAAGAAGAAAAAGTAAGATTTAGGTTATGTTATTAAAAGGTAAACAATTGTATGTAGTAAATAAAATTAATTATTAAAATTCAGTACTGCAAGCAAAATACGATTAATTAAATATACTGTTATACAGGGTGTTTCATTGGGAAACGGAAATACTTTAACGGTGAATAGAGGTCACCGAGCCGGTTCTAGATATACTACATTTTTTGCCCTGCCGTCTTTTATAATCGAGTTACAGGGTGTTTTATCGATTTTGCCCATTTCTTTCCTAAGCCATAACTTTAGAACCACCCTGTATATTTTTTTGATATTTGGTACACATATGTCTTATTCAAAACCCAAACGACCAACACACTAACCATAAGAAAAATCCAGGTCCGGATTCACAAAAAATTATAAAGTATTTGTGACCTTAAACAACACCCTGTATATTCAAATTTTTAAAATCTCTTTGCATATTTGAAAAGAGCACAAAAAAATAAGTTTAATGGTTCGCTTCAATTTTTCGGCCAGACAATTTTATGACTTTAATTTTGAAATTATATTGAATTTTTTAAGAACTCCGACATTAAAAAGCAGATATTATTAACTTTTAGTTATAAATGGTTAAAGTTAATGAATAAATACTCATTTTAAAAATAATCAATACTTAATTTATCACATTGGAACGACCCAATTACTAATGACAAGAAAAATCCAGGTCCGGATTAACAAAAAACTATAAAGTAATTGTGACCTTGAACCAACACCCTGTATATTGAAATTTTGAAAATTTGTCTGCGCATTTTAAAAGAGCATAAAAAACTGTGATTATAGGTTCATTTTAATTTTTTCGCCGTTGATTTAATTACATCAATTTTGAAATTATATTGAAATTTTAAAGAACTCTGAGATTAAAAACCAGGCATGTATTATAGTCCTGTCGCCAGGGGGGGTACAACGGCCTCGTTAATTCAGATGGACTTACCCAAGTTTTTTTTATGTATTTTGACCCGTAGAACACGAATTTTTTGGGTAACAGTTGATCCGGATGTCGATAAGATTGTTATAGACCAAGAACTTGAGGAATCAAATAACAGCGATTTTTGGCAAAACAAAACAATATTTTGTATTTTTTGGGTCATTTTAAGCAAAAAATATTTCTACAAGTTTTTTAGTAGGATGCACAGTTTTCGAGATAAACGCGGTTGAACTTTCAAAAAATCGAAAAACTGCAATTTTTAAACCCGAATAACTTTTGATTAAAAAATAAAATAGCAATTCTGCTTAGCGCCTTTGAAAGTTCAAGTCAAATTATGTCGGTTTTGATTATTTGCATTGCTAAAAATTTATTGTGTTATTGTTAAACAAAGCTACAAACAACTAGTGCGTGAGTGATGTTTCTATGATTTCTCATTTAAAATCGAACGAGTAGGTAGAATAGGTACTAGTGCAATCAAGACTATTTCTACGTTACATGCGGTAAAACGCATGTAAAAGCACGGGAAACCCTACGTGTTTATAGCTTTGTTAAACAATAAAAAAATAAATTTTTACCAATGCAAATAATCAAAACCGATATAATTTGACTTAAACTTTCAAATGCGGTAAGCAGACTTGCTATTTTATTTTTTAATCAAAAGTTATTCGGGTTCAGAAATTGCAATTTTTCGATTTTTTTAAAGTTCAACCGCGTTTATCTCGAAAACTGTGCATCCTACGAAAAAACTTGTAGAAATATTTTTTACTTAAAATGGCCCAAAAAATACAAAATATTGTTTTGTTTTGCCAAAAATCGCTGTTATTTGATTCCTCAAGTTCTTGGTCTATAACAATCTTATCGACATCCGGATCAACTGTTACCCAAAAAATTCGTGTTCTACGGGTCAAAATACATAAAAAAAACTTGAGTAAGTCCATCTGAATTAACGAGGCCGTTGTACCCCCCCTGGCGACAGGACTATTATTAACTTTTAATAATTTAATGTTAATGAATCAATACTTATTTTAAAAATACTTAATACTTATTTATTATGCTGGCTTCATGGATTTTCTCGATTTGTAGCTGTATGCACATCATTAAAAATTAGAATTGCGAGAATTGGGATATTTTAATGATTTAGTAAAGAATTAAAAAAACAGCTATATCTAATACAAAAAATTCGTTTAAACAATTCAACAATTTAACATAAATTAAAAATATTTGAACTAACAGTTGCTCAAAATGTCCGCCATTTTGTTTGATGCATTTCCTTGCTCGATTTAAAAGATTTCGAATCGATTTTCTAATTACATTGGGATTGTTCTTCATTTTTCTGGCAGCTTCATGTGACCTTGACAGAATTAATCAATATGATTTCAAAATTGCCGTAATTAAATTATCTGCGCAAAAATTTGACATTCACCTTTACCGCAGTTTTTGATGCACTTTTAAAATACGCAAACAAATTTTCAAAATTTCAATATACAGGGTGTTGTTTCAAGGTCCCAATTACTTTATAGTTTTTTGTTAATCCGGACCTGGATTTTTATTGTCATTAGTAATTGGGCCGTTCCAATGTGGTAAATAAGTATTGATTATTTTTAAAATGAGTATTTATTCATTAACTTTAATAATTTATAACTAAAAGTTAATAATACCTGCTTTTTAATGTCAAGAGTTCTTAAAAAATTCAATATAATTTCAAAATTAAAGTCATAAAATTATCTGGTCGAAAAATTAAAGCAAACCATTAAACTTAATGTTTTGTGCTCTTCTCAAATATAAAAACAGATTTTCAAAATTTGAATATACAGGGTGTTGTTTTAAGGTCACAATTACTTTATAATTTTTTGTTAATCCGGACCTGGATTTTTCTTATGGTTAGTATGTCGGTCGTTTGGGTTTTTCATGAGACATATGTGTACCAAATATCAAAAAAATATACAGGGTGGCTCTAAAGTTACGGCTTAGGAAAGAAATGGGCAAAATCGATAAAACACCCTGTAACACCCAAAAAAATGTAGTATATCTAGAACCGGCTCGGTGACCTCTATTCACCATTAAAGTATTTCCGTTTCCCAATGAAACACCCTGTATAATAATTGCATATCATATCAATATTGTGACTTGTGAGCAACATATAATTTTTCTTCTTCAATGACAGTAGGTATGAAATATACGTCAATTTGACAATTTCAATTGACAATATGAATTATTTAAGAAAGCTGCAAGATTTCTCCGCTATTCGCGAACGATCGTTTCTCGTATCACCTCCAAGTACTTGCACACGGGGAATTATAGAAACAAGAATATACAAAAGACAAACTGGACCTCCCATGGCCCTGATGGAAGAACAACCAGTCAGAGTAATCTTCTTCTTCTAATGGCGCTACAACCCTTTGTGAGTCTTGGCCTGCTTGACAATGTTCTTTCATTCTGCCCTGTCAGATACTTTCCTTCGTCACTGCCTGATGTTCATGGTTTTAAGATCTTCCTTTACGTGCGTCGTCTATCTATCTTTTACGGGCATTCTTCTTGTTCTATTTCCTTGGGGCTTCCATCTCTGGATTACTTCTAGAGCTCGATTATCTGGCATTCTTTCTAAGTGACCAAGCCAGTTTAGTCTTTGTGACTTTACAAATCTAACAATATCTGCGCTCTACATTAGTTCATCCAGCTCCTAGTTCATATTAATTCTCCACGAACCGTCGCTGCAATGGGTTGGTCCCAATTAGCTTTCTTAGTAAATAAATTCACAAGGAAAAACGTTTTCCTGTAGCTGGCTGTAGGTATATCATATATCACAAAAAACTTTTAAGTAAAATCCTTTATGAAAGGTATATTTATGTCAGTGGCGGCCGGTCAGGGTCGGCAGTGCCGTATAGATATAGATTTTTTTAATATTTGTATCTGTGAAGTAACAAAAATCTGTCAGATATTACAGACTAAATTTTATTCATGGTTTTTAAAAGGATTTGAGCAATCCGAGCGTTAAGTGATCCCTGCGCATAAGAGACTTCTCAAAAAATGAATGATCCGAGCCATTCATCTGACTTTTTCGGCTAGCCGACCCCAACTCATCCGTAGCTTGACGATTTACACGTAAAATTTAACGAAATAACAAGTCGATGAGCAAGCGAACATACATTCTCTCCGTAGGCATTAAGCGGCAGGTACGGCCCATTTAAACCTGCCGGTCGGTGTTTCATTTGGAAATTGTCAAAAATAATCACGCCGTTTTACGTCGTTTAATTGATATTGTAATTTTTTTTAAGTTGTCAGGAATTATCATTTAGTGGACATGATGGATCGAAGCATTTGTTAAAAATCAAAGTAATTATAGAGAATATTAATTAAATTGTTTTAGAAATATGTATTTACTTTCTGATTCGAAGTGTATTCGTAATACAGAATGAACTAATACATATAATCAAATAGTTACATTTTGAATAACGTTATTGAATCTGAGATTTAGAAAACCATTTGCTTTTCGCTGGAAGTAGATGAAACTTTTGATTATCATGTCATTCACAAGTATCAATTATTGTTGTTCGATACGCGTTACGTGGTAATATTTATGAGAGGTTTTTAGGTTTTAGAGACGTGAGTAAAAGCAATAAGACAAAATACATTTTTGGTGTTTTAAAGAACAGATTAAAATTTTTTTATATCAAAAATAAATTGGTAGGGCAAACTGGGGCAATCTTATGACGGCGTTGCTGTGATGTGTGGTGAATTGAATAGTCTCCCGGCAAAAGTTAAAACTATTGCATCACAAGCTTTATTTACTCACTATTATGCGCATATAATGAATTTAGTTTTGCATGATACGTGTACAGAAATAAAGAATATCGTCTTTTCTTGCCAGTTTAGCTCACCTAAACGGATTACTCTTTTAGTACAAATTTGTTTCGAAAAAAAAAAGTAAACAGTTTGTCAGACGCGATGAAATTTTAAATCGCGGTTAGTTTTATCTAAGCAGATTATCTCTGGTAGTTTTAATATCTGTAGCAGATTTTCGTGAACAGCTTTTGGAAGTTTTTGATTTTATTATCGAAGGCGACGATTTTTAAAGTGGCGATACCTCGATCTGTGAAGCAATCGGTTTGAGAACTTTATTAAATAATTACTCTTTTAATATTCTTTTAAATATTTTTAAGAAATAGTTTGCCCAAGATATTCATTGTTTTTCAAAATCAGTCAACTGACATTATTTATTCCAAAAATAGAATACGAAAGCTGGTGCAAATTCTCAGAGATTTTCGTAATGCTAGTAATTTCCAATATATACGCAGTGACGTTTTGGATTCGCTTGATATTTCCGAACCATCCCAAAAAAGACAACGACATGATACATATCTCGAAAAACGAGTAGGTATATCTTGAAATTTTGGATACCTACTATTATATGCAAATAGATACTCGTTTTTCGAATTTTGAAGATTTGCAAATTTTTGACCTCTTTTACGATTCAAAATTTAAAAGTTACCTTCGCCAAAGAATTTCCATGATATTTATTATTACAAGTTAGGTAGGTAGGTACTTAAAAATTATGCCGATCCAAATATTTTCAGAAAGTGGGATAAGTTACAAAATATGTACATATGTATAATTCTATGTAGTAAGTACTGCAATTCATTACAACAAACTGTTCATCAATTTTCTTATTACCAGCAATTTCTGCCTCAAATAAACGGGATTTATATTGTCTCAAAAGAATCAACACGTATTGTCGAAACACCATGAAACAAGATAGAATGTCAAGTAAATCAAATAAAAAAAAAACAAAAACAACTAAATCTCCTATGATGATTTAAGCCTTTTAGTTTGATGGTATACCTATATGAGGAGACAAAAAAACCTTGCCGACCCTGTCTCTAAGGCCACAAGCCGCCACTGATTTATGCCTATGCTGATGATATTAATATTGTTGTAATATTATTGGAAAATGCTGCAAGAGAGGTGTACTGCACTAAAAGAGGCGGCTGCAAAAACGAGTCTCATAATAAACAGACACAAAAAAACATATCATAAATTCTACAGCAACTTGTTATAGAAAATGGGGTCATCGAAGCAGTTAACGAATTTATATACCTGGGACCTTTCGTCAATACTGAAAATAACACAACCGCAGAGATAATCCTCGGAATTTGCAGGTCAAGAAGTGCTATTTTGGTCTCAATCTTCTTTTTAAATCCCCAATTATATCAAGAGATACAAAGGTTAAACTCTACAAAACAATAATACGACCAGTCTTCACATATCGTTCAGAGACCTGCTAACGAAAAGTAACGAACACATGTTGGATGTTTCGAAAGAAAAGTTCTAGAAGCGATGAAGGACATTGGATTATGGAGACATAACATAACAAGAACCAGACATCCTTCTCTTCTTCTTTTGGCATCATAACCCTAGATGGGTATTTGCCTGTTTGGCTATGTTCTTCCATTCAGATTTTTCTTGTGCCCTTCTTCTCCATTGTCTTATGTTCATGGTTTTCTCGCCACGTCATCCAAACATCTAGTTCTGGGCCTTCCTTTTTTTCACCCTCCTATCGGCTGCCATTGCAATATTTTCTTTGTTGTTTTTGCATCGTCTTGTCTTTGCACATGTTCCAGCCATTACAGTCTTTTACTTTTCAAAAATCGTACAATATCGTAACCATCATTCAATTCATTACCCTCGTCGTTTCTCCTGATTCTCCATGTGCCGTCTTTCTCTTGCACCGGGCCGCATATTTACAGATGCTAGCGTGTGTAGACACCAGGGTGTTGAAATCAGTTAGGGTTTGGAAAAACAGTACATTTACAGATGCTAGCGCGTGTTGACACCACGGTGTTGAAATCAGTTAGGGTTTGGAAAAACAGTACGTTTACAGTTGCTAGCGTGTATTGACACTAGGGTGTTGAATTCAGGTAGGGTTTAGAAAAATAGTACATTTACAAATACTAACAGATTTAGATACCAGAGTGTTGAAAGCAGCTAGCTTTTTTAGTGGTCATACATGCATACATGCTAACGGCTATTGACATTGATTTTATATATTTCAATATTTAAGTGATTTAGGTATTAATAGGTTATTAAACGTTGTTGGGATATAAACAATAATATATTAATACAAAAGAACATCATAAAAAATAATGTTGTTCTGAAGCTATTTCCTTATGGCATTTTTATAATTAACTATTTAAATGGAAAATAAGCCACAATTAAATTGATAAAAATTATTTTATTAACGTTTCGCCGCCCAAATCGGGTGTCATTGTCAAAATACAAAATACTACTAAATTAAACAAAAATGTTGTTGCTTAGTAAAAAATTCTTCTAATAATTTATTTAATCTGTCTCATTTATATCGGCAATTCAGACATATATTATACATATTAAAGTATTTTTACTAAGCAACAATATTTGTGTTTATTTTAGTAGTATTTTGTATTTTGACAACTACACCCAATTTGGGCGTCGAAACGTTAATAAAATTATTTTTTTCAATATAATTGTAGCCTATTTCCCATCTAAATAGTTAATTATAAAAAATAATACATATTAGATTAATGAGCAGATCCATGCCCTTTAGGGTTAGGTGGTTCTCTGTGATGTTTCTCATCAGGTTTCTGCTTCTTTTTTTCCTTTTGTTGCCTTGGTTTTGGAATAACAGTACGTTTACAGATGCTAGCGTGTATTCACACTAGGGTGTTAAAATCAATTAGGGTTGGGAAAAACAGTACATTTACAAATACTAACAGATTTGGATACTAGAGTGTTAACAGCAGCTAGCATTTTTAGTGGTTATACATGCGTAGATGCTAACGGCTATTGACATTGATTTTATATACCTACCGCTGTGGAAAAATATGTATGTGATTTAGGTATTAATAAATATTTAAACGTTGTTGGGATATAAACAATAATATATTAACACAAAAGAACAACATAAAAAATAATGTTGTTCTGAAGCTATTTCCTTGTGACATTTTTATAATTACCTTTTTATATGGGAAATAAGCCACAATTAAATTGAAAAAAATAATTTTATTAACGTTTCGACGCCCAAATCGGGTGTCGTTGTTAAAATACAAAATACTACTAAATTAAACAAAAATATTGTTGCTTAGTAAAAAATACTTTAAAATGTAAAATATATGTCTGAATTGCCAATATAAATGAGTCAGATTAAATAAATTATAAGAAAAATTTTTTACTAAGCAACAACACTTTTGTTTAATTTAGTAGTATTTTGTATTTTGACAACGACACCAGATTTGGGCGTCGAAACGTTAATAAAATTATTGTTTTCAATTTAATTGTGGCTTAAGTATTTCCCATCTAAATAGTTAATTATAAAAATGCCAAAAGGAAATAGCTTCAGAACAACATTATTTTTTATGTTGTTCTTTTGTGTTAATATATTATTGTTTATATCCCAACAACGTTTAATTATTTATTAATACCTAAATCACTTAAATATTTTTCCACAGCAGTAGGTATATAAAATCAATGTCAATAGCCGTTAGCATCTATGCATGTATATCTGTAAATCTGTAAGTATTTGTAAATGTACTGTTTTTCCAAACCCCAACTGAATTCAACACCCTAGTGTCAACACACGCTAGCATCTGTAAACGTACTGTTTTTCCAAACCCTAACTGATTTCAACACCGTGGTGTCAACACGCGCTAGCATTTGTAAACGTACTGTTTTTCCAAACCCTAACTGATTTCAACACCGTGGTGTCAACTCGCGCTAGCATCTGTAAATGTACTGTTTTTCCAAACCCTAACTGAATTCAACACCCTAGTGTCAACACACGCTAGCATCTGTAAACGTACTGTTTTTCCAAACCCTAACTGATTTCAACACCGTGGTGTCAACACGCGCTAGCATCTGTAAATGTACTGTTTTTCCAAACCCTGACTGATTTCAACACCCTAGTGTCAACACACGCTAGCATCTGTAAACGTACTGTTTTTCCAAACCCTAACTGATTTCAACACCGTGGTGTCAACACGCGCTAGCATCTGTAAATGTACTGTTTTTCCAAACCCTAACTGATTTCAACACCCTGGTGTCTACACACGCTAGCATTTGTAAATATGCCACCGGGCCAAATAGTTTTCTCAGTATCTTTCTCTCGAACGTCCTGAGTTGGGCTTTATCTTTTTTTCGTCATTACCCAAGTTTCACAACCATAGGTTACGATGAGTTTAATCAATGTTTTGTAGATAGTCATTTTTTTGTTCTTTTGTCTAATAACTTCGATGTCATCAATCTTTTATTAGCATAGTACGGATTCCCACTGGAAATACGTGCATTTATTTTCAATACGTTCAATAGGTATCAGTATTTCTGTTCACAGATATGTGAAGACATCCACACGTTCAGTAGTATAGTTTTCTATTGACCTTCTTCTTCTCCAGGTGCCATCTCCGCTATGGAGGTTGGCAATCATCACAGCTATTTTAATTTTTGAGGCATTAGCTCTAAATAGTTGTTTTGAGCTGCATCCAAACAATTCTCTCAAGTTCTTCAGCCATGAAATTCGTCTTCTTCCGATGCTTCTTCTTCCATCTATCTTTCCTTGCATTATGAGTCGCAGGATGCCATACTTCTCGCCCCGCATCACATGTCCGAGATACTGTAGCTTTCTTTCTTTAATTGTAAGTTCAACTTCCTTCTCTTTACCAATTCTTCTCAGTACTTCATTGTTCGCAACTCTATCTACCCAGGAAACCCTCATAATTCTTCTATAGGTCCACATTTCTAAGGCGTTAAGTCGTCTCATTGTCTCTACATTTAACGTCCATGATTCCACTCCATAGTATAGTACACTGTATACGTAACATTTTGTTAGGCGTATTTTAAGAGCTAATGTTAAATCTTTGATACATAGGACCTTTTTCATTTTCATAAAATTAGAACGTGCTTTTTCGATTCTGACTTTGATTTCTACAGTGTAGTCATTATTTTCTATTATAAGTGTTCCTAGGTAAGTGTACTTTTTTACTCTTTCGATCTGCTGGCTCTCTACTATCAAGATTTCGTTAGTATTATGGTTGCTTTTACAAATTTTCATAAACTTCGTCTTTTTGATATTGAGAGAGTCCGTTCTTCCTACTACACCTTACTATTTTACTCATGTGTCTTTGCAGGTCTTGTAAACTATCGACTATTATTACTGTATCATATTTCAGAGTTTCTCGCATTACCTCTTCAGAACAACCCTTAAATAATAGAGGTGATAGTATGCAGCCTTGCCTGACTCCTCTCTTTATTTCCATTTGTTGACCATTTCTCTATTGTCCAGGCATCCTAAAATACATTAAGATAGAACGGCTGGGGTAGGTAGGGCATGTAATGTACTACCCACCTAATAATAATGGAACCGCTTAATAATTGAACAAACTGACCCAGCTAGAAATATGCTAATTGATAGACCCATTGTTCAGAGGAGAAGAGGAAGATCTAGAACAAGTTTCCTTAATAACCCCGATGAAAATGTGAATAGAAACGACTGAAGAGACATTTTTGGAGGAGGTTAGGACCAACATAGGATTGTGAAGCCAAAATGTTAATGATATTACATCATTGTCAACTGTAATTAAAAAAAGGACATTATTTCAGTTACCAACGTAAAAAAAATTATCAAATATAATGGAACGAAAAGTCTCTATGGATTGTTCAGTTCTTGTAAATGCTCTCCTATCTGTGGTTTATTTTTAATCACATTCTTTCTTTGATTATTCAATACAACTAATATAATAAAAAAATTATCTGCTGTTTATTACAAATATAGGCAATTGCCAAATAGTACCTGCTATATTTAGACCACCATATCTTAAGTTTTATTTAATTGTTTAAATTAAAAAAATATACTAAAATAGCTTATGTTTTGCGGACGTCAATTTTGAACAATTCAACAAACAGACAAATCCTCAAAACATGTTTCGAAAAACCAAAAATACACCATTTGCGTTAGCGACAGTATCTCAAAAATGCGATTATATGTCATATAGATCACAGATTTTATTGACGCCATTGATCTGTTACTTAATGTATCAACATTACATGCAAAAAATGTTGGAACGTCTTTTTGATAACTAAAAATAACAAAAAGATAAACAATGTTTTTAACATCATATAGGTACGAACTCTAATAATTACATAGTGGGGCACATTAAAATATAACCAATTTAGGTGTTTTGACTGTTAATTTATTATTATTTTTTAAAAATTACTCTAATGATGCTAATTAAGCAATATTTTAAATGATAAATTATCACACAATCTAAAAAATATTTCTTGTACAACACATATCACTTTTTAATGTCATAAGGATCATCAAAATATATAAAAATTAGTGACAACTACATAATGGGACAGTCTGACTACTGCTAAAAACCAAACAAGATAAGTCAAATAGTCTGTAAAAACAACGCAACCGGATATGGCAACAAACGTCACTATATTATACCCAGGGGCGTAACAGAGGGCCCCGCAGCATGAAGCTTGCGGGGGGCCCCAATCGCCCCAATCTTGTCATCTGATATTATGTAAAAATCTGTTATTGTTATATTATTTTTACGTTGTCTGTTTAAATTTAAAAACGTAAAAATTTCTAACTAGACGTATTTGCCAAGTCAATCATCTCATAATATCTAGAAACTTAATCCCTTCCGGCCTACCGAAATTTTATGGCAGCGACAATAAACTATATAATGCTTTGTACGTGAATATTGAAAGATATTAGAATTGCAATTTGCCGAATTTAAGAACAATATTTTTAAATCTAAAAATGGGTTTTCTTTCTCTCTGTTCTTAGCCTACTTTTAGTATTTCGATACAATATTATCGCCAGTAATTTCATATTGGTTGTTTGCATTGAATGTTATTTATGTTTGTGTTGTTTTACGGTTATAGTTGCATCAGTTTGGTACGCATTACGCATTTATTTAACAATTATTGACGAATTTTTTGTGTAATCATTGGACAATCTCTAACAGATAAACGGTAAGATAAGGAAATTATAAGACTTACGCTTTAGGTAAGTCAATGTAGAAAAACTTGCATTGTTTCGGTTTCGGAAAAAATCAAACAAGCTTATATTTTTCTAAAACATTTTTTGTTAGTTTATATATCTTATCTTAAAGTGAAAAGTTCTACTCACAGATGCATCTAATTTTTTATTAATTCTTTAAACAATAAAACTGTTTTATATTAAATAATTTTAAAAGATATCGGTGAATTCATCATTTTACTTTGTTCAAAAATGTTTCTATTTGCTTTTTGATTATGCTGAATTCGAATATGTCATTAAATCAGGGCCATAAGTACGATGTTGGGGGCCCCGGGGCAAACGTGATCTGGGGGCCCCCTACCGGGGGGTCTGGGGTTAATCACCCAGTAGAAGGAGTCCGGGAAAATTGATATTTAACCACTTGAAAACGCATTTTAATGTACTCCATGACTGAAGTTTCCTGTACCTACCTACATATTGCTATTTTAGTTGACCAACACAAAAAAAATTTGAAATCACATTATTTTAAGCTAAATATTCACCATCAATATAACATCTTTTCTGTTTTCATAAAAAATATACTACATATAATGTTACTGACATTCTTCGGCTATAATGTAGGTTTTTAATCGCGTTATATTGCCTATAGGCAGTATAACGCGATTACAATCGCGGGGTCCCCTTCGCCGGGGGCCCCGAGGCACTGCCCCGGTTGCCCCAATGGTAGTTACGGCCCTGTCAGACATTACAATTTGAAAATTCAAAATAAATTTTTTTGAGCACTTATACAGTATGTCTGCGTGGCTTCGAACCATATGGGAAACATTTTTATTATCAATTTTACGAAAAAAGTTATTCTTCATGAAATGCTCTGAATGGTCTTAAATCTGAGATACAAAATAAGCCAGATAAACCATCAGATATCAAAGCTTATCAATTTTATACGAGGTAAGTCAAAAAATAGGAATTTAACTCAAGGATAAAGTACTTTTATATTTAACAATATACGATTTTAATTTTAATATATAATTACATCCTTGTAAATAAAAAACTAATTTTTCCAAATATTTCTCAAATTACCGATAACCAACATCATTTTATTACAATTATAATAACTATTTTATTATCTCATCAGATTCTTTATAAAAAGCTCTGCATTATCTCAAAACGAAGATTCAATCGTAATATAACACATTTTACCAACTTTATACGAGGTATGTCGAAAAATATGAATATCTCTCTAAGAGTTAAGTACCTTTATAGTTCACAATATTTCAACTGGAATTATATAATTGCATATTTAAACATAGTTTTTAATTGCGAACAACTTTTTATAATAAAATTTTTCAATATGTATTGTAAAATATAAAGGTGGTATAGGTACTATTGGGCGAAATTAGTATTTTTTGATATACCTCGTATAAAATCAATAAAATTTAATATCTGATTATTGCAACTTAAGTTTTATACCATGCAGAGCATTTTATGAAGAATAACTTTTTTTTCGTAATATAGTAATAAAAAAGTTTCCCATAGGTTCCAAGCTACGCAAACACACTGTATAAGAAATCAAGAAAGAATAATTGTTTTAACATTTACTATTTTTAAAGCTGGTTATTAAATGTATTGTAGGAAAGTTGTACAGAAAACAACAAAAGAAGTTGTTTATTTGGAATAGGTCTGTATACCAATAAAGATGAGAAAAGTATGAACAGTGAATGATAACGCTAACACAAAAAAGTTTTTGTTAAATAAGTCGTATTTAGTAATTGTTTAACGCGGGAGCAGTCGCGCTCACTTCTGTCACGTAAGCAGTCGCGCGTAGAACAAAATCTAACAATACGAATTTAAAACGAAGTTCAATTTTATAATATTTTTGTTTGCTTGTTATGTTAAAAATATCTATTTCTAACAATTTTAAAACTAATTGGTTTCCACCAAAGCCATAAATTCCACAAAAAAAAAATAAAAATGAAATTAAAAAATTAAAAAAAAATCCTACGCATTACTACAATCTTCTTCGAGGCACTTACAAGTGGAAAGTTATGTTGCAAAATTTTTCATTAAGTTATCACGGAAAATGATAAAAAGTTGGATTTTTTCTAACGGCGCGACTGCTCCCGGGTTAAAAGGGGCCCCATTTCAAATTCTGCGGGGGTGGGGGGGGGGCCGACGGAGTTTGTTACGCCACTGATTATACCAGTTAATATCTTGTCAAATTGAGTGAATCAATGATATATTTCAATAAAATGGCGCGTGGTATTTCTACAAATTAAATTCGTAAGTTTATTAAAAAAAATATTGCCCCAATAAAACAATCCGCGTGAAGTGGCGTATGAACTTAATATTCCCAAAACTCCAGTTTGTGATAGACGACCATGGTTATTATAAACCTTTCTATGATGGAACTGGACATTATCACTGTAGATGACGTACAAACGTGACATGGTGCCACCTTTGCCATATATCGAAGCTGATGGGTCCCTAACCCTACGGCCAGACGAGCGACAATTACAGCGGTGTAAGAGCAGTAAAATGAAGCTCGAACAATGGATCCTACAGTGAGTATAGTGGATGGCCAGACATCGCTGTAAATATACTCACTATACTCACTGTAGGACCCCTTTTCGAGCTTCATTTTACTGCTCTTACAGCGCTGTAATTGTCGTTCGTCTGGCCGTAGGCTTAGGTTTCGGCACTCACCTTATGGATTCGTGTTTAGGGTTAAACGAGACCGTGGTATATATTAAAAATAGGACCCAAATTGTTGTAGTACCAGAAAACTCCATGATCTATGACTTAAAAAGTAAGAAGCCTAAGCCGAAAAAGTAAAGTATAATACATGAGAGCGCATGAGTAAACAAAAAGAATAACACTAAGAATAATCCAAGAAAGAAAAATACAATACTTGGGTCATGTGTTGAGGGGTGAAAGATATGAATTATTGCAAACCATATTGTAAAGTAAAGTGCAGGCAAAACATCAGTAGAAAGACGCAGGAACTCATGGGTAAAAGACCTGAGGAGACGGTTTAATCCCTCATCTTCAGAAATCTTTTGTACAGCAGGGTCCAACGCTACAATTGCCATTTGGATCGCCAACCTTCGAAATGAGATAACGCAATGACAAGAACAAGACATATGAAGGTAATCTGGAAGAAGAAAATGTTTTCCTGAAAATTACAAAAAGGCGAAAAATTCAGAACAATGAAATTGTACACAGATGATTACAATGTGAAAATTTTAGAATAAACCAGCAGAGCAGACGATAAAAATAATACAGTAGACTCCCTCCATAACGAGAATTGAAATGGCAGACTAATTACTTCTATATAAGCGGATCTCGTTAAATCAGACAACAATAATATTGAAATGTTTTGATGCCTCTTACCTAGTTTATTAGGTGTCGATGGTCGACCTAAACAGTGAACAATGAGACTTCGCCAAATTGTAAATTTCCTACAATATTCAATATCGGTCGATAAACACTACGAAGTTTATTACAGGCGGCGGCTTTTATTACAGCATTGGCCTCGATAATAACACAGATGTTAGGCATTTCTATATACAGGCATTTGGGGTATTTATTTATAGCCATTACTCAACTAAAAACGGATAAAGAAACATTCTTGATTTCATTTTTCCTCGTCATAACCAAATATGCCTCATTATAGAGGGTTGTAATTCAATAGAAATTTCATGGGACATTTAATTTACCTCGTTATAAGCGAAACCTAGCAATATCCGTGTTCGTTATACAGAGAGTCCACTGTATAAAGATCCTACATTGACAAAAATATATGTAACAAAAGAAATCATTTTTGTATGACTCTCTTTAGTTGCACTTTCCAGCAACAGATGGTGATCCAAGAAAGTTTTGAATATATATTATTATTTCCTTGACAACAAGTGGAAAGTATGTTTACAACTTTATAAACATGTTTATTAGTTAATAATCGATAACATTGAACAAAACATTTTGCAAGTCTATGTGAAATATCGATCTATAGATGAAGTAATAAATTGTGCAATATCTGCTTAACATACCGTAATACAGTGATGAGCGCGCTAATAACGCAAAAGATGGAAAACATAATACATTGCGAAACAAAAAGAGATGAAACTAGTGGAGGTGGAAATTATCGTTATTAACGTATAAATTAACATTACATTATATACTTTTCCACCGTTATGACGTCTGTGACAGGAGTATTTTATAAAATTCTACTGTCACAGTGACAGTTCTCATACTCCTCTGATAGGTCTAAAGGTGGGAAACTATGTAATGTAATGTTAGTTTATACGTTTATAACGACAATTTCCACCTCCACTAGTTTCATCTCTTTTTGTTTTGCAATGTATTATGTTGTTCATCTTTTGCGTTATTTTGCCGGTTATTAGCTCGCTCATCACTGTATACAGGGCCGACGATAACGGGCCTGCAAGGGATGTACTGCAACTGCAGGCGGGCGCCCCTGTTTGGGGGGGTTGGGCGCCAGAATGAGCTTTTCATTTTTTAAATGTGGTTTAAATTCGTCATAATACCCTATAATCGTATATAATATTAAATATTATATATGCTACAGTTCAAGTTGATTCTCAGTTAGAGTTGACTTTTCCTAGTTCGAGTCAACTCCAACTGAAACGAGCAGTAAAAGTTGATTTGAAAAATTTAAATCAACTTTTACTAGTTGAAGTTGACTCTTCCTAACTCTTGTTAGTAAAAGTAGATTATACAATTTATACGAGTATGTATATGTATGTATAATCTCACGTGCATTTTTGATGAGTGTGCGTCTCTTTGTTTTGACCGCTTCAACTACTTATTAGTCCAGCCTTTAACGTCGCCCCCGTTAGGTAAATTATTCTGATTCGATTTTTTTGCACAAACTTACTCAAACAAATACATCCTTATAACAAATACACAGTGTCAGGCGGTACCGCGGTCGAAAAATTGTTAACCAAATTCACAAAAATAATTCTTATCTACTCTACCTCATATTATGTATAAGTTTTTATTGTGTGAAAATTGTAAATACAGTGCGTCCATAAAGTAACGCATAAATTCATTATCTCATAAGCCGGCGACTTTAAGGAAAAATCTCGAAACAGGTCGATTTTTATTTTTAAAATACAATTTTTTGGCATATATATTATAGTAGTGACGTCATCCATCTGGACTTGATGACGTAATCGATGATTTTTTAAATGAGAATAGGGGTCATGTGATAGCTCATTTGAAAGGGTATTCAATTCTCTATTCACTAGTATAAACATTAACATAGTTATTTATACAGGGTGTCCAAACAATGTTTTTTAATTGAATTAATTGAGACAAATAGAAGAATGTATGTAATTTATTTAATTCAGAATACGTTTTACTGTTGTCAGAAAACAGGAAAACATGTTTATTTGACAAATAAATATTGCTTTTCGCTTAAATTCAATGTTAAAGCTGCCATCCACCTGCCTCTTGGAAATTTGAACATTATGTTTAAGCGAAAATCAATGTTTATTTTTTTCAAATTAAGCACTTTTCTGTTTTCTGAGAGAAGTAAAATGTATTTAGTATTTAGAATCAAACAAATTACATAGGTACATTTATCTTTTTGTGTCAATTAATTTAATTTAAACAATTATTTTTGGACACCCTGTATAAATAATTATTTTATTGTTTATATTAGTGAATAGAGAATTAAATACCCTTTCAAATGAGCTATCACATGACCCCTATTCTTATTTTAAAAAATCATCAATTACGTCATCACGCCCAGATGGATGACGTCACTAGTATGATATATATGCCAAAAAATCGTAATTTAAAAATAAAAAACGACCCGTTTGGGGATTTTTCCTTAAAGTCGCCGGTTTACGAAATAATTAATTTATGCGTTACATTATGGACGCACTGTATAGATAGCAGTACATGAAGGGTTTAAAGTGTGCCTGAAGTAATAATGTATTTTTTCTACAACCGTGTTAAAAATGCAATTTTTAGCACTCCATACGAGCGTTAAAAATGCTACTTTAAGGCACTAGTGCTTTAAAAAATTTATAAGGCACTGCAGTTCGTATTGACCGTATAAGCAATTTTGATGTAATGTCAAAAAAATATAAAATTGGAACGTCAGTCAAGTTCAAGTAAAATTTTTGTAGATATTGTCCTGTAATTACGTTTGTAGAAAAAATATTGTATGATATGCGTGTTAAAAAGTACATTTTTAAGGCACTCATGTGAACTTTCACATGCGTGCCTTAAACGTGTACTTTTAACACTTATATCATAAATAACTATTAAATGAGATTTACTTTTTCGCACTGTTTTTTAGCACACTTTCATATAATCAAATATCCTTAACTTTCGCCTTGTCATGGTGATGACATGTGAGCAATAAATTACAAAAAAAGTTTTGACAGTTTTGTGGTTTGACAGAAGTTTGAATTTTTAAATGTCAAAATTCTAAAAAATTGTAAAATAGGAATGTATTCCAGTGACGAAGAGTTGCAGTTATTTATTTGTTTTTTGGTAGATAAAATATTGTATGAAACTGTGCGTGAAGTACTTTTTGCGCACTTAGGCGATGTATAGCACTCGGCCCCCTCGTGCTCTAAGCATCGTGTGCGTGCGCAAAAAGCATACTTCACTAACTGTTTTATAAATAACTAAGTATTTCACTCCAGACAAATTTTTGGTCTCTTGTGATTTTTCTCTAAAATTGATAGTTTTCGAGTTATACGCGATTTAAAATTTGAAAAATGCGAAATGACCATTTTTAAGGCTTAATAACTCGATTAAAAACTATTATTATGAAAGTCACCTAATCAAAGTTTAAAGCCCCCCCTACAACATCCTGAAGAAATTTTTGTCATTATTTTATTACTAAGCTGTTATTTTTTATTATCAACAATGAGCGCTAAAAGCGTATTGAGGCGGCCGTCAATGTGAGTGCGAGTAAGATCCTCCATTCCGACCGTCCAATGATGCATCTCAGTCGCACTCACATTGACAGCCGCCTCAATACGCTCCTAGCGCTCATTGTTAATAATTAAAAATAACAGCTTAGTAATACAATAATGACAAATATTATTTCTTCAGTACCTTGTAGGGGGGTCGTTAAAATTTGATTTGGTGACTTTCTGACTTTCATCATAATAATTTTTTTCTACAACCGTGTTAAAAATGCAATTTCTAGCACTCCATACGAGCGTTAAAAATGCTACTTTAAGGCACTAGTGCTTTAAAATATTTTTAAGGCACTGCAGTTCGTATTGACCGTATATGCAATTTTGATGTAATGTCAAAAAAATATAAAATTGGAATGTCAGTCAAGTTCAAGTAAAAGTTTTTGTAGATATTGTCCTGTAATTACGTTTGCAGAAAAAATATTGTATGATATGCGTGTTAAAAAGTACATTTTTAAGGCACTCATGTGAATTCTGCAAACTTTCACATGCGTGCCTTAAACGTGTACTTTTAACACTTATATCATAAATAACTATTAACTGAGTTGTTAAGCCTTGAAAATGGTAATTTTCGCATTTTTCAAATTTTAAATCGCGTATAACTCGAGAAAAATAAATTTTACAGAAAAATCACAAAAGACCTCTTTTGCTCCGAATGACCCAAATTAATGATGTAAAAAAATGTCCGAAGTGAATTTTTTTTGTGAATTCGTTTAAAAAAATTGTTTAAACAATTTTTCGATTACGGTACCACCTGACACCCTGTGGATTCGTTATAAGGACCTCTTTTTGAGTAAGTTTGTGCAAAAAAATCGAACTGGAAATTTACCTAACGGGGGCGACGATACAGCCTGGACTATAAACATCACGATTTGAACATAATATACAGTAACATTTAATTTCTAGAATCGGTTGTTTGTGTGAATCAACTTTTACTAAATTGCATTGGGAAGAGTCAGAGCCGTGCGGTACATCTTTTCAATATGATGCAAGTCTTCGAAATGCCGCCCCCAAATATTAATGGAACTTAATACTAGTATTTATTTTTATATTAAATGAAATTACACAAAATGAACGAAAACTTTTATTTTAAAAACAAAACATAATACTTTAAATTAAATGAAATATATATTATCATTAAATATCATTTTTATGAAAATTATAATTTTATCCTTTTGATTTTAATTTTGGCAAACTCTTCAATCAGATTGGTGTAGTCTAAAGTGGCAGCTAGTGAGGACTCTATCGAAATAAGTGCTAATTTTTTTAGTTTTGTTTGTCTTATGGTTGTCTTCGTAAATAGTTTTTAATCATTTTTAATTTTGAAAAACTTCTTTCCCCAAGCTACCGAGACAGAGAGTGTTAATAACATTCTTAGGGCCGGTACGTTCTGCACCTCGCATGATAAAATTCCTCTAACCGGGGTTTAATAGGGACAGATAATACCGGCCCTTAGTGATACAGTTATGTATATTTGGGTATAAAAAAATTAGGTTATTTTGGCACAAATAGTTCAAAACCTCTAAAGGTTTCATGGAGTATGGTATCATTTGAGATAAATCATGCAATAATTCTTCTAGAAAATCATTTGCCTCTATATCCGATTCTTTTTCTATGAAAAGTATTGAATGAAGATTTTCTGGTATTTTTCTAGTATTTTATCATCTTTCCCTTTTCCCTTTTCTTATATTTCCCTCAATTTAAAAATATCATATAAAAATTTAAAATTTTTATTATGAGTTTCTAAAAACGAAAATCGATCAATCAAAGAATTAAAGGCAATGTCTAAAATTAATATAGATGAAAAAATTTACTTTAAATTTATCTTCCTCTATTGAGAGCTGATCCACAGATCAAATTGACGCATTTTTCTCTTGCCTCAATATTTATTTTCAGCAGTTGTCTTCGGAACTTATTTACAAGATTTTCTGCAATTTCATTATCAGTAATTTTCATTTGGTCATAGCCTAATTCTCAGTAAATTTTATTTTTTCCATAGTTTCTGACAACATTTTTACACAATCTGACAAATTTATAGTTAGATGGTTAGATGTTGCAACATCTTCGAGACTGAATTTATATGAAATAAACTATTATGCCAAAGAACTACACGGCATATAAATTTATAATTTTTAATATTTTTTACTAATCCTCGTGCTTTGACTTTAGTTTCTGAATCATTGTTGACGTTTTCTATTATTTCGAATAATGTGTGTGTTCACAAAGAGGGGATGGCATTAGATAAACTTTTTGCCACAGATATTTGAAAGTTGAAGATTGAAGATGTCATATTAAATTTTTATTTTAGAATCTTTAAGAAATTGTATGATAATATCATTAATAGTTTTGGTATTGAAGCTTAGTAGATGTGAAATATTCAGCGGTAAACTTACATTCCGCTCCTGAAGTCTAGCAATTAGTGCTTTCGTATGGTTTTTATTAAGTTCACAATTAAAGATTATATGATTTAAATCTGCAGTAGAGTAGTTATCACATGAACAGAGAGAGTTGATACGCATTCCTATTTTAGCTAAATGTGCAGGAAAATTGCCATGGTTTAATCTTAAGCGACTTAGGGATGTGGAATAAAACCGAGTAACGTGATAATCAAATATATGTGGGATATTTTGCGGAAGTTGTGGGTATATGTAAGTGTATGGATTCCTCGAAGTTTGTACAAACTTAAGCCAAATAGTTTCCCATTTCTTTCTTAATTTTTTATTCAATTCTGGAATGTAATCGCTGGAGATTGTTAAATCTACTATTTCATTTAAAGTTGCCGAATTCTTTGCCATTTCATCTACTATCTCATTTTCTTTGATTCCAGCATGTCCTTTTACCCAGATAAAGACCAAGTCACTACTATTATTTTTAAATCGAGCGATTGTCTTTCTAATATGGCATAACAACTCATTGTTGTGTTTTTTGGTTATTGGTTGTGATATTGCCTCAAGAGCAGATAAAGAATCTGATAGTATAACCGTGTCTCCAAAGTTCTGTTCAACCGCGTAAGTTAGGGCTCTTTCAATAGCATAAAGTTCGGCAGTGAAGATAGATGTACATTTAGGCAGTCTAAAAGAATTACCACTTTTTATATTAGAAACATAATAAGCGCTACCTACACTATTACATGTTTTTGAACCATCTGTATAGATGTATTTATAATTAGAAAATTCAGATAAGATTAATTTTATAATTTTATTGTTTTGGCATGGTAAGTTTCTATATGTAGGTTTTATGATCTTTGGAAAGATTGCGATTTCCTCAATAGAAAGGTTATATATGGGTAATATTTGTTTAGTGTTAATGCTAAAGTTGTTAGTTTCTAGATAAGCATCTGTAAGAGGGGGAGAAGTTTTAATTCTCCAATAAGAATTTGTTAAGTTATATTCAGTGAGACTGTTAATTTTACTTAATAATTTATGTGAATCTAAAGTCCTGGTCTTTAATAGAAACTTATTAGACAAGAATTCTCTTCTAAGGTTTAGAGGAGGTTCCTGCGCTTCTGCTAGAATTGCAGCACATGGCGTTGACTTAAACGCACTAATACATATACGTATTGCCTTATACTGAATATGATCGATTTTTGATAAATTAGATTTTGACGATGAACCATATAAAAAGCATCCATAATCAATGATTGACCGAATATACGATTTATAGAACATTAATGCTATCTTTGGGTCGGCACCCCATCTAGCTTTACATATGCAACGAAGCATGTTTAAACCTTTCTCGCATTTGTTGATAATGTGATTCACATGGAGTGTCCAGGTTAGTTTTTTGTCCAAAACCACGCCCAGATACTTATGGTGAGAGGATACATTAATATCAACATTACTTAAATTTATACTGGCAGGGGAACTTAACCTATGTCTAGTGAAAAAGGTGATGCTAGATTTTTCAGGGGATAACGTGAAATTAAAAGCCATAGACCATCTTTTTACACATTGCATTATCAGTTCCAAATCGCATAAACACTCACTATATGATTTACGGCTGCTGTATATACAGAAATCGTCTGCATACTGAATAATTTTAATTGTATTATTTGTTTCATTTAACATGTCATGCAATTCTGCAGTATAGATATTAAAAAGTACTGGACTTAGGACTGAACCTTGCGGAATTCCGACTGATAATAATCGAGGGCCGTAAATGTGATTTTCTGAATCTCGAATGAAAACTTCTCTGTCCCTATACAAATCTGTGATTCTTTGTGCGAATTTATAATTTAGACCGTATTTTATGAGCTGAACAGTTAAAATATCAATATCCAGAGTATCATAAGCCCCTTTAATATCTAAAAACAAGCATGCCGTTATAAGATTAACGGAAAGTGCATTTTGAATGTCGGAAACTAATTGAGCTAATGCTTCAGAGGTGCCTTTGCCTCTGCGATATCCAAACTGATTAATAGGTAATAAACAATTACTTTCAAAATGCAATTCAATTCTTAATTTGATAATTCTCTCAAATGTTTTTGTAATGCATGATATTAATGAAATTGGTCTGTAAGAGTTAGGTAGACTTAAATTTTTGTTGGGTTTAGCAAGTAAGCAAATTACAGTTTTTTTTAAACTTTGGTCATATAATCCTTGCAACCACCAACTATTAAAAATATTTAAAAGAATTCCTTTAGCAATTTCAGGCAAGTATTCAATCATTTTATATGTAATGCTATCAAATCCCGGTGCTGTACTTTTAGATTGTTTGATTGCTAATCGTAATTCCTCCAAACTGATAGGCATATAAAATGATTCATTGCATGCTACATTACTATTGAATTTACTGAAGTCGATTTTATTTGATGCAAATTTGGGAATAAAATACTCAAAAAAATCGTCCACCATATCAGCTGATATACTGCCCGATCCCGTTGAGTCTTTGTTTGATATTTTTTTTATAAATTGCCAAATTTTAGTAGGGTGCGTGTTTTTATTAATATTGCTTATGAAAGATATCCAGCTATCTCGAGCTTTTTTAGAAAATAGTAATTTAGTTTGACTAGCTACATTTTGATATTGACAATAGTTTGTATAGTTTGAGACACGTTTATACTGGTTCAGGGCTTCTTTTCTGCGACGAAACATATCATAGCATTCGGTATCCCACCATATTGGACGTTGAGTTACTTGTTGTCTTGCTCTTTTTAGGGGAATAGTTGCGGATGCTGCATCTGAGACCTTTTCCATAAAAATAGAGAAGCTTAGTAGATTGGAGTTTAGATTTTGGTTTGTCCTAATTAACGAATTTTCCAGTATAGTGGAGTATGCAGACCAATCAGCTAATTTATCATTCCATTTAGATGCTGGATTTTTATTTATTATAACTCTATCCCTAATAATTTCAAATTTGATTAAGCAATGATCTGAACCTAACGCATCTGGTACGACATCCCATACACAACAATCACTAGCCAAACCAGCAGAGCAAAATGTAATGTCTACCGCCGAAGGTAGCTCTTCTGGACGAGAAATTCTAGTTGGTTTACCATTATTGAGAACAACATAGTTATTGTCATCTAAGGCTTCTACTAATTGATTACCACAAGCTTTATTAATATGAGATCCCCAAAGTGTATGATGGCTGTTAAAATCGCCACAGAAGATAACAGGAGAATTAAATTGCCGAAAGATATTTGACCAATCTGATTTAGAAACATTTAATTTAGGTGGTTTATACACCGATACTAGTATGATATTTAAGGACGGAAATTTAACTGCGCAAAGTTCTAAATCTTTTTTATATGCAAAAGTAATAGGAAAATTTATAAATTTAATGTCTTGGCGAACTGCAATGGCAACACCGCCAAAGCCATTTGCACGATCCTGTCGGATAATCTTATACCCTTTTAGTTTAAAAGAATGGTTTGGATTTTTGAAGGTTTCTGATAAAGCTATAATATCTACAGGATTATCGTGTAAAAAATTTAATAAACTTGGATGGTTTTTAGAGAAAGAACGAATATTCCATTGGATAACTTTAATGTTTTTACTATTGGGTGTACTTATCTTATTAGTGGATTGAATCATCAGAACAAGATTCAATATCGATTTCTGGAATTAGATTTGAAGGACTTAATATAGAGGAGATCATATTTCTAATATTTTCTTCTAAATTGTAATTTGTTTCGGATGAATCTGAATGAACTACTTGTTTAACTACGGTTATTATCTGACTTGTTAGTTTTTCCTTATATTGGATAAAGTCATCTCTGTGAGGATTTGGTATGATGGGATTATGTGAAGATTTGGTTTTTTTTGATTGAAAATGGGAAAAAGTAGGCAGAGACGGAGAAATAGGTGGAGACTCCGGAGCAGATGGCTTACGTTTTTTCACTTGTCTTTTGGGTGAAGTATTTCGAACAATGGGTTTACGTAGCAAAAAGCTAGAATTTGGAGTTTGGGACGTACTGGGGAGTGGCAGAGAGGGAAAATTAGTGGAATTATTAAGAACTGAAAATCTATTATTTGTAGAAATCTTGGCATAAGATGGATTATCATGCAATCTTTCAGCTTCTTTAAATGTAATATTTTCCCTGGCCATGAGTTGTTTGATATTTTTTTGTTTCTTATATACTGGACAATCTCTGGATGTAGAGCAGTGTTCATTATTTTGGCAATAAATGCAGAATTTTTCGCAAGAAGAGTCTGACGTATGATTTAGGCTAGAACAGTTTCGACAGTGAGAAGATTTGGTTTTACATTGCTTGGCAGAATGCCCATATCGCAAGCAATTAAAACATTGAACAACGGGGAATATATATGGTTCTACAGAGAAATTGCATAAATTAATTGTTATATTTTGAGGAAGTTCATTTCCTACAAATTGAACAATAACCATTTGTCTGTTTACATATGAAATATTACCGTCTTTATCTGTTACCTTTCGTTTCATGCGTTGGACTTGAACCACCTCTTTATGAGATATTATGGCATTTTTTAAATATTCCTCAGAAAAGTATGTGTCAATATTCCTCAACACACCCTTCTTGTGTGTAAAAAATTTGGGTATATACGCTACTAAGTTATTATTAGACATAATTTTATTATTAACTAGATAATTAGCTTTTTCATAAGACTTAAAAATAACTTTAACGCGATTAAGACCAATCGATTTGATATCAAGAACATCGGATTTTATATAATTGTCAGTCAACAAAACGTGACCAATCCGGATTGGGAAAATTCTTCCCAAATGCTTATCAGTACTCTCAATATATACAAAATATGGACCTTTATCCTCAGTTCTATATCTATTATTTAAATCTATAAAATTATTTACATACCTATCCTCCTCTGCGTCCTTATTTTCGGGTGGCGAAGTGCCACCCGAGGTCTCATCCATTATATATTTTTTTAATCACTTACCTAACCTACCTATTATAAACAATAAAGAAAATTAACAAAAGGAACACTAATTAACACAATAACACACAATACACCGAGAACTGCTCGTTTGTATCGTTAAAATCAAACTATTAAAATGCGGAGAATAAAAATTCGTGTCCACACTTTGACAATTATTTGACGTTTTTTTGATTATTTCGAATAAGGCATTACATATTTCACAAAATTGAAATCTTAGGTTTCATTGCATCTATATTCGACATAACCATCTAGTACAGCGGTTCTCAAACTTTTTGAGTCGTGTACCACCTACAGTTCTTTTTATTATCTTTGGTACCACATATGTATACAGGGTGTAACAAAAATACAGGTCCTAAATGAAATCACATATTCTGGAACCATAAACAGTTCGATTGAACATAACTTACCCTAGTACAAATATGCACACAAAAAAAGTTACAGCCCTCTGAAAAAAGTTACAAAATGAAACTCGATTTTATCCGATATATCGAAAACTATTGGAGATTTTTTAATGAAAATGGACATGTGGCATTACTATGACAGGAAATTATAGTGAAATTTGTGCACCCATAAAAATTTTATGGGGGTTTTGTTTCCCCCAAACTTTTATGTACGTTCCAATTAAATTATTATTGTGGTACCGTTAGTTAAACACAATGTTTTTGAAACTTTCTTGCCTCTTAGTATTTTTTCGATAAACTAGTTTTAATCGAGATGCGGCTTCTTTTTTAATATGTTCACATAACAATTTTATGGAGGTTTTGTGCCTTTAAACCCCCCAAATGTTTGTGTACATTCAAATTAAACTATTATTGCGGTACCACTAGTTGAATACAGCGTTTTTAAAACTTTTTTGCCTTATAGTATTTTTCCGATAAGGCACCTTTTATCGAGATGTGGCTTCTTTTTCAATATGGTTAAAAATATACCTCAATCTGTAATTTATAAATAAACTTTCATATTATTATCGGGTCTATATATAATAATCGTACTAACAGTATACAAACATGCGGTGGATTTGAAAAACATTCAAAATATCTCGATAAAAACTAGCTTTTCGAAAAATTACTATAAGAGGCAAAAAAGTTTTAAAAACATTGTGTTTAACTAATGGTACCACAATGATAATTTACCTGGAACGTACACAAAAGTTTGAGGGGGGGATTAAAGGAACAAAACCCCCATAAAATTTTGATGGGGTGCACAAATTTCACTATAATTTTTTTTTAAGATTTTAATATGTCCGTTTTCAATAAGAAAACTCAAATAGTTTTTGATATATTGGAAAAAATCGATTTTTATTTTGTAACTTCAAAGGGCTGTAACTTTTTTTTTATGTGCCCATTTGTACTAAGGTAAAATCGAACTATTTTTGGTCCCAGAATATGTGATTTAATTTATGACCTGTATTTTTGTTACACTCTGTATTTTTATAGTGTATTATGAAGACTTACTAATTACTACTATTTTAATTTTTTTTTGTGTTTTGTGTACCACCGCAAGTAATGAAATGTACCACCAGTGGTACATGTACCACAGATTGAGAATCGCTGATCTAGTAGTATTCAACGGTTTTAGTGTTAGTTGTGAAACATGTTTTTTTCAGAACTTCCCAACGCTTTGTAAAACCAGAAAAAAGTGTACAGTTCTTGTATAATAGAAAAAAGGTTGTTGTTTCTTTAGAAGAAGACGCTGCGTCATTTATGACTAAGGTGGCATGCGCAGGTCACGTAAAACGCCCTCGGATATTTTTCAAATATTCTGTTCTGCACACCCTTTCTTATTCCTTTCATATCAACCCCGTTATCATAGCCTTGTCCTCTGAGCCGTTTTAAGTCAAGAACTAATTTTTCCAAATTTGTCAAAATAAGTTCTGTTAAACCTTCATCAGTTAAATATTTTCAGCTGACACTTGGTCCTATATATATTTTTAATTATTGAATGGCTCAATTTGTATTTTGATTTTACTGATTATGCCGCCCCCCTTGTGATGCCGCCTGATGCGGCTGCCTCACCGCATCATAGCACCGCACGGCCCTGGGAAGAGTATACTTTAACTTGTTGGAGTCTACTTTTACTAGTAAATGTTGAATAAAAATCTTCATTTTATATTATAATCAACTTTTACTAAAACCAGCCGTTTGAGTCTACTCGAACTAGGAAAAGTCAACTCCAACTGGATAATCAACTTGAACTGTAACATATATAATATTTAACTTATAAAATATCAATTTTAATTATATTAACTTTTAATCATTTATTAAAAAAAGATACGTAACAGAAGGGTCTCGAACTCAGGACCTCTCGATCTCCAGTCTCCCACTCTGCCACTGAGCTACTACGTATCGATTCGTTAACCTACTTTAAAATGGTATTTAAAACATTGCATTAGTCACATTTTTAAAATAGTTTGCAATTAAAAAAATCGATTTATCCATATAATAGCAATTAAATATTGCAATGTTAGCTAGTTCTGAGCTATTCTGAAAATTTCTGGTGCCTAGGAAACATAGAACTATGTTTAAAATGGATTAAAAAATTTGTGGAGATAGTGACAAAGACCAAGCCAAGTATACAGGGTGTCCCAGACTAATTTAGCCACGCTATATCTCTTAAACGAATAGAGATTTTCGAATGGGACAAAAAGTGGTCTATTCTACTTGTAATGCACTTTAATATGGCGTAGAAAAAAATCATTCCCTAAATATTCATCCCTTAGTTACAACCCCGAACTTGAATTTTTTTAATAGCACCCTGTATATTTTTTTATAGTTTTGGATGTAGTCTTCTATCGCCTATTCAACACATTTTTTGAAAATAAAATCGGTTCGTAAATAACCAAGAAAATATCAGTTTAGATTTGTTAATTATGTGTCCCAGACTAATTTATCCAGGCTATATTTCTTAAACGAATATAGATTTTCGAATGGGACAAAAACTGATCTATTACATTTGTAATACACTTTAATATGGCGTAGAAAAAATTATCCCCTAAATATTCATCCCTTAGTTACAACCCCTAACTTTATTTTTTTTTAAATAGCACCCTGTAAGTTAGGGATGAATATTTAGAGGATGAATTTTTTCTACGCTATATGAAAGTGTATTACAAATGAAATGGATCAGTTTTTGTCCCATTCGAAAATCTCTATTCGTTTAAGAAATATAGCCTGGATAAATTAGTCTGGGACACACAATTAACAAAAATAAACTGATAGTTTCTTGGTTATTTACGAATCGGTTTTATTTTCAAAAAATGTGTTGAATAGACGATAAAAGACCACATCCAAAACTATAAAAAAATATACAGGGTGCTATTAAAAAAATTAAAGTTAGGGGTTGTAACTAAGGGATGAATATTTAGGGGATGATTTTTTGTACGCCATATTAAAGTGCATTACAAGTAGAATATATGACTTTTTGTCCCATTCGAAAATCTCTATTCGTTTAAGAGATATAACGTGGCTAAATTAGTCTGGGACACCCTGTATAAAAACATTTTAAAAATAGGGACAACGTTTCATTCTGAGAGTACACAGAAAAATTCCAAATATTATTTGGAACAAAATACTTCTACTTTTTTCAAGTTACTTCTACTTTTTTATTTATGCCCCCTGACAAACGTCAGTGAGCAGTTGAAACAAAGTACAAAAAAGATCAAAAACAACATTTACAACTGCAAATTTTTCCAGAAACGTTTAGAATCAAAAATATTTAGAAAGCTATATTCTATTTATTGTTATTGCCATCATTTTGTTTTTGCAGCTTATTTTAAATTGCGTATTCAGCTAAAATTGATATTTTGTTTTTTGGAAGCATTGTACGGTACAACGTGATTCACGTTTTGCTGCAACGTGAACTTTGAACGGTCAAATCGTAGAAGAGGATCTCCTCTGTTTAAAATTAAAAATATTTTGCAATTGCCTGGTACAATCCAAAACACACCTATGACCTCTCGATAAGTTTCCTAAAACCGAAATCTCCTATTACACTTACAAAATACAGGCTGACGCAAAACTGTATTTACAAAACATCATAAATACAGTAGTTTCCACTCTTAACATCATCGGTAATCGCCCGTGTAACAAATGAATACATACAATATTCCACTTGAGATTGTAAATATTTGGTACTGATTAGTAAAACAAGTTGTAAATAAAACAATGAACACCGTTTTCAAACATATTGCACATGATGAGATTGCTTATTTTAAAAAACGGCGCGTGGCATTTGGGGTCTCGACAGAAGTGAATAGAGAAATATCGCAAAGGCTAAAGGCGGAGATAGATATCCGCGCCGCGAGCTCCGCGCCGTGTGAGCGCCGCGCGTTCGTGACGCGGTTAATGTTCATTAAACTTTTTCATTTTGACGAAACTTCCGAGATCCAGAGGAAACTTACGAACATTTAGTAATTGTAGATAATCATGTCTCTGTCCTGTACTTCTACTACATCTTATTTTGGCATTGCTCTGAAACTATTTTCTTGTGGCATCTTATGCAATTTACTATTTTATGTGGAATAAGCCACAATTTGAGTTTGAGTCAAGTTTATTTGACGTTCCAAATAAACAGTAAAAATATCTCTAATAAAATATTTCAAACATTTCGCGTTGATAATTGATGTATTCGACCGTTACTTGATGGAAGTTCATTTTATCTAACAATAAAACACTGAAAACGTTTGTTTTCTATACTTCCACAAAATTTATTATAACTAAGTGACTACAGCTGTTTCGGCGGAGTGCCTTTCTCAAGTGCCTCAACCTCTTCAACTGAAGAGGTTGAGGAGTGGGGAGCTGTTTGTCTCGAGTTGGTCATTCAGAATTATATCTGTATTTTTCAGTTTATTAATTTCCATAGATTCTAAAAAAGATAGCTTAAGGCCTTTATTTTGAATATGTAGAATTTGAAACTCTTTATTGAAAGAATGATTATGATCTAGAAGGTGAAGTGCGTATGTAGAAGTGTCTGTTTTTCTATTGTTGAATGCCCTTTTGTGTTCTGCTATCCGTTTGTCAAAAGTTCTGCCAGTTTGACCAATGTACGTTTTCGGACAGTCACCACAAGTTAGTTTGTACACACCACTCTGTAGTTGCTTTCTCTTTCGGCTTTTATTGTTCTTAATATATTTGCTTAAGTTGTTGTTAGTTCTGAAAGCTGGTGTTATTCCTTTCTTTTTTATGTATCTGGCTATTGTTGTTGTTATCTTGCCAGTATATGTGAGAGAGCAGAAGGTACTGGGTTCTTTCTGTGGTGGTGGATACACTAATTTCAGGGCTTTCTTATGGAGTTTTTGGTTTAAAATTTTGATAACTGTTTGTTCGTTATAGCCGTTGTTTACTGCTATTTGTTTAATGATGTTTAGTTCTATTTCGAAGTTATTGTTTGTCATGGGAAGTTCTGTCAGTCTATGTATCATGCTATGGTAGGCTGCTAATTTGTGTTGTGTAGGATGGGATGATGAATTGTGTATAGTTGTGTCAGTATGGGTAGGTTTATGATATACGGACTATATATCCAGACTACACAACAAACATGAGTTCTCCGTATATCATAAACCTACCCATACTGACACAACTATACACAATTCATCATCCCATCCTACACAACACAAATTAGCAGCCTACCATAGCATGATACATAGACTGACATAAATTCCCATGACAAAAAATAACTTCGAGATAGAACTAAACATCATTAAACAAATAGCAGTAAACAACGGCTATAACGAACAAACAGTTAACAAAATTTTAAACCAAAAACTCCATAAGAAAGCCCTGACATTAGTGTATCCACCACCACAGAAAGAACCCAGTACCTTCTGCTCTCTCACATATACTGGCAAGATAACAACAATAGCCAGATACATAAAAAAGAAAGGAATAACACCAGCTTTCAGAACTAACAACAACTTAAGCAAATATATTAAGAACAATAAAAGCCGAAAGAGAAAGCAACTACAGAGTGGTGTGTACAAACTAACTTGTGGTGACTGTCCGAAAACATACATCGGTCAAACTGGCAGAACTTTTGACAAACGGATAGCAGAACACAAAAGGGCATTCAACAATAGAAAAACAGACACTTCTACATACGCACTTCATCTTCTAGATCATAATCATGCTTTCAATGAAGAGTTTCAAATTCTACATATTCAAAATAAAGGCCTTAAGCTATCTTTTTTAGAATCTATGGAAATTAATAAACTGAAAAATACAGATATAATTCTGAATGACCAACTCGAGACAAACAGCTCCCCACTCCTCAACCTCTTCAGTTGAAGACTTAAAAAGGCAAACACATTGTAAACTATATCACTTGAGAAAGGCACTCCGCCGAAACAGCTGTAGTCACTTAGTTATAATAAATTTTGTGGAAGTATAGAAAACAAACGTTTTCAGTGTTTTATTGTTAGATTTCGCGTTGATTTTGAGAGTAAACTAAATGTAAGACCAAATGTTGTAAGACCTTGTCGGGATCGTATCATGAGGTTTTTTCCTCGTTACTTACTATGGGATCACTAACAGAAGATTTCACTGTAATCATATATGATTTTTCTGATTTTCTTTCTTCTGATTTTCGGATATTCTTAAGTTCAAGTTGATTTCCTGTAATCGAATGAACTATCATCTTCCAATAAAGTCAACCCTTTCGCGTCTCTGCTCTCGTGGTATAAAATTGTAAAAATTCTCGAATTTTAAGCGAAAGGCCACACGGGGCACGGGCGATAATTTACGGCGCCGTAGGAGCAGTAAACCTGACGAGGCATTGGTTGACTAACTCCTATTTCATCTACAATTGGTGAAGGAGTTAGCCAACCAATGGGTTTACTGCTCTTACGGCGCCGTAAATTATCGCCCGTGTGGCCTTAGCCTATAATATATCTGCTTGTTCCAATTGCGTCGCTTCACTAGAAACAAAGTTAGAGAACTATAGGTTCTTCCAAGTTGTGCGTTACCTTTTTCGCTTTCCGGTGACACAATTATAATATATCTGCTTGTTCCAACTCCGTTGCTTCACCAGAAGCGAACTTAGAAATGTATAGGTTCTTTCAAGTTGTGCGTTACCTTTTTCGATTTCAGGTGAAAATTATTATAATATTATATCTGCTTGTTCCAACTGAGTTGCTTCACCAGAAACAAAGTTAAATTTTTAATTTATGAAAGTTTTTTTGATATTGATAACGATTTCCGAAGTGAAAGTCGAAACGTCCAGTAAACTTGATTTCAAACTTGAATTGTGGCTTATGCCCAAATAAAATAATAAATCTTATTTTGTATTTCTCACGCCGGCGCTGGTAAGAAGACAACAATGAAATGACCTTTTTTTACATTGGTCCGCATGTATATTTATTATTTCAGCTTGTACTTCCCTTCAGATATATCGGCTTTAAGTTGTTTTTTTAAATGGTCCTTTGTTGAGGATCCCACAATAATGATTTTCCACGGTAAACATCAATAAGTTTGATATTTCCTTCCAACAGTTCCGACCACTCCATTACTAACAAATATTCAACTCAGGTGCGGCAAAACTAACAAACCACTCCCAAACCCGTCCAAATACGTATTGCGAACCATCAAAGCGTTTGTTTAAAAACCGACAGAAGTTAGATCGTGGTGCGCCGTGTGCGTACCGTTTGTGCGCCACTTGAAAACACCTACTAATCTGACGAACATGCTGCGCGCGAACGGCTCGCACACCGAGCGGAGCGCATATGTATACGTGCCTTAACGTTAATACCGTGTCAAGACGTAAATAACGGATAACGGTCTATTTCAACACAGGCATCAAGTGAGTTATCGCAAATGTTCTGGGGCGAGGTTTAACGTTATTATGACAAACGACGTTTGGGATTAAAAAATGTAACTTAGAAATTAATGTTGCGGGATACTATAAATGTTTTTTATTGAAAAATAAATTTGGATACTGAGCAGGTTGACTTGCATTTTAATTTTAATGATTTAACCAACAATAAATATAAATAATGAGTATAAAAATAATATAAAATATCTGGATAACTAATATCTTAACCACAAAAAGTAGTCTATTGTAGACAAAATAAGAACACACGTGTTTCTCGACAGAGGAAACAAGATGATTCATAGTTTTTACTTTATAAAATTTGTATTCTATAAATTATTTTTATCTACGACTGATACATAATATACACTTGTGGTGTTTGCAATATAATGCCATATAATAATCCCTTAGGGATTAATAATGCGGGATTAATAGCTATTAATCCCTCTGGCACAACAATCACAAAATTCACCACGGAAACAAAATAATCAACCTCAAAAAGTGTCATATTGTTGATATATGGGAACACTGGAAAAGGGGAAGTTTTAATTGTGGAACAGGTTAAAAATTTGGAACGGTCAGACCACGAAAACGTCACATGTATTTTGTCCGACAGAACTTCCAATTGATTTGTTACCCTTTCATTAAACTCTCATGCAAAAATCAGACTGCTATTTAGTTTAAAGTGTTTAAAAGGGTTTAAAAAAATGCTTATTTTTGTTTTTAAAAAAAAATTTTTAGCATCAAAAGTAAACAAGTTACGCTCAAAATAAAGTTGGTCCCTTTTTTTTGGTAAGAAATCGGGAAAATCACCCCCTAATTAGCATTTCAAATGAACTTAATTGTTACCACTTCACAAGTTTTTTACTCGCGTACGAATTGATCATATGATCTGTAAGTTTCATCGGTTCAAAGTCCTTATTTTTGAAAGAGCTGTAGTTAAAAGGGCTTGAACGAGTCACTTATCACGAGTGTGTGCAAATTTAGAAACACCGAATCTTAACCAATTTTTATCTTACAGAAAACAAAAAAAAAATAGAAAATAAAGTTGACTTTTGGAAGTTATACTTCTTTACGCGCGATATGAGGGTGAATTTTTATATGTTAAAACCTACGATCCCGGCGCATGCGCATTATAACTTTGTTCTGATTGGATGTTCAAATGACATGTCAAAAATTATCCAATATGGCAGCTGTAGCGCAGCTGTGGTTTGGACGGTTGACGGTTTGGTTATGTATGGTTGTTGCGTTTTAAAATTTGTGGGAAGAGAAACAACAAAGGTTAGTTAATAGTTATACTGCCTTTTTAAATAGTTTTCATATTATATTTTTGAAGTTATACTTCAAAATGTTTTAATTTATGTATGTATCAGTCCAGAAAAGGTGTGGAAAGAATATATTAGTATTTTTAAATATATTTTTCTACAAACGTGTTAAAAATGCAATTTTTAGGACTCCATAGGAGCGTTAAGAATGCTACTTTAAGGCACTAGTGCTTTAAAATTTTTAAGGCACTGCATTTAAAAGTGAATTGTCAAATTGTGAAACGTCAAAATATTTATATTTCATTTATTAACATTAATATTAATAATACAACTTGCGCAATTTGAAAAAGGTGGTTTAAAAGGTTTTTTATTATAATTTTGTGTCTTTGGATTTGTCTTCATTGGGCGTAAAATAATAAAACATCTATTTTTATATTTCACTTGTCACCGTGATGTATAATTATGTATATCTGAAAGGTAAGTAGCATGCGGCTTGATGGCTTTGTTGGTAGAGCATTGGACCAGAGATAAAAAAATCGCGAGATTGCGGGTTCAAATCCCGGATGATTCATATTTTTTTTTTTAATATTTGGCGTTGTTAATTAAGTTTTGGTTCATTTTTGGTAATTACTGTTAATTTTTTGTATTGTAACTGTTAAGTAGGTATATTTATTTCGTTGAAATTATATTATAATAGAAGTATAACTTCTTACGTGCGTACAAAGTACACAAACATTCTTTTTTTTATTGTTTAAGATTTTTGGTATCTCTAACAATTTTTAAAAGCATTTTTTTCAAAATTAAATTTTTTAAAAATTTTACTTAAAACCAAATTTTTTCAAATATGAGCACTTTGAATCGATGAAACTTACAGATCATATAAACACAACATAAGTAAAGTAACTTTTGAAGCAGTAACGATTAATTTCATTTAAGTTGCTAATTGGGGGGTGATCTTCCTAATTTTTTTTTGTCAAAACAAAAGGGACCAACTTTATTTTGAGCGTAACTTGCTTACATTTGATGCTAGAAATTTTTTTTATAAAAACAGAAATAAAGCTTTTTTTAAACACTTTAAAAAAGTTGTAATGTGTTTTCCCCAAGAATGCTTCATTATTTGGATATTTCACATTGAATTATTCTATTGGAAATTTTTCGAATATGAACCTATTTTTCATTAGCTATAACTCTGCTTTTGCTAGGTATAGAGACCTAATATATACACCGTTTTTTCACTTTTTGAAAGGCTATAGTTTTGCTAAGAATATTTTTTTCGACAAAATGCTTACGTTTTGAGTTTTTTGCGAAAAACCGTCTAAAAACGTGGTTTGTTGAAAAATGAACATATTCACTTGCAAATAACTCGAAAAGTATCGATTTGGTGAAAACACTCTATAGAACAAAAGTTGCTTAAAATTAGGCAGTTTATCCATTTCGGGACTTATCTTGGACATATATTTTTTCACCCCCCCAGATGGGGTGAAAGTCACCCCCAGGGCAAAAGCACACATCGGCACCATATCACTTTTTTTCTTTGAAATGTTAGCTATGCGTATGCCAAATTTCATGTCAATCCAAGCGGTTCTTTAAAATTTACAGCAAAAACCGTGAAAGAATGTACTAATAAAATAACACTAATTAAGCAAAAAAACAACTTTCTACGTCAACTTTTTTCATGTCATGTAATCGGTACGACCAGATACTGTTTAATTATCTTTAAGATCATAATTGTAGTTAATTTGCCATAAAACCTAATAACAGTAGTTGTGATAATCTCAACATAAAAATATTTATCTAACAATTAACTGCTATATTATAATGACACCGCAATTCAAATGGTTTTCATAATTACTACTAGATATTTCTGAGACTTGGTGATTTTTACAAAATTAACATTTCGTTTATAGAAAAAGAACATGTTTCAAATTCTCTATTGGGAGGGGAGCCCAAGCGGGGATTTTTGCAGTAACTCGAGCGCGTCAGATTATGACATGGGGAGAAACCTTGTACCCTGTAAATGTACCCCTACCGTATATTGGACCCTGCATACAGGGGAGTTCGTTAAGGGGGGGCCCGAAAAATAATCTATCCGTAGGAAAAAAAAAGGTAAGTTAAGTACATGCAGAACAATGTATATTTAAAAAATCTGATGGTTTGAGCGGGGCGTAAGGAAATGGGTGAGTCACAAAGTTTCACAAGAAAAAAACGAATATTTCGAGAAATAAACGTCAGATCGAAAAACTAAAAAATACGTGTTTAATATTTTTTTTAAAATCTATCGAATGATATCAAACACGACCCCCTACGGAGAGGGGTGGGGGTAAATTTAAAATTTTAAATAGGAACCCCGCGATATTTAGCGAAATAAACGTCAAATCTAAAAAGTGCAAAATACACGTATTCAGTATTTTTAAAAAATCTGTCGAATGACACTAAACACTACCCCCCACGGAGGTGGGGTGGAGGGTTACTTTAAAATATTAAATAGGAGCCCCGACTTTTTATTGCAGATTGGGATTTCTTACTTAAAAATAAGTAACTTTTATTCGAGACATTTTTTCGAATTATGGAGAGATGGCACTATAATCGGAAAAAACGATTGTTGGAAATGGAAAATTAAATTAAAAAATGGAAAGACCTCACTTAAATGGAAAACTTTACTTAACTTTTTTTGGTTTTAACACCTAATCTTCACAACTCAATAGGTCACTATAACGCTCGAGTAACTTCAAATTTAGCATACTTTCCTCCCCTACTATAATCTAACATGTCTTCTAGAGTAGATAAATTCCTCTTTTACTCTTTATTCTGTTCAGTGGTTTATAATATAAAAAATATATATTTACTACCTTTTTCATTTATTAGTATTAGAGGAACAATAAACAGCTTTGCCGATCTAGCAGTACTTCAATAAGTACTCTTCATTAACTGTTTCCCCTTCCAGGGGCAAACAAAGATATTGGAAGTATAACTAGATTTCTATCAGGCAGAAAATCAAGCAGGATTTTGATCAGGCCTCGGAACAAACGACCATTTGCAGTGCCTTAAAAGTCTAATCGAAAAATTTATCGAATATAATAGACCACCCGTTCTTATTTTTGTTTACTTCCACAAAGCATTTTTTACAGTGGAAACGGTCGCTATCTTAGACTGTTGTCTCCAATAGACTCTGTAGGCTGTCGAACGTATCGAACTTATTACAAGGCAGAAAATATGCTCTCTGGGCTGCAATATTAAAGCTGTGGCTTGGTGCTAAAAGGGCCAATGTCAATATTTTACTTTTTTTCTACAGCTTTATTTAAAATTTAATATTGACAAAACAAAAAACAAAAAATTGACATTGGCCATTTTAGCACCAAGCCACATACTGTGCCTTGGGGTTAAAATGGCCAATTTGCGATTTGTTTTGGCAATATTAAATTTTAAATAAAGCTGTACAAAAAAGTAAAATATTGACATTGGCCTTTTAGCACCAAGCCACAGAAAGATACTTGGTATCGTAGCTAGATCATAGCTAGCAAAGATAAGATTTTCTGCAACTTATCTTTAAGTATCAATATACGCATAAGAATTCTTATATTATGTTAAGTCTTTAGTGTCCTCTTTTACGGAGTAGAAAGCTGGAGTCCTGCAGAAGATGCCATAAAACGATTAGAGGCGTTTGAAATGTGGTGCTACCGATGTATGTTGAAGGTCTCATATATACCACACAACTAACATAACTATTCTCCAGAGGCTAAGAAAAGACAAAGAAATAATTAACACCGTAAAAAACAGAAAATTGGCTTACTTCAGCCACAGTATGCGTAATAATAAATACCGACTACTACAGTTGATTCTACAAGGCAAGATTGATGGCAAGAGAGGCCCTGGACGTATGTAGACGTACCTCTATCCTGTCTGGCCAATTTTAGGAAGTGGGCTGGTCTAACGTCAACTTATCTACTTCGGGCTGCTGTGAATAGAATAAGATGGGTCAATGTGGTCGCCAACATCTCTGGAAGATAGGCACCTTTAGAAAAATATTATAAGGCAACAATGGAGATGGGAGGGACATGTTGCGAGAATGAAAGATGACAAGTGGACAAAAAAATTGCTTGAATAAAGACCACTGGCAGACAAAGGAAGCCCGGCGACCTCAAAAGAATTTTGACCAATTGGATAGCTGAGACGCAAAACAGAAGAAGATGGAACTATCTGATGGAGGCCTATGTTAACAATGATGATGATAATTTTCCCTCCCCCATGACGATCAGGTGCGTGTAATGAATTTCTTGTGAAATCTGATTATTTTTTCATTTCTAGACTGTGTACAAATTTTCATGTCTCAAATAAAAATCGTTGATCTTAATATTTTGACCCATAACTTGTATATTTATAATCAAAGCCATTCTAAAACCATTTTCAATTTCTATTAAAATTGATTATTTACAAATTAAAGTGTAATATATCAATTAACGTCCTAATTACATTTTGCATTTTGATTCAGACGGTTTTGAAACCAAAGTAGGTTATCGTATTAGTACTTACTTTAAAATCAACAAAAGCATTGTTTGCATAAGTTGATGCGCATATTATTTATCTCTTGCTCGATTTAAAGTATTCAAATTCAAAAATTCGAAATAAACGGGGATTTTTATATTAAAATTCACATGGTTATACAAAAACCTGTCTACAACAAAACGATAATAAAAAAACCTTTTACTTAAAAGTCGAACATAGCAATATAAAGTGTGTTTTTAGATGTGTTGAAATATAAAGCTGAGATCCCATGGAACCTGTCGTGGCACGCCAAGAGAAATAGAAAATATTTAATAGAAAAAGATAAAAACTAAGGACCGGAATCAACGTAAAATAACATTATCCCTCAGAATTTGGGATTTACGATCCTATGGCTAGGACAGAACCCTCTATTTATGGCCGGCGTGGATCGGCGCGAAGTCTCCCATTGTTTGTCGGTAAATGCACATGGTTCAAAGGGAGTCAGGCTGATATACGGTCAGTGCCGTGGTAATTTTACTATGAAGTGGTATAACGACATTGTGTTGGAATTTTTATCAATGTAAGAATTAATCAAATTATGCACCTTCGATACTCGAGTGGATACGTTCCATCGAAATAGTCCGACCGAATTTATCATATATAGTCTGGGCAGATTATCGACGAATAGGCCATTTTTGGGAAAAGTTATTTACCAGCAATTTTATTGCTGGAATCGAATCTTATGATTGTATATATTAATAATATAGATATGCAAAGTCCGCAGATAGTGTGCTACTTTTTTTATAAACAAAATGGCGCCCAAAAATCGTGTTTATTTCAATTTTTGCTGTATAACTCCAAAGATTTTAACTTTACACCAAAAACACCCAAATAAAAATTCACCATAATTAAATTTTGCATAGAGACGTGTTTTTCCCGATTTACTTCGACGAAAATTTTTCCCGGAAAATGCGGGTTTTTACAACAAAATCTTTAACTTTCAACTAAAATTTTAGATAATTGTTTATCAATAATTAAATAACTTGGTAATATAAAAGCTCTTTTCGTATAGATTATAATTCCAGAAGGCGATGGAAATTGAATGAACATAAGAATAACTATGATTTTTAAAAGACACTGTACCTATCTAATGTACTTTACAGAATTAAAATTGGATTATTTATGCGGCCTCAGGAATATTTTAAAATTATAAACAATTTTTTGGCTTATAAACAAATACATTATCTCGAGAAATATTAAATTAAATTAAATCACGAAAACGGTATTGGAAAAAAGCGGCAGGATGCTTCTTTTAAAAGAAAAAACGTTTAATTGTGATGAGTGGTTCCTGAGATACAACCGGTCAAAGTTGACCGGCATTTGCGGCAAAGATATAAACAATAGGATCATAATTTTCGAACCGTCACCTTTTTATTTCGGTCCTATTTCTTCACACCAATTTTCATATCTTTAAAATACTCATAAGATATATTATTATAATAAAAACTATCGATATTACGAGTGAAAAGTGCCAAAAATAGCAAAATTCCAATCAAAAATTAGGTTGGAGAAAATGTAATCTCAAAGTTCAAAATCGGTATACGTTAAAAAAATGCATTTTCTCGGCTTCCATTAAGCAATTTTCTTCATTCTTTTTTTGTTCCCAAGTAACTCGAGTAGAGCCATCTAACTAACGCATTATTAAATGTCAGAGTTGCTTTTGTTTTGTTATAATAAATTAATTTATTTATTATAACAAATTTTTTTAATTTGTTTAAATAAAGGTTGTTTAAATAATTATACAGCTTTCGAATGAAAATATTTGTGTTTTTAATGTTAAAAGGTACACTTGTAGTAAGTTTACCTAAAAAAGTCTGCAACTGGAAAAAATATGTAGTTTTCTTTTCTTATAAAGAAATTAATATATTATAGCAAAACAAAAGCAAGTTTGACATTTAATAATGCGTTATATTTATATTCGTAATATATAAAGTTATTTAATTATTGATAAACAATTATTACTTATCTAAAATTTTAGTTGAAAATTAAAGATTTTGTTGGAAAAACCCGCATTTTCCGGGGAAAATTTTCGTCGAGGTAAATCGGGAAAACCACGTCTCTATGCAGAATTTAATTAAGATGAATTTTTATTTGGGTGTTTTTGGTGTACAGTTAAAATCTTTGGAGTTATAGGGCAAAAATTGAAAAAAAAACATGATTTTGGGGCGCCATTTTGTTTACAAAAAAAGTAGCACACTATCTGCGGACTTTGCATACCTATATTATTAATATATACAATCGTAAGATTCGATTCCAGCAATAAAATTGCTGGTAAATAACTTTTCCTTGTATTTGGCTAATTAGCCCAAAGTAATAGTATTTATTAATTTCATAGTAACGTGGGGCGCTAACTGTGCCCCTCACATTCCATGGGATTCCGTCTTAGGTTAGCAACACTTTATTAATTGGAGACCATTTTGACAGTTGTCAAGTGATTTATGTTTAGCTTGGTTTGTCATTTCAAAATGAATAGACTGATGGCTGAACAACGCTTCCAATTTATTTTGAAAATCATAGTTCTGTTCGAAATATGTATCGCGCACTATGCTCATTTTATGATTAATATAATCATCCATCACAGCAATTAATTCGATTAACTATGGAACGTTTTCGTACTACGTTTACTCTAAACAGTTTACTTTAGACAGAGAAGTCGTACAGCTCATATAGAAGAAGTTGTTGCTGCTGTGGATAGCACAAAGGAAGACCCAAATCAGTCTATCCTTTTAGTGAAAATAGAACAACAAAAAATACTGACACCATCGCTTGGTCCCTCAAATATTATGTAAATAAAGTTTCTTAAAATATATGAAAGGATCTGATTTATGAGGTAATAAGAAACGTTACAAAGACATTTAACAAAACTCGAGTGTTTGTCGATAAAGTAAATATAATACAGAGCCGTATTAAGTTTGTAGATAAAGAAATGTGCGAGGGTCGGTTTGTGATATTTAAAAGGCTGTAACACTATTGATTATATATTTTTCAATTTTATAAATGCTTTGGACCTAAATATTCATTACAGCCAAGAAGATAGTAGGAAGACTATGCATATAGTTTAACATAGACAAAATTTTATGACTGTTGTTAAATTTGATAATAAAGCTGTTTTATATCAAAGAAGACTTACCGTAGAGTGCCTCCAATACGTAATAAGATCCCGTATATTGCTACTGGGCGCCAACAGCAAAAAATCCCTCCATTCATCATAGCTGATATTCAGACTACCATCCTGATCCATCCTACAACAAAACATTGGTGAAGCAAACAGTAGTAAAAAAGTTACTTACAGAAATTACTCAAAATAAATCAAAATGTACAGTTATTCAAATAAAAATTAAACAAAACTCATCTACATTTGTCTACTATGGGCTCTTGATATAGCAAACTACTATTATTTACTAATGTGTTAATAGAAAACTGTAACAAACCTTCACGTCATGTAGACAAAAAGAACCGATGCTTCATTTGAAAATAAAAAACATTGTTTCAATGCTTTTACTAGCCAATAAAAAATTAAGTGTTAATTAAAAACAGCTTATGTTTCATTACGGTCGGTCCAGAGATGATCCACCATCCCCATACGTACCTACGTTTCGGTCTCTCCAGACCTCTTCAGTGGAACTACATGAACACCTCTGAATCGAAACGAAACCAAGCTGCTGTGACATAATCATGTCACCCGACTGTTTTCAGCTCCTGGCCTATTTATTATAATTTAACAGACCCTCTTTGTTTGCTGAATTTGATTTATTTGTTTGTGAATGCTTTTAAAAGGGGGACCTTTTTAACAGGTACACACCTCGATATTTCTTTTTCATTTTAGAAAATACTTATTTGATATTTATGTAAATAACCCTTCGATTGTTATTCTAGAATAAGATGAATTCTTCCGTAATAATCTTTCTTATTCTGGAACACTGTAATAATGTATAAATAGGGGTTTTTGGAATTAGTAGGTCAGTTGTGAATTTGAAACCGTCGGTGTATGTACTTTGATATGTAATGGGCGCGGTATATTTTTTTGAATTTGTAATTAGATAAATTAGTATATTTGGTGTAATAAATAAATTAGATACCTATCGTAGTTTGTAAAATAAAGGATATAAATTCAGTGTTTTTCATTTCTTTATAAGTAAGTTATTAAAAATAAATAAAGTCAACTAAAACTAAACATTAGTGCCTAAAAGTTCATAGAAAAGACAGTTTTGTAAAACTGCCTTTTTAAGCAGAATTATGAAAACAATTCTGCGTATCGGATGCTGTAGCGGCAGTGACATCTATTAGATACAAAAAAGGAAGTCCCAGATCTAAACAATAAATCTGGAGGAGACGACGAATAAAGGAGACGAAAGGGTTCTACAATATGCAGTCACATTCCGTGTATTCGTCTAGGGGAGCGTTCAAGTATTATGTAACGCAATTTTTGAAAAATTTTGACCCTCCTCCCCCTTGTAACGCAGCGTAACGTTTTTCTGTACCCCCCCCCCCCTACCAAAACGTTACGTAACACCCAAATGACCATTTTAACCTAAATGGAACAATTATGTTGCGAAAAGTACCGGAGAGTCCGTAAAAAATTGATTTAAACGCATTTGTGGTAATAATAAAAACTTAAAATAATAATCTTTTACTACTAATTTTTTGCGTTTTCCCTAGTTGACCCCATCCTTTATTACATACTTTTTTGGCTTCATCCTTTATTGTTTTTCTCATGTATTCTTCTATTTTAACTTTTTTTTAATAAAATCTTAAAATAAAATAACATTTGGCAATAAAATTAGAAATGAAAATAACAAATTTATTTATCTACCATTTTATTTAAAACAGCCAGGAAGAGCTGTTGATGTAAATCACCCTTTTTTGACGACATTTAATTAATTAAAGTATGAATTTATTCCCTTTTAACAACACTGACAAGGGCAATACGTTTTGTCTGTATTACGTATTTAAAACACGAATGAATACTGCAGAACACTGAGAAACATAGACTGCATATGGACTTCAGAAAACGAGTAGACAAACGATTTAGGACTCTTAAAATTTCTTTGGTCTGAATCCCATCTGTAACCTGTATCTTTTCAGCTTTTGTTCTCCAAAAAGGTCGAACTAATTATGGCAAACATGTGTTATACTGTTCTTGATTTGGTGACAAATTTGAAGAATTTTCACTTGAATAGATACTACATTATCCTATTGTATTTGTAGAACGGCCGGAACATGAGCGGATCATAAGGGACAATATAATACAATCTAGGGATTCTCCGTAAAATATAAACGAAAGTTGCCAAGTTTTGAGATTTTGATTCCGTAGTCTTTTTTATTACATAAATTAAAAAACGTAACGCACCGTAACGTTTTACAAGACTACCCTCCCCCCAAGCTGCGTTACGTAATACTTGAACGCTCCCTAGGAAAAAATAATACTAGTGCAGTCACTGAAAGTTTTCACCTCCGATTTATTTCGTTGAACCTCCATCGATTTTCATGAAAACTGGTGGGTAGTTAGAGGATACCTCAAGGAACAAAGGTGACATGATGCCAACTTGCGCTTTTACCCTGGGGTGGATACCACCCCTTCTCGGGGGGTGAAAATTATTTTATTGAAATAATACCATAAATCGATAGAGGGACAAATTCTAAGCAAATTTTGTAATATAAAGCTATTAATATAAATCAATACTTTTTGAGATATTAAAGATCTCTATAAAGGCTATAGCGGGATAAATGGTCAAAAATGCCCCCGCACCGATCAGCCCGCTACTTATGTTTTCGATAAAGGATATAAAATTATGCGCTCATGCTAATTTTTAGCTTCCCAGAGGTCCTAAAACGTCTTAAATCGAGAAAAGAAGAATTTTTAGATTTTATTTTTTTTGTGAGCGCAGAAAAAATTCAAGACGTTGTATCTTTTGAATACAAAACAACCTAATTTTATTCAGATTTTTGTAATGAAAAATGAACCCTGAAAAATTTTTTGAAATTTTCAAAAAATTTTTAGGTTATGATAATATGATTTGGCCAACTTTTAAATAGTATTTTTTGTGTACTTTTTGCCGTTCTTTTAAATAGCAGAGGCGGAATTTTTAATATCTGAGCGGAAAGAACGAAAAAATCGAAAAAACCGTTTTTGGCTGTCTTGAGATGCATCTCGGGACAGCCAATTTTAGGATTTAGGATCCTGACTACAACAACTGAAAAAAAAACCAATATTGTGAATTTTGTCATAAAATTTGGTATGTGGGGTTATAATAATATTTGAAACAACTTTTCCAAATAACTTTTATCGATATCTGTAACGCGAAGCAAATCAAATCGCATATCGAAAATTCACCCTGTTTGTAGTAGGTTTGTAAAGTTCAAATTGATTGCATTGAAGTATTGAACCAATTATTAATGTGTATTAATAAATAATGTTTATATAATTATGTGTAATAATATAATATAATATACAGAGTGAGTTTTATGTATGGAAACCCTCAATTATCTCGGAAATGGCTTGCACGATTTTTATCGATTGGGGTGGATTGGGGTTTTCTAATGTGGCCGATATTATAGTAATACATACTTACATTGTTGTCAGATCTTCCGTTTTTCTGAAAATCTAATTTACTTTCTTATTTTAAATGGAACACCCTATATATTTTTTGCGTTTTTAAGTCCTTAAGAAATGCTGATTATTTTCCATGTTATATTCCCTAAAAGGCAATAATTTCGGGGTTATTGCTACATTTATTTAAAAAAACTTTTTTAACAAATTATAAAAATCAATGTTTTCGGCCTGTGTAGACATTATTTTACGTTCTTTGGACCATTGGTAACAAAAAAGTTCTCTTGTAATTTTTCTCTAAAGTTAATCGTTTTCGAGTTAAAAATAAGTTAAAGCTGAAAAGAAATCGAATAATTACGATTTTCAAGGTTAAAAAACACAAATCAAAAATATTATTTTTGAAACTGTCAAGTATAGAAATTCAAGCTAAAGCCTTATTTTATCAGTTACCAATAAGTAATTTGATCTAGTTTCATTCTAAAATATTGTTTTTTAGTTGGTAATGCAGCCCTAGCGCCCGTCCTCTCATATGCGCTTCATTAGCATTTATTAAAAAGCAATGTTTTAGAATAAAACGTGCCAAAAAATTTTATAGCGAGCCCCTGGAAGAAGAGTTTTGGGTACTCCAATAATTTTTTTTATTTTTGTTTTTGAACCTTGAAAATAGTTTATAACTCGAAAACGATTAACTTTTACAAAAGACCTTTTTTTGTTCCCAATGATCCAAAGAACGTAAAATAATATCTACACAGGCGAAAAAAATTGATTTTTATAATTTCTTTAATTTTTTTTAAATAAATGTAGCAATAACTCCGAAACTATGGCATTTGGGTATAGAGAATATAATATAAAAAATAATCAGTATATTTTAAGAACTTCGAAACACAAAAAATATACAGGGTGTTCTATTTGAAATAAGAAAGTTCATTAGATTTCCAGAAAAACAGAAAATCTGACAACAATGTAATTATCACTGTAATATCGGCTGCATTAGAAAACCCCTACCCACCAAAACCTATGAAAAACGTGCAAGTCGTTTCCGAGATACTTGAGGGTTTTTATACATAAAACTCACTCTATAAATATTATAATCAGGGCCGCGCCGTCCACGTGTGCAATGTGTGCGGTGCACACAGGCGCCAGTAATTAAGGGGCGCCACTAGAGTTATTTTAGAGAATTTTTAGTTATTTTTTTGAATTGCGTATATTTTGGGCATATTTTGAGCCATTTAATGTTTTGCACAGAGGCGCTACTACGTGCTGGCGCAGCACTGATTATAATAATTATAATAATATTATATTAATACGCATTAATTGGTTCAATATTTCAATGCAATCAATTTAAACTTTTTATGATAAAACTAGTGAATTAGTCAGTATTCTCATTGTATATTTTGAATCTATAAAAAATACGACTATATTGGTTGCAATAAATTATCGAATTGATAAGATACAGTGTGTCGCATTTAAGATAAAGACACCCCTAAGTTTCGGCTATGAAAATATATACAGATATGAAATTTTGCACAGTCGTACAGGTTGATGGTTCACAATTTTTAAAATAAGTCCTGAACTTTAAATTATTTTAAACGCGGCCTACTGCGAATCCACAAACAGGGTGAATTTCCGATATTCGATTCGATTTGCTTCGCGTTATAGATATCGATAAAAGTTATTTGGAAAAGTTGTTCCAAATATTATTATAACCCCACATACCAAATTTTATGACAAAATTCACAATTTGTGTTTTTTCAGTTGTTGTAGTCAGGATCTTAATCCTAAAATCGGCTGTCTCGAGATGCATCTCGAGACAGCCAAAAACGGTTTTTTCGATTTTTTCGTTCTTTCCGCTCAGATATTAAAAATTCTGCCTATGCCATTTAAAAGAACGGCAAAAAGTATACAAAAAATACTATTTAAAAGTTGGCCAAATCATATAATAATCTAAAACTTTTTTGAAAATTTCAAAATTTTTTCCTGGGCTCATTTTTTATTACAAAAATCTGAAAAAAAAATAGGTTGTTTTGTATTCAAAAGATACAACCTCTTGAATTTTTTCAGATTTTTTAAAGTAAAATTGCGCTCACAAAAAAATAAAACTTAAAAATTCTTCTTTTCTCGATTTAAGACGTTTTAGGACCTCTGGGAAGCTAAAAATTTGCATGAGGGCATAGTTTTATATCCTTTATCGAAAACATAAGTAGCGGGGGTGATCGGTGAGGGGGCATTTCTGACCATCTTATCCAGCTATAGCCTTTGAAACAAATTAGCAACTGTGCATGCAATCTTGTTGAACTCTAGACTCATATAAAATGTTTTATTTTCAAATGAAGTGTATGAATACATTTCAAGAGATTTGAGATTGAAGTTAAGAATAGATCATTAAAATTAAATCTCGAGAAATGTACACTTCTAGTGGTAGTTGAGACTGAGTGTGTACAATAAAAACTCGTCAAAATAACAAAACATTAGCCAATGTATTTATACGTATATTAAATTAACTTTACAAGTTTTTTGTTTTCCATTTATCCCCCAATTGTTGCGTAGTATCCTAAGAGACAAATAGTTTGTTCTCCCCTCTACAGGGTGGACCAAAGAGACATCAATCAAATCATAAACTCAACGTAGAATACATTACAAACTATAAGTTTTTAAGTAAATTCTGTAAGAAATTTCTCCAAGTGTTTGCTACGCCCCTGTTAGTCAAATAGTTTACCCATAATAATCATATCGGGTAGTTGTCACCGAAACCCTCTAGACCAGGGCGCATCTGTAAAAATATTAGTATATTTGGATGTTGAGAGGTGACTCATATTTTTTTGCAGAAATTGCTTGAAAATAACTCATATAATAATATTTGAGTTATCCTACCACTCAAATAGGTCCGGACCATTGTTTAAATAATCAAAATGTCAAAACATAAATGAAAAATTCGATTTTTTTCTTCGTTTTTTGATTATAACTTTAAAAGTATTCATTTCCGAGAAAAGTTGCACTACCATAAAAGTTGCGTAATTAAATTTACTACAATATAATATTGGTTAAAAATTTTAAAAATTGTCACCCTTGTTGCAAAATAGCAATAATTGCGAAAAAACCATAAAAAACAAATATTCGCATTTTACGTTTTTCAACTATTTATGTTACACTTAGGACTTTCATATTTCACCCAGAAAAACTTTATGATACGAGTATAATAAAACAATATTGTAAATTTCATTAACATCGGTTTAATAGATTTTGCAAAATAAATTTTTGCAATCCAGCTTTCGCAAAAAAATTCATTTTTTCAAAAGATTGCAGGACTGAAAATAAAGCAGACAGCAAGTTGAATATTTTTTTACATGTAGAAGAATACTGTACCTTTCATTTCCAATTTGCAAAATTAAAATCGGTTAACTACCCCGACGTCAAGAATTTTTTTAAATAAACATTAATTTTTGGTGCTACGCGCAGGATAGCGGATACGTTTGCTCTGATTGGGCATTCCAATGACCTTTTATAATGATTGATAAATTTTAATTTTTATTACATTTCGATACAAATAAAAAAAATTGTTTATTGCAAAATAAAAACACATACTCTGTCCTTTGAAATAACACTTTTTTAGCAAAAACTTTCTTTGTTCATATATTTTAACTTAGAAAATAAAAGTTTATTATTTTTAAACATATACAAAATTGTTTAAACAATATTTCACAAACAATAATCAAATTAGTTTGATTTTTGTGGAATTAAAATATTAAAATACAACAAAATATAGAGCAAAAAAATAATACATTAGATAAAGATTTTAAGAAATTTTGGTAGAAATCAACTTGTGTGAATCGAACACCGCTGTCCTGCGCGTAGCACCAAAAATTAATGTTTATTTAAAATAATTCCTGACGCCGTGGTAGATAACCGATTTTAATTTTGCAAATGGCAAATGAAAGGTACAGTACTCTTCTATATGTAAAAAAAATTCAACTTGCTATCTGCTTTATTTTCAGTCCTGCAACATTTTGAAAAATGAATTTTTTTGGCGAAAGCTGGATTGCAAAATTTATTTTGCAAAATCAATTGGACCGATCTTAGTGAAATTTACAGCATTGTTTTAATATATCATAAAGTTTTATTGGGTAAAATATGAAGGTCCTAAGTGTAGCATAAATGGTTGAAAAACGTAAAATGCGAATACTTGTTTTTTATGTTTTTTCGCCATTATTGCTATTTTGCAACAAGGGTGACAATTTTTAAAAATTTTTGTCCAATTCTATATTGTAGGAAATTAATCTTGTTCTGAAGCTATTTTTTTGTGGCATTTTTATAATCAAGTATATTCAAATGGGAAATAAGCCACAATTTTACCTAAAAATGATTTTATTAACGTTTCGACGCCCAAGTCGGGTGTCGTTGTCAAAATACAAAATAATACTAAATAAACAAAAATGTTGCTGCTTAGTAAAAAATTCTTCTAATAATTTATTTAATCTGACTCATTTATATCGGCAATTCAGACACGTATTATACATTTTAAAGTAGAGACTTTAAAATGATATTGCCAATATTGATGAGTTGCGTTCCTGGGACGACTTTACTAAAAGATAGTTCATTCGATTACATGAAATCAATCCCAACTCAAGAATATCCGCCACAAAAAATCATAGCATGTGATCTGTCTTTAAAAAGACAACCAAATGCAACGGTGGCACTGAAATTCTCGCGTTAGAGATTCCATAGTAAATCACGAGGGAAAACCAGGAAAAACCTCGTGATACTATCCCGACATCGTAAGTATTTGGGTTTACATTTAGTTTACTCTCAAAAAATAATACCAAATTCTGACTTGATATTTTAAATTTTAAATAATATATAATATATTTAATAACATATCGAGTTAGTGCATATTTAGTATTTTAGTATTATTTAAAATTTAAAATATCAAGTCAGAATTTGGTATTATTTTTTGAGAGTAAACTAAATGTAAACCCAAATACTTACGATGTCGGGATAGTATCACGAGCTTTTTCCTGGTTTTCCCTCGTGATTTACTATGGAATCTCTAACGCGAGAATTTCAGTGCCACCGTTGCATTTGGTTGTCTTTTTAAAGACAGATCACATGTTATGATTTTTTGTGGCGGATATTCTTGAGTTGGGATTGATTTCATGTAATCGAATGAACTATCTTTTAGTAAAGTCGTCCCAGGAACGCAACTCATCAATATTGGCAATATCATTTTAAAGTCGTCTACTTTAAAATGTATAATACGTGTCTGAATTGCCGATATAAATGAGTCAGATTAAATAAATTATTAGAAGAATTTTTTACTAAGCAACAACATTTTTGTTTATTTAGTATTATTTTGTATTTTGACACCGACACCCGACTTGGGCGTCGAAACGTTAATAAAATCATTTTTAGGTAAAATTGTGGCTTATTTCCCATTTGAATATACTTGATTGTAGGAAATTAATTACGCAACTTTAATGTTAGTGCAACTTTTCTCGGAAGTGAATACTTTTAAAGTTATAATCAAAAAACGAAGAAAAATTCGAATTTTTCCTTCATTTTTTGACATTTTGATTATTTAAACAATGTTCCGGACCTTTTTGAGGGGGAGGATAACTCAATTATTATTATATGAGTTAATTCCAAGCAATTTTTGCAAAAAAATATGAGTCACCTCTCAACGTCCACCTCAAAACAGATCCGCCCTGGACTACTCATAGAGTAGGATAGGATAGAACTGTGAACGTCTTTCATTTGTTTAGAGTACCAACTCTCGTTTATTTGTATTATAAAATATAATTTGAAAGCCACACGTTAGCAAACGCCGCTTATTATTGCATAGTTAATTAAGTTTATTAGTATCAAAGACAACGCTCTTAGTTCATGTTCTAGTTAGTTCCATTTAACATTAATAAAAAGTGCTAATGTGTTTGTGTTCGCGGTGGACTAGTGGAATCGGCAGCATAAACAGGTGAGATAAGAACTTTGACCAGATCTTCTTTTAGCACTAGTAATAAAGTTAGTCATTAGATTATATATATATATATATATATATATATATATATATATATATATATATATATATATATATATATATATATATATATATATATATATATATATATATATATATATATATCGGGTGTTCTACAGCATTCGCCGTTTCCCGCATCCTATTCGCCATGCTTTTCGGTCACGAATATCTTCCTCGTTGAGTTGTCAACTGTTCATTGCTTTCTTTTCTCTACATCTTGTATCCATGTTCTCTTCGGTCTGCCTCTTTTTCTTCTCTCGGGTGGTACATACTGGATTATTTTCTTGGGCCATCTTGTTGGTCCCATTCTCTGGACATGCCCGTACCATATTAATCTTTTTTGTTCTATTCTGTCTATAATATCCTTTTCTACTTCCATTCTTTCTTTTATTTCTTCGTTTGGGATATGCTGCAGTTTAGATATTCTGCAGCTTCTTCTAAGCGCGTCCATTTCTAAAGCTTGAAGTCTTTTATTTTGTCGGTCTTTTACTTCCCACACTTCCGAGTTGTACAGGACAATTCCTTCCACGATAGTTTGGTAGATTTTTTTCTTTGCCTGATTTTGCAGTCCTGTACTCCACCATATGCCATTTAGCTGTTTTATAGCTTTTCTTCCTTGACTTATTCGATATTCTATATCTTGATCGCATGTGGAGTTTTTGTCAAAAATTGAACCTAGATATTTAAATTCATCACATCCTTTTATGTATTCCCCTTCTAATTCTAAGTCTTCAGTATCACCTCCGACTACAAGGTATTCAGTTTTCTCCATGCTCATTTCCAAACCCCATTTTTGGTACTCCTCTTTCAATTTTCTAATCATGTAACTGGCGTCATCTTTATCAGCAGCAATCACAACTTGGTCGTCAGCAAATAGCAACGTATACAAATAAGAATCTCCTACTGGTATCCCCATTGTTTGGCATTTCCTAGTCCAATATTTTAACACATGTGTATTTAAATTTTAAATAAAGTGGGCGACAGACAGCATCCCTGCAAAAGGCCTTTCGAAGTTTCAAAGGTATTTGAAAGTTTCGTTCCAATTTTAATTGCTGTTGTTGCATTAGCATAGAGATCTTTTATTGTTTGGATGTATTTTCTATTTAAAGTGGTTTGTTGTAATACCTCAAACATTTTTTCTCTGGGAACGGTATCGTATGCTTTTTTTAAGTCTACAAATACCATGTGAGTTTCTAGATTTCTAGCAGAACGTTTTTCTAGTAATTGCCTTATGCAGAAAATGTTATCTGTGCATGATCTACCTGCCCTGAATCCACTTTGTTCTTCGGAATCTTGAATCTTGCCACTCCTTTTCTATCCGTTTCTTTATTATTCGTCCGTACAGTCTTCCAACTGAGCTGGTCACACTAATGCCTCTGTAATTATTACAATTTTTTCTACCACCCTTTTTGTATATAGGGGTAGTTATGGAGTTTTTCCACTCAGAGGGCACGCCACTATTGCCTGAAAGGCATCCGTTGAATATTTCAACTAAAATTTCTTTTGCCTGTGTCGTGCTGTGCTTAATGAGTTCAATTGGAATACCTCCGGGACCAGGAGCTTTATTGTTTTTCATTTCTCTTAACGTTAGTTCTAGTTCTTGAATAGTTATATCTTCTAGTTGTTCCAGGTTGTTTGGGGCGATGATGGTTTGCCTTACATATTCCTGTCTATTCTCTTGCAATAGGTTTCTAAAGTATGTTTCCCACTCGTTTATACTTATAAGGGATATCTGGCATCTTTCTTGTACGTTTTGTCTTGTATTTGATATTGTTCTCCAAGCTTCTCTGCTTTTTGTTCCTCCCATAAGAGTGTCTATTTCTTCACATTTCTTCAGCCACATATTTTCTTTGGTTTTAATCACTTCTTTTTTTGTTTCCATTCTTATTCTTGCGTAGGTTTTTCGGTCTTCTGAGCAATTGGTACTGAGCCATTTTTGATATGCTTCTTTTTTTCCCTCGTCTTTTCTTTTAAAGAATCTGTAAACCAAGGGTGATTAGTGTTATTTGAGGATTTTTCCCCTAACGCTTCGAATACAGCTTCATGTAAGCACTTTTTTAGCCGATCATATTTTTCATCTGCTGTTCTTGTATTAAACTGTGTATTGGATATCTTTTGGCTCAGCCTTAATTTAAAAAGAAAGGAGATTTAATTATCTTTCAGTGCGTCGATGTTGTATTTGTACTGAGTTTCTTCAATTTTGTTGTTCAAGATATATGGAAAGTATAGATCTGCTCTGAGTAAAAAGTGGTCAGTTCCACATTCTGCACCTCTATAAACTCGTACATCTTTCGTCACAATTGATGATTTCTGCTTCATGATGACGTAATCTATAATCGATTTCAATTGTCAGGTTGGCTGCGTCCATGTGTATTTATGGATGGATCTGTGTTGAAAAAATCCATTCGTTATCCGTAAGGAATACGCTTCACATAGTCCCACAAGTCTTGTTCCATTGTTGTTAACAGTTTCTTCGCCAAATCTTCCCACAATGTCGTCATTGATCTTTGACCCAGTTCTGGCATTGAAGTCGTCCATCATGATAATCTCTTTTCGATTGCTGATTTTTGAGATGGTGTCCGCTAGGCTTTCCTCAAATTTATCTTTTACATCCTGGTTTGAATCATCGGTAGGAGCATATACAACAAATATTTCTAATTCTCTGTTATAGAGTTTTAGACCTACTCTTAAAATTCGTTCATTTACGTATTCCCAATCTTTTATACTTTTCTTATATTTCTTGCGTATTGCAAATGATACTCCTGACTTTGCTCTGTTCTCCTTCTTCACTCCGCTGTAGATATGAATGTAGTTTTCCTTTTGTTCCATTCCAGTTCCTTTCTTTTTTGTTTCTGTTAGAGCGCAGACATCTATGCGATTCATTTTTAGTTCTTCAAAATATTATGTTTTGTAGAGATTCCTTGAATATTCCATGTTCCGAAAATCATCGTCCGATGATTAGTCATTAGATTAAATATTTGTTAATTCTTTTATTCCTTTATTCTCACATTGAGTGCAGTGTCATCTGCGCATCTTATGTTTTCAAGATTTTTCCGTTTATTGATATACCCTGTTTTTCCTCTGATATTGCTTCCTTAAGAGCACACAGTAGCGATCAACAGGTAGCAACAAACGCGGTCCAAGATTGCGAAAGTTCTGCGAACTTTCAAAAGTGAGGCAACAGTGCGTCGGTAACTCGACACTGACAGCGACGTTTATACTATCAAAAACAATAATTTTTATAAACATAGGCGCGCAATGTTGCCAAGTCAGTGACGTTCGATTTCTTGTTATAAAAAAATCGATTTTTAGTAGTTCCAATGTGACACAAAATCTAGGCACGGGATAAAAAAGTTTATTTGAAGAAAGTGTATTTTTTTGTCTTTCTTAATGGCGGCACAGGCTCCTTTTTTCAATATTTTATTAAATTATAGAGTAAATTCCACATACTAACATATTTCTGAAACTGGGCTCTGTACCGCCATTCTTTATTATATTACGAATATGTGTGCCAAAAAAAATATTCAAAATTAGAGCCGCAATCTTGGAACGCGTTTGCTGCTACCTGTTGATCGCCACTGTTTGCTCTTAAAAATAGCTTCGCTGTAGGTACAGATTGAATAACAATGGAGACAACACACAACCCTGTCTAACACAACTTTTGATTTCTATGGATTCCGTTTCGACATTTTCGATTTTAACCTTTGCTTTTTGATTCCAGTACAAAATGACAATAACCCGTATATCTCGACTGTCCACATTCTCTCCTATTAAAAGTTCTATTAGGGGAGTGCATATAGATTTTCACTTCGGAAAAAATCAAACAAGATAGAACTTTTTGTAATTTCATTAAGAAATGTTTAATAAACAACATATCAAAAAGTTCTACTCGAGAAGTGCGTGCTTCATTTTTTATTAAACAAATGAACTACGAAATTAGATGTTTTTGTAAATAACTCACAAAATATAAATTTTAGAAAAAAACTGACTTGACCATTGAAAAATTTACAAAGAAAATGACAGAAAATTTTACAAAAAACCTTATATAAAGAATTTTCTAAAATTAAATCTGTATCTTCTATAATTTTTTATTTATAACGCTAAAGTCACCCTTCTCACAAACATTGGCGCACTGTAAACTAACGTACGGTGAAGTGCATGGTTGAGTTATTTTAATGTAATTCTTTAACTAATGGATCAAAATTAATTTTACAAATTGAACATGAAAGAAGAATAATTAAGCTATCTTATGGTTACAATAGAAAGACATAAAATGTATGGTCATAAGTACGGTGTAGGCGGAAAGTGAGCCTTACATGAATTTTGTTTAAAAATGATTTAAAAATGTGGAACTAATACAATTTTTCTTATCAAACTCTCAATTTTGCACAACTTACCTTTCAAACATATTACTAAATGATGTTTCATTTAAAAAAAATCTCAAAAATTTAATTCAAATGATATGTCTCAAAAAATGTAATTTTTGAAATCTTAGTAGTTTTATAGAATTACCACCATTTTAAGACGGTATTACTCAAGTTTGAACAGATCTATTACAGTTTTATAAGTACTTTTTTAAAGCTTGGGATGTAATCTTTAAAATGCACTAAATTACTTTACCTTAGAAAAGAAATAAACTATTTCTTTTTGAGATAATTAGGAAAGATAACAAAAATGTAGTACAAAAACCGAAAATTACCAGCTAAAAAAATGTTTATACAAAGTGATCAAAACTTGTTTCTGTAAAACTTACCTAAAAAACATTTAATAATAAGCTTCAACAATAATAAATGTTCAGTAAAAAAAATTTTTTAGCTCTTATACAGTATGTCTGCGTAACTTGGAACCTATTGATAACTTTTTTATTATCAGTTTTACGAAAAAAAGTTATTCCTTCTAAAATACTCTGCATGGAATATAATCTAAGATGCAATCATCAAATATCAAATTTAATTAATTTTATACGAGCTATCTAAAAAAATATGAATTTCACTCACGAGTAAAGTACCTTTACATTTCACAATATCGAAAAGTGTTATTAAGAAAATTTTGTTTGGAATTAAAAAATTTGTTTTAGTGTTCAATTACATCCTTCTAATTAAAATATTGTGAATAATAAAGGCACTCAACTCTTAAGAAAAATTAATATTTTTTACATACCTCGTATAAAACTTAAAAAGTTTGATATCTGATGGTTGTATCTTAGATTTTAGACCAGGGAGAGCATTTTATGAAGATTAACTTTTTTTCGTAAAAGTGATAATAAAATAGTTATCATAATTGTAATAAAATGATGATGAGTATCCGTAATTTGAGAAAAAATTGATTTTTTTCAATTAGAATGATGTATGTAATTGTATATTTAAACATAGTTTTTAATTTCAAACAACTTTTCATAATATCATTTTTTGATATTCTGGAATATAAAGGTACTTTTAACGTAATTCATATTTTTGACATAACTCGTATAAAATTGATAAAATTTGATATCTGATGGTTAAGTTTTAGATCTTTGACCATCCAGAGCATTTTATGAAGAATAACTTTTTTTTCGTAAAATTGATAATAAAGAAGTTTTCCATGTGGTTCCTAGCTACGCATACATACTGTATAAGAGCTTCTGTATAAGAATTTTCAAATTGCAATGCCATATTCGGATTCAGCACAATCAAAAACAAAATAGAAACATGTTTGATCAAAGTAAAATGATGAATTTAACGATATTTTTAAAATTATTTATACAAAACAATTGTTATTGTTTAAACAATTAATAAACAATTAGCGGCCAAATTTGCGAGTTTTACTTTAAGAAGTATATAAACTAACAAAAAAAGTTTTAGAAAAATATAAGCTTGTTTGAATTTTTCCGAAACAATGCAGGTTTTTGTTCTAATTGCACTCCCCTATGTTGTATAGACCTTATTGAATAGATCTAAAAGTATAATATGCAGTGTTTCTTCGTCAATAAATTTAATAAGTTTACAGTGCGCCAATGTTTGTGAGAAGGGTGACTTTAGCGTTATAATTAAAAATTTTTAGAAGATACAGATTAAATTTTAGAAAATTCTTTATATAAGGTTTTGTGTAAAATTTTCTGAATTTTTCAATGATCAAGTCAGTTTTTTTCTAAAATTTATATTTTCGGAGTTATTTAAAAAACATCTAATTTCGTAGTTCATTTGTTTAATAAAAAATAAAGCACCCACTTCTCGAGTGGAACTTTTTGATATGTTGTTTATTAAACATTTCTTAATGAAATTACAAAAAGTTCTATCTTGTTTGATTTTTTCCGAAGTGAAAATCTATATGCACTCCCCTATTACTGCTTACAGCTTTTTATTCCCATTTCTATCTCCCTCAGTATTATTTTAATATTTCGGTTCTCTTGCATTGTATAAGATGATCAAGCCATCTAGCTCTTTGGGCTCGTAGTTTGGCCGTAATTAGTGGTGTTCCGTAAATCCTCATTATTTCTTTATTAGTTTGTCTTCTTCAAATATTCTCTGCCGTCTGTATTCCTCCGAAAAATTTTCTAAGCACTTTTCTTTCACAGATATCTACTTGCTTTTCTTTCTGCTGGTTCATAATCTACATTTCGCTGGCAGACATCATCTGGGCCTGATTAATGTCTCGTAGACTCATCATAGTTTAGCTAGTTATTGACACTTTTTCGCTAAAGATTCTATCGCTCTGCTCCCCTTCATTAATCCCTATGCCTCTTTTCGTTCTTTTCTCGTGTTCGTTAAGGTTAATCCTAAGTATTCAAATTCTGGTAGTTTTTCAAAACTACTTTCCCATTTTCATTTGATTATGCAAACTTCGTTCCCATGTTATTCTTCTGTAGATTTCCTCTTTTCCGATTTTCGCATTCATGTCTCTAATGATAATTTCTTATGTCGCATTTTTGTGTATTTCCTATTAGGATTCTTACCTTTTCGTAAAACTCTGGTTTGGTTTCCTACTTTCTCGCACACCATGAATCCCACTCTAAAATATCTCTTGATATCCCCTCTTGAGCAGGATGCTATTTCCTATTTTTATTATTTCACTTCCCAGTTGTTTCGTTTAAATTTCATTTTCCGTTTTTTGACTTGTACTATACAGGGTGAATCATACATACTCCTACCTCGTATAGAGGCTCCTATGGTGAATAACAAATGACCATTAAAAAGTGTCTGCTCCCATTGTTTAATAATATACAGGGCGAGTTTCGCATTTTGACAGAAATTTGTATTCGTCATAATTTTTGAACGGTCAGATCGATGTGTCTCTTATTTTGGCCAATCGTTACACTATTACCACCTAATCAACTGATTTATTCAAACTAGAAAAAAATCAGGTCCGGCTTTAAAAAATTAGTTCGTTTGGGTCTTAGAAAAAATTTCACCCTGTATACGCTCTTTGAAAACTCTAATATGAATTTTACAAATTAGACAAATAGGCAATTAAAATTTCATATTTATTTTTTTCCGCACACGATTACTTAATTTTTTATAAAAAAATCAAATTTGACTATGAATTAAAAGTTTGGTAAAGTGAACCATAGATTTAAAAAAAAAGCTTTTATTAAAAAAATTAATTTTTTTTTAACAAATATTTAATTTATGTTACCATCCAATCAACTGATTTATTCAAACTAGAGAAAAATCAGGCCCGGATTTAAAAAATTAGTTCGTTTTGGTCTTAGAAAAGATTTCACCCTGTATATGCTTTTTGAAAACTCTAATATGAATTTTACAAATTAGACAAATAGGCAATTAAAATGGCATGTTTATTTTTGTCCCCACGCGATTACATATTTTTTTATTAAAAAATCAAATTTGTCAAATTGGAATTTTAACCTAAAAATTAAATCACGGTTTAACTCGCTACAACTCTGTTCCATTTTAATAATTTTTACCATTGTGAAGACTATGAAAATGGTTGTAGACTTTCAGTCTTCTTCTCGTAAAAGTTATGAATTTTTAAAAATAAAAGGTGCAGATTCGTGAACTGCAAAGTTAAATCGCAAAAATTAAGTGAAAAAATTTAAAATTTATCTATTTGATCACGTCTATGTTAAACTATAGAGTCCAAAAGAAGTGTTATGGGGAGTTTTAGATCTAGAGGTGTTATAGAAAAAAAAATGGTAAAACTTTTAATTTTAAGAAAAACGTTGTTTTTGTAAATTAATTTTTGTAAAAAAGTTAATTTTTTTAAATCTATGCAAAAACTTTGCCAAACTTTTTATGCATAATCAAATTTGATTTTTTAATAAAAAATTAAGTTATCGTGTGGCGAAAAAAATAAATATGCCATTTTAATTGCCTATTTGTCTTATTTGTAAAATTCATATTAGAGTTTTCAAAAAACGTATACAGGGTGAAATTTTTTCTAAGACCCAAACGAACTATTTTTTAAATCCGGGCCTGATTTTTTTCTAGTTTGAATAAATCAGTTGATTGGGTGGTAACATAAATTAAATATTTGTTCAAAAAAAATTCATTTTTGTAATAAAAGTTAATTTTTTTAAATCTATGGTTCACTTTACCAAAACTTTTAATTATTCATAGTCAAATTTGATTTTTTTTATAAAAAAATAAGTAATGGTGTGGGGAAAAATAAATATGCCATTGTAATTGCCTATTTGTCTAATTTGTAAAATTCATATTAGAGTTTTCAAAAAGCGTATATAGGGTGAAATTTTTTCTAAGACCAAAACGAACTTATTTTTTAAATCCGGGCCTGATTTTTTACTAGTTTGAATAAATCAGTTGATTGGGTGGTAACATAAATGAAATATTTGTTCAAAAAAAATTAATTTTGTTAATAAAAGTTAATTTTGGTAAATTTATGGTTCACTTTACCAAACTTTTAATTCATAGTCAAATTTGATTCTTTTATAAAAAATTAAACAATCGTGTGCGGAAAAAAATAAATATGCCATTTTAATTACCTATTTGTCTAGTTTGTAAAATTCATATTAGAGTTTTCAAAAAGCTTATACAGGGTGAAATTTTTTCTAAGACCCAAACGAACTAATTTTTTTAAAGCCGGACCTGATTTTTTCTAGTTTGAATAAATCAGTTGATTAGGTGGTAATAGTGTAACGATTGACCAAAATACGATCTGACCGTTCAAAAATTATGACGAATACAAATTTCTGTCAAAATGCGAAACTCGCCCTGTATATTATTAAACAATGGGAGCAGACACTTTTTAATGGTCATTTGTTATTCCCCATAGGGGCCTCTAGACGAGGTAGGAATATGTACAGTTCCTCATGACTCACCCTGTATAAAGATGTGCCCTTTTCATATTCTATTATGTAAAATGCTGCAATAAAATAGCATCAAGAGTGATATTAAAAAAAGTGTGACTTGTACTTATTTGCGAAATGACGGGTTCAATATTACAATTACAATTTGAGGAGAATTTATTGACGGAATTCTCAGGGCTACTCTAAATAGGATTTAAATATCTGTTCTTATACTTTTTAATATAATAATCTATTCTTAATATTTAAACCATTTCAACCATTTTCTACACTCTTAGTATCACAGCATGGCAGTTAACTTTATAGTAATTTTATAACTGGCATGTCACATACCAGCAGCAATTGTAGTATTTAGTGTACAGGCTATGTGTAAAATATGAAAAATCAAGAAACAAAAAACGAAAAAAACAATATTCATGAAACTTTGCATAAATTTCGTTTTTTCTATGAGAAGTGAATTTCTGAACATTTTTTATTGTAAATAATAATATTATGTAGAATGTAGATCATTGTGCAGTACGTCTTAGCAATATGATAGATCTGTCCTTAAAAAACTATTACTGCACACTCCCCTTGTCACGAGACACCATTGTCCCACACCGTGTGGGGCCCGCTATATTGTAAAGTAATCCATGAAATCAGGCGGAAAAACTCCAAACAGAAGATGTAATCTTTCACAGCCGTCGCGCATCTTCCAGTCATAATACACAATCTGTCCTATGCCACAATAAAATCAACTAGAAAAATGCATTGTCTAATTAGTATAATAGTTAGTCTAGTGTTATAAAACTGATTTTTCTTTTCTATGATCTTTTAGGCATTAATGTTTAATTTTAGTTGACTTTATTTATTTTTAATAACTTACAACTAAACAAATGAAAAACACTGAATTTATATCTTTTATTTTACACCAAATCTACTAATTTATCTAATTACAAATTCAAAAGTACACCGACGCTTTCAAATTCACAACTAACCGCTAATTTCAAAATCCTTCTTATTTATACAATGCTTAATTATCTCGAATACAAAAGAATTATTCAGAATAAACGAGTATATTTACACAATAACTTAAAGCACGTAAAATCGAATTTACTAGTACAGTAACAAAAAAACAATTATTAGAAAAGGGTATGTAAATAACTCGATCGAGATCTTTCTTTAAATTAGGGTCCCCCATAAATCATTGTATAAAAAAGGTTACTTGGTAAACATCTTCGGCGTCTGTTAGGCCGGGAGCTGAAAACAGTCGGTGACATAATTATGTCACACTAGTGTATTGTCCTTTGAATATAAAATTTATTAGTTGGTAAAGATCTATATTTGCAAAGAAATACTGCTTCCTTTTTACACATAGCTTGTACCTTAGTGTGTCAACATTATCTTAGATTTACTTATTGTTCTCGTCTTTTGTGTTGTTGCTAGTCCAAGCTCAGATTCAGTGGAAGTGCAGTACAAGTTCATCGTTAGGTAATGTTATGTTACCCTCTTTGTAATGTTTGTATAGCCAAATTGTATGTAGTGTGTACGATTTAAACCTAGGTGGAACCAAAATTCTCGCGTTTTTAAGCATAACTTATATTATTATGTATAATGTGATTGCAGTTGAAAGTAATTGCTTAAGACAGTCAAAATATCACGCTTATTGGAGTTTTTGTACACGTAATTCGCATTAAGTCCCAGAGCAACAACCTACAACAAAAATCAACAGCACTGTAATAGATTTGGTTGGTATGTAAGTAGAGATAATGAAGCAGATGATGCGATGAAGAAGTGTCTTTTATATAGTGGAGTAGTTTACATCACAAATAAATTATACAACTTAAAAATTCAGAAAGACGAAGTAGAATTCATACAATACATTGTTGATAAATACATATACCTTGGACACAAATTTGGAATTGTCAAGGACCACCAAACAGGTGAGGTGTTATAATATGTAAAAAGGCCCTTCATCATATTAGGTTAATTAGAGCCTTGTAACTGGATCGAATACCTGGGACTTGGGGAGGTTTCTAAGGTTGGGAGGACTGGTTTGTTTTATTCAAACACTACATCTCTGTGAGATATATGGACGTAGTTAAGCAGAAAACGTCCAACCCACAAATTGTCAAAAATGAGATTTTAATACCAGAGAGTACAAAATTTCTGTTTCTGTAATGTGCAGAAACCGTCCAAGCGAAAACACTATAGCCAGGGAGGTAGTGTCAAATTTGACCGGAGCATTTTAGCATGGCTGCTTTCTTTTTATTTAGTTAGGTATTCCAAACAAATGATGTGTCAGCTGGCCCAAAACCGGGAATTTTAGACAAGAAAAGGTAAAATATGAAACTTGATGGAAAAACGCTACAACTTACGTCAAATATTTATCTACGTGACTTACAACTCTTAGGGCCGGTATTTCAATAGCTACTTAAGCTTTTGCTTAGCTAAGCCTGTGTCAAAAGTTAAGGAGAAGCTTAAGCTGGGTGCTGTATTTCCATCATTCTCTTAACTATACTGATGCTCAGCTGTAAAGTTAATTGGTTTGGTACCTCTGAATACGTCAAAGTGCCAGAGCTAACTGTTCTGAGGCAAAAACCACTACTGTTGACATTTAATTTTATCTTGTCATCTGTATCAATGTTATTTTTACTTCACTTAATTTTGTGTACATGGTACATGAGTTTTTAGTTTATTGTCTATATTTTCTCTGGTTATATTTTTATTGTTATTTTGCATAAGCAATAGATCCGTCTTTGTAATTTTGTTTATTGGATATATTCCTTAAAATGTCAAATTGGAATGTAAGTTTATTTTTTTAAAATAAATATACCTACCAAGCATTGTAGAAATAAACAATTTTCATGTGCCTACACCTTCCAAAAGTAGTAAGAATTTTAATAATCGTTATTACGATTAATAAATTAATAGATTATTATTTAATAATCCAATAATAACGTTATTACTTAAAAGTTGGTTTTCAAAACAATTCTATAATTAATAATATATAGAAATTACCTCAAAAAACAGAGATCAAATTTTAAGCAAAGGCTTATACCAACTCCCGCGCGAGCTTAAAATTATTTGGTTTAAGCCTATGCTTAAGCCTCAAATTGAAGTGGAAATAGAGGCATCTAAGCTTAAGCAAAGGCTTAAAGTAAGCTTTGGCTTAAGTGAGGTTGGAAATACCGGCCCTAAATAGTCTTGCTGACTTCTCTCCTAGCTTTCACTCAGGCAATCCGGGTTCAAATCCTGGCGTTGAAATGTTTTTTTGTTTTTAAAATTGACATTTTATTTTTAAAAATAATTATTTTTATAATAAGGGCGTTATTCAGCGGAATAGTGGTTTTATTGTGTTTTGATTGATTTGCACACTTTCGATAGCTATTTTCTATTGGATATATTGCGTTTGGAAGGAATTGGCTGTAACCTCTTGACAAAGCTATTTAGTATTAATTTAACTCAAATTCTAAAAAACAGGATTTATTGCGTTTTGATTGATCGCTCCTCATACAGACAAACATCCATTGTTATATACCTATGATAGAGAACAGGGAAATATTTAGATTGCTATTAAAAAATAGGGGTTGGTGATAGAAAAGTGAAAAATTAGAGTTGTATGTATCTTTTAGTTCTACATCATATTACATTAAGAAAAAACAGTTTGTCCAAGAAATAAAAAAAATGTCGGGAGGGGGTGGGGAGGGCGACCCCCTTTTTCACTTAGATTGGTCGTACTAACTCAGGAAGCTTCAGGGGTTCATTTACAACAACTTTGCGTATTATGGTCAATCATAATATTTATGATCAAATGCATAGTTCTATTTCATAAGTTCTATGCATAATTCTATAAAAGACATACAGATTTTTTTATATTGTCTAGTATAAATAATACAAACGTGGTATTATAAAAATAATTATATTTCAAAATAAAATGTCAATTTTAAAAACAAAAAAAATTTTCAACGCCAGGATTTGAACCCGGATTGCCTGAGTGAAAGCTAGGAGAGAGGTCAGCAAGGCTATTAAGAGTTTTAATTCACGTAGATAAATATCTGACATATGTTGTAGCGTTTTTCCATCAAGTTTCATATTTTACCTTTTCTTGTCTAAAATCCCCGGTTTTGGGCCAGCTGACACACCATTTGTTAATAAGCTTTGGAATACCTAACTAAATAAAAAGAAAGCAGCCATGCTAAAATGCTCCGGTCAAATTTGACACTACCTCCCTGGCTACTACCTCCTTCTAATGAAATCGTCAATGATATAACCCACAATCATGCCTAACTGAGATTTCTAATATGGATAATAAGTTCAAGTGGTTTGAGCGTTTTCTAAAAAATATAAAATTTCAACTCTAGATACCAACAGGGGACGTCCTGCAATGGACTTAAAACGGGCTGATAATAATGATAATAACACATATATGATGATATAACATAAAATATAATTCTTTAAGAGATCTAATTCAAGTCGAAATTGATGGTACCTTAAAAAAATTAAATAGGTATATTTATTTATGAATTTCTTATGCCTGACTTTGTGTTAGATAAAAAATATTTCTGTACAATGAATTTTTCTAAAAGAAATTATTTACTTATTATGCTTTTGTTATAAAACCTACTTATTTTTAATCTACTCGCATACAAAAAAGTATTAAGAAAATTATATTTTCTTTTTACGATGTTTTGAAGATACTTTTATCGTAAAAATATTGTCATTAGTGGTTTATGGACCACGTGCCATTAAAAAGTTATTAAGAAGTATATAAATGGCTTAAATTGTGTGAATGTGTTTACGGAATTCAATTTGCTTTGGGCATAATTAAGCTAATTGACATTATGTATTCTTAAAAGTCGTCAAAGGATGCACAAGACAACGGGAAAAAACTGCATTAGAGACTCATGGAGTAGATATATAGGCTCGGAAATTTGCTAGAAAATGTAAACCGAATATAACAAATTCAGTTTGGCAACATGGTGTGAATACCACGTCTTCTACTAGGATATCAACAGAACCGTAATTTAGACAGACAAATTAATATGTATATTTTTTACCAATAAAATGAGATGTTTTAACCAAATAATGTTCAAATATGATGTGCAAAATAATTTTGAATTCGGTAATGAACCTGCTGAGCTACTGTTCCACTGAGCTAATTATGGTCCAAGAGCTGTGAGACATTTTTGAGTAGGTATTTTAGGCAACCTGAAAATTTTTCAGCTGACTATTCCATGATAGCCTAATACAAAAATGCCGGTCTGGCTGGAGGGTAGCGGTTATTTTCCCCAAAAATCCCCCCCAAAGTTAAACAAAAGGGTAAAAATTGTTATTACAAAAAATATCATTGACGTGACTTTAAAGTAAATTTATATATTCAAATATAAAGAAAATAAACAGGCCATGCGATTTAAGGGCGATTTTAACTCTGCAAGATACTTGCATGGGCGCCCCAGGATTATTTTCAGGGGATGCATCTGCTTCAGAAGATTTCATCTGAATCTGTACATACTATTAAGAAGTATATAATATACAACTATACATGCATAGCTATGTATGTACATTCCTTCCGGACAGGGAGGTGCAATTGTTATTTGACAGGGTATTTTTTAATAATAAAAATAAATATTCTAAAAAAGACAGGTTTTTTTTTGGTGAAATTTTCCAATTGTCAGGTGATCAAAAAAATTACGCGTGAATATAAATGAAAAGCGCTATAGGTCAGCAGCAGTGTGAGAAAGATCGTATACCGATAGCTGTTTGCGTCCTCTGTTGTAGCTGAGCGAGTCCGTTCGCAGGAGAAAAATCACATAACCTGGCCATATCCATGTTGTTGTTTCTCGAAACGTTAGAGTAATTATTATATATTATAGTTTTTTAAGTAACTTTTTCTTAATTAAAGAAAAATAATACGTATTTTACAATAGACTTTTCAAATATGATAGAAAAAGACAAATTTATTATTATAAATATATAGGTAGAAAAGTATAAAACTATAAACTAAATTATTTCTGTGGCCGAGTCTTGTACTTCTTCTTCAAACTCCTCATCTGAGCCTTAATATTCATTCTCTTCCTCTTCGTCAGACTCCCCTCGAGACTCAGATTCCTCTTCTACATGATCTGTAAATAGTTGTATCATTAATTAGTTTAGTTGCTACGTATTCTCCGTCCTTTTATACGGAGTCGAAGCCTGGACAATCACATGCTCATCTGAAGAAAGACTTACCGTTGTTGAGATGTGGAGTTATCGAATACGTAACAAACACGGAAACATTAAGAAAGATGAAAAAGGCAAAAGAAATACTCAACACTATGAAGGAAAGAAACATGAGCTACTTTGGTCATATACTAAGAAATAAAAAACGTGATGTGATTGGTTATATAAGGAAAAGTATTAAGCATTGGTTATATAAGTAAGAATACGTAGCAACTCAATCAATTAACCACTAATTAATTTTTCATTAATTCTAAATACATATTACAACTATTTACAGATCAGGTAGAAGAATCTAAGTATCGAGGGGAGTCTGATGAAGAAGAAGAGAATGTATATTTATTTTAGCTCATTTTTCTTTCCTTCATAGTGTTGAGTATTTCTTATTTTGCCTTTTTCATCTTTCTTAATGTTTCCCTGTGTGTTAAGTGTTGTGTGCATGATATTTTTTACATTATTCGATAACACCACATCTCAACAATGGCAAGTCTTTCTTCAGATGCGCCCGTGATTGTCCAGGCTTCGACTCTGTATAAAAGGACAGAGAATACGTAGCAACTTAATTAATTAATCACAGATTATTTTTAATTAATTCTAAATACATATTACAAGTATTTACAGATCATGTAGAAGAGGAATCTGAGTCTCGAGGAGAGTCTGACGAAGAAGATGAGAATGAACATTTAAGCTCCGATTAGAAATTTGAAGAAGAAGTACAAGATTCGGACACAGAATTAATTTAGTTTATAGTTTTATACTTTTCTACCTATATATTTATAATAATAAATTTGTCTTTTTCTATCATATTTGCAAAATCTATTGTATAGTACGTATTATTTTTCTTTAATTAAGAAAAAGTTACTTGAAAAACTATAATATATAATAATTACTCTAACGTTTCGAGAAACAACAACATGGATATCGCCAGGTTATGTGATTTTTCTCGAGCGAACGGACTCGCTCAGCTACAACAGAGGACGCAAACAGCTATCGGTATAAGCTCTTTCTCACACTGCTGCTTACCTATAGTGGTTTCATTTATATGCACGCGTAATTTGTTTGATCACATGGCAATTGGATAATGTCACCAAAAAAAACGTGTCTTTTTTAGAATATTTATATTTAAAATTAAAAAATACCCTGCCAAAATAACAATTGCACCTCCCTGTCCGGAAGGAATGTACATAGGTATGCATGTATAATTGTATATTTTATACTCATTAATAGTATGTACAGATTCAGATGAAATCTTCTGAAGTTCAGATGCACCCCCTGAAAATAATCCTGGGGCGCCCATGCAAGTATCTTGCAGAGTTAAAATCGCCCTCAAATCGCCTTGTCTGTTTATTTTCTTTATATTTGAATATTTAAATTTACTTTCAAGTCATATCAACGATATTTTTTTGTAAAAAAATTTTTACTCTTTTTTTAAATTTGGGGGGGATTTTTGGGGAAAATAACCGCTACCCTCCAGCCAGACCGGCATTTTTGTATTAGGCTATCATAGAAGAGTCACCTGAAAAATTTTCAGGTTGCCTAAAATACCTACTCAAAAATGTCTCACAGCTCTTATACTAGTACGGCGAAGTGCATGGTTGAGTTATTTTAATGTAATTCTTTAACTAATGGATCAAATGAAATTTTACAAATTGAACATGAAAGAAGAATAATTAAGTTATCTTATGGATATAATAGAAAGAAATAAAATGTATAGGCATAACTACGGTGTGGGCGGAAAGTGAGCCTTACATGAATTTTGTTTAAAAATGTGTAACTAATACAGTTTTTCTTATAAAACTCTCAGTTTTGCACAACTTACCTTTCAAGCATCTTACTAAATGATTTTTTATTTAAAAACAATCTCAAAAATTTATTTCAAATGATATGACGTCTCAAAAAATGTAATTTTTGAAATCTTCGTAGTTTTATAGAATTACCACCATTTTAAGACGGTATTACTCAAGTTTGAACAGATCTATTAGTTTTATAATTGCTTTTTTAAAGCTTAGGATGTAATCTCTAAAATGCACTAAATTATTTTACTTTAGAAATGAAATAGACTATTTCTTTTTAAGAAAATTAAGAAAGATAACAAAAATGTAATACAAAAACCGAAAATTACCAGCTAAAAAAATGTTTGTACAAAGTGATCAAAACTTTTTTCTGTAAAACTTACCTAAAATACATTTAATAATAAGCTTCAACAATAATACATGTTCAGCAAAAAAGTTTTTAGCTCTTATACAGTATGTCTGCGTAACTTGGAACCTATTGATAACTTTGTTATTATCAGTTTTACGAAAAAAAGTTATTCTTTATAAAATAAAAGACTAAGTTTTTCAACTTAATAAAAATATTTGTAAATTAAATATTTTTAAAAGATTTTAATTGAAAAACTTATTGGCCCATTTTCCTGGTGACACCTCCAAGGCTTCTACAATATGCAAGCCAAATGGATGCTGCAGTGAAGACAAAAGGGAAGGAATTTTACACTATTCAATTCACAACCCCCGTCTGCAGCGTGGTAAAGTTCCAACGGAAAATGGACCTAGTTACTCTATAGGAGTAATACTAATATAAAAATAAAAATGTATACCATTTTTATTCAGTTGGAATGCGAAGCCAAAACTGTCTTAACTTTTACTTAGATCAGAGAGTGCAGCCAGCACTCTTATCGACGATTTCACCTCCTGTTAGAGGTTCATCAGAGACTGCATAGGCTGCTTTCTCTGGTCCAGGTAAAAATTTTCGACATATTAATCCCCCATTGCAACTGACGAGAAGGTAGTAGGTGCGTAGCGGCATCTGCTAAATAAAAGACTAAGTTTTTCAACCTAATAAAAATATTTGTAAATTAAATATTTTTAAAAGATTTTTAATTGAAAAACTTATTGGCCCATATTAGGTTGAAAAACTTAGTCTTTTATTTAGCAGATGCCGCTACGCACCTACTACCTTCTCGTCAGTTGCAATGAGGGATTAATATGTCGAAAATTTTTACCTGGACCAGAGAAAGCAGCCTATGCAGTCTCTGATGAACCTCTAACAAGAGGTGAAATCGTCGATAAGAGTGCTGGCTGCACTCTCTGATCTAAGTAAAAGTTAAGACAGTTTTGGCTTCGTATTGCAACTGAATAAAAATGGTATACATTTTTATTTTTATATTAGTATTACTCCTATAGAGTAAGTAGGTCCATTTTCCGTTGGAACTTTACCACGCTGCAGACGGGGGTTGTGAATTGCATAGTGTAGAATTCCTTCCCTTTTGTCTTCACTGCAGCATCCATTTGGCTTGCATATTGTAGAAGCCTTGGAGGTGTCACCAGGAAAATGGGCCAATAAGTTTTTCAATTAAAAATCTTTTAAAAATATTTAATTTACAAATATTTTTATTAGGTTGAAAAACTTAGTCTTTTATTTAGCAGATGCCGCTACGCACCTACTACCTTCTCGTCAGTTGCAATGGGGGATTAATATGTCGAAAATTTTTACCTGGACCAGAGAAAGCAGCCTATGCAGTCTCTGATGAACCTCTAACAGGAGGTGAAATCGTCGATAAGAGTGCTGGCTGCACTCTCTGATCTAAGTAAAAGTTAAGACAGTTTTGACTTCGCATTGCAACTGAATAAAAATGGTATACATTTTTATCTTTATAAAATACTTTGCATCGTATATAATCTAAGATGCAATCATCAAATATCAAATTCATAGGCGTAACCAGGGGGGGGTTTTGGGGGTTGTAACCCCCCCCATTGGGGTGTACTTTGAGCTCTATACGCTTAACACCATAGCCCTCAGAGACCTTCCAGTAGTTGTAACCCCCCCCTTTCAGGTAGTTGTAACCCCCCCCCTTAGGATCATCCTGGTTACGCTTATGATCAAATTTAATTAATGTTATACGAGGTATGTCAAAAAATATGAATTTTACTCAAGAGTAAAGTACCATTACATTTCACAATATCGAAAATGTTTATTAAGAAAAGTTGTTTGGAATTAAAAAAATTGTTCTAGTGTTCAATTACATCCTTCTAATTAAAATATTGTGAATAATAAAGGCACTTAACTCTTAAGAAAAATTCATATTTTTTACATACCTCGTATAAAATTACAAAAGTTTGATATCTGATAGTTGTATCTTAGATTTTAGACCAGGGAGAGCATTTTATGAAAAATAAGTTTTTTCATAAAAGTGAAAATTTTTTGCTCAATTAGAAATCCAATGAAATCAATTAATTTGTGGTCATCTGATTGAATACAACCAATAAAACCAACATTCTGAAAACAGATCCCATGGGCTGTTTTCACTCAATCATGTAGCTATGGATACCTACATTTCGTTTCATTTCGATTTTGACATTTCAAATATTCAATATTTCAAAATGTCACGATTTGGTTGTAATACTGATGAGAATATTAATGAAATTATCGAATCAAATATACCAAAGAATACTGTTTACAGTAAAAAATTTGTATGGAAAGCGTTTATGGACTTTTGCAATGATAGAAAATATGAATTAGATGGAAATCGGACGGTGGAAGAATTGTTAATTGCACATTTAAATAAATTGTTTCTGCTCTGTATTTTTTTTTTCATAACCAGCAAAAAATTTTCTATCCGAATAACCCTGGAACATTGATAAATGCTCAAAAATTTTTTAACAACTTTCTCAAGCTTGTTGCTTACAGGCAACAGACCTCCGCCTACGGCGTCGGTCTGTTTCCAAGCAACAAGCTTTCGAAATCTGTTATAAAATTTTTTCGAACAATAATTATCAATTAGGGTTATTACTACTGATAATAAAATAGGTATCATAATTGTAATAAAATGATGATGAGTATCCGTAATTTGAGAAAAAATTTAATTTTTTTTTCGATTAGAATGATGTAATTGTATATTTAGACATAGTTTCTAATTTCAAACAACTTTTCATAACAGCATTTTTTGATTATGCTGGAATATAAAGGTATTTACTTTACTCTTTAACGAAATTCATATTTTTGACATAACTCGTATAAAATTGATAAAATTTGATATCTCATGGTTGAGTTTTAGATTTTTGACTATTCAGAGCATTTTATTAAGAATAACTTTTTTTCGTAAAATTGAAAATAAAAAAGATTTCCATGTGGTTCTTAGCTACGCAGACACACTGTATAAGAGCTTCTGTATAAGAATTTTTAAATTGCAATGCCATATTATTCGGATTCAGCATTATCAAAAACAAAACGGAAACATATTTGATCAAAGTAAAATGATGAATTTAACGATGTTTTTAAAATTATTTATACAAAACAATTGTTATTGTTTAAACAATTAATAAACAATTAGTGGCCAAATCTGCGAGTAGAACTTTTTACTTTAACATGTATATAAACTAACAAAAAAAGTTTTAGAAAAATATAAGCTTGTTTGAATTTTTCAGAAACAATGCATGTTTTCGTTCTAATTGCACTCCCCTATAAAGCAAGACCGAGATATTACAATGGATGCCTATAGAAAGACGAAAAAAATTAATACCCAGAACAAGATGGTTGGATGACGTGGAAGTGGAAGACGACCTGAAACTTACGAATGTAAGATAATGGAGGAAAAGGACACAAGAGAAGTATGAGTGGAAGGACATACTTCCACTATAGCAAAATAGTCAAAGACCCATTCAGAGTTGTGATATCAAAAAAACAAAAAGGACTTCATTCGCTGCAATACGTGTATTCTTCACGACTCTAGCAATTCCCAAATAAGTCAAACACTACTTCTTTTTCCTTGATTATCGTGGGTAGCTTCCATGACAATTTGCCGTCAAACTGTCAAACACTACACTCTTTATAATCTTCGAAATTAATCTATTTACACTGTATCATCCCTCTAGCCTAATAAAATAAAAAAAGTCAAAATGTAAATTCGTACAGGTTAAAACAAATTTTATATCAAAGTTTAGGTGGGTAATACAAAAGATATTTTCAAGAAAGTATCCAAATCATACAAGGGGATCATTGTTTAAATAATTAAAAAGGGGTCATTTTTGCAAAAAAAATACTTTTTTAACTGCTGAGATAATTCACTTATTAATGAAGGTCTATGGGATTTTTTTCTGCAGAGTTGAAGGGTAAATCTTTCACATAAGACTTACTAAATTAAATTTGACCCCCTATTTATTTAAATAATTGTATATAAAACTTTAAAAACAAATTTGCAAAAAAATATTTTTAGCGTTTTAAATAAGCACTATAAAATATCTTATTTTACAGACTAAGTTGCGTTATGTTACAGTATTAAGCAAAAAAAATTGGTCGAAAAATATTTAATATTTTTTGAGATATTGAATTTGTTTATTAAATGTTACTATATTTTCAATTGCAAAAACGCGGTTGTTGCCAAAGAAATTTTCACTTGCTTAAGATCTCATTATTGTTAGTTTTATGTATATTTTCGATAAATGTATTGATAAATTCAAATTTTAATTAAACTCCCCCCCTAAAATGGCATTTGAAAATTATTCAAATTTGTTTATAATTTGTTTTTTTAATTACGTCGCGGCGATTAAGTATTTTGAAATACCGTTTCGATAATTGGGTTCCTGGGAATTTTTTACTAATCAACAAAAATCTTTTGTCGTTTTTTCTTCTTCTTTTTTTCTTGTAGTTATATTACTACGGGCCCTTTTAGGGTTAAATTTTATTAAGAATGTCGAATCTTTGAGTTGTAGATATTAGACCTAAAAATATTAAGATTTAACTAAAATCTCTTAAATAAAATGTGGCTGCTTACTGAGTTACAGGGTGTTTTATTTAAAAATTATTGTTACCAAGTACTTTAAAACTATTTGACGTATCCTGATCATACTTGGCAGAAAGTGTGGCTATTATACACCCTACTAAATTGTGATTAATAAACGTTTCTAGCTAGTGCCAGAGGCGTACGACAGGGGATAGTGGATGATTGACCCTTCCCAAATTCTACGCCACTGAGTGAATTACTATTTTATGTTGTATGTAAATAACTTTATTGGTATGAATAAAGTCATCAGTTTGAGAGATATTGGAAGTTTAAAATGAATGAATGAATGAATGAATCAAAATAACTATGCCGTTTCATTTTTAACGTCCAATATCTCGAAAACTAATGACTTAACCCTTAACTTGGCGGTGTGTACTCCAGGATACGTTGTTTATTATAATTAATTTCTCTATATATACGTAAAGTTGCCGCGAGATTTTAAAAGTACCCTCTCCACAAAGTATTCACCTAACCAATAAATTAATTTGAATGTCATACACAGAGATTTCCACCAATGAGAGAGCGTTTTATGTAAGCGTGCTAAAAATGGCTTCCAAAAAAGGTGTTAGTTTGTGTCATTCGGAAAGTAAATTCATTTTTTAAATGTTTTAAGTTATTATATGAATTGGTAAACTATAGTTCTAGATAAATAGGCCTGCAACAAACAATCGTATAAAATAATATTCAGGATTTGTTTATAAACAAACAGAACGGATCACTTTGAAAAGTAGTATCTCTGAAAATACATTGCCAGGTTAGCGGCAATTTAGATAGTATCCTTGAATATACATTGGCAGGTACTGATGAAAATTGAATGAGTATCTTTTTGGATACATCACCCGGTATACGGACAAATACTAACTGTTTCTTATTAGCTACTTTGCCCATTAGAGAATTAACAGAAAAGTGATAAAAACATTTGGTATATTATGTTGTAATGATTTATCGTATGTTCTTATCTACTCCAAAAGCTTGTATGTATGTCCCAGCTTGTATGTATGAATCATATATGTATGTCCCGTCAATATTTCTTGAAAGTATTAGTATAAAAAAATGTTACAGTATGTTATCATATTATCAAATTCTATTTTTTACATATTAGGTATATACAGTGCGACTATAAAGTAATTAAGTAACGCATAAATTCATTAGATATTATCTAAATAAACATAGAAATTCCCGAAACATATCGATTTTTATTTTTAAATTACGATTTTTTGGCATAATACTAGTGACGTCATCCATCTGGCCGTGATGACATTATCGATGACACCGAAAAAGAAGATTCGTAGTCACGTCATATATTCGTAGAATATACCTGGAGAAGATGTCAGAAGAGATCTTTTCGGACACTTTCCAACTTTTACAACCAAAGGACGATGCCGAAACTGTTGCAAAGGACAAACAGCAATGCGTTGTACAAAATATAGGGCGAGATTATGTTTGACGGAATCCCGTAATTGTTTTTATGATTTTCATAATAACTAAATTTTGTAATTTTTTATACTTATAATTACTTTCTACTTTTATTTTTTGAGTGTTCCAAGTTTTATTTGAAGTTTTGAATTTAAGTTTTAAAAATAAATGTTTGATCATCATTGTAGTTTATTTATAATTTATAAATGTACATGATTATATATTAATTAATACAATACTATGTGTATGGTTGAAACCCCTATACAAAAAGCCATCTATTCATAATTATTAAAGTAACACAAAATTCCACAAAATAAAATGACATTAAACAAATCTACAAATGTTTCGCTAAGGGCCGGTTGTTCGAACGCTAATCAACAATGATCATTATCAAATAATTAATTACTGTCAATGTCAACTTTGTTTGGGTTGTTAAAAAGTCTGTGGAGTCTATAATCAATTAATATAACAATAATTATTAACATAATTAATAATAAATCTCACAATTGTAATTAATTATGTTTTCAGCAACCCAAACAAAGTTGACATTGACAGTTTTGGTGACATTAATTAAATATTTGATAATGATCATTGTTGATTAGCGTTCGAACAACCGGCCCTTAAAGTCTTGAAAATTCTAAAGATTTTTAGCGGAACAATTTATTGTAGATTTGTTTATTGTTTTCATTATATTTTGTGGAATTTTGATAATTTTGCTTTAATTCAATGACCCAATAATATTTAATATATTGGTCCAAACTACAAATATACATCTTGGCAATGTATCTTTCTAGATACGGAGGTATTTTTTTAATAACCTGGCAATGTATCTATGGGCATCAGTACTTGTTTTATAGTGTTCCTGGCAATGTGTCTTGCGAGGTACATTGTAATGTACGGTACGCCTAGTAGTGTATCTTATGGGATACAATGTCAATAAAATGTCAAAAAATTTAAAATAGAAAAAAAAACTGTAATTGACTCTGATAATGGAGCCCTCTAAAAATGACATCCAGTAAGCAAAAACATTTTTCCCTCAGCGGTTATAGGCGCGCCAAGTTAAGGGTTAATCGTTTCCAGCAAAGAGTATATTATTTACATAGAAAGTATTGGAGAATCGAAAAATTTCGCTAAAATAGTAATTCCCTCAATGGCGTAGAATTTGTAAAGGGTCAACCATTAACTATCCCCTGTCGTACGCCTCTGGTAGTAGCTAGAAACTTTTATTTATCACAATTTAGTAGACTGTATAGTACCCACACTTTCTGCCAAGTATGATAAGGATTAAGGATACGTCAAATAATTTGAAAGTACTTGGCAAAAATAAATTTTAAATTTTTAAATAAAACACCCTGTAACTCAATAAGTAGCCACATTTTATTTAAGTGATTTTAGACCAATCTTAATATTTTTATGTCTAGAATCTACAACTTAGAGATTCGACATTCTTAATGAAACTTAACGCTAAAAGGGCCCGTAGTAATATAACTCCAAGAAAAAAAAGAAGAGGAAAAAAACCCAAAAAAATTTGTTATTTAGTGAAAAATTGGAACCCAGGAACCTAATTATCGAAACAGCATATCAAAATATTTAATCCCGCGACGCTATTAAAAAAACAAATTATAATCAAATTTAAAAATTTTCAAATGCCATTTTAGGGGGAAGTTTAATTGAAATTTGAATTTATCAATACATTTATCGAAAATATACATAAAAATAAAAATAATAAGATTTAATACAGGTGAATATTTCTTTGGCAACAACCGTGTTTTTTCAATTGAAAATAGAGTAACATTTAATAAACAAATTCAATATCTTAAAAAATATTAAATATTTTTGAACCAATTTTTTTTATTAATACTGATAACATAGCGCAACTTCTCCTGTAAAATAGGATATTTAATAGTGCTTATTTAAAACGCTAAAAATAATTTTTTGCAAATCTGTTTTTAAAGTTTTATGTATAATTATTTAAATAAATAGGGGGTTAAATTTAATTTAGTAAGTCTTATGTGAAAGATTTACCCTTAAACTTTGCAGAAAACAATCCTATATACCTTCATTTGTAATTGAATTACCTCAGCAGTTAAAAAAGTAATTTTTTTTTGCAAAAATGACCCCTTTTTAATTATTTAAACAATGATCCCCTTGTATGATTTGGATACTTTCTAAAACATCTTTTGTACCCACCTAAACTTTGATATATAATTTGTTTCAACCTGTACGAATTTACATTTTGATTTACATGAGTGTAATTTTATTTTACTAGACTACTCTTACAGTGCAATTTTCCCGTTGATACATATCTAAAGTCGATTCCACTTTCGTTTCAATTTTATCGATCGTATCTATGCAAAGTCGAAGATGAGCGTGGATTACGTTGAAAAGATTTTCCAATTAGCGTCTGAATCCATTATAGCCACTTTATTCCTTGCTATCGACACTTATTAGCACTTTCAATTAGCAGAGTATCAGAGCTGAGAGATAATAAAAACGATCGATTAAGCGTAGCTATAACCTTGTAAATCCCACCAATCTCCTATTTTGTATAACGAAAGAATACTCCGGACTCCGCTCAACTTACACATCAGAGGTTACAAAAATTACCATCAAGCTGAAAATTGGCAGGATTGTTCAAAATACCATTATAAATGAAATGTAAAAAGTCCTCACAAATCCGATGCGAGCTAAAAAATTTACGCGGGGTCAAAAGTCACCAAATATAGTTTTTAACGATTTTCAGCGAAACGGAAGTTTTATCATAAAATTAGTTCTAACAAAAAATGTAGATTAGATAATTATCTATAAAAATTGTCTTATTACTTTTTTTCCTAAGAGCCACCGTTTTTGAGATTCAACGATTCAAAAAGTTGTAATCGTCATAATATACGCACACGTTTCCACACCACCTTTGAGGTAGTGTACTTGGCGCGCTTTTTAACTTGTTTCCCCAGTAGGCCTATTTCACGGATTTGTGTTATGATTCTGTTTAATTTGAAGCTATTGAATAATTGATATTGGCAAGGGTTAAAAATGATAAAAGTTATAAAAAGCGGTATAAATTTAAAAAAAGGGAAATTTATCAAACTGGTTCATAATTTTCTAATACTTCTGCTTCCCTTGTTCTTCTTCTCATTTTTCTTCTTCCTCTTCTTCATCTTCTAGTTCTTCTTCTTCTTCATGTTCATCCTGGGTGCAAGTAAATTGTCCCAATAATGACACATCGCATGGCTCCTTGATAGAATAAAATGAATCCTCAATTGCTGGTGATTCAACATTGGAGCACGATCGGTTTTGACAATTAGTGCATGCTACCGAACAAAACAATCCAACTTTTTTGCAACCACATTTAGCGCTAAATCCCTTTTTACAGTTGAAAAAAATTGTGTTCAGGAGTTTTTCCGGCGCAGGGGGGAGTTAAGTTTGAATTGGTTCTAATGAACTGTCGACTAATTTCCATCCCCAGTCTTTTGGATCTAGCTGATAACCAAGCCACACTTGAGCTTGGTAATATACCCGAAAAAGATGTTGATGAGCAGCCGCTAAGGTTGGAGGAAGACAAGATAACTGCACTTGTTTTTTGTTTCGAGTACTTTTAAAAAAACATGCATATCGAAACTTATCTAAGCACGTAGTTTTCTTAGGCGCTCCATACATAGAGAGAAGAAAGCTAATTCCGTTGGAAATAACTTCTTGTGGAGTTGAATTAGTTTTTTTAAAAACTTCAGCACATTCAAGTAAATCTTGTTTTTCAAACATTTTAAAAACAGTCGTTTTACCCCTCCTGAAAAATGCAGATGTCGTATCACAGCCAGTTATTGCGTGTAAAAATAGTGATGATTTTGACATTTTGCAAAAGTAGATAAACTTTTCAATGAATATATTTCCGATTGGTGTTGAGCTTTTCCAGGTTTTAAAAAAAGATAGTATTTTCGATTGGAGTTCTACCAGTGAGTAATACGAGCAAGTCTACATCTTCACCTACAACAATAGTTGTATTTGTTAATTGAATTGCTCTATGGCGGTTTCAATTATCATTACGTCAGCATCATTATTAGCTTGTTTTACCGATATATTTTCAGCAATAAACTTATCTTTCAGCACTGAAATGAACCGAGATTTGTTGTGAGTATTTGATAGAAATTTCTGTTGAGTGGTAGATACTGTCATAGATTGATCAAATAAAATATTAGAAGATGAAGATGTTGCTGAAGTTCTACGACGTTGTTCTGCAGCTTTAATATTTCTCGTAAAATCATTATAGCCATCAAATAAAGTTGTCTTTCATTATTATGTTCAAACCCTTCTGAGAAAAGAATAGTTAGGGTGAATAGATTAGCCGACGAACGAGTCTATTCCCAGTATTCCGACAAAACCCATCTTTACAAATTGAACTAAGGCGCATAAATAAAAATAATTATTATAAGTTAATACTTTGTCATATCAATTTACTATTTTTGTTGGGATTAAGCCGTAAAATTAAAATAATTTTTATTATTTTCGCGTTACATTCACTTTGTAAAAATTTTTTTGTTGGCACTGTAATATAATACAGCTTATACATTGCATCCCTCGGTAGACCGCAAGAAGTATAGTAGAAATATTATCATATTTATAATCCTATATTATTATGTGTAATATATAAGTTAAGTTGACCGATGGAATATTATGTTTACTTGTATTACAGCTTCAGTGATGTATATACCTGGTGTACTAATACATTTATTATGACGATTAGAAGTCTTTCCAACTCTTTGAATCGTTGTATCTCAAAAACAGTGGCTCTTAGGAAAAAAAACTATTAAGATTTTTTTATAGATAATTATCTAACCTACATTTTTTGTTAGAGCTAATTTTACGATAAAACTTACCGTTTCGCTGAAAATCGCTAAAAACCATATTTGGTGACCTTTGACCCCGCGTAAAATTTTTAGCACGGGTCGGATTTATGAGGACTTTTTAGATTTCATTTTTGATGGTATTTTGAACAATCCTGCCAATTTTCAGCTTGATGGTAATTATTGTAGCCTCACTCCTATTTTTGAGTCTAACTAGACCGGTCTATACAGGTTCACCCAAACATATTAGTCACCAATCTCCTGACACCCCTACATAACAGAAGACTAAAAGAACAGACACTCTTGAGCTCAACGCTAACTAATCATTCCCACTTATTACTATTGTACTATTCAAATGAATTCAATTAATTTATTAATAATTGTACTAGTGATGTAACGAATGTCATTTTTTGAACATTCGCGAATACGAATGCGAATATCTGCTACCGACATTCGCGAATGCGGATGCGAATGCGAATATTCAGTTTTTTTTAATTTGTTTCTATTTTTGTAATGTTTTCTAAATTTTTAATGAAAAGTTAATTGATATTTAGTGTAAATCAATCTGGATCTTAAGCTTTATTACATAATACCAAATAATAAAAAAAAAGTGAAGGCTGATAATGTGATTAGGATACAAGATTAAGTTATATCTATCTATTGCCCTTCATTTGTCCAAAGTAGAACGTAGTAGGCCTCCCACTTAATTTTTCCACTCTTCTTGGTTCAGTGCTAATGCTATCGATCTGGTCCCTGCGTATCTTTTTAGGTCATTCGACCATCTCGTCTGTGGTCTGCCCCTTCCTCTTTTGTAGTCCCAAGGTCTCCAGTGAGTTATCGCTTCATTCCACCTTCCGTCTCTTTGTCTGCTGTTGTGTCCTGCATATTTTCATTTGAGAGTAGCTGCATGTTTGAGGTTAAGTTAACTTTTCGTAATAAAAAAAGATGAGAAGTGAATAGATTTTGATTTTATTAACCTAATATTATCTTAAAATTATTTTTTTTTGGTTTTTATATTCGCAAAACATTCGCACAAATTTCGCGAACGCGAATGCGAATATTCGCGAATGCGAATATTGGTTACATCACTAAACTGTACTAATTCAATCATTATTGTACTCTTTTAGGTATTCACCACTGGGTGAATACTGACTGTGTCATACTCTTAACACTCATATTTATTGTTTATTATTTTTTATAAAATAGATTGCAATAAAATGGATGTCAAAAAAATGGAGCAGGTGCTTCAGCCTCTATCATGTAGACTTAATAATTCCTTTCGTGATATGGTTGAAGTGGTAATTTAAATATCTGTTGGTGTTGGTTGGTTTTCTGTAGACTTTGTTTGCATATTTATCATGTGTCTTCTTTTGTAATTAGCCCATCCAGAAAAGTAAGTGAATTATTGGTTTCCTATCCCATGGTGAATTTGATGTATCCTTCTTTATTGTTGATGTCCACCAGAAATCTGTTTAATACCTCTGGTCTATGGGACCATCATCTACATATATCTCCATCATACTGTGGGTTACTGGTCTTGTTTGTGAAATGGTGTTCGAAATTATCCATGAATATATCATCTAATAATTGAGATAATAAAGAGCCCATAGCTAATCCAAAATTTTGTTTATAGAAGTCATTATTCAGTTGAAATTAAGTATTATTCTGTAAGGTATCAAGAGCTTCATGGCAGCTGATACATTCAGTTTATTTTTGAAGATATTCTTCTTTAGGCGCGATTCGATTGAGGGTAAAATTGTACATAAATCTGCGCGCCTGCGCACACAGACAGTATGTAGTTCCTTGCTAATCTTTCAAGATAGACATTTATGTATCTGTATCCGTGCAAATAAGTCATTAAAAGAATATATTAGTGTTTTTAGTAAATGTATTATTTATTATAATTCTTGTGTTTTTGGATTTGTGTTTCTCTGTAGTAAAATAATAAAATATTATATAGACATAACATTTTTACACTATATGTCGCCGTGTTGTGTAATTATATCCGAAACTTACATGACAATTAGAAGTACCTCGCTGGTGTAGTTGGTAGGGCGTTAGCTCAGTGATTAAAATGACGCGGGTTCTTATCCGGGGCGATTCATATTTTTTTTTTTATTTTTGGTTGTTTTAATAAAAAATTTTTGAAAGTGGTAGATAAGAAAGGTAATTTAATTTTTAAATAAAATACAAATAACCTGTTAAGTATATTTACTTCGTTGAAATTACCTATATAATAGAAGAATATCTTCTTACGTGCGTACAAAGTACACACACATTCTTTTTTTTGTATTTTTTTCTAGTTTCTTATTATTTTTAAATTTTTCCCCAGTGGTAAATTGGTGAACATTTTTCACCAGTTTCTAGTTCCGTTTATTTTCCGCGAAGAATTATTCCAAATTCTCTCGACTCGACTAAAATTTTCTGCAATAACCGGTACTTTCACAGGTCCTATAAGAAAAACCGAAAATTTTCCCCAACGCGATGCAAAATATTTAATAAGTAAAGTTTGCCGATAATACTTTAAAGCTTTGTACACATGATTATTATCATTCAATATTTGTGTATCGCAATATTCAAACAAATAAACATTTGATAAAATGCAAAAGGAAACGTTTACACATCCGAAGAGGAAAGTTTTGAACTTCCGTCGGTGTTTTCTTAGGTATTAGGTGAATTATTTGCAGAAGACCAAAATAGAAAGTCAATAAAGAATGAGTTAATCCAATGTTTAATGAAAAAATGTTTAGAACCAAAATAGAAAGTCAATAAAACGTAAAGTAGTAAAATGTGGCAAAAGGAAAAAATGTGGATTTAGTCTTGAAATTTCTGGCAAGGTTTCAAAATATCTAGTGATTGCTGTCGTCACACTATGAAAAACAGCATTTTACAGTCATAATTTGTTTAAGACTTCCAAAGGTATATTGTAGGCATAATCAGAGTCTAATAAATTCGAATAGATAAAATGAACTGACATATCAAATCCCAGATCAAGTTTTGGTTGCACCCTTAAAAATCCATTGAGACCTAGGACGAAATATCTAGTCGGCACTCTTTCAAAAAGTTTGCAGATTGATTGGTGTCCATTAGACGAGAATGGCACAAGACAATTAGCTTTACAAAGACAGGCCACGTATTTTATTAGCAGATTAAACTGATTTGTCGAGAGACTGGGGTACTTCTTTCTTCTTCTTTTTAACTCGAGACTCGCTAGTATCTGGCACTTGCACTTGGTCATAAGACCTTTGTACCATACTTTGTTTTATTTCTTAAACTATAATAAGTTTCGTGGTCTCAACGAAGTCCATCAGTTTTCTTATTGGTAGTTTTAGGATCTCTTCTGGTTCAAACCTCATTTGACCAGTGAATTTCTGCCTTACATCACCTAGCACACTGCAATGGCATAGTATAGTATGTGTATGGCAGTCTCTTCTTCCATTTCGCACTTTTTGCACCATGGTTCATTCACCTTACCTAGTTTGTATAGGTGATTTCTTAAACGGCAATGTCCAGTCACCATTTCTGTGACCGTTTTGATCTCTCGTTTATTGAGGTTCATTAAACTGTTCGAGAATTTTTGGGTCTAGGACGTTTCATCGCCGCCAGTTCATCGCCGCCGTTTCGATGCCGCCAGTTCATCGCCGGCCGATTCATCGCCGGCCGTTTCGATGCCGCCGGTTCATCGCCAGTCAGGTAATCGCTAACCGATATATTTCCGAATTTTCGACCAACTTTCGACCAATTTTCGACAGTTACATTTATTACATATTTATTTTTAGTATTAATTAGGAATTCTAGGAAATGCGAGATATGACCATTCCCGTTGCCATACTTAATCTTTTAATATACTTTTAAACTTTTATAATATTAAATATAATTTAACACTACAAACTTAATACTGTTTAGTATCAAATTTAGGGGAAGTAGAAATAGAACAGTAAATTAATATAATAATATTTTTTACCTATTTATTTGTCATAAGTAGACTTAGGCAAATATGCAAATTGCATATTTTGCATATTATGCATAAAATATGCAAACATGTCAAATTTTGCATATTTCTATAAAAGTGTGCATAAAGTGCATATAACTTGAAATTTTAGGTGTATAGATATTCATCAAATAAATCAAGTGCTTGGAAATCCGAATATTTAATTTTGTTTCAATATCTCTAGATATTTATTTTGTCCTTGAATAAGGGTTCCAAAATCTACTAGTTTATAACTCTATGTAAAAACTTTTATTAGGATGATGAGTTTTAGAAATCAATTATGTTGTAAAATTGGAACCGGTAACGCCTGTCATTGTAATAATATTGTGAATTGCAATTTGAAACTACCGAAAATAAACACTGCTTCAAACTTGGATAAAACCTACATCTACCGATAAGGATAAACTTTACTGCTCAATTTGTGGTAAAACTGGAAGTATAATACTACATAATTGCGTGTTATATTATTTTATACGAGAATATTTTCTAATATGTGCTGACACAAGGCAAGTTCGAAATAAATCGATATATTTCTTATTTTCTCAGGCATTTTTTTAATTTCTTGTGATGAAAAAATAGGATCTAAAAACTTCAAATCATATTAATTACTATAAATTATGAAGATATTTTAAATATGTTCGTAAATAAAACGGATAATACTTTCTGAGTTGTTTAAATATACAGTGAGTCCATAAAGTAACGCATAAATTCGTTATTTCTTAAACCGGCGACTTTAAGGAAAAATCCCGAAACAAGTCGATTTTTATTTTTAAATTACGATTTTTTGGCATACATATTATACTAGTGACGTCATCCATCTGGGCGTGATGACGTAATCGATGATTTTTTTAAATGGGAACAGAAGTCATGTGATAGCTCGTTTGAAAGGGTATTCAATTTTTACTTACTAATGAAGTAAAAACCTCACATGTAGGTAGGTGGTATATAATTTATTAAAAATTTTTTTCTAAAAATGATCCAAGATGGATAAAATCACAAACGTTTTCGGACCAATCAGTCCATCATCAGGTGGTAGAAACCTAAAATAAGCAAACCACTGTATTAAAATTCACGGTATTCAATTCTCTATCCAATAATATAAACATTAACATCATTGTGTATACAGGGTGTTCAAAAAACATTTTTTTAATTAAAATAAGTGAGACAAAAAGGAGAATATATGTAATTTATTTTAATTCAAAATGCATTTTACTACTGTCATCAAAGAGAAAAAAATTTTATTTGACAAATAAACATTTAATTGATTTTCGTTTAAACAAAATGTTCAAATTGCCAAGAGACAGGTGGGTGGCAGCTTTAACATTGAATTTAAGCAAAAAGCAATATTTATTTGTCAAATAAACATTTATTTCCTGTTTTCTGACAACAGTAAAACGTATGTTGAATTAAATAAATTACATACATTCTTCTGCTTTTCTCAATTATTTTAATTATAAAATGTTTTTTTGAACAACTTGTATAAATAAATATGTTAATGTTTAAATTAGTGAATAGAGAATTGAATACCCTTTCAAATGAGCTATCACATGACCCCTATTCTCATTTAAAAAAACATCGATTACGTCATCATGCCCAGTTGGATGACGTCACTAGTATAATATATATGCCAAAAAAATCGTAATTTAAAAACAAAAATCGACCTGTTTCGGTATTTTTCCTTAAAATCGCCGGTTTACGAAATAACGAATTTATGCGTTACTTTATGGATGCACTGTACATACTTATATTTATTTTTATATGCATATTTTCTAGATAAACATGCATATTTTTGTATGAAATACTGCATATTTATGCGCATATTTCATATGTTTTTATTTGCATATTTGCCTAAGTCTAGATAAGTTTTGAACTGAATTTAACGTCGTGTCGTGTCATTTCCCATAATACAAGATCAACTGACTAACTGGCGATGAAACGGCCGGCGATGAAATGGACTGGCGATGAACCGGCGGCGATGAAACGTCCCATTCCGGAATTTTTTTATCAATATTCTTGATTCTTTTTTTAGTCTGGATTTGCACTTGAGTAGTTCTCCAAGGTCAAAACATGCGACAGAATGCTCCCAGTACAGAACAATTTCTTTAAAGCCACACACTTAAGATATTCCTCAAAATAATACATGTAAGACTATACAAAAAAATAGAGGAAGATATAGATGACACCCAGTTTGGTTTCAGAGGAGGACTAGGAACGGGAGAGGCTCTGTTCGCTTTTAACGTTCCCGCGCAAAGACGACTAGATATGAACCAAGATCTCTATGTCTGCTTTATAGATCATCAAAAGGCTTTTGATAGAGTACGATATCAGAAACTCATAAAACTTTTAAAAGAGAAGAATGTGGACAGTCGAGATATACGGGTTATTGTCAATCTGTACTGGAATCAAAAAGCAAAGGTTAAAATCAAAAATGTCGAAACAGAGGCCATAAAAATCAAGAGAGGTGTTAGACAGGGTTGCGTATTGTCTCCATTGTTATTCAAGCTGTACAGCGAAGCTATTTTTAAGGAAGCAATATCAGAGGAAGAACAGGGTATATCAATAAACGGAAAAATCTTGAACAACATAAAATTCGCAGACCACACCGCTATTTTTTTTGCTAGACAGTCTAGATGCACTGCAACTATTAGTAAATAGATTACATCAAGTCAGTATGGACTATGGACTACAAATGAACGTTAAGAAAACCAAGTTCATGATTATTTCTAAGCAACATACAGTAGGAAGGTTGGATAAAGAGGGAAAACAAGTAGAAAGAGTGAATAACTACAAATATTTGGGAACCTGGGTAAATGAAAACAATGACCAGGGTAGAGAAATCAGGACACGCATTGAAATTGCAAGACAAGCATTTATAAAAATGAAAAAGATGTTTGTTAATCGAGACCTTCCTCTGGAACTGAGGATAAGAGCCTTAAGATGCTACGTGTTCTCGACTTTGTTGTATGGAATGGAAAGCTGGATACTAAAAGCAGATAATATAAAGAAGTTGGAAGCCTTTGAGATGTGGTGCTATAGAAGGATTTTGAAAATGGATCCAACGAGTTACAAATGCAGAAGTGTTAAGAAGGCTGCAACAGGATTGCGACATGATAAAGAACATCAAAACAAGAAAGCTAGAATATTTAGGCCACATTACCAGAGGTGCGAAATATGAGATATTAAGGCTTATAATGCAAGGTAAAGTAAAGGGTAAAAGATCTATAGGTAGAAGAAGAATTTCCTGGCTGAGAAACTTAAGAGAGTGGTATAGTTGCAGCTCAGTAGATCTTTTCAGAGCAGCCGCCAATAAGGTACGGATAGATGTGATGATAGCCAACCTCCGATAGGAGAAGGAACTACAAGAAGAAGAAGGTTCTCCATTTCTGTTAATGATTCTTTATCAGCCATTTCTGAACCTCGTTTTTCGTAGCATCTTTAGTGATGTCACAAAAAGGTTCTGGGCCTTCAAAAGTTTCTCTCGAGCTTCTCTTCGCTAACATATCTGCTCGTTGATCCCATGCACCCCTTTATGACCCGGCACCCATATTAAAGACACTTTATTGTCTTTTGCCAGGTTGTTGAGGAGATCTTTGCAGTTTTTCACCAGCTTTGATTTGGTGAGAGGGTTCTTTACAGCCAGAATAGCCGATTGGCTATCTGTGTAAATGTTGATTCTCTTAGCTTTAGGGTCTTCATCAATGCATGCCACCAAAGCAAAAACTTCAGCCTGGAACAGAGTTGTATGTTGACCTAGGCTGTAAGATTTATTATAGTTAGATGTTAGCCCAAAGACTCCTGATCTAGTACCATGGGCAGTTTTAGATCCATCAGTGAACCATATTAAGTTCCCATTAATATTTGGGACTTTTTGTTCTCTAGATGGTATTAATGTGGTTAATGGTCTCTAGATGGTGTTAATCTTCTCAGTGATAATTAGTTCTGGTGTCATCATATCTAAGTTCATCATAAAGATGGATGGATAAAGACTGGGGTACAAATTACCGTGTGTTGCTTTAACCCGAGAAAGAATCATGGCGTTCAAAAACAGTGGATTGTTACATGTACAAACCTGTGTGTTAGTCCAGAAAGCCACTGCTCATCCGCTAGGAAAAATATTCTGATTCGGATTTTTTGCACAATATTGCTCAAAAAGGACCCCTTTTAACAAATTTGCATGTTACCAGGACCAAAAGTGGGTCAAAAATTTTTTAAAGGTTTTTTTAGGTTTTTTGGATCATTCCAAACAGCAAAGGTCTTTAGTGACTTTTCTCTAAAGTTGATAGTTTTTGACATATAAGCGATTAAAAATTGAAAAATTGCGAAATCGGCCAAAATCCCGAAGAGTTTTTTGCAATACAGTATTCAAAACTCCTTTGTTTTTTAATTTCTAATCACGCGTTCGCGACACTATTTTCCACCGTTGCATGTGTATACGTATACAGTATGGTGCAAATGAAAGGAATAAATTCGTTATTTCGTAAACCGGCGACTTTAAGGAAAAAACCCGAAACAGGTCGATTTTTATTTTTAAGTTATGATATTGTGGCATATATGGTATACTAGTGACGTCATCCGTCTGGGCGTGATGACGTAATCGATGATTTTTTTAAATGAGAATAGGGGTCGTGTGTTAGCTCATTTGAAAGGTTCTTCAATTCTCTATTCAGTAATGTAAACATTTACATATTTATTTATTTACACAGGGTGTCCAAAAATTTTTTATTAAATTAAATTATTTGACAAAAAAAGAAGTAGAAGGACACCCTGTATAAATAATTATATAAATGTTTATATTACTGAATAGAGAATTAAAGAACCTTTCAAATGAGCTAGCACACGACCCCTATTCTCATTTAAAAAAATCATACATTACGTCATCACGCCCAGGTGGATGACGTCACTAGTATACCATATATGCCACAATATCATAACTTAAAAATAAAAATCGACCTGTTTCGGGATTTTTTCTTAAAGTCGCCGGTTTACGAAATAACGAATTTATTCCTTTCATTTGCACCATACTGTCGGTGGAAAATAGTGTCGCGCACGCTTGATTAGCAATTAAAAAACAAAGGAGTTTTGGATATTGTATTGCAAAAAACTCTTCGGGATTTTATCAACAGATGTTTAAAGAATATATAACTACCTTGGCAACATTCAAATTTTCAGTTTTTCACATAGTTTTTGAGGGTTAAGAATGGCCGATTTCGCAATTTTTCAATTTTTAATCGCTTATATTATGTCAAAAACTATCAACTTTAGAGAAATGTCACTAAAGACCTTTTCTGTTTGAAATGATCCAAAAAACCTAAAAAAAACTTTGTTCCATGCAAAAAAAATAATTTTAGGAAAAAAACAAAAAAAAAAGTTTAAAAAATCTTTGACCCACTTTTGGTCCTGGCAACATGCAAATTTGTTAAAAGGGATCCTTTTGAGTAAGATTGTGCAAAAAATTCGAATCGGAATATTTTTGCTAGCGGATGAGCAGTGGCTTTCTGGGCTATGTGATGTGAATAGTATTTCAAAGTAGAGTAGTTTGTTCCTTTAGCACATAGTTAATATAAATGTTTTGTTTCTGTCTTGCAGCCGACATGAAAGAATTAAAAGGTATACTATAACGGACATAGAACATACGATAACAACGTGTCATAATTAGGAAACTGAAGAAAACAAAACTGATGAGAAAACAACAAATAAATGTTGTTAGTTAAAAGTTAACCTGATCATCGACAAACAAAACGATACTGACAGTAACAACATACAATACTTAACATTATTAGCCGAGGAGGGAGACAAAACAAGAATATTAATAAAGATGTAAGAAACACATTAATAAAACTAAAGAACTTACTTTGCCTTAAACTAAAAATTCACACAAGAATGCTATGATGACATCGTCTCCAGTGATGCATAGCTTGAAAATCTGGATAATAAAACATACTGATATCAAAAAAGTAAATTTCTTGAGATTTAAATGTAAAAGATTACTAGAATAATGAATGAATTATTACATAATAATATAATGAGCAAAGTATCTCAAGCATCTTCTTCTTCCGTGTTCATTTCTTCAGATTGTTGTTCTTCTCTGTTTTTTCTCTTTTTAACTATTGTGTTTGTTTTCATAAAACTATGTAGTACTCTTCCATATTTTAAAAATCTGATTTTTATCCATTTCTATTATCCATGATTGCCTTTATTACTTCCTCTTTCCTCTATTAAAGAATCTTATGGTATACCCGAATTTTTTATTTTATTTATTTTTTAGCTTAATGCCTTGACAACTTATGGACATTGGCATGGTACAGTGGATTTATGCAATCAGGTACCTAGTGTAATGTGTATTGAGTGTGTTGAATAAATGTCTTGTTACTTATCAAAGTCGACGTCATTGTCTTTGCAAAGATACGCTAATTGTATCCGAACGTCTGCGGTTCCTCCGGTGAGTACCGGTCCCCCAAGGATAGAAACTATTTTCATTTATTAATTTTTAATAACCAAAAAATTCTCCACCCAGGTCAGATTCGAACTCACGAGCTTTAGGTCCAAAAGTAGGCGCTCTTACCACTGAGCCACAGAGGGGGTGTATACCCGAATTGTCTTTTATATGTTATGTATATTTCATTTCACATTTTTTCCCAGCTCTCCTCTCTTGCTGTTTTTACTCTGTTACAATATTCGGATTTTTATATATTTCTCTCAATGGAATTTCGTTATATTTTTTCCAAGTACAGTAGACTCGCGATTATCCGAGGTAACTGGGACCGTGACTACCTCGGATACGGAAAAACTCGGTTAACACTGAGATTGGTTATATTGATAGAAAAACAAGTAAACAATCATAACTGTGGATATTTTAATGACAAAATTAATACAGTACTGTCTATAAAAGATAAAAACATTTACCTTATCAATATTACTGTTTAAAAAAGTCTTTGATTTTGCATAAGCTTTATTCCTCTTTTTGATTTTGAGGCGGCGATGTTACGTCAAGGTTGAAAATTGTAACTCACCTGTTATGACTTTTGCCTCGGTTAACCGAGGGGCTCGGATAACCGAGACTCGGATAATCGCGAGTCTACTGTATATGTTTTCTTTTCAGTTTTTCTTGAATTTTTTGCTTTTTGTTTTTCCGATTTTTCTTATTTTTTAATCAATCCACACACTGCTATTAGTGTCGATTGGATATGGTCACACTACGTAACCATGTAAGAACGAAAAAAAGAAATAAACGTAGAACAGAACTTAGATAAACAGATACCATAGAGAAAAACAACGTTCTTGGTACGGTCACACGAGACGAATGAACAGTGAGAGGTTACCAATTAGATCCTGGAGATGTAACCCAATTAGAAGAAGGAAAAAAGAAAGATCAAAGAAATCTTAGAAAAAAGGAATTAATATAACAATTAATAGAAGAGTCATATAAGTCAACCCATGACTAAACAAAAATCAATGTCGTTCTAATTGGTGCTGACCGACAAACGATCAGTGGTGTGTCCAAAAAATATACGATAAATATTTTCCTTACAAATATCTGTGTTGTGTTCCTTTTCAAATAATCAAATATATGAAGATGATTGTAAGCTTTTAATATTTAAATTCTAAAATATACCATATCAAGCAATAAGTATCAAATGTTGACTTACCTCTGCAGTAGATTCTTCGCTTCCCCTCTTTCCAGCGGTATACCCAAATCACTGAATGCCTTAATGAGCTCATCCAAATCGATTTTTCCTGAAACAAAGTTAAATAAACTGTGAATTCAAGCCAAAGTTTTCAACTTAATAAAATATAAAATAATATTAAATTTATTGGGATAAACTTTATTATTGGGACCATTTTCTGGTTACACATCCGTGTCTTCTAAAAATGAAAACCAAGCGGATGCTATAGCAAGGAAGATAAGGGAATTCTATAATTTGCAATACACATCCCATCTGTCCAGTGCGGAAAAATTCCAACGAAACTGGAACCCTACATACTCAGATAGGAGTAATACTAATAGAAATAAAAATGAATAACCATTTTCATCTCGTTGCAACACGAAGCCAAAGCAGTCTTATATTTCAGTTCGTTTAGAGAGCGCAACAATACATAAACATTCGTAAGAGCAAAAATGAATAACCATTTTCAATTTCGTTGCAAAACGAAAATAGAGCCGAACCATATTCTAGTCCAATCAGAGAGTGCAGCAAGCACCTCTATCGATTTCGAAACTTATTAGTCTCTCATCAGGAGGCACATCTGCTGCTCCCTCTGATCCAACCAAAACAAACCCCGGCGTGCAGTCCCGGATTGCAACGAATGAAATGGCATATATGCCCTAGCGGCAACTGCTAGCCAAAGACTAAGTTTTCACTTTAATGGCACATAAAACAACATAATGTTACTCTACATCCCACCAGAATGAAAACAATGGGAACCTTCTCTGGTTACACCTCCGAGGCTTCTACAATTTGCAAGCCATACGAATGCTGAGACTAGGAAGATGAAGGAATTTTACAATTTATAATTCACGTCCCATCTACTCAGCACGGTAAAGGTCCAACGAAAATGGTTCCCTTCGTACTCCAATCAGAGTAAACATGTAAATCAGGTCCAACGAAAATGGTCCCCTTCGTACTCCAATCAGAGTAAACATGTAAATCAAAAATGAATAACCATTTTTCAATTTCGTTGCAAAACGAAAATACAGCTGCACCATATTCTAGTCCAATCAGAGAGAAGGTTCCCATTGTTTTCAGTCTGGTGGGATTAGTCCAGAAAGCCACTGCGCATCCTTTTTAAACGTTTTTTTTTGTTTTTTTCCTAAAATAATTTTTTTTGCATGGAAGAAAGTTTTTTTTAGGTTTTTTGGATCATTCCAAACAGAAAAGGTCTTTAGTGACTTTTCTCTAAAAATGATAGTTTTTGACAAATAAGCGATTAAAAATTGAAAAATTGCTAAATCAGCCATTTTTAACCCTCAAATACTATGTGAAAAACTGAAAATTTGAATGTTGCCAAGGTAGGTAGATATTCTTTAAACATCGATTGATGAAATCCAGAAGAGTTTTTTGCAATACAATATTCAAAACTCCTTTGTTTTTTAATTGCTAATCAAGCGTGCGCGACACTATTTTCCACCGACCGACAGTATGGTGCAAATGAAAGGAATAAATTCGTTATTTCGTAAACCGGCGACTTTAAGGAAAAATCCCGAAACAGGTCGATTTTTATTTTTAAGTTATGATATTGTGGCATATATGGTATACTAGTGACGTCATCCATCTGGACGTGATGACGTAATCGATGATTTTTTTAAGTTTATTTTACCCCCTAAATTTGCACTTTTCGATTCACCTGGTAGATACACGTGCACCGCTGATGCCTGCCAGGTCATGGTTTTTAGCCTTGGTGTGCTATGAATTATCACTAGAAAAATTTCTAGCCTTACAGGACGACCGTTAGTCGGAAGGTTCACTAGCTCTTAGACTAATACTGGGATTTCTGCTGTTGTATTCTATTTTAATCCTTATAAAAAGTAAATAGAATGCACAACTATAAGCGATTTTCTATTTTGCACGTGATCTATTTTTATACCCTGTATAAATAATTATGTAAATGTTTACATTACTGAATAGAGAATTGAAGAACCTTTCAAATGAGCTACCACACGACCGATATTCTCATTTAAAAAAATCATCGATTACGTCATCACGCCCCGACGGATGACGTCACTAGTATACCATATATGCCACAATATCATAACTTAAAAATAAAAATCGACCTGTTTCAGGATTTTTCCTTAAAGTCGCCGGTTTACGAAATAACGAATTTATTCCTTTCATTTGCACCATACTGTCGGTGGAAAATAGTGTCGCGCACGCTTGATTAGCAATTAAAAAACAAAGGAGTTTTGAATATTGTATTGCAAAAAACAAATCGATGTTTAAAGAATATCTACCTACCTCGGCAACATTCAAATTTTCAGTTTGTCACATAGTTTTTGAGGGTTAAAAATGGCCGATTTCGCAATTTTTCAATTTTTAATCGCTTATTTGCCAAAAACTATCATTTTTGGAGAAAAGTCACTAAAGACCTTTTCTGTTTGGAATGACCAAAAAAACCTAAAAAAACTTTTTTCCATGCAAAAAAAATAATTTTAGGAAAAAAGCAAAAAAAAATGTTTAAAAAATTTTTGACCACCTTTTGGTCCTGGCAACATGCAAATTTGTTAAAAGGAGTCCTTTTTAAGTAAGATTGTGCAAAAAATCCGAATCAGAATATTTTTCCTAGCGGATGCGCAGTGGCTTTCTGGACTACATGTAGAGTAACATTATGTTGTTTTATGTGCCATTAGAGTGAAAGCGTGAAGGCGTTAGACTTAAGTCAGCTTAAAAGTGAACACCGACGACAAACAGTGCGCGAAGAAATCAACACCGGCCTCAGTGTAGCAGAAAACAAATCCGCAGAACAGACAACATAGATGAAAAACTGAAGTATATAAACACTATAATAAGAACTACGGGAAAGAAACACCTAACCAAATCTCCAAAGAAACATAAGGTATGGATGACACCAGACATACTAGAACTAATGGATGAAAGACGCAAATTGAAGAATAATTCAGAAAAATACAGAGAGGTTGATAAGAACATAAAGCAAATAATAAAGAAGGCCAAAGAATCATGGATTAAAGAACAATGTGTAGAAATGGAAGACTATGAAAGGAAGTATGACACATTCAATATACATAAAAAAGTAAAAGAACTTACAGGAACCCAAAGAAGACATCAAATAGACTTAACAGAAAAAATTAATAGATGGAGTGAATACATAAGAGAATTGTTTGAGGACAACAGAAATAACATTGACAAAGTAAATGGTGAAACAGGGCCTGAAATCCTAAAATGTGAAGTAGAAATGGCACTTAGAAATTCCAAAACTGGAAAGGCAAATGGACCCGATGAGGTTCCTACTGAATTACTAAAGCTCTTGAATGATGAATCAATAGGTATAATATTGCACTTATTTAACACAGTATACAATACTGGTATTATACCTCAAGAGTGGCTGCTGTCTACATTCGTTACACTGCCAAAGAAATCCAATGCAAAAGAATGTTCAGAACATCGAACAATATCTTTAATGAGCCATCTACTGAAGATATTTCTAAAAATCATCCACAACCGAGTTTATCAAAAGTTGGAGTCAGATATTAGTAATACACAGATGGGGTTCAGTAAAGGACTAGGTACTCGAGAAGCTCTCTTCGGTTTGAATGTTCTTACACAAAGATGCCTAGACGTTAATCAAGAAGTACATGCATGTTTTATCGATTTTGAAAAAGCGTTTGACAGAGTACGCCACGATAGGCTAAGAGACATTCTTGAAAGAAAAGACATAGATAATAAAGATCTGCGAATAATTATCATCTTATATTGGAATCAGAAAGCTAACATCAAAATAGAAAACGAGATATCAAAAGCAATAGAAATACGTAGAGGAGTAAGACAGGGATGCATTTTGTCACCACTGCTATTTAATGTATATAGTGAAAGCATCTGTCAGGAAGCCCTTTTGCAAGCAAATGAAGGAATCGTAATCAATGGAGAGGTTGTAAATAATATTCGATACGCAGACGACACTGTACTACATAGTTACAAGAACAGTAGAAGGATTACAACGATTACTTACAAACATAAATATTGCTTGCAACAATTATGGCATAAACATTAATATCAAAAAAACCAAGTATATGGTCTTCAGTAAAATCATGACACAACCAGCACATATTAGTATAAACGGCATTAAATTGAAAAAGTATCAAGTTATAAATACTTGGGAACTTTAATAAACGAAACTGGAGACCAAAACAATGAAATAAAAAGACGTATCGAAATTGCCAGGGCCACCTTCATAAAGATGAGAAAATTCTTCTGCAACAGAGATATAAGCATCCCTCTACGATTAAGAATGCTAAGAGGCTACGTATTTAACACGCTATTATACGGTGTAGAGGCCTGGACTCTCAAACAGAACAACATAAAAAATATTGAAAGTTTCGAGATGTGGTGCTACCGTCGAATGCTGAAGATAAGTTGGGTTGAAAGAATCACAAATCTTGAAGTAATACGAAGGATAGGAAGAGACCCAGAAATTTTGTTAACGATAAAACGAAGAAGACTCGTATTTGGGTCACCTGATGAGAGGTCATAAATACGCATTACTTCAAAATATAATGCAAGGAAAAATAGAAGGAAAACGGAATCCAGGCCGTAGAAGAATGTCGTGGATGCGGAATTTGAGAGAGTGGTTTGGCTGCACCACTAATGAACTTTTTAGGTCAGCTGTAAACAAAGTCAGGGTAGCTTTGATGATCTCCAATCTCCGATAGGAGTGGCACAAGAAGAAGAAGAAGAAGAGTGAAAGCTTAGTCTTTTAGCGGGAGAGCAGTATATGTGCCTCCTGATGAGAGACTAATAAGTTTCGAAACCGGTAGAGGTGCTTGCTGCACTCTCTGATTGGACTAGAATATGGTGCGGCTGTATTTTCGTTATTCATTTTTGATTTACATGTTTACTCTGATTGGAGTACTAAGGGAACCATTCTCGTTGGAACTTTACCGCGCTGAGCAGATGGGACGTGAATTATAAATTGTAAAATTCCCTCATCTTCCTAGTCTCAGCATCCGTATGGCTTGCAAATTATAGAAGCCTCGGAGGTGTAACCAGAGAAGGTTCCCATTGTTTTCAGTCTGGTGGGATGTAGAGTAACATTATGTTGTTTTATGTGCCATTAGAGTGAAAACTTAGTCATTCGTAAGAGCGTTCGTAAACGAAATGAAATATAAGACCGCTTTGGCTTAGTGTTGCAACGAGATGAAAATGGTTATTTATTTTTATTTCTATTAGTACATATTACTCTATCTGAGTATGTAGGGTTCCATTTTCGTTGGAATTTTTTCCGCGCTGGTCAGATGGGATGTGAATTGCAAATTATAGGATTCTCTCAGCTTTTAAGCTCGAACTGAATCATTTAAGCCTGAACAGTCTACTTCTTTTTTTCTCAAAATATCATTTTTATCGATTAAATTGTTATTTGTTACACTAATTTGGTATTTATTTAAACACATTTGTATATTTTATCATTAAGTATCAGTGGAAAAGCAATGTTTTAATAAAAGGAACTAAAAAATGTCATTATAAGGCATTCTAACAAGTTATTTTGATTCAAAAACAAGCTTTTGATCAAATTTTGGTGTAGAAAACGTTATATGCTTCTTTTCATGAGCATTTTTCAGTGCGTCACAAATAATAGAAAAAAAGGTAAGTCCGTGATAATATACATTTTAGTGACATGACATTTTAGTTAAATCTGACAGTTGTCACATTTTATTTGCAATTTGGCATAAAAAGAAATCAATTGTGTTTATTGCATTTATAAAATGGTATTTTCTTTGATTTGTATAGTCTTATAAATTGTACAGATTATATTCGTAGATATATTATATAATTGGTAAATAATTTCTTTTTCGATTATGGCGCCATCTATTGACAACTAGAATAAATGTTATAAATGTCACCGATGAAATGTAATCACCCACGTGCGTTTTTTTTCTGTCACATACAATTTAATGCGTTAGAATGAAATCGAAAAGCTGTGACGCACTGACAGATGCTCATGAGAAAAAGCATAATACCGTTTTTTACATTTTTGTCCATTTCCAAAATCTTCGATTTGACAATCATTAAAAACGTACATTAAGAAAAAGACACATTGAATAAATATTTAAAAATAGATCACGTGCAAAATAGAAAATCGCTTATAGTTGTGCATTCTATTTACTTTTTATAAGGATTAAAATAGAATACAACAGCAGAAATCCCAGTATTAGTCTAAGAGCTAGTGAACCTTCCGACTAACGGTCGTCCTGTAAGGCTAGAAATTTTTCTAGTGATAATTCATAGCACACCAAGGCTAAAAACCATGACCTGGCAGGCATCAGCGGTGCACGTGTATCTACCAGGTGAATCGAAAAGTGCAAATTTAGGGGGTAAAATAAACTTTCTCCTGTAAGGTTTAAATTTAAGTAGGTATGTGTTTGAGTAAGTCATTGGGTGCGTTCGGACGACCACAGCGGCTGGACAGCTGAGCCAGCAGTAGCTGTCAGACGTCACCGCTGGAAGTCAGCCGCTGAGAGATTTACTAAGCTTTCCCTATCACGGCTGGATACAACCACTTAGCCGATTTCTGCTGACAGTCAGCCGCTATGGTCGTCCGAACGCACCCATTTAGAAGAAATGTGTACAATGACAGGCGATTCTGAAGAGCATAAGACCTTGCCAGGCGAGGGGAAAGATTAGGGGTTTTTTCTAAAATTATTCTTTTTGCATCGAACAAATTTTTTTTAGGTTTTTTAAATCATTCCAAACAGAAAAGGTCTTTAGTGATTTTTCTCTTAAGTTAATAGTTTTTGTTATATAAGCGATTGAAAATTTTGAAAATTGCGAAATCGGCCATTTTTAACCCCAAATCGGACATTTATCTAAAAATTTCAAAGTTGCCAAGGTAGGTAGATAATCTTTAAACATTGATTGATGAAATCCCAAAGAGTTTTTTGCAATACAATGTCGGAAACGCCTTTGTTTTTTAATTGCTAATCAAGCGGGCACGGCACTGTAGTGTAAGTGGGGACGTTTGAGTTGGCATAAATTCATTATCTCGAGAATGGGCAAATTTCAAGAGAAATCCTTAGACAGCTCGATTTTTATTTTTAAATTAGGACTTTTTGGCATATATATAATACTAGTGACGTCATGCATCTGATTAACATAATTATTTATACAGGGTGTACAAAAATTTTTTTTTATTAAATTTAGTTTGATTAAATTTGACAAATAGAAGAAAAATTTTTTTTGTACACCCTGTATAAATAATTGTTATTGTTTATATTACTGAATAGAGAATTAAATAACCTTTCAAATGAGCTATCACACAACCCCTACTCTTATTAAAAAAAAATCATCGATTACGTCATCACGCCCAGATGGATGACGTCACTAGTATTATATATATGCCAAAAAGTCCTAATTCAAAAATAAAAATCGACCTGTCTGAGGATTTCTCTTGAAATTTGCCCGAGATAATGAGATAATGAATTTATGCAAACTCAAACGGCCTCATACTACAGTGTCGCGCCCGTTTGATTAGCAATTAAAAAAACAAAGGGGTTTTCGATATTTTATTGCAAAAAACTCTTCGGGATTGCATCAATCAATGTTTAAAGAACATCTACGTACCTTGGCAACATTGAAATTTTTAGACAAATGTCCTATTTAGGGTTAAAAAAGGCCGATTTCGCAATTTTCAAAATTTTCAATCGCTTATATAACAAAAACTATTAACTTAAGAGAAAAATCACTAAAGATCTTTTCTGGTTGGAATGATTCAAAAAACCTAAAAAAAATTTGTCCGATGCAAAAAGAATAATTTTAGGAAAAACCCCTAATCTTTCCCCTCGCCTGGCAAGGTGTTATGCTCTTAAGAATCGCCTGTCATTGTACACATTTCTTCTAAATGACTTACTCAAACACATACTTAAATTTAAATCCTACAGGAGAAAGTTTATTTTACCCCCTAAATTTGCACTTTTCGATTCACCTGGTAGATACACGTGCACCGCTGATGCCTGCCATGTCATGGTTTTTAGCCTTAATGTGCTATGAATTATCACTAGAAAAATTTCTAGCCTTACAGGACGACCGTTAGTCAGAGGGTTCACTAGCTCTTAGACTATATTATGTACTTTATCCTCTCAGCATTTGATATCTTACAATATTGCTAAAATTGGATTATTAACAAAATCTTGGCAGTAGCACGTTGCCAAGCCACGACTCGATGCGGTCACGTGGACAAACAAAATGTATTTTATTAGGTATACAAAATCCCGGGATTTTTGTATTTTGTTTACATAAGAGAAAATATACTATAATTAGGTTTACTGATTTTGGGACAGAAAAAGCAGTTTGTTTGTTAATTTAATAAGAGTGGCTCAAAATAATTGAGTAAACATTGTAGGTATATTGTGGTATCATCCATTTATTCTGGGTAAATTCAGGTGAATATATTGTGAAAATCAATTTAATAGTTCACTATGTATTATACACACGTTCTACCAATAACTGCAGGACCTACTCTCTAAAGTAGGCAATCAGCGAGAAATAATAATGATGGGCGACCATCATAATAATGCAAGACCTGAAAGAAGACAAAATAATCCAGTAATAGGTAAGTTTGGCGAATAAGTGACAAATAATAATGGAAATAGGCTTTTAAACCTATACACTATACAGGGTGTCAAAGACTAATTTATCCAGGCTATATCTCTTAAACGAATAGAGATTTTCGAATGGGATAAAAACAGTTCTATTCCATTTGTAATACACTTTAATATGGCGTAGAAAAAATCATCCACTAAATATTCATCCCTTAGTTACCACTTCTAACTTTAATTTTTTAATAGCACCCTGTACATTTTTTTATAGTTTTGGATGTGGTCTTCTACCGTCTATTCAACAGATTCTTTAAAAATAAAATAGGTTCGTAAATAATCAAGAAAATATCAGTTTATTTTTTTATTTTTGTTGTGTCCCAGACTAATTATTTATCCAGGCTATATCTCTTAAACGAATAGAGATTTTCGAATGGGACAAAAATTTATATATTCCATTTGTAATACACTTAAATATGGCGTAGAAAAAAATCATCCCCTAAATATTCATCCCTTAGTTACAACCCCTAACTTTAATTTTTTTAATAGCACCCTGTATATTTTTTTATAGTTTTGGATGTGGTCTTCTATCGTCTATTCAACAGATTTTTTTTAAATAAAATCGGTTTTGTAAATAATCAACAAAATATTAGTTTATTTTTTATTTTTAAACGCTTTTATTTAGTTCAATAGATTGCATCAAATCTTTGGATGTTAATTTGACTACCTTTTCTTCCATGCAAATGAATGAAAATTTGCAGACATATGCATTCGCGGTGACAATACACGAATAGACAACAAAAAATTTTTGTTTATGTTTATTAATAATTGTTTAAATAAAAAAAAACGATTTTAATGGAAAAAGGCCTAAATTCTCTTGTTTTTTACAATGTAGAAACTTGAAACTTTTACGGATCGTAGCTAATGATATAACCTATACATAATTTCACTTTTTACGTTAATTGTTTACGTTATGCGTCATAAATAAACAATAAAGTTTTAAATTTTGCACACTCATATATTTATTTATACAGTACGATGCAAGTGAAAGGAATAAATTCGTTATTTCGTAAAAAGGCGACTTGAACCCTGGAATGCTACCTGGGGTACACTTGTACCCCAACCTTGTTTGTAAGTTACACCAATTTGCAGTAGTGGGTGTAGAAAATATGAAAATAAACTTGTGAATAATAATATAATAAAATATTTTTGTATACAAAATAAATTCTTAGCATGTTATCTTAAGATTGTTTTTGTCATAAGTTCTTAAAACATACATATATAAATATTTTAGGTCGATTTTATTTGGGGTACCACTGTACCTCGATGTAGCAGATTGAGTTTAGAAAATAAGTGTAGCAATCCAGGGTTAAGGAAAAATCCCGAAAGAGGTCGATTTTATTTTTAAATTACGATATTTTGGCATATATGTCATACTAGTGACGTCATCCTTCTGGGCGCGATGACGTAATCGATGATTTTTTTAAATGAGAATAGGGGACATGCGATAGCTCATTTGAAAGGTCATTCAATTCTTTATTCAGTAATATAAAAATTTATATAATTATTTGTACAGGGTGTCCAAAAACAATTTTTTAATTAAATTATTTGACAAAAAAGAAGAATGTATGTAATTTATTAAACGCTTTTATTTAGTGCAATAGATTGCGTCAACTCTTTGGATGTTAATTTGACTACCTTTTCTTCCATGCAAATGAATGAAAATTTGCAGACATATGCATTCGCGGGAACAACACACGAATAGACAACAAAAAATTGTTGTTTATGTTTATTAATTGTTTAAATAAAAAAAAACGATTTTAATGGAAAAAGGCCTAAATTCTCTTGTTTTTTACAATGTAGAAACTTGAAACTTTTACGGATTGTAGCTAATGATATAACCTATACACAATTTCACTTTTTACGTTAATTGTTTACGTTATGCGTCATAAATAAATAATAAAGTTTTAAATTTTGAACACTCATATATTTGTTTATACAGTACGATGTAAATGAAAGGAATAAATTCGATATTTCGTAAAAAGGCGACTTTAAGGAAAAATCCCGAAAGAGGTCGATTTTTATTTTTAAATTACGATATTTTGGCATATATTTCATACTAGTGACGTCATCCATCTGGACGCGATGACGTAATCGATGATTTTTAAACGCTTTTATTTAGTTCAATAGACGTCAAATCTTTAGACGTTAATTTGACTGGCTTTCTTCAATGCAAATGAATGAAAATTTGCAGACATTATGCATTCGCGGGAACAATACACGAACAGTCAATAATTTTTTTTATGTTTATTAACTGTTTTAAATAAAAAAAACTATTTTAATGGAAATTGCTTAAATTCTTTTGTTTTTTTTTTCAATGTAGAAACTTGAAACTTTTACGGTTTGTAGCTAATGATATGAACTATACATAATTTTACTTTTTACGTTAATTGTTTAGGTTATGCTTCATAAATAAACAATAAAGTTTCAAAAATTTTGAACGCTCATATATTCGTTTATATAAAATTCGGCACTTATTCGTGTCAAATTTCAATACGATACGACACAAAACTTCAACCAAAACTCGAGTTCAAAAAATTCGTGTTTTTATCGTAGGCTTAGAAAAACCACCGGTAGAGACTTTTTGTGCTACAATTAACATTAAAATTCATTTTGGCGTATTAATTATTAATTAAACGCTTTTCTTTAGTTCAATCGTTTGGGTCAAATCTTTGGACGTTAATTTGACTGCCTTTTCTTCAATGCAAATGACTAAAAATTTGCAGACATATGCATTCGCGGGAACAATACACGAATACTCAATAAAAAAATTTTATGTTTATTAATTGTTTAAATAAAAAACGATTTTAACAGAAAATGCTTAAATTCTCTTGTTTTTTACAATGAAGAAACTTGAAACTTTTACGGATTGTAGCTAATTACTGTAGATAATTTTACTTTTTACGTTAATTGTTTACGTTATGCTTCATAAATAAACAATAAAGTTTCAAATTTTTTGCCGATTCTGACGACTTTTCATGTTTGTACATCATATGTTTGATACATACTTTAATAAACATGACGGTATATTTGAATGTTTAAAAAGGGTAAGACTAAAAAGTAAAAAATAAAAAAATATGAAAAAAATATTTTTTAGGAAACGCTTTTCTTTAGTTACGAGTGACTAATATTAACAATATAAAAAAATCAACTAAAAAGCAAAAAATCAAAATAATTGAAAAAATCTAACACATTCGTCAAAGCAAAGCGTGGGGCGAAAACCATTTATTCGATGAAGACGCGCCACGCTTTTCTTTGACGAATGTGTTAGATTTTTTCAATTATTTTTATTTTTTGCTTTTTAGTTGATTTTTTTATATTGTTAATATTAGTCACTCGTAACTAAAGAAAAGCGTTTCCTAAAAAATATTTTTTTCATATTTTTTTATTGTTAATTATGGTATAGTTAATAAAAATTAAAGTTATGGGTTGTAAAAAAATATTATAAGAATTATTGTGCATTTAATGGTAGAAGCATATCATTTGGACCACGTATACTACACATACAATGGTTCAAATTTAGATATGAGGCCATCTCAGATTTTGCCTTTTACAAAAAAGGCGGGCATTCAAAATGGCGACTACACATATGTGACTAATAGCACGATAACTTTTGAACGAAAAGTCCGATTTCAACCAAATTTGGTATATAGGTTATTTTTCGACCTGATACATCAAGTATCAGGTCGAGTTCTCGAACCGGAAGAATCGGTTTACCAGAAGTTGTGTTTTTCCTGATTTTTTTTATAAAAATATGTTTATTTTTTCAATTCTTTCACCCTGTATATATCAATTTTTCAAAAAGGTAATACCGGCGTTGAAAAGAGCAGAAAAATATTTTTTAGGAAGTATTCTGAACTCTTTAGTTATATTAATTACCATTTAATAAATGCATCACGTATCTTTACATGTAGGTACCTAGGTGCGGCAGATTCGTGCAAATAAGAATTATTGTGAATTGAATGATAGAAGCATATAATTTGGACCACACATAGTACACATACAAAGATTCAAATTTAGAGATGGGGCCATCTCAGATTTTGTCTTTTAGAAAAATGGCGAGCATTCAAAATGAATCTGCCGCCCATAGGTACATGTGAACATACGTTATGCATTTATTAAATGGTAATTAACATAACTAAAAAGTTCATAATTTTTCCTAAAAAATATTTTTACACTCTTTTCAATGGCGGTATCACCTTTTTGAAAAATTTATATATAAGTACAGGGTGAAAGAATTGAAAAAGAAAAATCATATTTTTACATAAAAAATCAGTAAAAACACAACTTCTGGTAAACCGATTCTTCCGTTCAAGACCTCGATCTTACTTATCAAAAAAATAAACTATATATATCAAATTTGGTTGAAATCTTCCGTCTCGTTCAAAAGTTATCGTGCTATTAGTCACATATGTATAGTCGCCATTTTGAATGCCCGCCATTTTTCTAAAAGGAACAAAAACTGAGATGGCCTCATATCTAAATTTGAACCTTTGTATGTGTAGTATATTTGGTCGAAATTATATGCTTCTACCATTAAATGCACAATAATTCTTATATTTGCAAGAATCTGCCGAACATAGGTACATGTGAAGATAAGTCATGCATTTATTAAATGGTAATTAACATAACTAAAAAGTTCAAAATATTTCCTAAAAAATATTTTTACGCTCTTTTCAATCGTGGTATTAACTTTTTTAAAAATTAGCACATACAGGGTGAAATAATTAAAAAAAAAAACAACATATTTTTACATAAAAACCAGGAAAAACACAACTTCTGGTGAACCGATTCTCCCGGTTTAAGACCTCGATCTTATACATCAAAAAAATAACCTATATACCAAATTTGGTTGAAATCTGACGTCCCGTTCAAAAGTTATCGTGCTATTAGTCACATTTGTATAGTCGCCATTTTGAATGCCCGCCATTTTTGTAAAAGGAAAAATCTGAGATGGCCTCATATCTAAATTTGAACCTTTATATGTGTAGTATATGTGGTCCAAATTATATACTTCTATCATTAAATGCACAATTGTTTCACATATCGGCTGCACTACTTGTTAATATATTGACAGAACTTTCTAATAGATACCTAAACGGAGATAATGTACTTTAAAGCTGAAAAGAAGGATGGATTATGCGCCATTCCACGAACATACGCCTGTTTTGGATTACTTCGACAACCAATATTTTACTGTGCAACATAAGAAGTACGAAAGTACATAAATGGCGCTAATAATTATTCCAATAAACAACAATGTAATTTGCAATTTACTTTCGTTCTTCTTATTTTGCACAGTAAAATATTCGTTGTCGAAATAATCCAAATCAGGCGTATGTTCGTGGAATAGGGTATACATAAAAAATGGGATACGCAAACTGCAAGAACTTTAGCTGCATTTCAGTTACCAACACTCTCAGTAGATTGTACGGAAAAGTTATAAAAACCCTAGTCGAAAACGAATATGAACCACTTGAACTAGAATAGCAAACAGGATTTCGAGCTGGACGATCTTGCATCGACCACATCCTACACTTTTACCCAACTAAATGAAAATGAAAAAAGAATGACTAGACAGATCAACTCATCTATTATTTATGGATTTAATAAAGTTTATGATAAATACCCCTATGTAGACTATGGCAACTACCAGAAAGCTGATCTATTAGGGCTCTATTAGTCTAGGTAACTGGTGGCGCAACTAGTGGGCCCACCAACTTGTGAGCACGGGCAACTGGTGGCCGAGAATAGCCACCAGCAAAAATAATAAAATGAATTTTGGAAAAATAATCAAATGCAATTGGAAACTTGTTTGTTATCAATTTTACGAAAAAAAGTTATTCTTCATAAAATGCTCTTAATAGTATAAAATATAAGATGCAACCATCAGATTCAAATTTTGTGAATTTTATACGAGGTATATCAAAAAAGATGAATTTCGCTTAAGAGTAAAGTATCCTTATATTAAACAATATCGAAAAATGTTTTATAAAAAGTTGTTCGGAATTAAAAGCTATGTTTGAATATGCAATTACATTATTCTAATTGAAATATTGTGAACTGCAAAGGTACTTTACTCTTGGACGAAATTCATATTTTTTAACATACCTCGTATAGAATTGATAAAAGTTTATATATTATGATTGCATCTTAGATTTTAGGCCATATAAAGCTTTTTGTAAAAAATAGCTTTTTTCGTAAAATTAATAATAAAATACTTATAGATATTGATGTTGGGTATCCGTAATTTAAAAAAATTGCATTTTTTTTTTCAATTATAATGATGTAATAAAATTAGTGCGTCCCAAAACATAGTTTTTTTAATTCTTAACAACTTTTCATAATAACAATTTTCAATGTTGTGAAATCTAAAGGTACTTAACATACAATTTTTTGACATACCTCGTATAACATAGACTATGCAGAGCATTTTATAAAGAATATTTTTTTTTCGTAAAATTGATAAGAAAAAGTTTCCCATGTGGTTCCAAGTTACGCAGACATACTGTACCTATATATAAAAGCTCAATTTTTTTTTAATTTTCCAATTAACGTCACATTCGGATTCAGCATAATCAAAAACAAAATAGAAACATTTTTGATCAAGGTAAAGTGATGAATTCACCGATATTTCTAAAATATAAAGAGAGCTTTTATTGTTTAAACAATGAATAAACAATTAACGGCTAAATCTGCGAGAAGAATTTTTTAATATAGCATATTTATAAATCAACAAAAAAGGTTTTAGAAAAATATACGCCTGTTAATAGAAAATATAGAAAAGAAATACGAAGCACTCGATTACAATAGAAATGAACTAGTGGTGGCCGACACCAGTTGCTCAGTCTAATAGGGTCCATTTAGGTCGCTATTATATTGGGCAACTGGTGACGCCACCAAATTGCTCCACCAGTGACTCATGACGTCACGGCGCATTTAAGTAAATGAGACCTATTAGACTACGGCAACTGGTTGCGCCACCAGAAATTGTTGTCGATCTGGTGGCCGAACCAGTCCACCAGCCGGGTAACCGGGTCTGGTGGTGCCACCAAGCCGGGGCATTATGTTATATGGACCCTATTAGACTGAGCAACTGGTGTCGGCCACCACTAGTTCATTTCTATTGTAATCGAGTGCTTCGTATTTCTTTTCTATTAACTTCTATATTTTCTATTAACAGGCGTATATTTTTCTAAAACCTTTTTTGTTGATTTATAAATATGCTATATTAAAAAATTCTTCTCGCAGATTTAGCCGTTAATTGTTTATTCATTGTTTAAACAATAAAAGCTCTTTTTATATTTTAGAAATATCGGTGAATTCATCACTTTACCTTGATCAAAAATGTTTTTATTTTGTTTTTGATTATGCTGAATCCGAATGTGACGTTAATTGGAAAATTAAAAACAAATTGAGCTTTTATATATAGGTACAGTATGTCTGCGTAACTTGGAACCATGTGGGAAACTTTTTTCTTATCAATTTTACGAAAAAAAAATATTCTTTATAAAATGCTCTATGTTATACGAGGTATGTCAAAAAAATTGTATTTAAAGTACCTTTAAATTTCACAACATCGAAAATTGTTATTATGAAAAGTTGTTAAGGCATTAATTTTATTACATCATTCTAATTGAAAAAAAATGCAATTTTTTTTAAATAACGGATACCCAACATCATTTTATTACAAATATCTATAAGTATTTTATTATTAATTTTACGAAAAAAGTTATTTTTTACAAAAAGCTTAATATGGTCTAAAATCTAAGATGCAATCATAATATATAAACTTTTATCAATTCTATACGAGGTATGTTAAAAAATATGAATTTCATCCAAGAGTAAAGTAGTAAAGTACCTTTACAGTTCACAATATTTCAATTAGAAGAATGTAATTGCATATTCAAACATAGCTTTTAATTCCGAACAACTTTTTATAAAACATTTTGCGATATTGTTTAATATAAGGATACTTTACTCTTGAGCGAAATTCATCTTTTTTGACATATCTCGTATAAAATTCACAAAATTTGAATCTGATGGTTGCATCTTATATTTTATACTATTAAGAGCATTTTATGAAGAATAACTTTTTTTCGTAAAATTGATAACAAACAAATTTCCAATTGCATTTGATTATTTTTCCAATTTCAATTCATTTTATTATTTTTGCTGGTGGCTATTCTCGGCCACCAGTTGCCCGTGCTCACAATTTGGTGGGCCCACTAGTTGCGCCACCAGTTACCTAGACTAATAGAGCCCTTAATATTACACCTGTGAAAGCAATAAACGATGATTCTACAGCGATCTTGCTCTGGAGCATGGAGCAATGAAGATCATGCTCTGGAATGGGTATACCCTTAACTAGGTATACGCTTCATTTTACGGGCGATCAAGTAGTCATCCCACAGGACCAGGAAAATCTGCAACTCATAACAAACCGCTATTTTCTTATATTTGACGCTAAGCTGAGAACTGCTTCATGTGTCTGCTTAGCCATCCACGGTATTCTCAGTGTTCATGTATATAACCACATTTCAAAAACCTCTAAGCTGTTAATAGTAGATACTTTCAAGGTCCATGCTTCGACACCGCAACTGACTATATTATGTAACATATTATAATCATGTGTTTCCGAAGTTGAAGTTTTGAGTTATGGCCACAGTTAGAGTTACACAAGTTTGACTTGAATGTTTGAACTTGACTTGAGTTTGACTTAATTTCAAGTCAAACTCAAGTCAATCTTTCAGTAAAGTATTTCAAATAAGTCAAGTCAAACTGGTCAATCGTACAGGTTTGAAAATTCAAACTGTTTGTCAAACTAGTTTGAAAGAGTTTGAAAAATAATTTATTTAGTAGATATACTTTTTTGTCGAGATAGACATGTTAGTTGCCAATTAAGATAAGAAAATTAATAATACAATGAGTGCCACATAAAAGTCAAACTTTTCAATGTGTTTTAATTTAAAACTTTTAAATGTAGATATTTATTTTTTTCGAATCCTGAGAAAACTAATAAGTATTTTTGAAAAATTTAAACGCAGAATGAAAGATTACGTTATTACCGAGGGCTGAGTCTCTTAAAATAAACAAAAAGTTTCTTTTGAATGAAATATTTGCAATTAATAATAACACTAAATTTTCCTTTTTATGTTCACCCCTGTAACTTATTAAACTAAACATTATAGAACTTTTCAGGGATGTTCGTCCCTCAGAAATAATGTAATCTTTCATGCTGCGTTTAATTTTTTTTTAAAGCTTATTAGTTTTCTCAGGATTTGAAAAAAATTAATACATTTAAAACACATTGAACATTTTGATAAGCGCCACCTTACGCCTATGCCTTTAAGGGTTATAATAAAATAAGACTATTTGGTTTTTCAATGGACAGCTCAAAATAAAATGATTTGGAATTGTTATGACTTTTTTTTATTAAAAAAGGCATTTATTTATCTTAGGGCCAGTTCGAAAAAACATGTGGTACCAAGCTGCTAGTTCACTCGAAGATATGTACCACAATACAAAAGTTAGTATTGCTGTATATTCGTTGGTATTTCTTTAAAATTCAAAACTAACCATACATAGGGTTATTAGACCTGGATCCCGAGTACCAAAAAAAGTTGATTAATATCAAGCTGAAAATTTGTTAATAGCTTAACGGTGTCTAGTCGGACAAATTTTGATGTACGGGAACACTGGAACAGGGGAAGTTTTAATTGTGGAACAGTTTAAATATTTGGAACGTCAGATTACGAAAACGTCCCATGTATTTTGTCGGTCAGAACATCCAATTGATTTGTTACCCTTTCATTAAACTCTCATGCAAAAATCAGACTGCTATTACTATTACTAACCACCATGATCCCTGTCATTTGACATGTTCTTCGTGTTCCACTCATTAAAATGCCCAGTTGGTGATAAATACCAGTCTGATTTTTGCATGAGAGTTTAATGAAATGGTAACAAATCAATTGGAAGTTCTGTCCGGCAAAATACATGGAACGTTTACGTAGTCTGACGTTCCAAATTTTTAACCTTTTCCACAATTAAAACTTCTTCTGTTCCAGTGTTCCCATACATCAAAGTTTGTCTGACTAGACACCGTTAAGCTATTAACAAATTTTCAGCTTGCTATTAATCAACTTTTTTTGGTACGCGGGATCCAGGTCTATATGGTTTTATATCTACAATTTAAATTTTTTTCGGATACAGGCTACAAATGTTGGGTTTAAATTAAAAAAAAAAATAATGTATAAATATGCATTAAGTTTTCTTAATAATTATCCTAACTAGCGCGTTTATTGGGTTTTATTTGTCTGTCTGCGGCTTAAATATCAGCCAATACATTTCTATGTTTATTGAAATTTGCCAAAAAAATTTTTTTGGGCCTTGTTGGGAGGGGGGGAATTTCCCCTCTCCCCCACCCCCGTTGATCCACCATGAAACAAATAAAGGCGTAGGCGGTCTCATTTAAAATTGAAAATAAACACGTTGCGTAATATTCAAACTTTTCAAACTGTTTGAAGATGTTTGAATTCAAGTCAAACCTAAAGATATCGAAATCAAGTCAAGTCAAACTTTTTTATACAAAAAGTTTGATTTTCAAGTCAAGTCAAGTTTGTTGAGTAAAATCAAACTAGTTTGACTTGATGCATCTCTAGCCACAGTAGACGACATTTTTAAAAAAGTTGCACGAGACAAATCTCAATCACGTCAATCTCAATTAGTCACCACCATTCATAATATTATGGTGATTTAAAGGATTGTATTGTAACGGCTTATTTCATGGGTTTAGATTCTGTCAGTAGAAAAGACACGTTGTATAAAACAAAATTCGGGAATTATAATAGAAAGTAACTTCTTGCTGACTTTTTTATGTTTTAACCGTTGTGTTGTGACCAACTTCCTTGACTCCGTTCTCGAATAGGGTAAAAACCTCTCTTGCATATCTGGTGGATTGTGCAATTGTGTCCACGTCATCCGTAGAGTCCAATAGTATTTTTGATCCTTGGGCGGCAAATCCGTTTGTCAGTTGTGGCTGAGCTTTCCTTACTGCATGTTCCAGTGAGAAGTTAAACAGCAGGGGGCGAGAGCATCTCCTTGTCTAAGCCCGGTGTCAATGAGGAATTCCTCCGACGTGGTGCTGCCAATTCTGATCCGTGCGGAAGCTTTTCCGTACGGTACTCCCATTTCTACCGTGGTCTCCCACAATGCTTCCTTTAAAGTCCACGAAGATTTGGTGTACATCCCGGTTGAATTCCCAGTTTTTTCCAACACCTAGGCGTAGGACAAAGATCTGGTCTATGGTCGACCTTCCCGGTCTGAATCCGCTTTGGTAGTCGCGTATTATTTCCTCTGCGTATGGAGTTAGTCTTCTAAACACTTAGACCAGTAAGGATCTGTTTTTAGGTGGATGTGAGAGGTGGCATTCAGATTTTTGCGGATAAAGTTAGGTGATAACTTCGTTAATAATAATTGATTTATGCTCCTTCTCAAATATGCCCGGAACATTAATAAAAAAAATAAAATATTTAAAAATTTCAAAAAATTTCGTTTTTTTTTCTACTTTTTTTGCTTATAACTTTAAAACGATTCATTTTGGAACAAAGTCGTATAGGAATAAAACAAAGGTAATTAAATTTTCTATCAAATGCGATTGGTTAAAAATGTCTTAATTTATCACCCTTGCTGCAAAATAGCAATAAATATAAAATAAGGGGGCAAAACAAGCCTGTCCTTATTCAATGATTTTCCATCACTTAGGTTACACTTGGAACCTTCCTAATTCGCTTAGAAAATTTTTGTAATGTGCTAAAACCGTACACCAAATTTCATTAAAATTGACTTACTAGATTTTGAATAATAATTTTGCAATCTAAACTTTTTTTTAAATTAAAATTTTTTAAAATCTTTCACAACAAAAACCAGAACATACAAAGATTTGTCAATTTTTTTACATATAAAGAAGCACTCCACCTATCTAATGCACTTTACAGAATTGAAATCGGATTATTTAAGCAGCCTCAGCAATGTTTTAAAGTTATAAACAATTTTTTTGGCTTATAAACAAATTAGTGCTGTGGCCAGGAGGGGGTGCTACGGACTCCTTTATTTAGATGGACTTACCCAAGATTTTTATGCATTTTTTGACCCGTAGAACACGATTTTTTTGGGTAACAGTTGATCCGGATGTCGATAAGACTGTTATAAACAAAGAACTTGAAGAATTACATAACATCGATTTTTCGCAAAATAAAACATTTTTTTGTACTTCTTGGGTAATTCTAAGCAAAAAATGTTCTTACAAGTTTTTTCGTAGGATGCGTAGTTTTCGAGATAAACGCAGTGGAACTTTCAAAAAGTCGAAAAATTGCAATTTTTGAACGCGAATAACTTTTGATTAAAAAATAAAATAGCAATTCTGCTGACAGCATTTGAAAGTTTAAGTCAAATTATACCGGTTTTAATTATTTGCATTGCTAAAAATTAATTTGTTTATTATTAAACAAAGCTATTTGTTTATAAGCCAAAAAATTGTTTATAAGTTTAAAACATTGCAGAGACCCCTTAAATAATCCGATTTTAATTCTGTAAAGTGTAATAGATAGGTAGAGCACCTCTTTATATGTAAAAAAATTAGCCAACTTCTAAATGGTCTACTTTTTGTTTAGAAAGATTTTAAAAAATTTGAACTTTTTTAAAAACATTTAGATTGCAAATTTATTATGCAAAATCTATTAGGTCGATTTTAATGAAATTTGGTAATGAATACACAGTTTAAGTATGTTACAAAGAATTTTCTAAGCGAATTACTAAGCTTCTAAGTGCCACCAAAGTGGTTGTATATTGCATAAAAGGTAATACGTTAGACATTTTTGACCAGTCGTATATCATACAAAATTCAATTATCTTTATTTTATTTCCATACGACTTTGTTCCAAAACGATTCGTTTTAAAGTTATAAGCACAGAAAGCAGAAAAAAATCGACGTTTTTCGAAATTTTTAAATATTTTAATTTTTTATTAATGTTCCGGGCATATTTGAGAAGGAGCATAAGCGTACGTTCAGAGTGGACGAGCAAAGAGCAAAGAGCAAAGAGCAAAGAGCAAAGCGGAAAAATCAAACTCATACTGGCAAACGGAGGTGCACAGAGTGCTAGCAAAGAGCAAAGCGGCGAAACCAAACAAGTTTGATTTCTTTGGTCCATGTAGTGAGACCGCTCCCGTCTGAAAAAATTTTTGATTCGGTTTCTTTGTCAAATCCTATTCAAAAATGTCCCCTTTAAACAAATCTGAAGAGCACCGGGCGGAATTTTTGGGCAGAAATTGTTTAAACAATTTTATCCACTCTATGTTATATTGTGTGTAAGTTTTTAGTTTGTGAAAACTGTCATTATAGATAGCAGTGCGTGAAGTGTTTAAAGTGAGCGTGAAGTAACAATGTATTTTAAATGGGACTTACTTTTTCGCACTGTTTTTAACACACTTTCATATAATCAAATATCCTTAACTTTGGCGTTGTCATGGTGATGACATAATGAGCAATAAATTACGACAAAAGTTTTTACAGTTTTGTGGTTTGAAAGAAGTTAGAATTTTTAAATGTCAAAGTTCTAAAAATTGTAGAATAGAAATGAATTCCAGTGACGAAGAGTTACAGTTTTTTTATTTGTTTATGGTAGAGTAGAGAAAATATTGTATGAAACTGTGCATGAAGTACTTTTTGCGAACTTACGCGATGTATAGCACTCGCTCCGCTGTCGCTCGTGCTCTAAATATCGCGTGCGTTCGCAAAAAGCATACTTCACGAACTGTTTCATAAATAACTATTTTTAAACAAATACAAAAGATCACGTTTTTTTGCTCCGGAACATATATTTTTAGACGAAGTAGTTTTCAATCCTAATAGTAAATTATTAATATTGAAAATATTAAAAATATTACTAAAAGATTTTTAAATTGAAAACTTATTGGTACACTTTCCTGGTGACACCTCCAAGACTTCTACAATTTGCAAGTCAAATGGATGCTGCAGTGAAGACGAGAGGGAAGGAATTCTACACTATGCAATTCACATCCCCCGTCTGCAGCTGGTAAAGTTCCAACGGAAAAATGCACCTAGTTAGGCCGCACCTACATTGGATCCGATTTTCTCCGATCAGATCAGATCCGACGTCGGCCGACGTCGGAATAGAAAATAAACCCATAGTATTAAATGGGGGTGCCTACATCGGATCCGTTTTTCTCCGATCCGATCAGATCAGATCAGATCCGACGTCGGCCGACGTCGGAATAAAAAATAAACCCATAGTATTAAATGGGAGTGCCTACATTGGATCCGTTTTTCTCCGATCCGATCAGATCAGATCAGATCAGATCCGATATCGGCCGACGTCGGGAGTAGCTTCTCCTATTCTCATCGAGAAGTGTTTGGTTTCATTCCGATTGGTTGCAAGTTGAGTTGCAATTTTAGTTGCAAATTGGTTGCAAGTTGGTTGCAAATTGGTTGCAAGTTGGTTGCAAACTGGTTGCAAACTGGTTGCAAGTTGGTTGCAAACTGGTTGCAAACTGGTTGCAAACTGGTTGCAAGTTGGTTGCAAGTTGGGGGTTGCAAGCTAACATGTTTAAATATATTCAATGTCATCATCTCAACACTTCATCGCAACTTATTGTCGGTGGTCGGAAGATTACTGAACCAATGTAGGCACCCTCGCCGGAAAACCGGTCTGATCGGATCTGATCTGATCGGAGAAAGACGGATCCAATAGGGCTTTTCATCGACTGTCATTTGTTTCGAGCTTCTGTCATGTGTCACATAATATTGATATATCTACGCCATACGTCTTTGGTTTGTATTGTTTATATACCAATAACGTATGACGTAGATAAATTATTATTATGTGACACATGACAGAAGCTCGAAACAAATGACTGTGAATGAAAAGCCCTATGTAGGCACCGCCTGTCGGATCGGATCGGATCTGATCTGATCTGATCTGATCGGAGAAAATCGGATCCAATGTAGGTGTGCACTTACTCTACGGAGTAATACGACTATAAAATAAAAATGTATACCATTTTTATTCAGTTCGCATTTTTATTATTATATATTTTTAGGGTTTTTGGGTTATTCTAAACAAAAAAGGTATCTTGTAATTTTTCCCAAAAATTAATAGTGTTCGAGTTATAGGCGATTTAAAATCTGAAAAATGCGAAAATACGCATTTTCGAGGCTTAAAAATTCATATTTCAATTAGTATTTTTGAGGTTACCAGATACTTAAATTGATGATTAAACATTCAGCTTCGATTCTGAAGAGTGATCGCGTCTAACCTTAATTTATACCGTTGTTTTTTAATTGTTAAATATGCGTGTTTATCAGATTTTTTTGCCGGTGCGGCGCGCTCTATTTCAAAAATCTCCTATTTCCTCCGAAAATTATTTTTTCTAGATTTTTTGGGATATTCTAAATAGAATAAGTTTCTTGACATTTTTCTCAAAAGTTAATAGTTTTAAAGTTATAAGTTAATAAAAAACTCATTTTTGGATTTTAAATCGCTTATAACTTTAAAACTGTTAACTTTTGAGAAAAATGTCAAGAAACTTATTTTATTTAGAAAATCCCAAACAATCTAGAAAAAATAATTTTCGGAGGAAAATAGGAGGTTTTTGAAATAGACCGCGCCACACCGGCAAAAAATCGGATAAACACGCATATTTAACAATTAAAAAACAACGGTATAAATTAAGGTTAGACGCGATCACTCTTCAGAGTCTTGAGGCTCAATGTTTAAACTTCAATTTAAGTATCTGGCAACCTCAAAAATACTAATTTAAATATGAGTTTTTAGGCCTCGAAAATGCGTATTTTCGCATTTTTTAGATTTTAAATTGCCTATAACTCGAAAACTATCAATTTTCGAGAACATTTACAAGATACCTTTGTTGTTTAGAATGACCCACAAAACTTAAAAATATATAAAATCCACAAGGAAAAGAAAAAGTTTTCCTGTAGTTGGCTGTATACCATCAATCACAAAATTGGAAAGAAATCCTTTGTAAAAGGTATAAAATTTTTTTTATTAAAAATCCCTTAAAAGGGCTACATCACAACAAAACGTTTTCGATTTTTGTAAAAAATCATCATCAGTGTTCGATAAACTGGATGCTAGCTGAGCCACAAAACAAACCCAGTTTTTTACCCAGATATTTTTCTTTTGTGGCTCAGCTAGCATCCAGTTTATCGAACACTGATGATGATTTTTTATAAAAATCGAAAACGTTTTGTTGTGATGTAGCCCTTTTAAGGGATTTTTAATAAAAAAATTTTTATACCTTTTACAAAGGATTTCTTTCCAATTAAAAATATATGTTCCAGATCAAAAAACGTGATCTTTTGTATTTGTTTAAAAAAAATTGTTTAAACAATTTCTGCCCAAAAATTCCGCCCGGCACCCTTCAGATTTGTTTAAAGGAAATTTTTAAATATTTTTAAATAGGAATCCACAAAGAGACCGAATCGGAAATTTTTTCAGACGGGAGCGGTCTCACTACATGGACTACTGTGAGAGTAAAGAGCAAATATCCTACCGCTCCTATCCATACTGCCTAGTGGAAAAGAACTAAACTCTCGTCTAGCGTAACTACCCGCTATTAGCACTTCTTTGCTCTTTGCTCTTTGCTCGTCCACTCTGAACGTGCACTTTTTGCTCTTTGCTCTTTGCTCGTTGCTCTTTGCTCTTTGCTCTTTGCTCGTCCACTCTGAACGTACGCTAAGTCAATTATTATTACTGAAGGTGTCACCTAACTTTATCTGCCAAAATCCGAATGCCACCTCTCACATCCAAAAATAGACGTTTTTTCACGTTTTTTCTGGTCTAACTATTATGGATACAATTTTGTATGTTGTACTGACTAACGATATTCCTCTATAGTTCCGACATATTTGTTTGTCTCCCTTCTTGTGGATAGGTACTATATGGCTTTCATGCCAGTGTTTCGGTATTTCTTCTTTTTCCCAGACTTCTCTTATAAGATGATATATCTCAAGGTGGGTTTTTCTCCCCCTTTTTTTAGTAGTTCCGCCTGTATGCCGTCTGGGCCTGGGGCTTTATGTTTTTTTAGGGACGAAATTGCGGACTTTTATATTGTAATGCTCTTGGTATATTGCACATCCTCGTTGAATAAACAGTGACTTTCAGATTGCAGTTTCATTGTTACGGTTACATTTAAGCAACATTTCCAGGCTTGAAAACAATAGTCTAGAATTTACATTTATTCAAATCGGTAGACATAGAAATTCTGTTTACACACTGTAAATTTCGCCAAGTATGTAGTCCCTGGTATCAAAGGTCTACGAGCCCAGTAAAAATTAAAAACACGGAATACACTGCTGAATAATTTATAGATATTAATGAGAACAAAGTACAACAAAGATATACGTATAGTATAGAACAAGTACCAATGTAACAACTACCGGGCAATAACGCTACTGACTGTGGCATATAAAATACTGTCAAATATTGTGTCTGAGCGATTGAGACCATATGCGGAACAAATAGTTGGGGGATATCAATGTGGTTTCTGCAGGCAGAAGTCCAGAATAGATCAGATCTTCGTTTTGAGACAAATCTTGGAAAAGACTAGTGAATTTAATATAGAAACACATCATCTCTTCATTGCCTTTGAGAGTGCCTATGATAGTATCCATCGAGAATTTCTGATCAACGCCCTGAAAGAGTTTAATATTCCAACTCATCTCACTGAAATAGTAAAAGAAACACTTAAAGTACAAAGCAGGGTTCGAATTCAAAACGCACTAACAGATACAATCCATGTTAGAACGGGCCTACGACAGGGAGATGCCGTATCCTGTATTCTATTCAACATCACATTAGAGAAAATAATTAGAGAGTCAAAAGTCAACACCAGAGGAACAATAATAACAAAAAGTGTACAAATATTGGCATTTGCAGATGATGTTGATATCATAGCTAGAAGCAAAAGAGAAATGATAGAAGCATTTAATGCTATAGAAAGAGCGGCACAAAACAGTGGCGTGAATATTAATGAAATAAAAACCAAATACATGAAGGCCAGCAAATCGACAGGCCAAAGAAACCTACAGAATCTGACAATAGGAGACTATAACATCGAAAGCGTAAAATTTGTTACATATCTAGGTTCACTAGTTACCGCAGATAACAATGTCAGCGAAGAAGTTAAGAGAAGAATACATATTGCTAATAAAACATTATAATGGACTCATTAAACATCCAAGATCTAACAACATCACGAGAAAAACCAAATGCAAAATATACAAAACCCTGATAAAACCGGTCCTTATATATGGATCAGAGACATGAACACTGACGAAAAGCGATGAGAACTTATTAGGTACGTTTGAACGAAAAATCCTTAGACACATATATAAGGGGGTGAAAGAAAATGACGTATGGCGCAGAAGATATAATTTTGAACTATACGCAGCATACAACGAACCCGACGTCATAACATCCATAAAGATCGGACGTCTGTGCTGGATGGGCCATGTTGAACGAATGTTGGAGACAAAACACATAATGAAGCAAACACCAGTAGGGAGAAGGTCAAAGGGAAGACCCAAACTTAGATACACGGAACAAGTGGAACAAGATCTTAAAACACTTGAGATTACCCACTGGAAGAACAAAGCAAGGAACAGAACAGAATGACGGAAAATCCTAGAACAAGCCAGGACCCAAAAAGGGTTGTCGAGCTACTGATGATGATGATAGAACAAGTACAGTTTAAAAGGAAACGTAAAAAATGATGTTTTCGTATATTGAACGTGTATAAGAGGTTGATATATGTACATAAAAAATACTTTATTATGTAGTTTAATATTTTATTATCTCTTTTAAGTATCACCTTGAACCGCTATATTTTTTCATATATCTCATAGAGTTGTGAAAAGTGCTAAGACTTAGGACTTGCTTGCATAGGGATCAAAGGTGCCATGAGATCGTGCCCCACCGGAGACTGGACCCATTGTTGTACCTTCCACTCATTATCATTCTCTTTCCCTTTATCCATATGCGGGGTCGGCTTCCCTAATTACATTTCTCCATAGTTTCTATCTTGGGTCATATCAATATCAATCCCCTTTACCGACATGTTCTATCTAAGCGTCTCCTCCAGATTGTCTTTGGTCTTACTCTCCTACTCCTCCCAGGAACCCACAGATCAGCATTTCTTCGTATTGGATGATTAATTTGGTCATATTCGAAGTTGAATATGACCAAAGCATCTTAACCTGTGCTTCATTTTTTTTATTGATGCCAAAATGATACTATACTGTATACTACACAAAATTCCACCCCTACACTTTCCCGAATATACTTATTCTTAAGTTTATCCTTTTTGTCACTCCACTCATCCATCTAAGATTTCTCATTTCCGCTACATGCATTCGTTGTTCCTCTTTCTTTTTCACTGCCCAACATTTGGCTGTTTTATAGAATTTTCCTTAAGCTTCATTGGCATTTTTCTGTCACACAAACATCACTCCTTTCCTTCTACTCCATCCATCCAACCCTAATTCTATAGCATTTATCACCACCTATTTCCCCATCACTCTATAATACCGATCTTAGGTAGGTACTTAAAACTGTTACTTTTCACAATCATTTCACCATCGAAAGATATCATTGTATTTGTAGTAATTCCATATTTAAATGCATATTCCAAATACTCTTTTTTTGTCCAACTAGGTTTTAAACCTTTTTCCTCAAGAGCCTGTCTTCACTGTTCCAAGTTGATTTCACTGTTTCCTACTAACAATACATCATCAGCATACATAAAGCACCAGGAAATGTTACCATGTAATTTCGCTGTTATCTAATCCAAAACTAATGGTCATGTCATAAATAAGGACTAAGAACCGAGCCTTGGTGAAATCCTACCTCCACAAGAAATATTTCAGTCTCTTCCACGCATGTTCTAATTTTAATTTTAAGCACTGCCTAACAAAATTCATCAGCGGAAGTGCAAACAATGACGCTGTAAACCGTTCTTAGAAGGCCTGGCTTCGAACGACTGGTCGATGCTTGCATTGAGTGATCACGCGACCTTGGATTCCATCTTTTAATTAAACGGATTGAGTATAGTCCTTCATACATGTCTCTCACAATTTTTACATATTCACCGCTCCTTTCTTCTTGAGTGCCCACCACAGAACCTCTGGAGGAACTCTATCACATGCTTTCTTAAGATCAATAAATACCATATGAACGTTTGTTTATTTATTCCTGTATTTTCCCATCTACTGCTTTTATTTAAAATTGCATCTGTTGCTACCGTACAAGCAAGTGATACTACATAAAGCAAGACTAATAATTATCGGATATTTCAGTTTTTTCACGTATCCGTATATCAATAATTACTTTCTCCAATATTTTCACAGTTGTGACTATGGACCTGTAGTTTGTATATTGTAGTGTTGTAGTTTGTTCATATCAAATAATCAAATAACATCAGAAAATGATAGAAAAACGTAAAAAGATATATGTAGATAAAAAGTTAAAACAAAACAAAAAGATCTAACACTAACCTACATTAATTGTGTCAAAACGGCAAACAGGTGTATGTTCTCAAAAAACTTTTGATAGTGTGTAAAAAATATTTTATTATCAGCTAAGTACTTTCAACACATAACGTGCCACAGAGCTTCCTAAAAGGACATTTAATATAAGATTTTTTTATATAACAAATGAGTGAAAAACTTACGTCCTCTTATAAATACTTCATAGAAGAGCAATTGCTAAACGACACAATAAAACACATAGATACTGGGCAAAAGCCACAGATATCGGGTATAACAACCCCTTAAAATGAATAAATCACATCTAAATTCTTTTATATATTAAAAAGACAACATGGCTAAGTCAAACCATTTTGATCCCACGTGAACAGCTCAGCTGAGGAAGACTGTCATTTATTAAAATGATAAAGAAGGTACCACAATCTTAATCTTAAGCGACCTCTATATTCGTACATAATAATTAAAATTAATTAAAAAATTGAAAATGACTAAAAAGCCATGTATAAGTTCAATGAATTTAAAGTTAAGATACTAAATTTTTTAAAGTTAAATTTTCAAAAATTTACTAATATTAATATTCAAGTGAATATAAATTATCAAAATTCTTCTAAAAACAAAACTGTTATAGTTTGACCAAGTGTAGAAGAAGTTAGATGAAATCAAACCTAGGAGAAATTTCATTTGATAAGCTCAGAGTTTGAAAGCTGTTATTTTATAAATTAACAATCTTATTATTTAATTCAGACAAATCTCAAATATTTTACTTGTTTAGAAATATGTAATCAATGAAAGAAAACTCAAGAATACCTAAAGTAATGTTCAAAAAACTTTCATAAATTGTTGGGTATACTGTATACTAAACCAAAATTATTAAAGAAATTTCTTAAAAATAGGATCTTTACAATTTAATTGAATCTGGGTGTTAACAGTTTTGAGGGTTTCTTTTCATTTCTGTACTTATTTCTCGATATTCTAGTAGATTCATTTTGGTATAGTTATTATTAGGTATGCTATGTAGGATCCTACTATCTCTTTGTGGACTAAAGCTATGTTTTGATGCATGCAAATGATGACCAAAGCTAGATTTATCGATCTTTGACAGATGTTCTTTGATACGAGTATCCAAAGGTCGCATCGTTCTACCCACGTAGGTCACAGGGCAGTCACCACATGACAATTTATAAATGCCACTCTTTGAAGTTTTTTAATTTTGTCTTTAGTATGAGAAAAAATAGACCTATTTCTAATAGATTTCTACTAGACCTATTTCTAATAGATTTCGATTAAATGAAAACAAAACTTACCATCTTTATTTTTGTCTAGATGGGAGAAATGCAGCCTCAAATTTTTTTCGTGCTCTCGAACATAATAAATAAAATCTGCTAATGAAAGTTCACCGCTCACGCTTTTGGTACTTTTAAGAAATTTCTGAAAAGAAATACAAAATTAACTTTTTTAAGTACGTGTAACCAGCATTTAACGGATACAAATTCGTGAGTTATAATGAAAGTAAGGCATATGTAATTCAAAGAAACTATTTTTCTGTACTTTTACGATATTTGTTTCACTTCATTATAAGCCCTAATGCGACAAATCACGCAGCTTGAATTAACCACACTTCGGAAATTGTTCTCAAAATACTGGTATTTTTCGATATCGCTATAAAATAAACACCCTGTATATACATACAATAGGAATATATAAATAATTATTCATTTTACACATAAGGTAAACAATATTACGTAAAAACGTAGAAAACTTAAAATTGCTGGAATCGAGAACCCTCTCAGGAATTCCCAGTACCGACAGCTATCTAGAGCTATTCAGGCTGCTTGTAGACGAGACAAAAACAAACATATAGAGAAAATCTGCAGAGAAATTCAACTACATGCCGACACAAATAATAACACCAAAGAACTCTTTGATAAAGTCAGACTACTCACACGTAAATTCAAGCAGAAATCTTGGTCTATCAAAGATGATGAAGGTAATGTACAGACGGATTTGGACAAGGTTATTGATGTTTGGAGGGAGTATTGTAAGTCTTTATACGCCAATACGGACCAGATGCCAGCGGACACCCCGTTTGTACCTGACTGCCAGACCTCCACTTTCCATTCTCCTTCAACAGAGACACACCACACTAGTTTTGAATCTGAACCTGACATACTTTTTTCCGAGGTGGAATTCGCTTTAAAAAGACTTCAGTTAAACAAAGCAGCAGGATATGATCTCATTACTGCAGACGTCTTGAAGCATCTTCCGGAATGTGGAGTGAAAATATTACATCGATTGTGTAATAAAATATGGCACACAGGCGTCTGGCCTGAGGATTGGAGAAAGACCATAATCATACCTCTTCATAAGAAAGGTTCAACAAATAATTGTAACAACTACAGGCTATTAGCTCTAATATCACACGCCAGTAAGGTGATCCTCTACATACTGCAACGGCGTCTAGAAAACTTCATAAGTTGGCAAATAGCACCTGAGCAGGCTGGATTTGTAAAAGGCAGAGGTACTAGAGAACAAATCCTTAATGTAAGAAACATCATAGAAAAAGCCAGAGAATACCAGATCCCGATATTTATATGTTTCGTCGATTATACAAAGGCCTTTGATAATGTTAGATGGGACAAACTAAGGAACATATTGACGACAATGGGTGTACCTAAACACTTGACTCACCTTATTAGCAAACTGTACCAAGATAACCTGGCATATATTCGAATGGACGGATACCTGTCTGACAAATGCACTTTGGAGAAGGGAGTACGCCAAGGATGCGTTTTATCTCCCTTATTATTTAACATCTATTCGGAGTTCATAATGCGCAGAGTCTTGGATGGTTGGGAGGGAGGAGTAAACCTAGGTCATGTTAAGATATCTAACTTGCGTTTCGCAGACGACACTACACTTCTAGCCTCTACACCAGAAGAAATTACTGAATTATTAAAAAAACTCGAGGTAGAAAGTGCTAAATTTGGACTCATGGTTAACTACAACAAAACCAAAATCATGGTTATTGATCGCCAACAACAGTTTCCTGAAACCCAAACTATTGCGGGATGCGAGGTAGTCTCATCTATGATATATCTTGGAGCTCTAGTTAACAACACAGGCAGTTGTGAACCCGAAATTAGAAGACGCATTCAACTAGCAAGAGCAGCAATGAGTGAACTAAACGGGGTCTGGCGTGATCGTCACATTACTATGATAAACAAAAAGAGACTCGTTTCAACTCTGGTCTTCTCCATATTTTACTATGCATGCGAGACATGGACAGTCAAAGAATCAGATAGACGACGTATAGACGCCTTTGAAATGTGGACATGGAGACGCCTGCTTCGAATTCCATGGACGGCTCGCCGTACAAATATCTCGGTTCTGGATGAAATTAAACCGGATCAGCGTCTCTCCAGTACCGTTTACTCTAGAATTTTAAAGTTCTTTGGTCATATCCATCGAAGTGATCACAAAATGGAGCGGTTGGTGGTCCTAGGAAGGCCTCAGACTCAACTCCAACGCGGAAGATCTCCACAGCGATGGGCGGACATTACTAAAAAGCTTCTCAACAAACAGTATACTGAGGCAATACATGTAACTGATGACCGCGACCAGTGGAGAAATATTATCAATCAAACTGTCCGAGCTGCTGAAGCCCAATTATGAACCACAACACATCTACTAAGATGTTAATGACAATGATGATGATGAAACAATATATTATGTTCCAGTTTTCAAATTACGTTTAACAGAAATCATCTAGAAACATTCGTATACAGGGTGGGCAATCTTTCATTTTTATGAAGCACTTCCTATTAGTGATGTAACGAATGTCATTTTTTGAACATTCGCGAATACGAATGCGAATATCTGCTACCGACATTCGCGAATGCGGATGCGAATGTCCAGTTTTTTAATAATTTGTTTCTATTTTTGTAATGTTTCCTAAATTTATAATGAAAAGTTAATTGGTATTTAGTGTAAATCAATCTGAATCTTAATCTTTATCACATAATACCAAATAATAAAATAAAAAGTGAAAGCTGATAATGTGATTATTCGAGGTTAAGTTACCTTTTCTTAATAAAAAAAGTTGAGAAGTGAATAGATTTTGATTTTATTAACCTAATATTATCTTCAAATGATTTTTTTTCTGATATTCATATTCGCAAAACATTCGCACAAACTTCGCGAATGCGAATATGCAAAAATATGCGAATACGAATATTCGTTACATCACTACTTCCTATACCTAAACTTGTTACTTTCTGAGATATTTTTATAATCCAGTTAAAACTTCCCCCTAGGCCTTCTTCGTCCAAGCTTTTCCCGTGAAGTAAGATCATTTGTAATGTGCAAGTTTAAATTCAGCTTTTCTTAGGCACATTTCAAATGACAAAAAATATATTTCTGATTTTTTTCGGGACTTTCCGTAAGATACACAACTTCAAAACACCGAAAAACTGGTTTTCAGGGGTTTTGGAAATTTTCTCCATTTTATGTATATGTTCTTCAAAATAGATGGATTTAAGAGTTTTTATATATATAATTTGAAGTAAATGAGTCCTTTAAGATTTCAAAAATTGGGCGAAATTCCTTTAGACCCCCCAAAAACCATGTTTTTTAGGATTGTTAAGGGTTAATTTGGTGGGTTTATCATATTTTTTGACGTCGATACAACCTGAATAATTTTTTTCATTTTTTTACGTTTTATGTGTTTAAAAAAAAAGCCCAGCGCAATTTTATCCCGCCAACACTCTCCCCCTTCCCTCTGGGAGTTTTTTTTTCGTTTTTATTTTTTTTTTTCGGTGATCGCAATCAATTTAAAAATATCAAAAAATTGACACGATTGGTTGAGGCTTTTACAAAACTTCTTAATGTTTTATAGACCCGTAGATTGAGTGTACATAACGTAAAAATACATTTTTTTCGAAAAAAGCTTTTAATTTTTGGAAAAGGAGAAGGTTAGCCAGCCTAAAAAATCCGAAAAACTTTATTTGAGAGTTTTTGAGGATTTTTTTCCATTTTATAGACTCCAATATAGATTAAATCGTTAGGTTTAATTTATAGGTTATAATATATTTTTTAAAGGTTATATAAAATGTAAAATAAAATATAAAATAGGTATAAGTAAATGAATCCTTTAATATGGTACATTCCATGTCAAATGACTCGGGCAAAAACTTTTGGATCTCCGATTTTTCTGAAACTTGGTGTATAGCTTCTGCGGGACGTAAAAATAAGATATTTAAGGTCAAAAAGTCTTCTTCCTCTTTTTTTTTTCTCAAAATGTTATTTTATGCGATTTTACAGTGATTTGGTGTCTATTTAAACAAATTTGCATTTTCTATCGTGAAGTATCAATGGAAAAAATAATATTTTAATAGAAGGGACTCAAAAATGTCATTATATGGCATTATAACAAGTTATTTTGTTCAAAACAAGTTTTTGATCAAATTTTATAGTGTAGAAAACGTTAAAATACCGTTTTTTTACATTTTCCTCCATTCCCAAAATATATCATAATCGATTTCGCTGAAAATTTGCCCACAGAAAGCCAAAGCATAGGACTTTAAGTGGTTAGAAGAATTTTAAATATATTACAATACAAAAAAAGTTACATGCAATAATATCCAATAATGCAATAATAGCATTTGACCTTACATGCCGAGCTGCCCAAAATTTTATGTTTCTAATCTTTAGGGGGGTCAGTAGTAGCCTAAATTTAAAATGACCAATGAATTCCTCCGTGACGTTAGCCGCCATTTTGATTTTAAAGGTGAACCGTTTTTGCTCAATATCTCCGCCATTTTTAACTTTTCGACAAAAATGGAAGGAACTGAAATTGTTCCAAATAAATCGTGTTGACAATTATTACAATTTCCTTTTACCAATTTTTGTCGTGAGGTCGATATTTTCCGAGTTAATTGTACTTACAGTAGACGCCTATATTTTTGACTATGATATTGCATGTAACTTTTTTGGTATTGTAATATAATCCAAATCCTTTTAACCACTTAAAGTCCTATGTTTTGGCTATCTGTGGGCAAATTTTCAGCCAAATCGATTATAATGTATTTTGGGAAAAGAGGAAAATGTAAAAAACGGTATCTTAACGTTTTCTACACTATAAAATTTGATCAAAAACTTGTTTTTAATCAAAATAACTTGTTATAATGCGATCCCTTCTATAAAAATATTATGTTTTTCATTGATACTTTACGATAGAAAATGCAAATTTGCTTAAATAAAGACCAAATTACTGTAAAATCGCTTAAAATAACATTTTGAGAAAAAGAAGAAGAAGAGGACAATTCGACCTTAAATGTTTTATTTCTACATCCCGCAGATGCTATATACCAATTTCCAGACAAATCGGAGATCCAAAAATTTTTTTGATGCAAAATTGAGTGATTTGAAATGGAATCACCCATATACAAAAATTGGGCAACACCATTAAACCCCCAAAAACTCCCTTGTTTTTTTAAGGTTTTAAGATTTTTTACAAGTTTTTGCGGGTTTAATCATATTTTTTGAGCTTGATACCACCTTGATACAACACTTCGTTCGAACAGAAAAAAATGCATTTTTAGGTTATGTATAAAATATAGACAAGTTTTGCAGAAGCCTCAACTAAGGGTGTGAATTTTTCAAAAATTTTAAATTGGTTGCAACCCACCGCAAAAAAATTAAATCGGAAAAAATAAGTTTTAGGGGGTAGGGTTGGGGGTGGCGAGCTAAAATTTCGAAATCTTGAAAATAAAATGCATTTTTAGGTTATGTATACTCATACTCAACCATAGATATATAATATTCTAGATTGCGCCTTACGATCTTAAAATGGGTGACGGTTGCGACAGAGATAAATGAGCCTATTTGGTCGGTAGTCTCTTTCTAATTCAAGGGGAGTATCGACGACGTCACTATCCTACTCTGTCGTCGAGTATTTTAGATGGTTTGACAGTTCGAGCGGATGGCGACGAGAACTGGTCGTTTGTCTTCGGACGTGGATAATCCTGGTTCGAATCCCATACCAATCTTTTTTTATTTAATCAATATTGCGTTTATTAGATATTATTACATCTCTAAAGTAAATCTATGCAAAGAAATATATAACAAATAAGAAAAACTGTGTAGGTACCTATAGATTTTTAAAAATATAAAAGCCAATGTTATTTTTTTAATAAGTTAATTGTAGAATAGTATAAAGTAATTGTTAAAAATATTCGTAAAAAATTACCAATAATTAATATCAACATAATGTACCATCGATTTATTAATTGAATCGGTCATTTCAAAAACAACATGAGTCACATATTCCTAATTTTACAGAAGAGCAAAGAAAACTAACTATATAGTCGAAAGATGGATGAAATGGATGACATCAAAATTCAGAATTATATTGTAGTTTTGTTCCTAATGTTTTTACTGGACTGGTGTCGTTTTTGCACACGTTTATCTTAAAGGAGTCTATTCCTCTCAAAAAGTTAGTTTCTGAAAATTGTGGACTTTGTCTTTTTTTGAAATGACCGATTCAATTATAAGTAATTAGACATTATTTTTATTTATGAAAGTATTGTTACAATTTTTTAAAAAAGTAGAAGCAAAACAAACATTTACATCATTCGAATAAGGACGAATTTATATTAATAACGAATGACTTTTATTTTACTATGCAGTTCACAAATTATGTATTCCAATATTAACTTACTATACATACATTTATTATCTGCTAGATTTACTTAGGTCCATTTTTCAGATGTAAAAATATCTAATAAACGCAATATTGATTAAATAAAAATAAAAAAAGTAAAGTTGGTATGGGATTCGAACCACGATTATCCACGTCCGAAGACCAAAGACCATTTCCCGTCACCACCCGCTCCAACTGTCAACATATATTACTCGATAAAGTGGGATATTCACGTCGTCGATATTCCCCTTAAATTAAAAAGAGACTACCGACCAAATAGGCTCATTTATCTCTGTCGCAACCGTCACCCATTTTAAGATCGCAGGGCGCAATCTAGAGTATTATATATCTATGTACTCAACCTACGGATCTATAAAAAATAGACAACTGTGCGTGTGGCGTGTGATTTTTTTGAAATTTTTTACATTGATTGCATCTCACCAAAAAAAAAGAACAAAAACGAAAAAATAACCTTTTTGGGGACATGGGAAGGGAGAGAATGGTGGAAGACTAAAATTGCGCTGTCTTGTTTTTGATCCAATTGAATATAAAAATAATGAAAAAAATTGAATTTTTGGGGTATCTAAGGGCACTTGCCTATCTTAACGGGAGCTCCCTTTATACCAAATCTATAAATAACATCTCCAAAAATATGCATTCTTCCCTATAAAATAGGCGTTTTTTTACATAAGGCGTTAGTGTACATAAGAAAATGTTAAAAACTTGGTTATCCCTCGTATTTACACAGCTGATCAAAATGACATCATACATTAGAAATTTTATACAAAACTGATCTATACGCGCCATCTACACGCAAGTTTGTCCACAAAGTACAAGGAAACCTTGGCCCAGCTAATGAGCTAATTAATCTATAAAAAATTACTATTTCGCTAATACAGAAAAAATTACGTCGGTATCACTAAAAAATGTTATCGTTTTCCTGAATACCAACTATTAGCCTAGAGTCAAACACGCCTACTAATTTTTTTTTCAAGGTGCACTTTTAACGTTTACTAAAAAGGAAAGGATATTCTACAAAAATGTTATTAGAAAAGGCAATCTTCAATATAGTTAGCAAATCTTTTTGTGAAATTACAAGGCCGATATTAAACAAAAATGATACGATCAACATTATGTTTGTAAAACGCCCACAGATCAACAAACATGCAATTTTTTACCTTGGCATCTACACAAAAACCATCTTCGAAGCAGACTTTCATCTTGCTAACCGGATCGTCCATTTTTAACACAAAAACCTAGCAAATTGCGCGTATTTAGCGAGACTTCAATTAAATTAATGAAACTGGACGTATGCAATAAGCCAGAATACTAAAAATAGATCTAAAAATTTAAATATTTGAGTAATAAAATCGTCGAAAGCGCATTATCCGCGGTCTAAACTAATACAAATGCTCGGATAAGAATAAATAATGTAAATTATTTATCAGGGGCGATTGAAAAATAGTTTCAAGGAAAATGACCAATTTTCTATGCGCAAATGTGAGATTCTATAGATAAAACAAAATTTTTTAAGCTAATCTTTGTATACTTCTGAACAAAATTCACCCATCAGTTTGTAGTATTATTATTAGTACATATTGTAGTAATATTATGGAGACAAGGAAGGAGTCTCCATGAGATCAATAACGCCAAATCAATTAAAGAATAAGAATAGGGAGTTTTTGTAACTACGTAACGTAACGTATCTCCCTATGCCCTATACGTAAAGCACTAACGTACCGTAAGAATGATGAACGTTAATAGGTAGTTTTTGTAACTGCCTAACGTAACGTAAAGTCATTTGTAAATTCCGTTGACATTAAAAAAATAAAACAATGTTTACACAATATAGATACAATTAATATATAAATATAAAAAAAGGTAAAAGTGAATGATGAAATTGTATGGTTATAACTACTTCTATTTAAATATAAAAATATTATTTTTCCTTAGTTTTAAATTTTTGTTTATACCCACTTTTTAGTTGTAAATTATTGCACCTACATCAGAATTCCAGTATAATGTAAATAGTTTGTTCATATTTATTTGAAATTTTTACTGAAATTAGGTCATTTGTTTATCATGTTATTAATTGTGGTGATCACTGTATTTCTTAACCCTGGAAACTCACACTTGGGTGTGAGATACCCATCGCGAATCGCGACACTTAACTGCATGTAGCTTGCGCAGCTGCATTTCAATGGTAATGCTGCTTTATGTAAATTCAGTCTCTAGTCTGCCAAGGACAAGTGTGTGTAGTTGCGGTCTCATTTGAGCAATATTTCCATTTACGAGATTTTAATTCACGAGAATTTATTGAATACAGGCTAGGGTATGTAGCACCCATGTATGAGGTTTGCGATCAAGTGTGCGTTCAAGTTAATGACCTAACAACACAACATCCCACAAATTTAGTAAAACAAACTAGGTGTTATTTCTGCAAAGGCAAAGATGGAAAAGCAAAGCGTGCATGCTCGGCTTGCTATAAAGCATAATCCATGGAGCATAGAGCCACACTGTCTTATGAATGTAGTTACTAAAATGAGTCAAACTGAAATATACCTCGTCCAATTTACTTACCGTTGCACGTCATCCGCGCCATAGCCTGTGACACGATACCAACACGAAATATCTAGGCGGTAGGTGTGTTCCCCTTTAGAATAATTTTGAGTCTAAAAAAGAACACACCCACCGCCTACATATTTCGTGTTGGTATCGTGTCACAGGCTATGGCGCGGATGACGTGCAACGGTAAGTAAATTGGACGAGGTATACCTGGCTAAGACTGAATATGAGTTCTATAATCAAGAGGTGTTATATTTTAGTTAGAAAGACCATTTTGTTATTGTTATATTTTTAATATTTTTTTCTTTTGTGTTACTACAATTAAGAGAGAGAAAATAAAATTATTGATTTAATTATTCTTATGTATTCAATAATGATTAGAGAGTCTCTGGAAATCATAAAATATTTACTTTTTTTTATTTCTTCACAAAAAATCATTGGGTATTCGACCCATGTGTGCGGTTTATTTAAAAAAAAAAATAGGTGTGATCCTCCAGGGTTAAATACAAGATTTGTTTGTTTTGCTTTATTAATAGACAACTTAAAAAACTATTTTTTTTATCGATAGACCATTAGTACTACAGGAAGATTTGCTTTTGATACTATTGTTTGGATCAGTTCAGACTGGTTCTATAAAGAATGAATTGGAGACCTTCTTTTTTTTTTGTGTGAAGTTGATGGCCTTGGCCGAGCCAATTAGCAAGACATTTTGTTATTTTAAAAACAAACAAATTTGATTTTTCAATCAGAGGAATTTTTTCTGTATTTCTAACTCTAAATACATAACAAACTAACATTATTATCTAAATAATACTCTGTTTTGGTTGTTCATTTTTTTTTGTAAATTTTTATTTTTTTTTTGTATTTTTTGTTGTATTTTTTTTGTATTGTTAATTTGTTTTTTTATTATTTTTTTTTATTTTTTTTTATTGTTATTTTTTATAAATTGTTTTTTTTACTACGCTAAGACGTAAACCCGATTCAACCTCGCGGAGGTTTACATCTTCTTAGTTTTTTTTTCTTTTTTTGCTTTTTCTGTTTTTTTTTTTGCTTTTCTTTTTCTTTTTTAAACTATAATATACAATAATTACTTAAATCTACAGAGTTTAAAAAAAATAACAACAAAACAAACATGTTTGTTTTGTTTTAACAAACATACCTGCTTTGTTTTAACAAAATTTCTTAAATACATACAGGGTAAATTTTATTGCTACAATCTATATTTACAGTTTTTGATATGTTCGTAAATTGTTTTTAATATATTAATATCTTCAGAAAATATCAAATTGTTCAGGTAGACGGGAAGTGGAATTTTTAATATATTAAGATTATCATAAAATTTGTTTATATTTACTGATTGATGTGAACATTCGAGGAGAATATGTAGTAGATCACCTTCTTTTCCACACTCACAGTTAGGTGACTCTGTGAGACCCAAACTGTACATATGAAGGGGGGTAAGAGCATGATTACATCTCAATCTATTTATAACTCTTATGAAATGGCGATTTGGTACAGAATGAAACCATCTTTTAATGGGAATTTCAGGCTGCATTTGTTTGTAATTACTACCAGAGACCTTTCTTGAATTAGGGAGATAGGAAATGGGATCTTGTTGTGGCAAAATAGTTGATGTAATATTTTTACTCACATTAACAAAGTATTCATTTAGATTTTCAGGGTCTGGAAGGGAAACTGTTTGAGCAGTGTGGGTTTTATTTCGAAGATCGTTTATTATGGACCCAGTTTCTTTTGCAACACTTTTAGAGCTTCCCAGACGGTTTTGGTAGTAGACTTTTTTAGCTGATTTTATAAGTTTAAGATAGGTTGCCCTGTACTTGGTGATATATTCAGTGATAGCGACGTTGGTAGTAAATTTCTTGATATAGAGAAGAGAACGCATATTCTTGGAAGATATTCGGATACCTTTAGTAGTCCAGGGTTTGCGACTTTAAAATGATATTGCCAATATTTATGAGTTGCGTTCCTGGAACGACTTTATTGAAAGATAGTTCATTCGATTACATGAAATCAACCCCAACTCAAGAATATCCGTCACAAATAAATCATAACATGTGATCTGTCTTTAAAAAGACAACCACATGCAATGGTGACAGTAAAATTCTCACGCTAGAGATTCCATAGTAAATCACGAGGAAAAACCAGGAAAAAACCTCGTGATACTAACCCGACATCGTAAGTATTAGGTCTTACTTTAGTTTACTCTCAAAAACGAATACCAAATTCTGACCTTAATATGTACATGTTATTTTAAATTATAAATAATATTAATAATACATAGATATATAAACAATACTAAAATACAAAATATGTACTAACTCGATACGTTATTGACTTACTAATCCTGGTATTTTCTTTCTATTTACTTCCTCTTTTAGTATGGGTAACCACATCCTACTGCATTCTACCGAGGAATTTGCGACACAATTGATTTCATTTAGCATAATTAAAGCCGCTTTTTTGATTTTTCTCTTTTTACTATCTGTTTCTTTCAGGGATATACTTTAATCTCTCCACTGAACTCTATGTTCATTATCCCATGCGTGTTGACATATTTCAGATCTACTAAATTCTCTATTTTTAATATAAGACTGATGTTCACTTATTCTAACGTTTAATGGTCTTGATGTTTCACCTAAATAAAATTGTTAGCATTCACAAGGTATTTTATAAATACAATTCTTTGTTCTTTCTGGTTCACTGTTAGGTTTAGTTTTAGATAGAATATATCTCAACGTGTTTGTTGTTTTGAATGATGAATTTATTTCCTATTGTTTTAAGTTTCTCGGATAGTCCTTTTATATAATATGGTATTGATATTTTCCTCGTATTATTTCTTGTGCTATAGGATCCCGTTCTAAGTTGTTCTCTTCCATTCGATCCAATCTTGACAATTCCTCATTTATAAACGATAAAGGATAATCATTTTTTAATAAAACAGATGTTAACAATTGTTTTTCTTCTAAAAAGGAATTTTCGTTAGAACAAGTAATTTTGGCTCTACCATATAAGGATTTAATGATTCCCTTTTTAATGTTGATGTTGTGATAATATGTTAAATCATTTTTAAATTTGAATAAAGTTCTATATATCTTGTTTTCCAGTGTCTTCGTTGGATCCTTCGTTAATTTGGTATAAGGTGCATTTGTTATTAGATCTGTAATTTTGTTCTCATATTGTATTTTATCCATTATTACAGTTGCATTTCCTTTATCCGCTGGTAGGATTATTACGGAGTCATCATTTTTTTAAGTTTTTAAAGCTTTCATTTCCTCTTTGCTGATGTTCTTTCAATTTTATTAGACTTTTCCAATTCAAGTTTACATAGTACCCTATATTGTTCTTTTTCATGAGTTGGTAAACACTGGGATATTTCCTCCACTGAGCTAATTATGTCTAATTTTGGAATAGATGGATGAGTAACTAATTTTTTCCTCGTGATTTACTATGGAATCTCTAGCGCGATAATTTTACTGTCACCATTGCATTTGGTTGTCTTTTTAAAGACAGATCACAAGTATGATTTATTTGTGACGGATATTCTTGAGTTGGGGTTGATTTCATGTAATCTAATGAACTATCTTTCAATAAAGTCGCCCCAGGAACGCAACTCATAAATATTGGCAATATCATTTTAAAGTCTTCTACTTTAAAATGTATTATACATGTCTGAATTGCCGATATAAATGAGTCAGATTAAATAAATTATTAGAAGAATTTTTTTACTAAGCAACAACATTTTTGTTTAATTCATTAATATTTTTTGTATTTTGACAACGACACCCGATTTGGGCGTCGAAACGTTAATAAAATCATTTTTTTAGTAAAATTGTGGCTTATTTCCCATCAAAACTAGTTATGTAATTGCAAAAATGCCACAAGAAAATAGCTTCAGAACAACATTTTCTCTGCATGGTCCGATTTTTTCCATAAACGAAAAACCACAAAAATCTTAAGGGTATTTAATTCTCCCTAAGCTAGTAGGTAATAAAAATTGGTTCAAACGGCGCGACTGTTATTTTATGGGGTGTATTTGGGGAGCAGTGGCGTAGCAGATACCCAAACAGTCAATATGTCTCAAACATCTAACCAAGCTTATTCCTATGTATCAGTAGCGAAATCGATTCCACAGCCATCATTTCCAACCAAGAGAAACTGTTTCTTAAATTTGCAAATACATAACCCAAAATGTCTGTACAATATAGGAAGGGGTATAGGAAGGGATATTGAGGGTAGGATGTTTTTCTATGTTAATAAGAAAATTTCCCTAATCTATAATTCCAAGATAATATTATTAAACATACCTACTAATGGGGGGGCGGAGGTAAATTCCTCACCAACAAGTAAAACCATATAATCCGACACGTATTTTCCTCACCAAATTTAAGGGTTCCTATTAATCTGGTAGGTATTTTCCTCACCAACTCACTGAGGTATATAATAAAATAAAAATATAGATGTATAAGTAAATTAAGAATGTTTATTATGAAAGCATCCGAAATCCGAATACAAGACATTAATTTCCTTACATTATAATAATAGTTTATAATATAGATAATATGTAAAACGTATAAATTATTATTTAATACTTACTACTTATAATAAGAGACACACTTTACAAAATCCATTCTAGTCATTTGATTAGATTGATACCGTATTATTAAATAATCTACATTTTTCAATTTCAGTTTTACTTGTTTATCTTTGATAGGTTTTGGAATATGCAAATTTTAAATTTTAAAGTACTTATCTACTTGATATTCTTTAACTTTTTCTAAGGAAATATAATATGGATGGATGCGTATTATAAAACTAGGAATTGAAATGCGAATGAAAAGATTCGCAAGCATTCGTAGTAGGAATAACAGAAGAACTTGTCTTTGCCCACAAATATGGGGAGAATATGACATTTTCGTCTTCGTCTGTATAAGTTTCAACTAAATACTCAGCGTATCTATCTAAAATTTCATTTTCTGGTTTGCATGACATTAAATCAAACACAAGACAATCAGATACATCTTCCGGTTTTATATATGTAAGGTCAAAAGTATGTTTGAGCTACTTGCCAACTTCAGAATCATTCGTAATATGCTGATGTTAAGAGACTGAATTTTTCTATACCACATACTACAAGCTTGGTGTAGGTGAAATCTACAACCATGTATTTCAGTGTTCGGACATATTTGAATGATTGCATTATATATACCTTTTTCAAAATCTACAAAAATTTTACTAGGATTAAACTCAATTTTGAAAGCTTTAATATTTTCTGATTTTAACAAATAAAAACGATTGTTGTAAGTTTCTGTTTTTTTGTTTGGCAGTAAACAGTAAAATAAAGAAATATAATGCCCATTAATTAGCCCATGAATAGTGAATAATTGCAAATAATATCTGGTGCAATAAGCCATATAATATATGTGCCATCCATATAATATATAAAATTCAATGTGGCTAAAAGTCTTATATTTGTTTTACAATTATCTTACTTTTGATACAGTTTATAAAGAGAAAATTTTCCCCTTGGTTGTTTTTTAAGCACACTTCTTCACAAATTCTTGAACCTTATCAATATTGGAAGAAAGTCGACCAGGCATCATTTTTCGTCGATAATTATATAATATATTTTTTCTTATGTAACTGATATCAATCGTAGATTTGTTTCAGGCAAATTAGCTGCAAGCTCTTGGTGTATAATTTTTGCTGGTTTTTCAGTAATATTCTCTTCGGCTTTACGTTTACAAAAGTTAGAAACAATTTTCCGATCTATCTTCAGACGATCTGGTTCATGATTATGTTGTAGGCTACTTCTAGATATTGTAAAATTTGCACCAATAGTAAATAATTTCGCACTACAAGTTGTTTTATTACACCTCCAGAACACTTCTTTACTTTTTAAAACTTTCACTTTATAAAAAATAAATTTTCAAATACCAGTAAAGGTTTATTGCGATTACTTTCTATTAAACAGTCCATTTTGTCAAAAATTCCAATTGTGACTAAAAAGAAAATACTATAATTAATTAATTAGTTATTATAGGTACCTACTGTAATTTTATAGTAGGTAGATAAATAAGTCCCTTGCATGCCTTTAGTAAAAACTATCTGAAATAACCACTTCGATTTTGGTGAGGAAAATACCTGTGGGATTATGACATACCCTTCCAAACATAGGCAAAAGATTATTTTTGGTGAGGAAATTATCACCCGCAGCTAATGGGGTACTAATACCTACCTGTTAATCTTCGAGTCGACCTGGGGGGTTTTTAAAATGTACCTGGGGTATCATAAAGGACTAAAGGATTATAGTGAGCCGAGATGGGAATACCCCGTTATTTTTATGTCTTAACTAAGATTCAAAATCAACAGCAGTTGCAGAGGCGGCGTAATAACCTCGATTCGCTACACACACATGGGCCTATATGCTCGTATGCGTGGGGCTTCGTTGTGTTTTCACATTAATAATTAAAACATTTATACAAGTAATTTAAAAATCTAAGATACAATAATTTTAAATCCTACATTTACATTACAATTTTATCATTATTGTTAAAGAATTACGGCACTTTAATTATGTAAAAGTGGTTTCAGTTAATGATTGAAACTTTGCAGATAGTTAACTTATGAGAAACTTTGATTATGCTGATCAAAAGTTCTCATTGCATCAAGACTCAAAAATCAATTATTTAAAGTTATAGTTTATACAGGGTGTAACGAAAATACAGGTCATAAATTAAATCACATATTCTGAGACCAAAAATAATTCGAGTGAACCTAATTTACCTTAGTACAAATATGCACATAAAAAAAGTTACAGCCCTTTGAAGTTACAAAATGAAAATCGATTTTTTCGAATATATCGAAAACTCTTAGAGATTTTTTATTGAAAATAGACATGTGGCATTCTTATGGCAGGAACATCTTAAAAAGTAGTTAATATGAAATTTGTGTACCCCATAAAAATTTTATGGGGGTTTTGTTCCCTTAAACCCCCCCAAACTTTTGTGTACGTTCCAATTAAATTATTATTGTGGTACCATTAGTTAAATTCAATATTTCTAAAACTTTTTTGCCTCTTAGTATTTTTTCGATAAGGCAGTTTTTATCGAGTTGTGGCTTCTTTATTAATATGTTTACATAACAATTTTATGGGGGTTTTGTTCCTTTAAACCCCCCAAACGTTTGTGTATGTTACAATTAAACTGTTACTGCAGTACCATTAGTTAAAACAGTGTTTTTAAAACTTGTTTGCCTCTTTGTATTTTTTCGAGAAGGCACTTTTTATCGAGATATTACTTCTTTTTTAATAAAGTTCAAAATATACCTAAAAATGTAAATCTTAAATAAATTTTCATATTATTACCAAGTCTCCATAATCGTACTTAGCCATATACAAATATGTGGTGGATTTTACAAATATTCAAAATATCTCGATAAAAACTAACTTTTCGAAAAAGTACTAAGAGGCAAAAAAGTTTTTAAAATATTGTGTTTAACTAATGGAACTACAATAATAATTAAATTGGAACGTACACAAAAGTTTGGGGGGTTTAAAGGAACAAAACCACCATAAAATTTTTATGGGATGTCCAAATTTCACTATAATTTTTTCTTAAGATACTACTACCATAGGAATGCCACATGTCTATTTTCAATAAAAGATCTCTAATAGTTTTCGATATATTGGAAAAAATCGATTTTCATTTTGTAACTTCAAAGGGCTGTAACTTTTTTTATGTGCACATTTGTACTAAGGTAAGTTAGGTTCAATCGAACTATTTTTGGTCCCAGAATATGTGATTAAATTTATGACCTGTATTTTTGTTACACCCTGTATTTCTATCGCCCATCCAAACAAGTGGCGGTATAAATGTTTGGTATAAATGTTTAAGAAATTCAAGTAGCCGCTTTACAGTTAAGCACTTGCCGGATTTTAACAAGTTATAAATTAGTCATTTTAAAACTCAATGTAAACACTTGCATATTAGTACAGTAAAAATTATTAAACGATAAATATTATTCAAGAGAAATTAAACTTTTTTCTACCTTTAAGGACAAAAAAGCAAGTTCATTGGCGGAACCCAATTCAAAATTATTCTGAAGTTTTATTTTAAAGCTTTATTTGGTTAACACATCTCATTTTTGAAGGTAAAATAATATAGTAATTTGTATGGACTAAAGGTGGTATTTTCTTCCCATGACTAGTCTTCCTCGTTTCCTTCTATTACTTGGATTATATTCCTTAGTTCTTTTTGGCCATCTGTTGTCGTCCATCAGCTCCATGTGTCCATACCATATTTTAACTGTCTAGTTTCTATTCTTTCCAGTTGCCGACTCCGATCTTCTCGACATCTTGTGTTCCATCCACCTCAACTTTTGTCTACCCCGTCTTCTCATTCCCACGGGTTGCGCTGTTAGAATCTTTTTTATCATGTTCGATTCAGGAGCCCAGGCTACATGTCCTGCCCACTGCAAGCAGTTTCGCTTAATTACAGTGATAATATCTTTTCCACCAAACCTATGCTTGTAGATATTCTGCAGTTCAAAGTTATATCTACGCCTCCATATTCCGTTCTCACAGACTGATCCGAATATCTTGCGTAGCACTTTTCTATCAAAAATCGATAGAGCGAATTCATCTGTTTTGGTTAGCGTCCATGCCTCTGATCCATATGTGAGAACGGGGACTATCAATGTTTTCTTCTAATTACCAATGTATATAAACATAAAGTTTATTTTACAAAGTAAACCTGAACCACCTGAACTCTTACATAATAAAGCAAAGAGACAAAGCATTAAGTACTAAATGACAGTGTGAACAATTTTTACAGATTGAATCACAAATGTGTATCAAATATGGAAAAAACAATGCAATATTTCTATAATCAATCAACTATTAAAACTAATTGGGAGTTTCTATTTAAAAAAATACCTCATTAGTATTAAATTTCAAGTCAATTATTTCCAACTTCTTAATTAAGTCACTGTTGACCTCTATTTGACTTAGTTCATTAATCATATTTTTATTCATATCATTTCATAGAATAATTATATGTTTCAGCTTAAAATAAAAAAAAATGTATTGCAAGTTTGATAGTAGGAGTAGGGTCAGTCAGGGTAATTGGAAACAGTACTCCCTACGGCTAGAAATGAAATATTACAACAATATCACATACACAGAATTACAATTCCATCTTTGCTTATTGTGTGGTATGTTATTCATTTGTTTACAAACCAAGTGAATGTCCATTCTGTGCAATTTAAATTTGATTGTTTTTAAACACATAAATCGATTTAGAACAGTGCCAATATTTTACAAATTTTATCTCTCTGTATTAAGTAGGTATACTGATTATATAATTTATAGCTACTACCAGAATATTTATATTGCCTACAATGTTAATTTGAATGTTATTTACTACAAGAAGTCAGTACAGTAAGTGTTCACAATTACCCCCTTAAATCCTGAGCATGGGCTAAATGAAAACACCTGTTAGTGGTAAATTGAAACAATGTGAGGTAAATGGAAATAAATTTTTTATGTAAGGTCTTGCCATTTTTAAAATGTTGAATAAGTACATACGGAAAAGAGAACCAATAAAATACTCTTTGAATAATTTAAAAATGAGGTGACATGTTAAAACAAACAAAAAGTAACATATAGGGAGGCTGCTGATTACTACAGTATTCCACATTGCGTTATTTACAGCTGCATAAAGGGTAGAAACATACCAACTGATAAGATGGAACTAGTGTGCCCACTGCATGGTTAGCTAAAATTGAAGACCACATATTGTTACGTGTTTAAAAGCCTGAGATTGTTGTTTACTTTTACCCCATTTTTTAGATCTTTTTTCAAATTTCTGGGGTAAATGGAAACTTTGAATATCTTATTTTTTTGTAACTTTTCCTTACTAGTTTTTAAGACATTCTACTGTAGACTTATCGTATAATAGCCAAAAGCTTTTATTTTATTATAATATAAAACAGGATATTTTTAGCTTAGATGTCATATTTCAAATAGTGTTTCCAATTACCCTGACTGTCGTGTTTATTGAGTTTACTAGCAATCCAAGATATTTGAATTCCTTGACTTGCTCAGAGGTGTGATTGTTAATTTGCATTCTCTGTTGGATATTTCGGGAGGTTTTAGAAACCAACATATATTTGGTTTTTTCCTCGTTTACCACAAGTCCTAATTCACTTGCCACGTCCGCAAGCGTTGCAAAACACTGCACCATGTCTCTCATACTTCTGCCCACTACAACTATATCATCAGCGAATGTGAGAATTTGCGTCGATCTATTAAAAATAGTTCCATTCATTTTAATATTTAATTGTCTGACTGCCTTTTCCAAGGCAATATTAAAGAGGAGACACGCCAGCGCGTCTCCCTGTGTTAGACCATTATTAACGTCAAAGAATGTAGAGTTTTCTCCTTGAATTCTAACGCACAAGCTTATGTTTTGCATTGTTAGTTGGGTTAAGTAACTTAGGTGGGATCCCAAAGTCTATCATTGCATTATATAATGCACTTCTTTTAACACTGTCATAGGCTGCTTTGAAGTCAACGAAGATATGGTGGGTATCTATGTTATATTCTAGTGACTTTTCTAGAATCTGCCTGTGCTTGAATTTGATGTATAGTTGATTTTCCAGCAGTAAATCTGCATTGGTATTGACCTACAACGTCCTTTGTAAAATGTTTAAGTCTTTCAAACAATGCATTGCCGAAGATTTTATATGCAGATACTAACAAAGTAATGCCTCTATAGTTCTTACAATCCAGTTGATCACCTCTTTTATGCAACAGACATATTACTCCCTTTAGCCACTCTTCTGGTACCAATTCATTCTGCCATATAAGAACTATCGGTTTATGGATTGCTACAAAAAGTTGATCAACACCTTTTTTAAACATTTCCGAACAGATTTCGTCTATTCCTGGGGCTTTATTGTTGTAAGTCATGAGAATATCTACTGCTATTTCTGTATGAGTCTAACTAAACCATAATTACACATTTAGTAGATTATTTAAGAAGATGAATTACTTTTTATACATCATGTAAGCAAAGAATCCTTGAAAAAGCATTGAGATTGTATATATTTTGAAGAAATAATGAAAAATAAAAAAGATAAATTTTCAACAGCTTCTAAAACACATTTAGTATTTAGTAATATGTTTATTTTAACAAAGATATATTGAATACACATTATTTTTAGGATATTACCAAATAGTTCCATTTTATATGGTTTAAACATAATTTTCATGGAATGTGTGTGACTGCAAATTGCTGTCTACATTTTTAATGCTTACTTATCGCTCATTAAATGCAACAACGTCATATCTCAAAAAATCGAATTTTTGAGTTATGTGGTTTAACAGAAAGTAAATTGTATAAAGTTTACTTTGTTAGATCGATATATCTGTAACTTAACAATTAACTGAGAGATGGCGCCAAACGATTGTAGTATTTCTGCGACGAGGTCTAAATTTTTACCGCAAGAGTGTTTTATTTCAGTTGTGGTTTGTCAGTTGAAGTGGCACGTGCTTACGCTTTTGTTTAAAAACGTGTTATTGTGTTTTATGAGGATATTTCACTAAAGGTAAGATCTTTTAGTTGATAATATTTTATTTCAATAACGCATTATTTAGAATTAGTACTTTTTTCGCCAAAAAATGATAAACGTTTAGGTTTTAATAATTAAAAATATGACGCTATTGTTCTGAAAAAAATATTTGTTTGGTGTATTATTTTTTCTTAAGACTTTATTACAAAGAATTTAATATTTTTTTTGCTGGAGGTGTCTGAGTTTTTGTAAACAATATGACTTTATTGTTACAAAATATTATTTAAAAATTTAAAAGGAATAATATTTATTTAAGGTTAGGTCAATCTTTAAACACAACTTTTTTCTCCATTTGGGATTGCAACCAATTGATTACATTAAATTTTACTAATTTTTAAATTTAAAACCAAAAATAATTGCATATTATGTTTATTTGTCTAATACTTTTTATTTGATCTAATTTAAAAAATATACTATTTTAGGCTTTCAACGTAATAATGTCCTAAATTTCGCTTAAAAAAGATTCAGCAGCTTTTAAAGCAGCAGCAATCTACCAATGAGGATGCATCGACCGAACAGTATACCGGGTGGTGAATTGGAAAGCGGGCCATAGGAAACTCAATGTAAAATTCTAAGCTGTTAAATTCCTGCTTCCCTAATTATTTTACATCAAAAGTCATCAGAAACTATTTGTAGAGAATTGAATTCTCTATTGAAAACAACTGTTAATATTGTTCTATGAACAATAATTATTCAAAATTTTGTAAAAATATAATACACTTTTCAGAGTAATACGCCAAAGCTAGGCCACACACAATACAATAATGTGTATAAGATTGCATTTGTTGACAATGAATTTATTATATTAACAATTAGAACTGTCAATTTTTTTAATTATTTTATCATTTTTTGTTTAAAACACAATAAAGTTGATAAGATACCCTTAGTTAAGGAGAAAATATTAATAATAAAGATATTTTCTTCAGTCAATAATGTGCTCACTGTCAGTTAAATAGTAACGTGTGGCCTAACATACCCACACATACCTACTGCGGTAAATACATTATATTTTTCAAAATTTTGGAATGTGTTTAAATCGTAGAACAATTGTAACTTCTGTTTTTAATACAGATTTCAATCCTCTACAAATAACTTCTCATGACTTTTGATGTAACATAATTAGGGAAGCAGGAATTCAACAGTTTAGAATTTTACATTGAGTTTCCTATGGCCCGTTTTCCGATTCACCACCCGGTATGTCTGACTACACAGTTTCTGTTTTTGAATGTGAAAATGGTACCCCAAAGAATATGCTCGACAATGATGAACAACAAAACAAACAAGAATATGAAACAAACGTTTCAGAGATGGACAATGAGTTTTTTTGTAAAAAATCAAGAATCTTCAAGTACACTAGGTAAGTATTTTTTCAGTGGCTGTTCCAGCTTTTGGAAAAATGTGAGGGGGCGCGGCGTTGCGGTTTAGAAATATTGGTGCTACAAGGAAAAATATTTTTATAAAAAAATTAGTTCTGAAACATTAAAATAAAAAAAAAATAGTTTGCCTACGTATTTTATGTTATAATATGGAAAAAACAGTATAAGATTTAATGGTGTATTTTATTTGACACCTAGTCACTCCCATATAAAATTAAAAAATGCAAAAAAATTCAAAAATGGTATGATTTTGGAAGTTAATAGTGTTTGAAGATAATTATTTTTTACAGGTGATAAGAATATAGCTGTTCCTGGAGTTTCTAAGTCAACAAGTTCTTCATCATCTTCAAGCAGCTGTTGTAGTAGGTGTTCTAGTAGGTCTTCCAGTAGTAGTAGCTCTTCTTCGTCCTCTGAAGATTGTGAAGACATAATTAACGATCATAACTATGTACCAAAGAGTGATGAAGAATCAGAAGAGTGTGATAAAGAAAACCACGACGACGGTAATAATGAGCCTAATCAAACCTTATCAGCAAACCAAGACATTCCTATTCTTGTTACACCCCCAAAGAAAGGCAAGAAACGTCAACGGAATACTAAAAACTGGAAGAGAAATCTTACAAAAAAAAAATGAGAAGTTGTGGTGAAGCCTACCAAACTCATTCAAAAAACAAAAAGATGAGACAAAAAAGACAAGTAAGGTATCCGTGCAAAGATTGTAAACTCAAGTGTCCATCTAAATTTACCGAAGAGGAGGGAATACAGATTTTTTTAAGCTATTGGTCACTCGGTGAATTTCAAAAACAGAGAGAGTATATTAACAAACTGTTGGTACCAGTTGTACCCCAATATCGGTATATTCGTGTCGGAGGTACAAGAAAACCCAGAGACAAAAACAACGCATACTATTTTGTAAAAGAAGGTAAGTAGATTCGAGTTTGCAAAGTATTTTTTGCAAATACTTTGGACATACCTGATCGCATAATAAGAACTGTGCAAGAAAAACGGAATAAAGTTTTAGAGGTCCTCCTTGATTCGGACAAATGTGGAAGACACGGAAACCAGAAATCGCTAAATCCAGAAATTCGGGAAGATATTAGACAGCACATAACATCAATCCCAAGAATTGAAAGTTATTACTCGCGCCAATACATCCCGAATATTTATTGATGGTAGCCGCTCATTGGCAGATATTCATAGAGACTATATTGAAATCTGTAAACAAAGAAATAGACCTTTTGCAAGTTACGCAATTTTCCATGAAGTTTTTGTCAAAGAATTTAATATTTCTTTCTTTACACCCAAGAAAGACCTTTGCGAAACATGCGTATTTTCATTAAAATATCTAAGCCAAAATATTTTATTAATGTTTCTTGAACTGTATTTTTATTTGTAGTTTTCTTATTTTGTAACTTCTTGTTTTTAACAAGTTGACATATTAAAATTATTTGCCAAAAACTGTGTTTAAATAATGACAAGATCATCATATTTCAATTTGTACCTCTTTTACAAATGCATTTAACTGACAATAACGTCACAAAATGGAACATTTTTTAATAATTTGATCTTATTAACCCTTAAAATTAAAAAGCTCTTTTTTTTTCAATTGATTCTTAGACAAAACAATCACATTGTCTAATGGTTTTAAGCATTTTTTTTTTCAATAAATTAAAAATTTTTTTAGCAGCATCCAAAACTTAAAATTGAATTTTCTCGAAAGTAAGTTTTTTGAGATATGACATTGTTGCATTTAATGAGCGTTATGTCTCGCACATGCAATGTATGACTAATCAATTTGAATGTTATTACCAAATGGAAATGTAGTAGAATTTACCAGGAAACATAAATGGTTTAACAATAATTACTACAGTTAAGTAAAAGCTGTGTATAAGCGAAATTTGAAGAATGTACTTTCTAGAATAGAATGTATTAGATGACACGACTCACGAATTTGCAGGGAAATTGGCACAGGGGATAACCTCATGGTCATGGCTAATAGGAGGTATTAAACTTGACCTAGTTACTTACCTCCGCGTATCCATGGTGGACCCCGTGCTCTCTGAGAGCTTCGGATAAGTCATGGATATCAATTCTGCCGTTCCCGTTTTTGTCAAGGGTGTTGAACAACCTCTCGAACCGTTCCTCATCCTCCGGGGGTAATTCGTGGAGGTTAGGGGAAGAGGTGTCAGGAGTTGACTCTTCTTGATTGTTGCTCTGCATGGCAAATCACTAAATATATTTCCTCTCTGTTATGCCGACATTTATAACTATAGTTTATTCTAAATAATCACAGATTTTTGTACCACTGCAATGCGACTAGTTAGGAAGTGATATTTGACAACTGTTTCTGTGCCCGTTAAAATTGTACGGTATTACATCGCCATCTACCACTCGGAGGAAAATGTAACTATTTTTTCTGAAAGAAATTTATCGCCACAAAAATTAGATTTCCACTACTACATCACTAAGCAGATAAAATAAAGCCAATTATATCAATGTAATCACAAACGAGTATTTTTGTATTTTTACATATTTTTACAATCAAGATACTGTTTTGACGGTTTTGACAATTAACTGAAATGTATGAAACTTACATCCTTACAAGCCTTACATTAGACGACACACAATACATGTGATCTACATGAAGGCAGTGCCCTTTTATTTTTTCGAATTCTAGAACATTAGAACATTCTAGAATTTTAGAACATTCGCGAACTCAAGCGAGGGTGCTGCCGCTTATTTGGAACTAGAGGAATTGGGATGAAAATTTAAACAAAGCATCCGTTAACCTATGTATCAAGTGTATCAAGGTCGATTGAATGTTTGTCCGGTGTGTTCATTTCATGAATGATTTATTTATATTAATTAATTACAATAATACACAGAAAAAACAAAGATAATGACTCAGACGAGAAGAAATATAGTCTCAGAAAACATTATACATGAAGATGACATTGAAACGGTTGAAAAGTTTACATACCTGGGAGTAGAAATATATGCCGACGGATCAGAAGATGGAGAAATACGGAAGAGAATAACGCAGGCAAACAGAGCTTATTTTGCCCTCTCCCATATATTTCGGTCTAAAAGTGTCCACCGAAATACAAAGATGAGAATCTATGGAATCTATTCTATGGCAGTGAAGCCTGAAGCCTGGGTCCTGAAAGAAACATCCAAAAACAAACTCGACAATTCGAAAGGAAAGTACTTAGGAGAATACTAGGACCTGCGAGGGAATACGGAATCTTCAGAAGTCGATACTTTTTTTTTATTGGCATACACATTAGTGATTCAGCCAGTCACAACATACATATTATAGCCCTAACTAACCTAAGTAATTCTAACTACCCTAAGCGAATATTCAAAATAAAAATCAATAATTATGTCAAAAGGAACATTAACTGGGACACACACTTCTCGTCCAGGGACCCATCAGGACATTTTCATACAACAACACAAGACTAGGCCACGGATAAGTAAGGTAAATTTTAGGTAAGTAAGAAGTCGATACAACAACGAGCTTTATCAACTTTATAAGGAAACGCCCCTGTCAGACTTCATTAGAATACAAAGATTGCAGTGGGCCGGACATGTGATAAGAATGGGAGAGGATAGGCTACCAAAACGAGCACTGAATGCTAGAATGCAAGGAAAGAGACCGGTTGGGAAGCCACGAAAGCGCTGGGAAGACACAGTAAACAGCGACGCACAAGCCCTTTTAGGAGTCCGTGTATGGAGAAGAGCAGCCACAGACAGGCAAGGGTGGAGGCAAAAAATAAAGGAGGCCAAGGCTCAATTTGGGCTGTAGTGCCGTAGAAGAAGAAGAATTACAATAATAAAAATATTAATTACATCAAAATACGTTATCCCAATTACATCGGCCATTTTCATGCAACTGCACTGCCACCTATTCGCGGTGTGCAAGTACTTGGAAAGGGAAACGAGAAACGACCGTGCGCGAGTCGCGGAGAAATATTGCAACTATCTTAAATAATTCATATTGTCAATTGAAATTGTCAAATTGACGTATATTTCATACCTTCTGTCATTGAAGCAGAAACATTATATATTGCTCCACAATATTGATATGATATGCAATTATTATATAAAGGTAAATTTAATTAATTGTATTTTGCTTGCAGTACTGCATTTTAATAACTAATTTTATTTACTACATACAATTGTTTATGTTTGCATAACATAACCTGCATCTTATTTTTTCTTCTTATTATTTTTTTGGACTATGGCCTTGACAATTATCCAGCAACCAGGACTAATATAATTGGCTAATATAATTAAAAGTGCGAATAAAAGTACAGAGCGTAGAAATAGAGGTCGCTTTGCCGAACTTGCACGGTCCCAATAGTCGATTGAGTTCGCGAATAGGACTATTAGGACTAGGAGTATTTATTTATACTAGGACAACAGTCTCAGTCTCAGGACTTAGGTCTAGAACAACAGTCCAACAGTATACTAGGACAACAGTCTATTTTTATTAGTTTTGGACCAGATAACAGCGAAACTACAGGGTAACATTCCATTGGTGCTTAATGTATGCTGATGATGTCGTGTTAGTAGGAAATAGTGAAAGAGACTTAGAACAAAAACTGGAACAGTGGAGACAAGCTCTGGAGGAAAAAGGTTTAAAACTTAGTAGGACAAAAACAGAGTATTTGCAATGTTCATTTAAAGATGGAGTTACTACAAATAACATGGTATCTTTGGATGGTGAGCTGATTGTAAAAATCAATAATTTTAAGTACCTGGGATCGGTATTACAGAGTAATGGAGAAATAGATGGAGATGCATGCAGTAGAATTAGGGCTGGATGGATTAAGTGGAAGGAAGATGAAGTGGAAGGAAGCGAGTGGTGTGCTGTGTGACAGGAAAATTCCAATGAAGAGAAAATTCTATAAAATAGCCATAAGACCGGCTATGATGTACGGAACTGAATGTTGGGCAGTGGAAAAGAAAGAGGAACAACGAATGCATGTGGCGGAAATAAGAATGCTTAGATGGATGAGTGGAGTGACAAAAAAGGATAAAATTAAAAATGAGTACATTAGGGGAAGTCTAGGTGTGGCACCAATTGATGCCAAAATGAGAGAGCATAGGTTGAGATGGTTTGGTCATGTTCAACGTCGAGACGCTAATCACCCAATACGATGAATTGCTGAAGTGCAGATTCCTGGAAGGAGTAGGAGAGGAAGACCAAAGAAGACGTGGGGGGAGACGATTAGGCAGGACATGTTGGTAAAGGGGATTAATATTGATATGACTCAAGATAGAATTGTATGGAGAAATGCAATTAGGGAAGCCGACCCCGCATAGGGATAAGGCAAAGAGAATGATGATGATGATGATGATAACAGTCTCTAAGTCTCAATACTAGAGCTCAATACAGATACCTAATTATTCTAAAATCAGAGAATTTACTTATAAATAATTAATATCTTATAATATAACTTCAAATAAAAGATATAATCATCTCTTTTAAATTTTAGAACATAATAATAATTTTATATTATAAAATTATTATTTACTTTAGATATTATAATGACATTATTGGGACCGTGCAAGTTCGGCAAAGCGACCCCTATTTCTACGCTCTGTACTATTATTCGCACTTTTAATTATATTGGCCAATTATATTAGTCCTGGTTACTGGATAATTGTCAAGGCCATAGTCCAAAAAAAATAATAAGAAGAAAAAATAAGATTCAGGTTATGTTATGAAAACTTCAACAATTGTATGTAGTAAATAAAATTAGTTATTAAAATGCAGTACTGCAAGCAAAATACAATTAATTAAATTTACCTTTATATAATAATTGCATATCATATCAATATTGTGGAGCAATATATAATTTTTCTGCTTCATTGACAGAAGGTATGAAATATACGTCAATTTGACAATTTCAATTGACAATATGAATTATTTAAGATAGTTGCAATATTTCTCCGCGACTCGCGCACGGTCGTTTCTCGTTTCCCTTTCCAAGTACTTGCACACCGCGAATACCAGTTCTTGAACGATATAACTTTTGTCACAACTTACAATTTACATGAGATCGATAATTGAATCTTGAAACCATAATAAAATTACTACAGGATTATTTTCAGTCGTAGCTTTCGACGATACACAATCATGATTTTTGAAGTGAAAACTTCTTTAGGGACGTTGTGCACTTTTTGGGTGAGGACAAGGTATTAATTAGCGACCGTCATCGCTGCGGCAAAATAAATTTTTGAAGTGAAAACTTGTTTATGGACATTGCACACTTTTTGGAAGGGGAAAGAGTATTAAATTAACGACGATCATCGCTTCGGCGAAACACATTTTTGAACTGAAAACTTCTTTAACGACGTTTTACACTTTTTGGACGGAGAAAAATATTAAATTGGCGACCGTCATCGCTTCGGCAAAATAAATTTTTGAAGTGAAAACTTCTTTGGGTATGTTGTGCACTTTTTGGATGGGTAAAAACATTGAATTCGCCACCGTTATCGCTTCACCGGAATAAATTTTGTACGTATATATTATATTACGTGTATGTATAAATAAATAGCACAGGACGTACGCAAAGTGTTTATGATATAGGTATAGCACTTGTTTTTGTTGGTTTGATGTTGGTCTGATTCTCTCCTCTGTCTGATTAGCCTCTATCGATATTTGATCATTATTTTGGTCATCATGCGGTTTAAATGCATTTTCTAAATATGTGGCAAATCTCTCTGCCTTTTGCTCATTACTTCTAGCCCAGCTACCATCTTCTAGTTTAATGGGTGGAGAATGGGTTACTGGTCTTTTTAGCCTGTTTGTAGCTTTCCATAGAGAGTACTTTGTGCTACTATTATCCGTCAACTCTCTCAGGTAATAACTGACTGACTCATTTTTTATATTTTGAATCTCTCTTTTAAGTTTTTGACTAGCATTGTTTAAATTTGTTTTATCTTGGGGTGTTCTGGTTTGTTGCCACTTCCTTCTAAGTTTTCTTTTCTATTTAATTAACTTTTTAATTTCTTTCGGATAGTTGTTTCCTTTGACGTTTGATCTTATAGTAGGAGTACTTTCCCATGCTGATTTTTGTATATTTTGTACAAGCAACTCAACTTCCTCATCTAGTTGTTCAGGTTTTTTTAATGGTACTGCTAGTTCAATTCTATCTTCAAGGATTGATCTAAAACTTTCCCAGTCTGTTAGTTTATTTGTTAGTATTGGGTTACAATCCTTTCTGATAATCGTGTCACTCACAGTGAGTATTATGGGTGAATGATCTGAATTCATATCCCAACCTTCATTAATATCTACATAGTTGGATGAAATATTTTTAATAACAAAGAAATCAATTAAGTCCGGTAGTATTTTGTTTGTATCTGTTGGCCAATAAGTCGGTCTACCTGTTGATATTACTTCACATTTCTGTTCTTTTATGGCTGCCAGTAACTCTTTTCCTTTAGTTGTTGTTAATATTGATCCCCATTGGGTGTGCTTTGCATTAAAGTCACCTCCAATGATATATCTTTTTCGCAAACTTTTCAAGTATTCTACATACTGTTCTTTTTTAATGGAATGCCTAGGGGGGCTATAAATTGAGCTTACATTAATTTCGCAATTAGTTTTGAGTTTGACACATACCGTAGTCGCTTGTATGTGTTCTGTTTCATATTTTAGCTCCTCATAATGTTCAATGTTATCTTTTATTATTAGTGCGCTGCCTCCTTTGGCTGTATTGTCAGGATTTATAGTGTGGTATACCCTGTATCCTCTAAGCTTTATAAAAGATTGTTTCGTGAAATGTGTTTCAGCTATGAGACATAAATCAACTTCTTCTGTATCTAGGATAGTTTGCAGTTCATTTTTATGTTGTAGAAGCCCATTGGCATTCCATTCCATGATTCGTAGTTGCTTAGCCATTTCGAATTTTCGGTATAGCTCCTTTAGCGCTATGTTCCAATCTAGTAAGGCGTATAGCTATTTGTGTTATTTTGTCATCTATCTTGATGAGTTTTTCTAATATTATTTTCAATGTATTCTCGGTTTCCAATTCTTGGTCCGTTTGTTTTACATTATTAACTGCATCACTGTATTTTCTATTTGCAGTGACGTTTTGTGCTTTTGGCTTTTCCTTCTCATTGACCCTTTGTGGTGGTTTTGGTAGACTGGCATTATTGCGACATGAGCCCATTGCGACAGATTAGTGTAGGTTCTCGTTCTACCCCCTCATACCGGTCAGGAAATTGAACCAAGAAGGAGGATGAGAACTCAAATTGAGAGGCCATGCTGTCCTGTACCATAGAAAGCACAGGACAACACTCGATAGCTGTCTCCAAATGTCCTATTGGCTCATCCGCCCATTCGTTCCCACTCAGTATCCAGAGCAGTTGAGACGATAGGCTGCCATCATGGCTTCGTGCTCTACAATGAGATGCAGAGGAGGTAAATCCAGCAGAACCTCAAGAGCTGCTGTGAGAGTGGTCCTCATGGCTCCTGAGATGCCAACGCATGCCAACCTCTGTAGTTGAGCCAACTGGACCTTGACTGAAAAGAGTCTAGCCCGGGGCCACCACACGATTGCCGCATACGTCAGTATAGGCTTTATCATGGATTGGTATATCCAATGTAGAATTTTCGGCTGCAGACCCCAATTGGCCCCGAAAGCTCTTTTGCACGCTTAGTAAGCTGCAGCGGCCTTCTTCAACTTGTCGTCCAGACGTTCTTTCCATGTCAGTTTAGAATCCAGGATCACTTCTAAGTACTTCACTGACTTAGAAACCGATAATGTTTTGCCATAGAAGCTAAGCTCTCTAGTAGATCCGATGACCCTTCCCAAGTAAAGGGAACCACAGCAGTCTTCTCAGGATTAACCCCGAGTGACTGCCCCCGGCACCATTGTTCAACGAGCCAGAGAACTTTCATAGCCTTACCTCATTAATAGTAATTCTTAGGGGCGATCCGGCCATTATCATATTTCTGCCTTCGACTATGTTGAGATACTATTCTCTACCTTCAGTTGAGAGCTACTTGAAAAACTCATCCCAGTCCTGTGCTGTTATTGGTGATATGTACTTCTTTTTTATTATTATATACATCGTAAATCGTATTATTTCAAACTTTATGTACTCCTACGACCTCCAAGACAAGAGTAAATTTTACGCAATTTCTCTCCAAAGCTTTATTTTTTTCTGGCATATCTTCCTTCGTACTCTGGTCTGCGATTTTTGACAAGCTATTTTATCGTTGTCGTTTTGTGAGCTTAGGAATTTTTGGTATGTTTTCTTCGTTTCTTCATCCCACCAGTATGATTGTGCTATTGTGTTCTTTTTCTCGTACTGTCCCAAAGCTTCTTTTGCTGATTCATGTATGCATACATTAATCAATATCCAAAGGATATTTTTTGAAGTTATACTTCTTTACGCGCGATATGAGGGTGAATTTTAATATGTTAAAACCTACGATCCAGGCTCATGCGCATTATAACTTTGTTCTGATTGGATGTTCAAATGACATGTCAAAAATTATTCAATATGTCGGCTGTGGCAAAGCTGTGGTTTGATTATTTATGGTTGTTGCGTTTTGAAATTTGTGTGAAAAGAAACAACAAACAAAAGTTAGTTAATAGTTATACTGCCTTTTTAAATAGTTTTCATACCTATATATTTTTGGACTTTTGGACTATTTTGGACAAGGAAAACTCATTCTAATTTGGTAAGTAGTTTTTATTATAATCATATATTGTAATTATACATTTGGATTAGGTTGGAATAAATTTATTTTCTCAAAAATGGGGATTTTAGAGAGAAATCCGAAATTAGGTCCGATTTTTATTTTTAAATTATGATTTTTTGGCGTAGATTTATTTATCTAGTAGGTATGTAATGCTTTCATTTACATGCTTAATTTCATTACCAACAAAAGTTCTACCAATCTTCATCTACTATATTGTTTTCTTACTGTTTTGTTATATTTTAATATTTTCTTCCACAAAAATCAAACTACATAATTTGATTTAAATTCAGAATAACTGTCAAACAGTAAAACGTTCAATTGCCCTATTTTTCCACAGAGTCTAGGCTTCGATTACGAATCAAAGCGTCCCCAAATTCGCGGGTTCGAATCCCGATGCAAGTTTTTATTTTTTTATGCATTTTATGATTGTAAGTATATTTATTATATAATTTTTTTTTTCAGAAAATGCGTATTTAAAATTTTTGCCAACAATTATTATCGTTCAGAAATAATTTTTTCTTTGCGGCATTTTTCAATGTGTTTGTGTGCGTTTTATTCTTTTATTTTTTAAATTTTTGGTATTGTCTTAATAAAATTTTTTGGAAAGTAGTAAGTATTAAAATTAGTTTAATATTTAAATAAAATATAAATAAACTGTATAAAGTACATTATATCAATTTCGTTAAAATCACATAATATGTAATAGAAGTATAACTTCTTACGTGCGTACAAAGTACACACACATTCTTTTTGTTATTCATTCATAAGTGAATCGTCATTCATTCCATATACATATGTATACTCAGTATCGTTACAGGTATATAAATTTATATTAGACAGTTTCTCAGGTTGTAATAAATTTTCCTAGACTTCTTTTGATTAAGCTACCTGTTGCGCTCTTTTATTTTTGAGACTCCCCTATAAAAATAGTCGTATCCTTCAATTTTTCGGACTCTTCTTCTTCTTCATGTACCATTTCCTTTCAGAACGTTGGTTACTATCATAGCTATCTTAATTTTATTCACTGCCACCCTGAATAGTATGCTTCTATCAACACTCGCAAGTTCGCAACACTCGCAGAAGTCTTGCTGAGACGTTCTAGTATTGTGGAGTATCGGATCTTCTCCATTCAGGAAACTTTTAAAATTATTCTATAGCACCACATTTCGAAAGCCTCAAGTCGATTTAGATCGATTTTATTCACAGTCCAGGACTAGACACCATAAAGTAAGACCGAGAACACGTAGCAGCGAAGTAGGCGGATCCTCAATGCCAATTTTAGGTCTCTGTTACCTAACACCATTGATTAATAACTACACATAGATATCTCACCTTAAGGTAAAACCGAATTCAGTGTTAAACTCCGCCCACGTACACCTCTTTGCCTCTCAAGTCTAAGTACTAACTGGCTGGACGGTGGCGAGATTTATTGAAATTTTTGCCAAGATTGAAAAATAAATTTGAGTTGTTTGGCTGGCGTAATAGACAACGATATAAGGGTAGTATTCAGCATGTTCACAAATAATTTTAACGCGATTGTAATCTCTATTTTGGAATTCCGATTTTACTTCAGATAAAACGCTAAAAATTGATTAATAAAAATAGTGAAGAGGTTTCTTAAAAATTATTTAATTATTAATACACTACAAAAAACAACAAAATAGAAAATACATAATAAAAGTAGCAGTGATAATTCACATGTAAATTATTTTTTGCAATTTGTAAAAGAAATTAATTTTCAGAACTAATGCGAAATAAAATATTTGAAGTTGATATACAGAATTTATTTCCAGATCTAACCCATTCACTCAAGG